>NC_058194.1:8290855-8915855 GCF_907165205.1 Coccinella septempunctata | reverse complement strand
AGAGCTATTATTGGAAATGATAATGATATAAATTCTGAACCTGATAATAATTGTGATGATTCTAGCTCATTCTATGTGAATAGTATTTCTAATATTAGTTTTATATCTAGGAAAAGCTGGACAGAGAGAATTAGAGTTGGTGGTATTCTTGTCGACTTCAAGTTAGATAGTGGTTCAGACAGCAATATTATACCGTTGAATATTTATAAAAAAATGGATGAGTCTTGTAAGAAGTTAAAACCTACCTCAATAATATTAGAAGCTTATGGAGGTCAGAGAATCAAACCTCTAGGAATAATTGATTTAGTCTGCGAACATAAGGGTGAGAGAGGTGTATTTCCGTTCTTGATTTTAAATGAAAATTATATTCCAATACTTGGTAATGAAACCTGTGTTACAATGAATTTGATTAAGAAAGTAGAAAGTGTTGAAAATAATGTTAGTGGTATTAGCCGAGAAGTTTTTCTAGAGAAACATAGTAGTTCGTTCAGAGGTATCGAAAAATACAGCGTTCCATATAAGATGAAATTAAAAAATGATTATAAAGCTGTTATGAATCCTTCACGAAGAATTCCTTTGAAATTGAGAAAACAATTTTCAGAAACTTTGGAAGAATTAGAAAAATTAGATATTATTGAAAAAGTGAATCAGCCTGTTGAATGGTTGAAAAATATAGTTATTATTGAAAAGAAACAAGGCAATTTGAGAATTTGTCTGAGTCCCTTGGAATTAAATAAATATTTGATTAGAGAGCCTTTTGTAATGCCTACTTTAGAAGATATTTCGGAAAAATTATGTGGAATGTATTTTTCGGTATTGGATTTCAGTTCGGGATTTTGGAATGTTGAGCTAGATGACTCAAGTAAATTATTGACTTGCTTTGCAACCCCTGCAGGGCAAATATATTGTTTTAAAAGATTAGCATATGGCCTATCTGTTGCACCCGAAGTTTTTATGCGATACACTCATCAAAATTTTGGAGATTTACCGGGAGTTTTTATATATGTAGACGATCTGTTGGTTATGGGTGAAACACTTGAGGAACATGATGAAAATTTACGGAAGGTATTAGAGCGTGCTAATGAAGTCAATGTAAAATTCAATCCATCAAAATTTCAGTATAGGTTAAAAGAAGTTAAATATTTGGGTCATATTTTTTCAGAAAAAGGAAGAGCAATAGATACGGACAGATTAAAAGCCTTGGAAAAATTGGAAATTCCTAGTAGTAAAAAGGAACTGATGAAGGTTCTTGGTTTTATCAATTACATGAGAAGCTACATTATTAATTTGTCCGAATTGACAGCTCCTCTACGTCAGTTGATTAAAAAGGATGAAATATTTATGTGGACAGATGAGCACACTAAAATATTTGAAAAAATTAAAAAAAATATTTTGGAGGCCCCAATCTTACAAACATTTGATGAATCAAAAGAAATCGTCATCGAAAGCGACAGTAGTCAAAACGGATTGGGATGTTGTTTGATACAAGAAAATAAACCAGTAGCATTTGCTTCTAGAAGTCTCTCAGACACAGAAAAACAGTATTCAATGATAGAAAAGGAATTATTAGGCTTGGTTTTCGCTTGCAATAAATTTCATAATTACATTTATTCTAGAGATATCAAAATTAAAACTGATCACAAGCCACTTTTATCTATAATGCCAAAAGAAATTCATAAGATACCCTCTGCAAAGTTACAGAGAATGAGATTAAAATTACTAAATTATAGTATAAAATTGGAATATGTTTCGGGAAAATATATGCATCTATCTGATTATTTATCTAGACATTTTCTTGAAAACAAGGGTGATGAAGAAAAAACTTTGAGTGAAGTTATTCATACTATTAATGTCAGTGATGAGAAAATTAAAGAGTTCCAAAAAGAAACTAGAGAAGATGCAGTATTGAAACATTTAATCGATGCTTGTAAGAATGGTTGGCCTTCACATAAAACAAAAGTCAAGGATGAAATCAAATTTTATTATCAATTTCGAAATGATATCACATTGGATGATGGTATTTTGTATATGAATGATCGTATCATAGTTCCAAGCAATTTAAGAACACAGATGTTAGAACTTCTACATGAATCTCATTTGGGCACAAATAAACTGAAATGTGTGAAGAAGCGAAAGAGAAAATGAGAATAGACATTTGAAATTGTAATTTTAGATTAGGATTTAGGTTAAGATTTAAATAAGGTTAGGGCATAGGTTAAGATATTGATGTGCCATAATAAAAAATAATAAAAAAAAAAAATAGAAAAAAAAAATTTGAATAGATTCTGATATGTATCATTACTAGTAGCTTGTAGCATCATGTATTTTTAAGAGGAAGGAGATGATGCATAACTAATTGTAATATTCTCAATAACATAATATTCTATGTATTCTCAATAACATAATATTCTATGGTTGGTCTGTGTGCGCATGACCTGACAGGTCCAGTGACTGGAGACCGACAGCCACATACGACATTGTAAAAGTTACCGTTGGTGTCGATTAATAAAGTCAGTTGAAAAAGCCTTACGAATCTTTTGAATACCATACTATGCAACAAACGTCAAGAGCCATTCGTGAGGTATAGAATGGAATGCTTTTTTGTAGTCTATGTACGCAGCGTAAAGATTTCTTCGCTTGGGGAACGCTTGATTTCAGATAACTGAATCTATTATTTGTTGTTCTTTGCACCCTAGGATGTCTTTGGTGCTTCCTTTCTGTTGCATGGCGATGATGTTATTCCTTTCGCAATGGTTGCGAATTCGGTTTTAAATGCACGATGTGATTAATTTGTACATCGTTGGAAGACATGTGATTGGTCGTTACTTGAATGGGTCATCTGTATTGCTTTGGTCTTTAGGTACCAGGTATGTTGTGCCATGTGTAAGGAATACTGGCATTCTTTCAGGATTTTCAATGACATCTTTTATTGCGGAGGTCAATTTGTCATGCATGATCCAAAGTTTCTTGATCCAGAAGTTCTGTAATCCATCAGGCCTAGGTGTTTTCCAGTTGTGTAGTCCCCTGATAGCTGTTTTTACTTCTTCGTTTGTGATCATGTCATGCTGCATCGACTCATATTTTATTGCTTCAGATTTTTCATCTTCAATCCATCCGGTATCTTCATTGAACTGAGGTTTCGTTGATAATTGTTTGGTCCAGAATTGTGCAATGGCTTCCTTTGGTGGTAACTTTCCATTTTCTCCATCCGACGATGTGAGTGACCGGTAGAAAGTTTCTTCCGACTTTTCGAATGAATTATTGTCTCTTTTCCGGCTATATTTGCTTTTATATCTCCTCACGCGTTTGCATTCAGAATTAATTTTTGCTTTAGAGTGTCGAGGCAATAGTGAGCTGTAGCATTCTCTCGTTCTGTGTGTGTCCTGTTTCTATCCATGATCTCTTTAGTTGCTTTCACAACCTTTCTTCTTCGATTTCTGTTCAAGTACTCCGTCAGTCTTCCAATGTCAATTCTTAGCCTTTCTGTTTTTTGTTGAAGTCGTTTCTGCCATGCTGGCGCGTGTAATTTGTGTAATTTTGGACCATCGTTGTTCGTTCGGCGAATTTTTGCCCCTATGGTTTTCGCTGTCGAGAGCGCTGCACAGTAAAAAACTAGATGCAGATATTCCAATGAACTTCCGTTCTGTAGGTACTCAGGTAAAACGTCCTTATTCAAGATGTCGATTATAAGTGACAGCTTCTTGGATGTATTGAGTCGGGGAAATGTTATTCGATGAAGAGGATCTGTCCCTTCCAGTTCGGCGAAGTATCTCCTCATGTCAGAGTCAACTTGTCGGTGGAGCTCTTCCCTATCGTCCTGGAGTTCAGGCTCACTTGGGTTGCAAGATGGACTTTCAGTATCAATGTCTTCTGGGTGTTGTTGCCCAGGCATGTGAGTTTCATCAGAAGTGTTGGTGTTATTCTCTATTGCTAGCGGACGCTGAAGTTCTTGTTTAATTGCGTCGATTCCGGCCGTTAGTATTAGTTCATTTCTCAGAATTACGCGGTACTGGTCTGCCACTCGTTGTTCAGTGACATTGAGATTTGAGTAGGCGTTGCAGAATTCCTCATGGAGCCTTTTCCTATAGTTGTTCGTGTTCTGCCCTAGTCCCGTGATGGAGTTATATATGCGCACAGTTGTCCACTTCATGCGTTTTTCAACTAACCCCGCTTGGGTGAGCACTGGCTGAATATCCTGCGCAGCACCTTTAGCGGTTCGAGTCGGCAATTGAATTGGACTCGTTGGTTGCTGTTGTTGCTTTGGAGCTGTAGCTTCTTTTGCAGCAGGAGCCCGCTGCCTCAACATCCTGCCACCGACGTCCCGCATGCTGTCATGTCCAGCGCCGGCTCCAGACGTACCCTGACGATCCCCAGGCAGCGACTTGTTTCCGAAGCTTCTCGTTATCACCATTTCTATGGGTTTGTGCTCCCCTTTCTCGTTTTGGGTGAGGGGTAGAAAAATGAGAGCAGAAAGAGCACCCCTATAAAGGATGTGAAAGAGAGAGGAAAAAGGATGGGACTGCGGACAGCAGGCGTGACTGGCTGCACCGTCTACGTCGTTACGATGGCTACCCGGCAGGCCATCTACCAGATAGCTGCCAGGCAGGCAGACACAATATTATTATTATTATCGTCTGGTGACTTCCGACGAACATTACAGGTTGTGCTGGGACGGGGGTTTCCGAATAATTGGTGTAGGATTCAGAGAAAATAGTTACTGACAGAAATTCTCAATTTATCATATCTGAAAACGTTTATCATATAAGGATACAAAATTATCAATCTCACCTGAAAACGTTGACCAAGCTCAAGAGTGATATTCTCACCGTTATAACAGCAAGTTAATCAAATGAACTCGATAAAAGGCTCAATGAAATAGCTTCAATAATTAAGATTCGTCACTCGAGAAGATGTCGATTCGTAAATGATGAAATGAATCAAGTGATCAAAGAAAAGAACACCACACATGGACAAACGATAGATTCCATCAAGATTCGGATTTTAATGAAAATGGAGCGCCTGGTTCTTAGATAACCCATCATACATGCACAGTACAGGGTGCTCTTGTACAAGGTCATTTCAAAATCGACAGCCGATGAAATAAAATCATCAACTGCCAGAATTGTCTCAGAACAATTGCTGGATATAGGTAATGGCCGTGTTCCGGTCGATCAATCGACAGGTTTGATTTAATTTCCTTCAAATTTCGACACTTTTGTATCAACCAAGTATGAGCTCATACGAGAAGTATTTCCAAATATAATTGCCAACTACAAAAACCTGAATTGATTGAGTTAACGAGCCATTCTTGTGGCAAAGAACCTTTGTTCTTGTTGTTGATCGGTTATTGGTAATTCAAAGTGAAATTATTGGTCCCCTGCTTTGTTTTAAATCTATAGATAGAGTGCAACAAACGAGAATGAAACTACAAATTATCCAACTGCGTTTTTGATCTCATTGGATTTACCAGGTTTGACACCACACAATTTACAACTGAAGTCATTCATCAGTTGTCATTATATTGAGAAATCTTAACCAGCCAAAATTATGCAACGGAACACGTCTGGTGATGGAACACCTTAAAGGTAACATGATTCATTGCACAATACTCAAAGGAATTCCGATGATCCGAACAGATATGCCTTTTGGTTTCTAGAGAATTCAATTTCCCATTCTTCTTGCGTTTGCTATGACAATTAACAAATCGCAAGGCCAGTCCTTGGGTGTGTGGCTTAAATCTAGAAAATATTTGTTTTTCTCATGGCCAGTTGTATGTTGCGTGTTCACGAGTCGGCAAACCTGCTGCCCTATTTATTCCCGCAACTAATAATGTCGTTCATCACAAGGTACTACAATAAGGGAATTGTAAAATATTCGAAACATAGTTATAATATGTACAACAATTCGGTACCCACCTCTTGAATAAAGATAATTGTTTCAATGTGAATAACAATGTATACAGCTATTTCAATGTAATTAAATATTTTTTATATTTTGTACTTTGATTTCACCTAATATACCTCGTACTTGAAAAATAATGATAATAGTAATAATAATAATAATTTAATTAGTTGATCAACTATTTACAACCTGTAAAGTAAGTGAAAGAAATACTCAAAAATGCCCCTTAACGTGAGAAATCAACAATCTCTTGAATTCTCTATAATTGGTACATCTCTTCATCTCGCTAGGTAAACCATTATAAAATTTTAATCCTCCAATCAAAGTAGATCCTGATGTAGAGCTCGTGCGGAATGTTTCCACATAAAAGTTGTTCCTATTTCTTGTATGGTGTGTATGAATCTCGGATGTGTATCTGATGTGCTCACAAAGATAGTCTGGCAGCATTTTATGTTCAACCCTATATATGAAATCCAGTGTTTTGAATATAATCCTCTGTCTCACAGTCATCAAGTTCAGTGCATCTAACATGACTCTAATTGGCGTTCTTCTATTACAGCTCAAAACTATTCTCATGCCTCTGTTCATCACTTTTTGAATTTTTTCAATACTGTTCGACTTTAGATTGAACAATAAGGATGTACAAAAATCCAAATGGGGCAACACCATCGACTTGAATAGTAGCACTTTCGTTTTAAAGTCTATCTTATTACTGATATAATAAGATAAGATAAAAAATACCAATGGTAAGTTCAACTTTATGTATTTCTAAGACGAAACAAAATTCGCTGGGTCAGCTAGTTATATAAAATTGCAGCAAATCCAATACACGACAGCAAAAGCGAAAAAAAAATTGAGGATATCCTCCCCACGTGAGCACAGGTCTGGTAGTTGGAAAAGTTCCAACTTCCACAGTATTCTCGAGAATACGGGTACAATAACAAAATAGAAGAAGAAATTGTGTAACAAATAATAATTTCGAACTCATATACAGGGTGTGGCGTAATGAATGGATAATATGGAGCCTGCAGGTAGAGGAATCTATGGCGGTTCAGAAAAATATATTTTACGTTTAGTAAAAGTGCCTTGGTTTTCGAGATATTCGACATTTTCGAAAATTCAAGAAAATCATACCCTTCGCCACTCTTTTTGCAGGCAAGACTCCAAATGAAAGAATTTTTTCAAACTGTTTTTTGGATAGTATTCCTGGATAGATGCGCTATCGAATGTAAATTATTATTTTTGAGGCGCATGAATAGTTTTTCATAAATAAAAGAATTAACTCAAATTTTCCGTTTTGCTAATTTTTTTTCCTAAGTTCAACCCAGCGTGGTGTGAAAAATAATATGGTTACCTGAGTGCCAAAGCAAGAGAAAACATGCCTGTTTCACTGAGATTCTGAAATGGTATAACTCACTCTATTTTCAGCATTAAATACAAAATAAATTTCTATTACAATGAGTCAAGGCAGAGTTTGACGTAAGCCTTTTTCTTTAATTTCTAGCAACTGAAATGAGACTTGCAAGCAGAATAAAGCAATTATTCATATGAAGTTGTAGAGCATCCAATACAGCTCCTGATGCACACTTTGAACACTTTTTGTGAAACTCGATTCAATTAAACAATATTTTAAAATTGGTTTTTTTCCCTCGTATTCTTTCATTATTAAGCCCTATAGTTATAAAGTTAATAGTTGTTAAGCGAATTTCAAGTAACGAAGTGAATTTTAGCACTTATTTATTAAAAAAAAAAGCTGAAAATTAGGTAATTTTTATTACATTGAGTCAAGACCCTTGTTACAAAAATGCTGAAATTTAATGCATAACTTGAAATCAACTTAAAAATATTGATTTCACAACGTTGGGGTTCAATAATAAAAGAAAACGAGAAAAAATAATAATTTTAAAATATCGTTTCATTGAATAAAGTTTCACAAATCACAAATGATGCTTAAATTGGCCACCATGAGTTCTGATACATGCTCTATAGTCTACACTTTCTAATGAATCATAGCTTTATTGTATTGATATCAACAATTTTAAAATGAGTATCGTTTCATTGAATTAAATATCACAAAAGATTCTCTAAGAGGCCACCATGAGCTTCAGTAAATGCTCTATACCTTCTTATAGACGATTGCTTCATTCTGCTTGCATTTCTCATTTTAGCTGATAAAAATTTCAGAAACACTGTTTACATTAAACTAGGCCTCAACTGATTGCAATAGGAATTTATTTTGTATTAAGTGCTGAGAATACAGAGAGTTATACCATTTCGGAATCTCAATGAAACTGGCATGTTTTTTCTTGCATTGGCTCTCAGGTAACCATATTATTTTTTACACCGCGCTAGGTTGAACTTATGAAAAAAAATTAGCAAAACGGAAAAGTTGAGTTAGATCTTTTTTTCATGAAGAACTATTCATGCGCCTGAAAAATAATGAATTACATTCGATAGATCATCTATCCAGGAATACTATCCAAAAAACAGTTTGAAAAAATTCCTTCATTTGGAGTCTTGCCTGCAAAACGAGTGGCGAAGGGAGTAATTCTCTTGAATTTTCGAAAATCTCCAATATCTCGAAAACCAAGGCATTTTTACTAAACGTAAAATATATTTTTCTGAACCGCCATAGAGTCCTCTACCCCCAGGCTCAATATTATCCATTCATTACGCCACACCCTGTATGTGTATTTCAACGGAGCAGGAGCAGGAAGAGTACGTGACCACACATACTTGTAAGAAATCGCCACGTTTAGAAAAAATCTTTCATATAGAATCTTGGTTGTGGAAGAAAATAATTTTCAAGATTTATTTTTCAAACGTGCGCTGCTTGATATAATTCATATTACGTACTCACAGTTACAATAATTCCATTTTTTTTCTTTAGGATATGCCTTTTCTGGCGGTGGACAGAAGATTATTAGGGTGGATGTGAGTGCAGATCAAGGAGAAAATTGGCATACTGCAAAATTTACTTATCAGACAGATGTGAAACCACCACGTCATTATTCCTGGAGTTTATGGTGTTGTGAATTGCCTGCTCCGAAGGGTAAAAATGTAAGTTTTCTCTGAAGCATAATTCAAGTTTCAATAATATATATAATATATATATATATATATATATATATATATATATATATATATATATATATATATATATATATATATATATATATATATATATATATATATATATATATATATATATATATATATATATATATATATATATATATATATATATATATATATATATATATATATATATGAACCCGTAGTTCGTTGTTACCTCCGTTAAGTTCATTGGGCGACCTGACCTCCGGGTGAAGGAGTTTTTTAATTGGAATAATTTTTGCTTATATATGTAGAGGGGAAGGTAAATAACAGGGGTACCTAAAGAGGGGAAAAGATTTTCATAGAAAAATTTTTCTTTAAACGAATCAGACCTTACTACCTCCGCATATATTTCTTATTAGTAGTGCGCTCTCACCTCCCGCAACGTTGTCAGATTTCAGGAGGACAGAAAGTAGGGCAGCTTGAATTCTACTCATATACAGCTGCTCTTCCGATTCATTCACACATACTGAAACCTGTAAATAGTTCGAGAACGATACTGATATTAATAAACTTCATACGCTAATAATTGATTGATAAGGATTCGGAGTAAATGAATTTGGACAGAAATTATTATCTTTTCTTCATGAATATCAACAGTTTTGAATAAGTATGCTATGTCTACGATACTTCGTCCGATAGGGGAGTTTAATACCGTATAGGTCCTAAAATGAATGATACATGACAATGACATTTTTCGGTACATATGAGATTAATTCCAAAGACAATTTTACCGAATTTGTTCTGGTATGAAATAGTTATCTAAATTTTGGGCATTATATTCACGACATGAGGAACTCCATCGAAATGTTTTTCCCGAATGAATCAACAAAGATATACGTTTTACTTTCAGCTTCTATACTTCATTCACTTTCATTTTAGCAAAGGATTGGCCATGGAAATTGAATACCTTTCACTCTGTATGGTACGAAAATGTTGGGTTAAGACGCTTGTCAAAACATTTTTGAGTTTTAAATAAATGCTACGTAGTCCGTTCTACGTGAGACTCTCAGTAATTACGTATTTCATCACAATGTCAAATCACTTCGGAAAATATTGCGTCGAAAATATGTAACGAACATAATTGACATTTATACAAACTGATTGAAGACATACCAAATCTATTTATTTACATGGAAAATAGAAGTAATCAGTAGCTTGAGGAGAGTTACTGTTGTTTATTTTCTTTGGCTGAAGGCTGAAGACGTTACATCAGTTGTAGAATTAAAAAAAATCAACCCGAGGATGAAATGCATTTGATGCAGTGTTAGCATTGAATTGAATACTCATAGGTGGTAGGGAATGGGTATCTCTTGAAGAAATGAACGGATAATTACGAGAATGTTGAATTCCTCAACAAAAATCATCTTGCGTGAATGGTAGTCAAAATAATTGAAAGAAGTTTGAAGAAACAGGAGCTTCACCTTCAAACAAAACAACTGCCTAGTATTCATGTCTGTATTTTCAGTACATTGATATAATAATTATAATTATACAGGGTGTGGCGTAATGAATGGATAATATGGAGCCTGCGGGTAGAGTACTCTATGGGGGTTCAAATAAATATATTTTACGTTTGGCAAAAGTGCCTTGGTTTTCGAGATATTGGGGATTTTCGATGAATCACCCCAAATAATAATAATAACTGGATATTGACATTTTTCATCATAGCGGTTCAAAAGAAACTCCTTGATTTAATGGCATTTCTTAATTGCTCGAGGAGTCTTTTGAAATTTTTCACTACACAGGGTGTTTCACAAGTAAACGGACAAACGAAAACCGTGAATAGAGGGCATTGAGCTTAGTTCAAAAACACCTCATATGTGTGTCTTAGACATTCCGTTTCCGATATAGAGAGGAGTTTATTCAAATTTCCCTAATGTTTGTTCGGCCATAACTCCAAATATTTTAGTTGGATTCGGCTAAAAATTCATTATCCGCTTAAACTTCTAAGTTTCAATGAAACAGAACATTAAAAGTTGACTAACACAGGACCGGACTCATTGAGGATATATTCAAATTTAAACTCATGCAAAACACTCTGTTTGTAGTTTTTCTCGTCATAATTTTGAATTTTTCAGGTATCTTCATTGATTTTCTCAAAATCAATGAAACTTTGGTATGCCTTTTCAGATTATTTCTAATGAATAATTGTTTGATCGTGAAATGTCTGGAAAAAACAGCGCTGCATATTGACTTTTACTTCACATTTATTAATGGGATGAATATGATCGCCAATCAACTGAGGAAATCTAAAAATGGAATTGGAAATGTTCAACTGAATTTTTTCGTTCTCAATATATGTCTTGCATTTGTTTTTGATATTTATAGCATATCTGGTTATTCAGATAAGTGATTAACAGTGATAATAAGCTTTATTATTGATAATAAACAAAAATAAAAAAAACTACCCTATCATGATCATGAAAATAATAATTATAATTCGATATCTTCCGAATGAATCGCTTTTTATGGACAACGTGGAACTGAAGTAATTTTCCGAACTGATTTTCACCTCATTTGGTCTTTTAGTGAAGGTAATGATTGGCACTTCGAATAAGTGTGATAAATGCACTTTCGAATTCTTTACTGATTCCGTTATGGTCATTATTGGATCTATGGAAATCTATGGATTGTTCTGGTCTTATTACAATTTGTTATTGAAACATTGATGATATTCATGCACCAGCAAAAGTATTTATCAGTATTTCAGGTCATTTTATAAGAAGGGTAGGACCACAATATTGGACTGCTAGATCTCCAGATCTGACACCCCGCGATTTCTTTCTTTGTTTTTATTCACACAACTAGTTGTCCATAGAAAAATAGATTCATTCTGAAGATCAAGTTTTAATTTTTAGTTTCAAGATAGCGTAGTTTTTCGATCCATATTTGGGTATCATCAATTTTGAAACATTTTATCCTTGTGAAAGAGTATTTTGAAGACCGAATATGGTATAATTGTTGAACACATTCAACAGAATATTCTTCGAAAAAAAATCAATTAAGGATTTCTAAATACATTTTCATGAAGTGCTCTATTCCTTAGAGGCGTCTGACCAAAACAATTATTTCTAGAACATGATCAACAGGTGGGGCAACCCAAAAATCAATTCATTTTGAGACAATAATAATGCAGATAACAAAAAAGTTGAAATTATGATTAAAAAACTACATACACGGTGTTTTTATGAGTTTGAAGTTAAGTAAAGCCTCACTGAGCCCGGTCCAGATTTTTGTCGAATTTTAATGCTCTGTTTCAATGAAATTAACAACTCAAAGCTAATTATAAATTTTCAGTCGACTTGATCAGAATTTCAGGAGTTATAGGCAAACGGAAATTCGAGAAATTTCAAAAAACCCCGAAGAAACCTATATATAGGGGGCCCCAAAACTATTGAATCAAACGTCACACCACGATAGAGTAGATCAAATACTATCGAATGACACCAACATTAGTTGAGCGAAAATGTACCGTTTCTAAAAAAACCTAACCTAAAGTTGCCGATTTTCGAACTATTTTTTCAGTCACAAGGCCAATTTGTTATTAAGGATAGCGTTTTTCTCCCATATTATCCACCATGTTTATTCTGAGTATTAAAAATCATGTAGAAAAAACAATTGTTTTAATTTACATTTACTTAGGTTATGGTTATCGATTAACTACTTAAAATAATTTCAATTAGGGGAGATGAAACAATAATATTACTTCAATATAATTTAAAATCGATATCCTTTTTCACAAACTGGCCCTGTTATTAAGAAAAATAGTTCGAAAATCGGCAACCTTATGTATTTTAATAAAATTCTGATTATTTTGGAAACGGTACATTTTCGTCGAACTAATGTTGGTGTCATTCGATAATATTTGGTTTACTCTATCGTGGTGTGACGTTTGATTCACTAGTTTTGGAACACCTTGTATATGGTATGATTCTGAACTCAGCTCAATGCCCTCTATTCACGGTTTTCATTTGTCTGTTTACTCGTGAAACACCCTGTATACTCCTTGTACTCTGAAAATTTTAAAACGAATGCCCTCACCGTCATATGAAAATTCAAATTCTTCTTGTTGTAAGAACCGTTCATCCTTTCACCCAACGCCGACCCTAGTTACATGGCCCGTTGAAAACGAAATCGGCATCTGTTTACTGCAAAACACGTGTTAATGCTGATACGAAGGGTTCAAACTTTTCTACCTGATTCGAGCTTTTTAGGAACGAATTGCTCAAGATGCCGAGTTCGAATAACATTTCGTTTTGCGTGTTATATTGGATAAAATTGAATTTATTGCATGGATGATTCGAGAATTATTGATGTCCAGAATGCTCCAGAATGATGAAAATTTTCAGATTTCATTGAAATTCTTGCGAAAATTATCTCGTATATTTTCAAGTTTAGATTTTAATTCATTCAGAACTTTGAAGTTCGGCAAATAATGATGTAAATGATATAGATAACAGTCAATCACATTTCCTTCAGCGCAGTTGTTGTTTTGAAGAAAAAGCAGTAGATTCTCGCAAAATCCGAAACTCTACATGTATAGCAGTTGTTCAGTTCGGGATTAAAGTTTATCCTAGATTGATTTTGACATTTCAGTTCAGTTCTGTCAGATTATCTAGGATCATCTTAAATCTCTGCCTCATCCTGAACTGAACAACCGGGCCTTATAGTAATAGCAACGTAGCATTCATTAAGTCGGTATATTATTGGAATAATACTAATTTTTTATAGCGGAGAATAGTGGTTTTCAGCCTCGGTAGGTATTCACGAAATTCATTTTATTATGTTTTTTTAAGGTGAATCGGCCCGAAATCTTGGATCCCCCGTCCTGCTAGTTTCGTATACTTTTATGACAATAGCATAATAACTCAAATTTCAACATTTTCACAGAAATTTTTGAATTTAAGGGAGAGACACATTGAAAAAATCGATAGCAATTTACCGCCTAAACTACGAGCTTGCCGAAGTTGAAACTGGTAACAATCTACTCAGTGCTTCATAATATGTATAGTTTTATGACTCAGTGTTTTTTAGAACCTGTGAAAAAAATTAAAAACTGTAAACTCGTCATCGCCTTCCAAAGGCTGTATCTTGGAAGGTCTGTCGATTTGGAAAATTTACAGGAAATACCCCCGCTTATTTTCATTAAGGAATCATCTCCCTTATTCCTTCGCATTTGTTTACAGATATCCTGTATATAGCTATATTTTATCTATGTACCTTTTTATTTTAGATAGTAGAAGTTAATCAATCATCTGTATATCAATCATATGTATCCGAGTATGTATCTATATTATTAACTTCATTTTGAAGATTCATTATATCTTGACAAAAATATGGTTGCAATTTCAAAATATGTTGACTCGAGGCCTTCCAAAGACTTCAATATTGTTTATTTTTTCCCTTACACCCTGTATGATCTATCGAAAAATGCAAATCTGTTTTGGCGAATTCTTCATAAAATCTTACTTGTTTCGATATAATTGGTAATTTTCTTTATTATACATCACTGAAATATTTAAACCAGAGAGATGCTACAAGCTCTTAAAATTTTTGGGAAAATCAAATATTTAAACATAATCGATAATAAAAGAGATGTTTCTGAGCAAAGGATTCCTCAAAATCTTTGAGAAATCTGATTCAAGAAATATATAAAGAGCGTTCCATTTGAAATAACACAATGTCAAACATTCGGTTTAGCCGACGTTGTTCATTTCTGTGATATTGTGAAATTTGTAGCATTTTTTTCTCCTGATTCTGAAATGAAAATTTTCGGATTGGCTCATTGTCCTTGAATATTCATCACCATTAACATCTGAATTTTCTTATCCAAAAAATTTTTCTCTCTGAACAGGTTATTTTATTATATTCAATGATACAATACTGATTATTCGTTATACTAATAGGTAGTATTATCTATATGGATCATTTTCATAGAGAGAAGAAATATCATTATGGACAAGACTCAAATCGATTCGTTTTCAGATAGGTAATGTTCGCCAAATTCAGAATTATAGTGTAAGCTTGAGATGAAAGAAGTTCAACGGATGCATAGATATACGCACGATGAAATATAAACAGTCATAATCCCATTCGAGAGAGCCAAGATTGGTTCTCTTTCACGTGATTCTTTCCCCTACAAAGGAATGCGATAAAAAATCGTTGAGATATGCCGCCTGGCTTGCAATAATGGAGGAGAAAACGCGCTGCGCCTCTCATTACTTAATTCCTCCGTATACTGATATTCCGCCTGTCTACATCTGCTTGCACAGTACAACGTTGCCATTTTCGGAGGTGCAAACGAGCAAAGAGTCTTTCAGAGTAATTCTCCGATATACAGCTCAGCACACTAGCGCCAGTGATATACACTCGAACTAAAAGATTGTTCAGTACATAAAGGGGGTGCGTTGTGACCTCAAAACGATTTTTTGATATGTTGGTCCCTGAAGCCTCCTGAATCTAACAAGCTAAAAAACAAGGCAAAACGTTGTCACCTCCGATTTCGGAGGTGACATCGATATATATGAGGTGAGAGCGTTAAACGAGTTACTATTTTGGAGGTGGTATTAACACTTTATAACTATATATATATATATATATATATATATATATATATATATATATATATATATATATATATATATATATATATATATATATATATATATATATATATATATATATATATATATATATATATATATGAACCCGTAGTTCGGTGTGACCTCCGTTAAGTTCATTGGGCGACCTGACCTCCGGGTGAAGGAGTTGAGTAATTGGAATAATTTTTGTTTATATATGTAGAGGGGAAGGTAAATAACAGGGGTACCTAAAGAGGGGGAAAGATTTTTATCGAAAAATTTTTCATCAAACGAATCAGACCTTACTACCTCCGCATATATTTCTTATCAGTAGTGCGCTCTCACCTCCCGCAACGTTGCCAGATTTTAGGAGGACAGAAGGTGAAGCAGCTTGAATTCTACTCATATATAGAATACAGCTGCTCTTCCGATTCATTCACACATATTGAAACCTGTAAATAGTTCGAGAACGATACTAATATTAATAAACTTCATACGCTAATAATTGATTGATAAGGTTCGTGATCTCGGTGTAAATGAATTTGGACAGAAATTATTATATTTCCTTCATGAATATCAACAGTTTTGAATAAATATGCTTATGTCTACGATACTTCGTCCGATAGGGGAGTTTAATACCATATAGGTCCCAAAATGAATGATACATGACAATGAAATTTTTCGTGACATATAAGATTAATTCCAAAGACAATTTTACCGAATTTGTTAGGGTATGAAATAGTAATCTAATTTTTGGGCATTATATTCACGACATTAGGAACTCCATTGAAATGTTTTTCCGAATGAATCAACAAAGATATACGTTTTACTTTCAGCTTCTATACTTCATTCACTTCTATTTTAGCACTGAATTGGCCATGGAAATTGGATACTCTGTATGGTACGAAAATGTTGAGTTAAGACGCTTGTCGAAACATTTTTGAGTTTTAAATCAGTGCTACGTAGTCCGTTCTACGTGAGACTCTCAGTAATTACGTATTTCATCACAATGTCAAATCACATCGGAAAATATTAAGTTTAAAATATGTAACGAACATAATTGACGTTTATACAAACCGATTGAAGACATACCAAATCTATTTATTTACATGGAAAATACAAGTGATCAGTAGCTTGAGGAGAGTTACTGTTGTTAATCTTCTTTTGCTGAAGGTTGAAGACGTTACATCAGTTGTAGAATTCCAAAAAATCAACCCGAAGATGAAATGCATTTAATGCAGTGTTAGCATTGAGTTGAATACTCAAAGGTGGTAGGGAAGAGGTATCTCTTGAAGTAATGAACGGATAATTACAAGAATGTTGAATTCTTCAACAAAAATCATCTTGCGTGAATGGTAGTCAAAATATTTAAAAGAAGTTTGAAGCAAGAGGAGCTTCACCTTCAAACAAAACAACTGGCTTGTATTCATGTCTGTTTATTTTCATTACATTGATATAATAATAATAATTATACAGGGTGTGGAGTAATGAATGGATAATATGGAGCCTGCGGGTAGAGGACTCTATGACGGTTCAGATAAATATATTTCACGTTTGGTAAAAGTGCCTTGATTTTCGAGATATTGGGGATTTTCGATTAATCACCCCAAATAATAATAAAAACTGGATATTGACATTTTTCATCATATGGGATCAAAAGAAACTCCCTGATTTAATGGCATTTCTTAATTGCTCCATCGAGCAATTAAGACTCATCAGTCTTTTGCGATTTTTCAGTACACAGGGTGTTTCACAAGTAAACGGACAAACGAAAACCGTGAATAGAGGGCATTGAGCTGAGTTCAAAAACACCTCATAAGTGTGTCTTAGGCATTCCGTTTCCGATATACAGAGGAGTTTATTCAAATTTGCCGAATTTTCGTTCGGCTATAACTCCAAATATTTTAGTTGGATTCGGCTAAAAATTCATTATCCGCTTAAACTTGTAAGTTTCAATAAAACAGAACATTAAAAGTTGACGAACACAGAACCGGACTCATTGAGGCTATATTCAAATTTAAACTCATGCAAAACACTTTGTTTGTAGTTTTTTTCGTCATAATTTTGAATTTTTCAGGTATCTGCATTGATTTTCTCAAAATCAATGAAACTTTGGTATGCCTTATCAGTGGATTATTTTTAATGAATAATTGTTTGGTGGTGAAATGCCTCTGGAAAAAACAGCGCTGCATATTGACTTTAACCTCACATTAATTAATGGGATGAATGATGAATATGATCGCCAATCAAATGTGGAAAACTAAAAATGGAATTGGAAATGTTCAACTGAATTTTTTCGTTCTCAATATATGTCTTGCATTTGTTTTTGATATTTATAGCATATCTTGTTATTCAGATAAGTCATTTACAGTGATAATATGATTTATTATTGATGATGAACAAAAAATAGAAATAAAAAACTACGCTATCATGGAAATAATAATTATAACTTGATATCTTCCGAATGAATCGCTTTTTATGGACATCACGGAACTGAAGTTATTTTCCGAACTGATTTTCACCTCATTTGGTCTTTTAGTGAAGGTAAGGATTGGCACTTCGAATAAGTATGATGAATGCAATTTCGAATTCTTCACTGATTCCGTTATAGTCATTATTGGATCTATGGAAATCTATGGATTGGTCTGGTCTTATCACAATTTGTTATTGAAACATTGATGATATTCATGCACCAGTGAATGTATTTATCAGTAATTCAGTTCATTTCATTAGAAGGATAGGACCCCAACATTGGACTGCTAGATCTCCAGATCTGACACCCTGCGCTTTCTTTCTTTGTTTTTATTCACACAACTAGTTGTCCATAGAAAAATAGATTAATTCTGAAGATCAAGTTTCAATTTTTAGTTTCAAGATAGAGTAGTTTTTCCATCCATATTTGGGTATTATCAATTTTGAAACATTTTATCATTGTGAATGACTATTTTGAAGACCGAATATGGTATAATAGTTGAACACATTCAACAGAGTATTCTTTGAAAAAAATTACAATTAAGAATTTCTAAATACATTTTCATGAAGTGCTCTATTCCTTAGAGGCATCTGACCAAAACAATTATTTCTAGAACATGATCAACAGGTGGGGCAACCCAAAAATCAATTTATTTCGAGACGATAATAATGCAGATAACAAAAAAGTTAACATTATGATTAAAAAACTACATACACGATGTTTTTATGAGTTTGAAGTTAAGTAAAGCCTCACTGAGCCCGGTCCAGATTTTTGTCGGATTTTAATGCTCTGTTTCAATGAAGTTAACAACTCAAGGCTAAATATAAATTTTCAGTCGACTTGATCGAGAATTTCAGGAGTTATAGCGGAACGGAAATTCGTCAAATTTCAAAAAACCCCGAAGAAACCTATATATATATATATATATAGGGTGCCCCAAAAGTATTGAATCAAACGTCACACCACGATAGAGTAGATAAAATACTATCGAATGACACCAACATTAGTTGAGCGAAAATGTACCGTTTCTGAGAAAACCTAACCTAAAGTTGCCGATTTTCGAACTATTTTTTCAATCACATGGCCAATTTGTGATTAAGGATAGCGTTTTTCTCTCATATTATCACCCCTGTTTATTCTAAGTATTAAAAATCATGTAGAAAAACAATTGTTTTAATTTACATTTACTTAGGTTATGGTTTATCCTAAATTGATTTTGACATTTCAGTTCAGTTCTGTCAGGTTAATCTAGGATCATCTTAAATCTCGGCCTTATCCTGAACTGAACAACAGGGCCTTATAGTTATAGCAACGTAGCATTAATTAAGTCGGTATATTATTGGAATAATCTTAATTTTTTATAGCGGAGAATAGTTGTTTTTAGCCTCGGTATTCACGATATTCATTTTATTATGTTTTTTTTTAAGGTGAATCGGCCCGAAATCTTGGATCCCCCGACCTGCTAGTTTCGTACACTTCTTTGACAATAGCATAATAACTCAAATTTCAACATTTTAACAGAAATTTTTTAATTTAAGGGAGAGACACATTAAAAAAATCGATAGCAAGTTACCGCCTAAACTGCGAGCTTGCCGAAGTTGAAACTGGTACCAATCTACTCAGTGCTTCATAATATGTATAGTTTTATGACTCAGTGTTTTTCAGAACCTGTAAAAACAAAATTAAAAACTGTAGACTCGTCATCGCCTTCCAAGGCTGCATCTTGGAAGGGCTGTCGATTTGGAAAAAAATTTATAGGAACTAGCCCCGCTTATTTTCATTAAGTAATCATCTCCCTTAGTCCTTCGCATTTGTTTACAGATATCCTGTACATTTTATCTATGTACCTATTCATTTTGGATAGTAGAAGTTTAATCAATATGTGTTATTTTCGAAGACCAAAACAACAATTTCAATTGCACCTTAGTTGTTATTTATGAGAATCATCATTTATTTTGAATAATAAAACTGCATGCGAAAATATTTGAATTAACTTTTGTCATTCTCCTTTGATCATGCGTCCATCATAGTGTTCGCTTTTCATCATAGCTTTTGGGAATTTACCAATCAATCATCTGTATATCAATCATATGTATCCGAGTATGTATCTATATTATTAACTTCACTTTGTAGATTCATCATGTCTTGACAAAATTATGGTTGCAATTTCCAAATATGTTGACACGAGGCCTTCAAAAGACTTCAATTTTTCTTATTTTTTCCCTTACATCATATATGATCTATCGAAAAATGCAAATCTGTTTTGGATAATTCTTCATAAAATCTTGTTTCGATATAATTGGTCATTTTCTTTATGATATATAACTAAAAAATCCAAACCAGAGAGATAGTACAAGCTCTTTAAATATTCGGGAAAATCCAATATTTAAACATAATCGATAATAAAAGAGATGTTTCTGAGCAAAGAAATCTGTGCTCAAAATTATTGAGCAATCCGATTTGAGAAAAATATATAGAGCGTTCCATTTGAGATAACACAACAATGTTCAATATTCGGTTTAGCAGACGTTGTTCATTTCTGTGATATTGTAAAATTTGTAGCATTTTTTCTCTTGATTTTGAAATGAAAATTTTCGGAATGGCTCATTGTCCTTGAATTTTCATCACCATTTACATCTGAATATTCCTTTCCAAAAAATTTTTTTTCTCTGACCAGCTCATTTTATTATATGCAATGCAACAATACTAATTATTCGTTATTTTAATAGGTAGTATTATCCATATGGATCATTTCCATAGAGAGAAGCAATATTATTATGGACAAGACTCAAATCGATTTGTTTTCAGATAGGTAATGAAATAGTTCGCCAAATTCAGAATTATAGTGTTAGCTTGAGATGAAAGAAGTTCAACGGATGCATAGATACACACAATGAAATATAAACAGTCATAATCCCATTCGAGAGAGCCAAGATTGGTTTTCTTTCACGTGATTCTTTCCCCTACAAAAGAATGCGATAAAAAATCGTTGAGATATGCCGCCAGGATTGCAATAATGGAGGAGATAACGCGCTGCGCCTCTCTTTAGTTAATTCCTCCGTATACTGATATTCCGCCTGTCTACATCTGCTTCGACAATACAGCGTTGCCATTTTCGGAGGTGCTAACGAGCAAAGAGTCTTCCAGAGCAATTCTTCGATATACAGCTCAGCACACTAGCGCCAGTGATATACACTCGAACTAAAAGATTGTTCAGTACATAAACGAGGTGCGTTGTGACCTCAAAACGATTTTTTGATATGTTGGTCCCTGAAGCCTCCTGAATCTAACAAGCTGAAAAACAAGGCAAAACGTTGTCACCTCCGATTTCGGAGGTGACAGCGATATATATGAGGTGAGAGCGTTAAACGAGTTTCTATTTTGGAGGTGTTATTAACACTTTATAACTTTATATATATATATATATATATATATATATATATATATATATATATATATATATATATATATATATATATATATATATATATATATATATATATATATATATATATATATATATATATATATATATATATATATATATATATATATATATATATATATATATCGTACAATTAGAATAAGGGGTTATGGATGAAAAATTTTTCTGATCTTCTCTTTTATTCCATCAGTTAAATTACTTTGAGTATATATATATATATATATATATATATATAGTCATAAAGTGTTAATATCACCTCCAAAATAGTGACTCGTTTAACGCTCTCACCTCATATATATCGCTGTCACCTCCGAAATCGGAGGTGACAACGTTTTGCCTTGTTTTTTAGCTTGTTAGATTCAGGAGGCTTCAGGGACCAACATATCAAAAAATCGTTTTGAGGTCACAACGCACCCCGTTTATGTACTGAACAATCTTTTAGTTCGAGTGTATATCACTGGCGCTAGTGTGCTGAGCTGTATATCGAAGAATTGCTGTGGGGGACTCTTTGCTCGTTAGCACCTCCGAAAATGGCAACGTTGTATTTTCAAAGCAGATGTAGACAGGCGGAATATAAGTATACGGATGAATTAACTGTAGAGAGGCGCAGCGCGCTATCTCCTCCATAATTGCAATCCAGGCGGCATATCTCAACGATTTTTTATCGCATTTATCTGTAGGGGAAAGAATCACGTGAAAGAAAACCAATCTTGGCTCTCTCGAATGGAATTATGACTGTTTATAATTCATCGTGTGTATCTATGCATCCGTTGAACTTCTTTCATCTCAAGCTAAATATTCAGATGTAAATGGTGATGAATATTCAAGGACAATGAGCCATTCCGAAAATTTTCATTTCAGAATCAAGAGAAAAATGCTACAAATTTTACAATATCACAGAAATGAACAACGTCGGCTAAACCGAATGTTGGACATTGTTGTCTTATTTCAAATGGAACGCTCTATATATTTTTCTTAAATCGGATTGCTCAATGATTTTGAGGAATCCTTTGCTCAGAAACATCTGTTTTATTATCGATTATGTTTAATTATTGGATTTTCCCGAAAATTTGAATAGCTTGTACCATCTCTCTGGTTTAAAATACTGGAACTAGCAATCTGCACTCAACTAGTAGAATACCTTGTAAAAGAAAAGATCCTTTTACCCACACAACATGGTTATGTAAGAGGTAGATCAACTCAGACAGCAGTGTTTGAGTTCATTTCAGGAATCCTTAATGCCTTGGAGGATTCTAATATAACAGTGGGTCTAATGCTGGATCTATCAAAGGCATTCGATACTCTGTCCCACGACCTTATTCTCCATAAACTTTCTGCATATGGCATAAACAAGCTAGACTGGTTTCAATCATATTTAGCAAACCGCAGGCAGAGAGTGGTGATCTCTCAGAACGGAAAAACACCAGTTTCGGAAGAAGAACTCACAGAGTTCCGCAGGGTAGCATATTGGGCCCTATCATTTTCATCATTTTTCTAAATGACCTAAGTACCATATTCGATGAAACCATGGTTAGGACAGTGAATTATGCAGATCACACAAACTTCACTGTATTGGCCAAGCACGATTTAGAGTTGAGTTTACCATTTCATACTCAACTCTAACTCTAAATCGTGCTAGCCAGTGGTTTGAAGCAAACGGTTTGTGCATGAATTCTGAAAAAACAAGTGCCATCCTATTCAGGACAGCTCATTCCGGTCCCCAAGTGCCTACCAGCATTTCACTGTCTAACTCCACATTAGAACTGACTAAATCTTGTCACTTCCTAGGCCTCACTATTGAGGTAACCCTTGATTGGGGAGAGCACATTTCCAACCTTTGCAATCAACTGGGTATCATCTGCTACACTTTGGGAGTCCTCAATGAATATCTGGACATAACCTCACTAAGAACAATATACCAGGCAGTGTTTAGGTATGGCATCATGTTCTATGGTAGTTCATACAACCTACATAGAGTGCTGAAAATGAAGAAGAGAGCCTTCAGAATGATCTGGAGGATGAGGAGGACGGAATCATGCAGGGGAGTCTTCAGAAGGAATGGTCTTTTGACTGCTTCTGGTGTACACATCCAAGAAAGCCTGATATTTACATTCAAGAACTAGCACTACTTCGAAGAGAAAACAGTAAGTAATTACAATACGAGGACAACTGCACTAAAATATCCAAGACACAGATTAAGCCTCACTGAAAAGGGACCTGAATATAGATATATTCGTTATTACAATAAGATAGCTCAAAAACTAAGAGGAGAATGGACTCTACAACAGTTCAAGAAATTCATCTTCAAACTCCTACTTGAAATCGGACCCTACAGTGTGGAAGACTTTATGGAACACAGACTATAAAGCAGAAAATGACCCTGTTTCACTTCAAGTGTTCAATGTCATGTGTACACTTTACCTGAAATAAAGCACATTATTTATTTATTTATTTATTTATTTATTTATTCAAATTTTTTAGTGATGTATCATAAAGAAAATTACAAATTATATCGAAACAAGTAAGATTTCATGAAGAATTATCCAAAACAGATTTGCATTTTTCGATAGATCATACAGGATGTAAGGGAAAAAATAAACAAAATTGAAGTCTTTTGAAGGCCTCGAGTCAACATATTTTGAAATTGCAACCATATTCTTGTCAAGACATGATGAATCTACAAAATGAAGGTAATAATATAGATACATACTCGGATACATATGATTGATTGGTAATTCGCAAAAGCTATGATGAACAGCGGACACTATGATGGACGCATGATGAAAGGAGAAAGACAAAAGTTAATTTAAGTATTTTCGCATGAAGTTTTATTATTCAAAATAAATGATGATTCTTATAATTAACAAATCAGGTGCAATTAAAGTTTTTGTTTTGGTCTTCGAAAATAACACATATTGATTAAACTTCTACTATCCAAAATGAATAGGTACATAGATAAAATGTATCTATATACAGGATATCTGTAAACAAATGCGAAGGACTAAGGGAGCTGATTCCTTAATGAAAATAAGCGGGGCTAGTTCCTATAAATTTTTTTCCATATAGACAGCTCTTCCAGCCTTGGAAGGCGATGACGAGTCTACAGTTTTTAATTTTTTTTTACAGGTTCTGAAAAACACTGAGTCATAAAACTATACATATTATGAAGCACTGAGTAGATTGGTACCAGTTTCAACTTCGGCAAGCTATCGATTTTTTTAATGTGTCTCTCCCTTAAATTCAAAAATTTCTGTGAAAATGTTGAAATTTGAGTTATTATGCTATTGTCATAGAAGTATACGAAACTATCAGGTCGGGGGATCCAAGGTTTCGGGCCGATTCACATGAAAAAAAAAAACATAATAAAATGAATTTCGTGAATACCGAGGCTGAAAACCACTATTCTCCGCTATAAAAATTTAATATTATTCCAATAATATACCGAGTTAATTAATGCTACGTTGCTATTACTATAAGGCCCGGTTGTTCAGTTCAGGATAAGGCCGAGATTTAAGATGATCCTAGATTAACCTGACAGAACTGAACTGAAATGTCAAAATCAATTTAGGATAAACTTTAATCCCGAACTGAACAACTGGGCCTATTCATGTAGAGTTTCGGATTTTGCGAGAATCTACTGCTTTTTCTTCAAAACAACAACTGCGCTGAAGGAAATGTGATTGACTGTTATCTATATCATTTACATCATTATTTGCCGAACTTCAAAGTTCTGAATGAATTAAAATCTAAACTTGAAAATATACGAGATAATTTTCGCAAGAATTTCAATGAAATCTGAAAATTTTCATCATTCTGGAGCATTCTGGACATCAATAATTTTCGAATCATCCATGCAATAAATTCAATTTTATCCAATATAACACGCAAAACGAAATGTTATTCGAACTCGGCATCTTGAGCAATTCGTTCCTAAAAAGCCCGAATCAGGTAGAAAATTTTGAACCCTTATATCAGCGTTAACACGTGTTTTGCAGTAAACAGATGCCGATTTCGTTTTCAACGGGCCATGTAACTAGGGTCGGCGTTGGGTGAAAGGATGAACGGTTCTTACAACAAGCAGAATTTGAATTTTCATATGACGGTGAGGGCATTCGTTTTAAAATTTTCAGAGTACAAGAAGTATACAGGGTGTTTCACGAGTAAACAGACAAATGAAAACCGTGAATAGAGGGCATTGAGCTGAGTTCAGAATCATACCATATACAAGGTGTTCCAAAACTAGTGAATCAAACGTCACACCACGATAGAGTAAACCAAATATTATCGAATGACACCAACATTAGTGCGACGAAAATGTACCGTTTCCAAAATAATCAGAATTTTATTAAAATACATAAAGTTGCCGATTTTCGAACTATTTTTCTTAATAACAGGGCCAGTTTGTGAAAAAGGATATCGATTTTAAATTATATTGAAGTAATATTATTGTTTCATCTCCCCTAATTGAAATTATTTTAAGTAGTTAATCGATAACCATAACCTAAGTAAATGTAAATTAAAACAATTGTTTTTTCTACATGATTTTTAATACTCAGAATAAACAGGGGTGATAATATGGGAGAAAAACGCTATCCTTAATAACAAATTGGCCTTGTGACTGAAAAAATTGTTCGAAAATCGGCAACTTTAGGTTAGGTTTTTTTAGAAACGGTACATTTTCGCTCAACTAATGTTGGTGTCATTCGATAGTATTTGATCTACTCTATCGTGGTGTGACGTTTGATTCAATAGTTTTGGGGCACCCTATATATAGGTTTCTTGGGAGTTTTTTGAAATTTCTCGAAATTCCGTTTGGCTATAACTCCTGAAATTCTGATCAAGTCGACTGAAAATTTATATTTAGCCTTGAGTTGTTAATTTCATTGAAACAGAGCATTAAAATTCGACAAAAATCTGGACCGGGCTCAGTGAGGCTTTACTTAACTTCAAACTCATAAAAACACCGTGTATGTAGTTTTTTAATCATAATTTAAACTTTTTTGTTATCTGCATTATTATTGTCTCAAAATGAATTGATTTTTGGGTTGCCCCACCTGTTGATCATGTTCTAGAAATAATTGTTTTGGTCAGACGCCTCTAAGGAATAGAGCACTTCATGAAAATGTATTTAGAAATCCTTAATTGATTTTTTTTCGAAGAATATTCTGTTGAATGTGTTCAACGATTATACCATATTCGGTCTTCAAAATACTCTTTCACAAGGATAAAATGTTTCAAAATTGATAATATCCAAATATGGATGGAAAAACTACGCTATCTTGAAACTAAAATTTAAAACTTGATATTCAGAATGAATCTATTTCTCTATGGACAACTAGTTGTGTGAATAAAAACAAAGAAAGAAATCGCGGGGTGTCAGATCTGGAGATCTAGCAGTCCAATATTGTGGTCCTACCCTTTTAATAAAATGACCTGAAATACTGATAAATACTTTTGCTGGTGCATGAATATCATCAATGTTTCAATAACAAATTGTAATAAGACCAGAACAATCCATAGATTTCCATAGATCCAATAATGACTATAACGGAGTCAGTGAAGAATTCGAAAGTGCATTTATCACTTTTATTCGAAGTGCCAATCATTACCTTCACTAAAAGACCAAATGAGGTGAAAATCAGTTCGGAAAATTACTTCAGTTCCACGTTGTCCATAAAAAGCGATTCATTCGGAAGATATCGAATTATAATTATTATTTTCATGATCATGATAGCGTAGTTTTTTCTATTTTTGTTCATTATCAATAATAAAGCTTATTATCACTGTTAATGACTTATCTGAATAACCAGATATGCTATAAATATCAAAAACAAATGCAAGACATATATTGAGAACGAAAAAATTCAGTTGAACATTTCCAATTCCATTTTTAGATTTCCTCAGTTGATTGGCGATCATATTCATCCCATTAATTAATGTGAAGTAAAAGTCAATATGCAGCGCTGTTTTTTCCAGACATTTCACGATCAAACAATTATTCATTAGAAATAATCTGAAAAGGCATACCAAAGTTTCATTGATTTTGAGAAAATCAATGAAGATACCTGAAAAATTCAAAATTATGACGAGAAAAACTACAAACAGAGTGTTTTGCATGAGTTTAAATTTGAATATATCCTCAATGAGTCCGGTCCTGTGTTCGTCAACTTTTAATGTTCTGTTTTATTGAAACTTAGAAGTTTAAGCGGATAATGAATTTTTAGCCGAATCCAACTAAAATATTTGGAGTTATAGCCGAACAAAAATTAGGGAAATTTGAATAAACTCCTCTCTATATCGGAAACGGAATGCCTAAGACACACATATGAGGTGTTTATGAACTAAGCTCAATGCCCTCTATTCACGATTTTCGTTTGTCCCTTTAATTGTGAAACACCCTGTGTACTGAAAAATTTCAAAAGACTCCTCGAGCAATTAAGAAATGCCATTAAATCAAGGAGTTGCTTTTGAACCGCTATGATGAAAAATGTCAATATCCAGTTATTATTATTATTTGGGGTGATTCATCGAAAATCCCCAATATCTCGAAAACCAAGGCACTTTTGCCAAACGTAAAATATATATATTCGAACCGCCATAGAGTACTCTACCCGCAGGCCCCATATTATCCATTCATTACGCCACACCCTGTATAATTATTATTATTATATCAATGTATTGAAAATAAACAGACATGAATACTAGGCAACTGTTTTGTTTGAAGGTGAAGCTCCTGTTGCTTCAAACTTCTTTTAATTATTTTGACTACCATTCACGCAAGATGATTTTTGTTGAGGAATTCAACATTCTCGTAATTATCCGTTCATTTCTTCAAGAGATACCCATTCCCTACCACCTATGAGTATTCAATTCAATGCTAACACTGCATCAAATGCATTTCATCTTCGGGTTGATTTTTTTGAATTCTACAACTGATGTAACGTCTTCAGCCTTCAGCCAAAGAAAATAAACAACAGTAACTCTCCTCAAGCTACTGATTACTTCTATTTTCCATGTAAATAAATAGATTTGGTATGTCTTCAATCAGTTTGTATAAATGTCAATTATGTTCGTTACATATTTTCGACGCAATATTTTCCGAAGTGATTTGACATTGTGATGAAATACGTAATTACTGAGAGTCTCACGTAGAACGGACTACGTAGCACTGATTCAAAACTCAAAAATGTTTTGACAAGCGTCTTAACCCAACATTTTCGTACCATACAGAGTGAAAGGTATTCAATTTCCATGGCCAATCCTGTGCTAAAATGAAAGTGAATGAAGTATAGAAGCTGAAAGTAAAACGTATATCTTTGTTGATTCATTCGGGAAAAACATTTCAATGGAGTTCCTCATGTCATGAATATAATGCCCAAAATTTAGATAACTATTTCATACAGAACAAATTCGGTAAAATTGTCTTTGGAATTAATCTCATATGTAACGAAAAATTTCATTGTCATGTATCATTCATTTTAGGACCTATACGGTATTAAACTCCCCTATCGGACGAAGTATCGTAGACATAGCATACTTATTCAAAACTGTTGATATTCATGAAGAAAAGATAATAATTTCTGTCCAAATTTATTTACTCCGAATCCTTATCAATCAATTATTAGCGTATGAAGTTTATTAATATCAGTATCGTTCTCGAACTATTTACAGGTTTCAGTATGTGTGAATGAATCGGAAGAGCAGCTGTATATGAGTAGAATTCAAGCTGCCCTACTTTCTGTCCTCCTGAAATCTGACAACGTTGCGGGAGGTGAGAGCGCACTACTAATAAGAAATATATGCGGAGGTAGTAAGGTCTGATTCGTTTAAAGAAAAATTTTTCAATGAAAATCTTTTCCCCTCTTTAGGTACCCCTGTTATTTACCTTCCCCTCTACATATATACGCAAAAATTATTCCAATTAAAAAACTCCTTCACCCGGAGGTCAGGTCGCCCAATGAACTTAACGGAGGTAACAACGCACTACGGGTTCATATATATATATATATATATATATATATATATATATATATATATATATATATATATATATATATATATATATATATATATATAATGAAGAAAGTGATCACGCCTAAACAGGGAGGCAATGAATGAAATAATGAGGATAAATTCAGATGCATACCACCCGACGATATGAATATCGACAAGTGTTACGATCTGAATTGAGCTAGCCAATTTGTCATCGTCAGGGCCCCCAAATGGAGTACGCTCCACCGAAGAAAAGCAGAGGCCGAAAACCATGGTCAGCATCTGCTTTTCTTCGGTGGAGCGTACTCCATTTGGGGGCCCTGACGATGACAAATTGGCTAGCTCAATTCAGATCGTAACACTTGTCGATATTCATATCGTCGGGTGGTATGCATCTGAATTTATCCTCATTATATATATATATATATAATATATATATATATATATATATATATATCAGCCTTGGCAGATGATGTGCTAGGCTGCCCCAGAGCTGCCTACCCTATATGGTGATTAACAAAAAAAAAAAAAAAAAAAAAAAAAAAATATATATATATATATATATATATATATATATATATATATATATATATATATATATATATATATATATATATATATATATATATATATATATATATATATATATATATATATATATATATATATATATATATATATATATATATATATATATATATATATATATATATATATATATATATATATATATATATATATATATATATATATATATATATGAACCCGTAGTGCGGGGTATATATATATATATATATATATATATATATATATATATATATATATATATAGTTATAAAGTGTTAATACCACCTCCAAAATAGTAACTCGTTTAACGCTCTCACCTCATATATATCGATGTCACCTCCGAAATCGGAGGTGACAACGTTTTGCCTTGTTTTTTAGCTTGTTAGATTCAGGAGGCTTCAGGGACCAACATATCAAAAAATCGTTTTGAGGTCACAACGCACCCCCTTTATGTACTGAACAATCTTTTAGTTCGAGTGTATATCACTGGCGCTAGTGTGCTGAGCTGTATATCGGAGAATTACTCTGAAAGACTCTTTGCTCGTTTGCACCTCCGAAAATGGCAACGTTATACTGTGCAAGCAGATGTAGACAGGCGGAATATCAGTATACGGAGGAATTAAGTAATGAGAGGCGCAGCGCGTTTTCTCCTCCATTATTGCAAGCCAGGCGGCATATCTCAACGATTTTTTATCGCATTCCTTTGTAGGGGAAAGAATCACGTGAAAGAGAACCAATCTTGGCTCTCTCGAATGGGATTATGACTGTTTATATTTCATCGTGCGTATATCTATGCATCCGTTGAACTTCTTTCATCTCAAGCTTACACTATAATTCTGAATTTGGCGAACTATTTCATTACCTATCTGAAAACGAATCGATTTGAGTCTAGTCCATAATGATATTTCTTCTCTCTATGGAAATGATCCATATAGATAATACTACCTATTAGTATAACGAATAATCAGTATTGTATCATTGCATATAATAAAATAACCTGTTCAGAGAGAAACATTTTTTGGATAAGAAAATTCAGATGTTAATGGTGATGAATATTCAAGGACAATGAGCCAATCCGAAAATTTTTATTTCAGAATCAGGAGAAAAAAATGCTACAAATTTCACAATATCACAGAAATGAACAACGTCGGCTAAACCGAATGTTTGACATTGTGTTATTTCAAATGGAACGCTCTTTATATTTTTCTTGAATCAGATTTCTCAAAGATTTTGAGGAATCCTTTGCTCAGAAACATCTCTTTTATTATCGATTATGTTTAAATATTGGATTTTCACAAAAATTTTAAGAGCTTGTAGCATCTCTCTGGTTTAAATATTTCAGTGATGTATCATAAAGAAAATTACCAATTATATCGAAACAAGTAAGATTTTATGAAGAATTCGCCAAAACAGATTTGCATTTCTCGATAGATCATACAGGGTGTAAGGGAAAAAATAAACAATATTGAAGTCTTTGGAAGGCCTCGAGTCAACATATTTTGAAATTGCAACCATATTTTTGTCAAGATATAATGAATCTTCAAAATGAAGTTAATAATATAGATACATACTCGGATACATATGATTGAGATACAGATGATTGATTAACTTCTACTATCTAAAATAAAAAAGTACATAGATAAAATATAGCTATATACAGGATATCTGTAAACAAATGCGAAGGAATAAGGGAGATGATTCCTTAATGAAAATAAGCGGGGGTATTTCCTGTAAATTTTCCAAATCGACAGACCTTCCAAGATACAGCCTTTGGAAGGCGATGACGAGTTTACAGTTTTTAATTTTTTTAACAGGTTCTAAAAAACACTGAGTCATAAAACTATACATATTATGAAGCACTGAGTAGATTGTTACCAGTTTCAACTTCGGCAAGCTCGTAGTTTAGGCGGTAAATTGCTATCGATTTTTTCAATGTGTCTCTCCCTTAAATTCAAAAATTTCTGTGAAAATGTTGAAATTTGAGTTATTATGCTATTGTCATAGAAGTATACGAAACTAGCAGGTCGGGGGATCCAAGATTTCAGGCCGATTCACCTTAAAAAAACATAATAAAATGAATTTCGTGAATACCTACCGAGGCTGAAAACCACTATTCTCCGCTATAAAAAATTAGTATTATTCCAATAATATACCGACTAAATGAATGCTACGTTGCTATTACTATAAGGCCCGGTTGTTCAGTTCAGGATGAGGCAGAGATTTAAGATGATCCTAGATAATTTGACAGAACTGAACTGAAATGTCAAAATCAATCTAGGATAAACTTTAATCCCGAACTGAACAACTGCTATACATGTAGAGTTTCGGATTTTGCGAGAATCTACTGCTTTTTCTTCAAAACAACAACTGCGCTGAAGGAAATGTGATTGACTGTTATCTATATCATTTACATCATTATTTGCCGAAATTCAAAGTTCTGAATGAATTAAAATCTAAACTTGAAAATATACGAGATAATTTTCGCAAGAATTTCAATGAAATCTGAAAATTTTCATCATTCTGGAGCATTCTGGACATCAATAATTCTCGAATCATCCATGCAATAAATTCAATTTTATCCAATATAACACGCAAAACGAAATGTTATTCGAACTCGGCATCTTGAGCAATTCGTTCCTAAAAAGCCCGAATCAGGTAGAAAATTTTGAACCCTTCATATCAGCGAACACGTGTTTTGCAGTAAACAGATGCCGATTTCGTTTTCAACGGGCCATGTAACTAGGGACGGCGTTGGGTGAAAGGATGAACGGTTCTTACAACAAGAAGAATTTGAATTTTCATATGACGGTGAGGGCATTCGTTTTAAAATTTTCAGAGTACAAGGAGTATACAGGGTGTTTCACGAGTAAACAGACAAATGAAAACCGTGAATAGAGGGCATTGAGCTGAGTTCAGAATCATACCATATACAAGGTGTTCCAAAACTAGTGAATCAAACGTCACACCACGATAGAGTAAACCAAATATTATCGAATGACACCAACATTAGTTCGACGAAAATGTACCGTTTCCAAAATAATCAGAATTTTATTAAAATACATAAAGTTGCCGATTTTCGAACTATTTTTCTTAATAACAGGGCCAGTTTGTGAAAAAGGATATCGATTTTAAATTATATTGAAGTAATATTATTGTTTCATCTCCCCTAATTGAAACTATTTTACGTAGTTAATCGATAACCATAACCTAAGTAAATGTAAATTAAAACAATTGTTTTTTCTACATGATTTTTAATACTCAGAATAAACAGGGGTGATAATATGCGAGAAAAACGCTATCCTTAATAACAAATTGGCCTTGTGACTGAAAAAATAGTTCGAAAATCGGCAACTTTAGGTTAGGTTTTTTTAGAAACGGTACATTTTCGCTCAACTAATGTTGGTGTCATTCGATAGTATTTGATCTACTCTATCGTGGTGTGACGTTTGATTCAATAGTTTTGGGGCACCCTATATATAGGTTTCTTCGGGGTTTTTTGAAATTTCTCGAATTTCCGTTTGGCTATAACTCCTGAAATTCTGATCAAGTCGACTGAAAATTTATAATTAGCTTTGAGTTGTTAATTTCATTGAAACAGAGCATTAAAATTCGACAAAAATCTGGACCGGGCTCAGTGAGGCTTTACTTAACTTCAAACTCATAAAAACACCGTGTATGTAGTTTTTTAATCATAATTTCAACTTTTTTGTTATCTGCATTATTATTGTCTCAAATTGAATTGATTTTTGGGTTGCCCCACCTGTTGATCATGTTCTAGAAATAATTGTTTTGGTCAGACGCCTCTAAGGAATAGAGCACTTCATGAAAATGTATTTAGAAATCCTTAATTGATTTTTTTTCGAAGAATATTCTGTTGAATGTGTTCAACAATTATACCATATTCGGTCTTCAAAATACTCTTTCACAAGGATAAAATGTTTCAAAATTGATGATACCCAAATAAGGATCGAAAAACTACGCTATCTTGAAACTAAAAATTAAAACTTGATCTTCAGAATGAATCTATTTTTCTATGGACAACTAGTTGTGTGAATAAAAACAAAGAAAGAAATCGCGGGGTGTCAGATCTGGAGATCTAGCAGTCCAATATTGTGGTCCTACCCTTCTAATAAAATGACCTGAAATACTGATAAATACTTTTGCTGGTGCATGAATATCATCAATGTTTCAATAACAAATTGTAATAAGACCAGAACAATCCATAGATTTCCATAGATCCAATAATGACTATAACGGAATCAGTAAAGAATTCGAAAGTGCATTTATCACACTTATTCGAAGTGCCAATCATTACCTTCACTAAAAGACCAAATGAGGTGAAAATCAGTTCGGAAAATTACTTCAGTTCCACGTTGTCCATAAAAAGCGATTCATTCGGAAGATATCGAATTATAATTATTATTTTCATGATCATGATAGGGTAGTTTTTTCTATTTTTGTTCAATAATAAAGCTTATTATCACTGTTAATCACTTATATGAATAACCAGATATGCTATAAATATCAAAAACAAATGCAAGACATATATTGAGAACGAAAAAATTCAGTTGAACATTTCCAATTCCATTTTTAGATTTCCTCAGTTGATTGGCGATCATATTCATCCCATTAATTAATGTGAAGTAAAAGTCAATATGCAGCGCTGTTTTTTCCAGACATTTCACGATCAAACAATTATTCATTAGAAATAATCTGAAAAGGCATACCAAAGTTTCATTGATTTTGAGAAAATCAATGAAGATACCTGAAAAATTCAAAATTATGACGAGAAAAACTACAAACAGAGTGTTTTGCATGAGTTTAAATTTGAATATATCCTCAATGAGTCCGGTCCTGTGTTCGTCAACTTTTAATGTTCTGTTTTATTGAAACTTAGAAGTTTAAGCGGATAATGAATTTTTAGCCGAATCCAACTAAAATATTTGGAGTTATGGCCGAACAAAAATTAGGGAAATTTGAATAAACTCCTCTCTATATCGGAAACGGAATGCCTAAGACACACATATGAGGTGTTTTTGAACTGAGCTCAATGCCCTCTATTCACGGTTTTCGTTTGTCCGTTTACTTGTGAAACACCCTGTGTACTGAAAAATTTCAAAAGACTCCTCGAGCAATTAAGAAATGCCATTAAATCAAGGAGTTTCTTTTGAACCGCTATGATGAAAAATGTCAATATCCAGTTATTATTATTATTTGGGGTGATTCATCGAAAATCCCCAATATCTCGAAAACCAAGGCACTTTTGCCAAACGTAAAATATATTTATTTGAACCCCCATAGAGTACTCTACCCGCAGGCTCCATATTATCCATTCATTACGCCACACCCTGTATAATTATTATTATTATATCAATGTACTGAAAATAAACAGACATGAATACTAGGCAGTTGTTTTGTTTGAAGGTGAAGCTCCTGTTGCTTCAAACTTCTTTCAATTATTTTGACTACCATTCACGCAAGATGATTTTTGTTGAGGAATTCAACATTCTCGTAATTATCCGTTCATTTCTTCAAGAGATACCCATTCCCTACCACCTATGAGTATTCAGTTCAATGCTAACACTGCATCAAATGCATTTCATCCTCGGGTTGATTTTTTTGAATTCTACAACTGATGTAAAATCTTCAGCCTTCAGCCAAAGAAAATAAACAACAGTTACTCTCCTCAAGCTACTGATTACTTCTATTTTCCATGTAAATAAATAGATTTGGTATGTCTTCAATCAGTTTGTATAAATGTCAATTATGTTCGTTACATATTTTCGACGCAATATTTTCCGAAGTGATTTGACATTGTGATGAAATACGTAATTACTGAGAGTCTCACGTAGAACGGACTACGTAGCATTTATTTAAAACTCAAAAATGTTTTGACAAGCGTCTTAACCCAACATTTTCGTACCATACAGAGTGAAAGGTATTCAATTTCCATGGCCAATCCTGTGCTAAAATGAAAGTGAATGAAGTATAGAAGCTGAAAGTAAAACGTATATCTTTGTTGATTCATTCGGGAAAAACATTTCAATGGAGTTCCTCATGTCGTGAATATAATGCCCAAAATTTAGATAACTATTTCATACCAGAACAAATTCGGTAAAATTGTCTTTGGAATTAATCTCATATGTAACGAAAAATTTCATTGTCATGTATCATTCATTTTAGGACCTATACGGTATTAAACTCCCCTATCGGACGAAGTATCGTAGACATAGCATACTTATTCAAAACTGTTGATATTCATGAAGAAAAGATAATAATTTCTGTCCAAATTCATTTACTCCGAATCCTTATCAATCAATTATTAGCGTATGAAGTTTATTAATATCAGTATCGTTCTCGAACTATTTACAGGTTTCAGTATGTGTGAATGAATCGGAAGAGCAGCTGTATATGAGTAGAATTCAAGCTGCCCTACTTTCTGTCCTCCTGAAATCTGACAACGTTGCGGGAGGTGAGAGCGCACTACTAATAAGAAATATATGCGGAGGTAGTAAGGTCTGATTCGTTTAAAGAAAAATTTTTCAATGAAAATCTTTTCCCCTCTTTAGGTACCCCTGTTATTTACCTTCCCCTCTACATATATAAGCAAAAATTATTCCAATTAAAAAACTCCTTCACCCGGAGGTCAGGTCGCCCAATGAACTTAACGGAGGTAACAACGAACTACGGGTTCATATATATATATATATATATATATATTTATATATATATATAGATTATTGATTTAAATTAAGGGTGTTTCGACTATTTTTCAGGGCAAAATTCCAATGAGAGTCAAATTATATTAAAGCTCTATATTTCGTCAACTATCGTTGACTTCTTCAGGAGCAACTGGAAAATACAAAGATCTCATAACAAAAGTTCAAATTCTCTTAGGCTAAAACTTACAATACCATGACAATAAATATGGTAGCTTCAGAAAAAACAAGACCATGTAGAGGGTAATCAAAAAAGTACGTCAATTTCAGTTGAATTATTCAGGAAAAAATTGGTTTTACAAATGACAGATTTCAGAAAATTCTATAAATTGGCATGGACAAACAAATGTGCCATGATGTTCACAGAAGGGCAAAAAAAATTGAGAAAATCTTTTCTTATTTTATACAATTTGGATTAGAAATGTCTCTTATTTATAAGTACCTGCAAATAAGGTTACAAATCAGGAGATATTAGGAGAATACCTATTTTTTTTTTTTTTTTTTTATCACAGGTCAGTAAGAAACTATAGATGTTACTAAGATTATTCGTATCCGTTTTCTTATTCATCGTTGAATTTTTATTTTCATTAATATAACACATTTCTAAAAAAGTTCTTTTTTGGTATTCTTGTTCGTGATCTAAGACTTGTATATTATCGTAATCTACAGCATGTCCTGTGTTATTAATATGTGAAGCTAAAGCACATCTTTCAGGTCTCAGAACAGAATCACTTTTGTGTAACGCCATTCTCCTATCAAGACCTTGTGATGTTTGTCCTATATAAAATAGAGGGCAGTGTTTGCAATTTATCTTATAAATAACATTTTTTATTTTTGAAATATTCAATTTATCCTTTGTGCTTTTATAAAGAATTCAGACAAGGGCAACGTAACAGTAATAATGAATAAAAATGACTATTTCACTAAGTGTAATATTTTGGTTAATGATGGAAACGTTTATGAAAAATTGACGAGAGATCCTACATCTAGATTTGAAACAGAAAATAATAAATGGGTGAAATTCATGAAAGAAAAACAATATATTGATGGGGTCATCTCCAAAAAGCTCATGTGTTATGGTTCACATCCTCCAAGATTCTATGGGCTTCCTAAGATCCACAAAGAAGGAGTTCCTATGAGACCTATAGTATGTACTATTGGCTCGCCCACATCTAATCTTAGTAAATTCATTGCCAACATACTTCAAGCCTCTTTTCACCAATACAATGAGTTTCAGATACTAAATTCAAAAGAATTTGCTATCAAAATGAATGGATTTCTTCTGCCTCCTGAACATGAGATTGTGTCCCTTGATGTAATATCATTATTTACAAACATCTCCTTAGAATTAACAATATACATTATTGATGAAAATTGGGAGTTGATAATGCCACACACAGAGATTCATAAAGAGCATATCATTCAGATAGTTGAATACATTTTTCATTCTAATTATTTCCTATATAATGGTTCTTTCTATAAACAAAAATTTGGATGTCCCATGGGCAGTTGCTTGAGTCCTATTTTAGCTGATATGGTGATGTCAACGCTTATAAAATCATCTTTAGAGAGACTTTCTTTTACTCCATCATTTATATATCAGTATGTTGATGATCTAATTTTACCTATACCTGAAGATAGAGAAGAGGAGATACTAATCGTTTTCAACAGTTTCGATGATCACATTAAATTTACAATAGAAAGGGAGAATAACAAATCTGTACCTTTTCTAGACACGAAGCTATATAGGACTGAGGATAACAGGATTATTTTAGATTGGTACAAAAAACCCAGTAGTTCTGGGAGATATATAAATATAGATTCTTACCATGATATCAAAATAAAAACAAATATAATTTTGGGATTAAAAAGAAGAATAGAGGATATCACTCATCATACTCTAAGACAAGCGGCACTGAGAAGGCTATTTAGGCTGATGAGGGATAATGGATATTCAAACATATTTCTTAAAAAATTAATATACAATGCTCCAAGACTACCAGAACCAACCGAAGCTTTAAATGAAGTGAATAATGAAGAAAACCGAGTCTGTTTTGCAAAACTGCCCTACATTAAGGAAGTCACATTCGAATTAACGAAGCTTTTTAAGAAATTTATCAACATAAAAATCAGTAGATATAACATGGTTGTTGCTAGGTCCCTTTATAAAAGCACAAAGGATAAATTGAATATTTCAAAAATAAAAAATGTTATTTATAAGATAAATTGCAAACACTGCCCTCTATTTTATATAGGACAAACATCACAAGGTCTTGATAGGAGAATGGCGTTACACAAAAGTGATTCTGTTCTGAGACCTGAAAGATGTGCTTTAGCTTCACATATTAATAACACAGGACATGCTGTAGATTACGATAATATACAAGTCTTAGATCACGAACAAGAATACCAAAAAAGAACTTTTTTAGAAATGTGTTATATAAATGAAAATAAAAATTCAACGATGAATAAGAAAACGGATACGAATAATCTTAGTAACATCTATAGTTTCTTACTGACCTGTGATAAAAAAAAAAAAAAAAAAAAAAAAAAAAATAGGTATTCTCCTAATATCTCCTAATTTGTAACCTTATTTGCAGGTACTTATAAATAAGAGACATTTCTAATCCAAATTGTATAAAATAAGAAAAGATTTTCTCAATTTTTTTTGCCCTTCTGTGAACATCATGGCACATTTGTTTGTCCATGCCAATTTATAGAATTTTCTGAAATCTGTCATTTGTAAAACCAATTTTTTCCTGAATAATTCAACTGAAATTGACGTACTTTTTTGATTACCCTCTACATGGTCTTGTTTTTTCTGAAGCTACCATATTTATTGTCATGGTATTGTAAGTTTTAGCCTAAGAGAATTTGAACTTTTGTTATGAGATCTTTGTATTTTCCAGTTGCTCCTGAAGAAGTCAACGATAGTTGACGAAATATAGAGCTTTAATATAATTTGACTCTCATTGGAATTTTGCCCTGAAAAATAGTCGAAACACCCTTAATTTAAATCAATAATTTCACAAGCGACTAGTATCCTATAACTTCAACTATATATATATATATATATATATATTTTTTTTTTTTTTAATTTCACACAGTTGTGGGACTCCAGAGCTACCCGGGCGCAGGCGCCAAGAGTAAACTCCGCTCGTCAATGCGGGTAAAGCACCTTTCGCACTATGTTGACTGTGCCCAGTATTACTGCTTTTTGCATCCACATTAGTGAATTCTGTGGTAGGTTCAGTTCTTTAAGATGTTCGGTCGTTTTTCGATGGACGAGACCATTTGAGCTGATGATAAGAGGTTTAATGTTCACGCTTTTTAGTTGCCACATGTCCTTCATTTCTTTCGCCAGTGCCTCATATTTGGTGATTTTTTCGGTGTACGCTCTAGCGAGGTTGTGATCTTGAGGCACTGCGAAGTCTATAATGAGTGCGGTTTGTGCTACTTTATCCCACACCACCACGTCCGGTCTGTTATGCTCGACACCTCTATCCGTGATGACAGTCAGGTCCCAATATATTTTTGTATGTTCGTTCTCCATAAGTGTCTGTGGGTTGTATAAGTGATGCGGCGTGAATTGATGTAGTAGTTGTTTTTGGAGACACAACATCTGATGAACAACCTTCCCCATGTTATTGTGCCTTGCCAGGTATTTGGTGCCAACGATTGCCGAACACCCCGACGAGAGATGTTGTACCGACTCCTCCGCGCCATTACACAATCTGCACTTGGTGTTGACTACAGCTTGCTTCATTATGTGCTTGGCATATGTCCGTGTCGGGACAACCTGGTCCTGAATGGCGAACAGAGTACCCTCCGTCTGAGGAAACAGGTAGCCCTGGGTAAGGTAAGTGCTGGTACTCAGTAGATCGACTTCCGGTTGATGCAGGCTAACGTAAAACCTTCCATGTAGAGGTTTGGCTTTCCAAGATTGTCTGAGTATTTCATATTGATTTTCATTTACAGGAGCTTCCCCATTTGATGTATGGGAGACAGAGACGCGGCCACATGAAGCAACCCACTGATGAATCGGTAAGTTTGATTTTTGGAAAAAGTCATTAATTTTTTCTGTTTCTTTTAGGGCTGCTCCTCCGAGATTCGTCATTCCTCGTCCGCCCTCTTTTCGGGGTAAGTATAATCGTTCCACCGCTGAATTTGGGTGCAACATACCATGTTGGGTCAACAAGGTCCGGATGCTTCTATCGACTTCCTCCAGCTCAGTCTTAGACCATGATAGTATACCTGCTGTGTAATTGAATGTTGGTATGGCCCAGCTGTTGATTGCCATTATCTTATTTTTAGCCGATAATTGGGTTCTTAGCACCTTTTTCACTCTTCTAAGTAGTTCTTCCTTGGTGTTGTCCTTATTTTCTCGCTGTCTAATCTCGAAGGTCTGTTGGATACCCAGGTATTTGTATCGGTCCTCCGCTCTCAATCCAGCCACATCCCGTCCGTCAGACAGAACCATGTCCTCCCCCCTCGCCATTTTTCCCCTTTTCACATTAACCGTCGCACACTTCTCCAGTCCGAATGTCATCGCAATATCCTCACTGTATTTTCTCACCAGCTCCATCAACCCTTCTAGTTGTGTTTTGCCTCTAGCATATAGCTTCAAATCATCCATATAAAACAGATGTGAGATTCTGATCTGCTCGTTGATGGAGTAGCCGTATGCGGATTTATTGAGTATTTTGCTCAGGATATTGAGGGCAAGACAGAACCACAATGGGCTTAGGCTATCTCCTGATCTCTACTTTAGGTATTTCGTAGGTTGCTGACTTAGTGCGGACTTTCAGAGTAGTGCGCCAGGACGTCATTAGATATTCCAGCAACGCTATCACCTGCCGGTTTACTTTATAAATCTTGAGCACTTCAAGTAGCCATGTGTGGGGGACCGTGTCGAAAGCTTTTTGATAATCGACCCACGCCATCGATATGTTCTTCAATCGTTTCTTAGCTTGTTTGGTGATCATGTTGTCGATCATCAATAGTTCCTTGCTTCCTCGCCCCTTCCTTTTGCATCCACTCTGTTCCCAAGCCATGATTTTATTTGCTTTGATGTGTTCGTTTATCTTAAAGGCAACAGTTGACGTTATAATTTTGTATGCCGAGGGTAGGCAGGTGATCGGCCTATAGTTACATGGCTGTCTTAGGTCTCCTTTCTTTGGCACCAAATGAGTAATACCGTGCGTGAAATACTCTGGTACAGTATCGGGGTGTATTAGCGCTCTACAGATAAGCCGCGCAAGCACCCTATGGGTTGACGTGAGGGTCTTCCACCAATAATTTTGAATTCCATCAATTCCGGGTGAAGTCCAATTTTTCATACGCCCGATAGTTGCTCGTACATCCTTCTCTGTCACTTGCACTGTCGTCATTTCCTCTAGCTCTCGTAGTTCTTCGATCTCCGTTTTAATCCAAGGGGCCTCGGTATTATGGTCTTTCCCTCTCGACCATACACTGGACCAAAATCGCCTCATGTCTTCCGGCTTTGGGGGAGTTATGTCTAAGCTTCCCTGATCCTTTTTGAGGCTCCTATAGAATTCTTTTTGGTTGCCAGTGAAGAGGTTATTTTGACGGTAACGCTGCGTTCTTTTATATATATATATATATATATATATATATATATATATATATATATATATATATATATATATATATATATATATATATATATATATATATATATATATATATATATATATATATATATATATATATATATATATATATATAGATTTGTTCGACCGCATATACAGACCCAAAACGGTATACTCGACCGACTTTTCAGTCCAAAAGTGACGTTGTCAGACCCGGCTGCGGGTCTGGTAACGTTCGACCATAGAAACGTTATAAGGGGAGTCAGGGGATGCTGGGGGTGAATTTTCAGGTGGGTCTGAAAAGTCGGTTATACTCGTTATTATATACAGAAAACTTCAGGGTTTGGCCAGTGCGAGGGCGCTTCGAGCGACATGAACTTGATGTATATAATCCGCATAGTTGACCGACGCATCTAGTCCGAAAATTTGGCAACGCTGAAGTTGAAGAGCTTGAGAATTTATTTTGTCATCTTTCCGATTTATACACCTCAAATGTACTATTTGAAAACTTATACGATCCCGGTATGATGAACAGTCGTCATGAGAAATATTCAATGACAATATTTTGAATTGAATTGAAGTGGTGCTATTGGATTCTTTTCGTATACAAACTATAATAGCACACGTATGGAAACTTATACAAGCCCGATTAAGTGAGTCGACCTAATTTCAGGAGCACTGGCTCGTTTAGGATCCCAGGCACAAAAATTGTATTTTCATCACCCCCTATTTGATCCTCTGCCGTGTTTACTAATTTACGAATATCCTGAACATCATTGTAGTTATATTTGGTTGACTTGACAGGAGCTCTTTTCCAGAAATTTTTCAGAAGATCAATATACAAGAACAATGGAGATTTTTTACTCCCACCACAGTCATAAAAAGTTTTTGAAGTCCTTATATTATTGAAATATTTTATTTTCATAATATAAAAGGTGTACCTACGATAACGATGTGTAAAATTTTTCGAACAAGGCGGTGGACATTTCGAGCAATTATTTCAAGTAGTAGTATTTTTTTCTTCACATGTTTTCTTAAAATCTATATCATTAGAATTTAGTTTATTCATTTGAGTTATTTTGATTATTTGATTCCGCAGATAAATTCGCGATTTCCATGAGAATTACTATATTATTCAATCATGAAGAACTTCAAAATAGATCAAATTAATGTTTGGAATTTTTCGTTGTTATCTTGTTAGCTATGATATTATGGCAGTAGAAATGCAGCAAGAATAAAAGTTGATATGTCATTCGAAAGCACACTAAATGAGGTATTTTTTTGCTGAAAATAAAACATATCCGTAATTAATAATTTTTCATCGATAAAACCATAATAAGATTGATATTGTTCACTTCAGAATCGTGATACTCATCCCCTTCTTATGTTCCTCCGCTCATGCATTACCACATATTCAAAAAAAAATGGTTATTACAACTTGTTTGTTACGAAAAAACAATCATATACAATTCTACATAAAAAGTGATGTTTTCAACCTAAACTAATTTTTCAACGGTATTCAATTGTAAAGCGCAATAAACAAGAGCTTCCTTTCCACATGCAGTAGGTACAATGTACAATGTACAATTGTAGATAATATTTTAACTTGAATTTTTCAATTTGTATGGCCAATCACAAAATTTCTTTGTATATGAGAATCTGCAGTGATGATGCTCAGTTCACTAAAGATCACGTGTTTAATACTCCAGAGATCGAATAGTATCATATCATCGTGTGAAACCATAAGAAATACTACCGGGATATTCGAAAGAATACGAAGGTCCACGAGGCAGAGAGTTGATGCATGTATTTTAGCGGGAGGTAGTTATTTTGAACATTTATTATAGTTTTGCGTTATTGTATCTGGAATAAAATAAAAAGTACTGTTGTCAATTATGCTTATTAATCGAAAGAAATTTCGATTTGTGAAATTAAAATATTATTATATTAATTTTCTTCCGGAAATTAGTAATTTAACCTACAGAAAGATTCATATCTCCTGTTAGAGACATACAATATCTCAGCATATTCATTCTATGAAACAGTTTTACGACGAAATGGAATGAACAGTGATCAGAACTGCTTGTAAGTTTTTATTTCTTCCGAGAAAAGTATCGACTGTATCGAAATTTTGAATATTTTTTTTTTCTCCAGAATCGAATGGAAATCTGTAAAAGAATTTCGTTTTTCGAATATCTATCCCACGAAAACAATTTTTGAAGGAAAATCATAAGGGGTTGGTATTTTGAACTCTTAATAGTGAAGTTATGCGATCTAAAAAAATTGTGTGAGTAATCTATACTTAGTGCTTCATATTATGTATAGTTTTATGACTAAGTGTTTTGTAGAACCCGTAAAAAAATCAAAAACTATAAACTCATCATCGCCTTCCAAAGGCTGTATCGTGGATGGGAGATCCATTTCGAAAAAACTTCATAGGAACTACCCCTGCTTATTTTCATCGAGGAACCATCTCCCTTAGTCCTTCGCATTTGTTTACAGACACCCTGTATAATATTAACTTTCCACAAAATATTTCTCCTGGCATGCCACAGGGTAAAAATATCAGAGAAACACATTTTCAAAGTAAGCAATCGCCTGGACAATACCTATCCAATTAAGAATTGGTCGAGGAGGCCCAACTGGGAACACCATGATCTTATAGATCACCAGATCTGAACCTACTATACAATTCTTTGTGGGTAAAATTGAAGGAGGTTTATGAGGAGGATATCCAGACGACGAGAAACCAATTGAATGCATTCAATTTTTGTAAACAGTGTTTCAATAAATTTTGTTGATTTTTGTTTCATTTTTATGATAGTTGGAGTATTTGCAAGAATTTCAGAACCCCCTGTAGATTTCAGAAGGAAGCTAAAAATTAATTTTTCATATTTTATTAAAGTCATTTTATGTATGGAGGCCTCTAAAGGTTATGTTATTAATGGATCAAAATTTGAGAAGAATCTGTTGAAAATGAACTTGCTCCATGAGAATATTGAGATACTTCTTTTCCAACAAACTCACACATATATGAATTTCTACCGTAACACCTACTTTTTCGCGTAATTTTATACATCGAAATTGTCGGCTCCAGTCCCGTCACACTGGCAACAGCGCTGGGATCCTGAACGTTGGCCATATTTACCGCTGGAGTATATGTGGGATTGTAAAGTTGGTACAATGTCTCGGGTTTGGAAAATAGTATCGACTATGCTACTTTTTTAAATGAAGGAATTCCTTTCCCCTCTAAGTGTGCCTAAGGAGTTATAATTCTCATTAACGTTATTTCATCATATATACTCGAGGAAAACATTCGGATCATGTGGGTCTCAGGTCGCCTTAGAAACGTATCGGGACTGAAAACGTCTATTGGACAAATATATATATATATATATATATATATATATATATATATATATATATATATATATATATATATATATATATATATATATATATATATATATATATATATATATATATATATATTTTTTTTTTTTTTTTTTTTTTTTTTTTGTCAATCACCTTTCAGGGAATTACGAAATACCACCGGGCTCTGGGAGCCAAAGTGGAATCAAGAGCTATGAAGGAAGCGTCTTACGATACGTGTAGTGCCCAGTATATATATATATATATATATATATATATATATATATATATATATATATATATATATATATATATATATATATATATATATATATATATATATATATATATATATATATATATATATATATATATATATATATATATATATATATATATATATAGTTATAAAGTGTTAATACCACCTCCAAAATAGTGACTCGTTTAACGCTCTCACCTCATATATATCGCTGTCACCTCCGAAATCGGAGGTGACAACGTTTTGCCTTGTTTTTTAGCTTGTTAGATTCAGGAGGCTTCAGGGACCAACATATCAAAAAATCGTTTTGAGGTCACAACGCACCCCGTTTATGTACTGAACAATCTTTTAGTTCGAGTGTATATCACTGGCGCTAGTGTGCTGAGCTGTATATCGAAGAATTGCTCTGGGGGACTCTTTGCTCGTAAGCACCTCCGAAAATGGCAACGTTGTATTTTCAAAGCAGATGTAGACAAGCGGAATATAAGTATACGGAGGAATTAAGTGTAGAGAGGCACAGCGCGCTATCTCCTCCATAATTTCAATCCAGGCGGCATATCTCAACGATTTTTTATCGCATTCTTCTGTAGGGGAAAGAATCACGTGAAAGACAACCAATCATAGCTCTCTCGAATGGGATTATGACTGTTTATATTTCATCGTGTGTATCTATGCATCCGTTGAACTTCTTTCATCTCAAGCTAAATATTCAGATGTAAATGGTGATGAATATTCAAGGACAATGAGCCATTCCGAAAATTTTCATTTCAGAATCAAGAGAAAAAATGCTACAAATTTTACCATATCACATAAATGAACAACGTCGGCTAAACCGAATGTTGGACATTGTTGTGTTATTTCAAATGGAACGCTCTATATATTTTCCTTAAATCGGATTGCTCAATGATTTTGAGGAATCCTTTGCTCAGAAACATCTGTTTTATTATCGATTATGTTTAATCATTGGATTTTCCCAAAAATTTGAATGGATTGTACCATCTCTCTGGTTAAAAATTTTTAGTGATGTATCATAAAGAAAATTACCAATTATATCGAAACAAGTAAAATTTCATGAAGAATTATCCAAACCAGACATGCAATTTTTGATAGATCATACAGGGTGTAAGGGAAAAAATAAACAAAATTGAAGTCTTTTCAAAGCCTCAAGTCGACATATTTTGAAATTGCAACCATATTTTTGTCAAGACATGATGAATCTACAAAATGAAGTTAATAATATAGATACAGACTCGGTTACATATGATTGATTGGTAATTCCCAAAAGCTATGATGAACAGCGGACACTATGATGGACGCATGATGAAAGGAGAAAGACAAAAGTTAATTCAAGTATTTTCGCATGAAGTTTTATTATTCAAAATAAATGATGATTCTTATAATTATCAAATTAGGTGCAATTTAAATTTTTGTTTTGGTCTTTGAAAATAACACATATTGATTAAACTTCCACTATCCAAAATGAATAGGTACATAGATAAAATATATCTATATACAGGATATCTCTAAACAAATGCGAAGGACTAAGGAAGATGATTCCTCAATGAAAATAAGCGGGGGTAGTTCCTATAATTTTTTTTCCAAATCGACAGCACTTCCAAGATACAGCCTTTGGAAGGCGATGACGAGTTTACAGTTTTTAATGTTTTGTTACAGGTTCTAAAAAACACTGAGTCATAAAACTATACATATTATGAAGCACTGAGTAGATTGGTACCAGTTTCAACTTCGGCAAGCTCGTAGTTTAGGCGGTAATTTGCTATCGATTTTTTTAATGTATCTCTCCCTTAAATTCAAAAATTTCTGTTAAAATGTTGAAATTTGAGTTATTATGCTATTGTCATAGAAGTTTACGAAACTAGCAGATCGGGGGATCCAAGATTTCGGGCCGCTTCACCTTAAAAAAACATAATAAAATGAATTTCGTGAATACCGAGGCTAAAAACCACTATTCTCCGCTATAAAAAATTGGTATTATTCCAATAATATACCGACTTAATTAATGCTACGTTGCTCGGTTGTTCAGTTTAGGATTAGGCCAAGATTCAAGATGAACCTAGATTTACCTGAAAGAAATGAACTGAAATGTCAAAATCAATCTAAGATAAACTTTAATCCCGAACTGAACAACTGGGCCTATTCATGTAGAGTTTCGGATTTTGCGAGAATCTACTACTTTTTCTTCGAAACAACAACTGCGCTGAAGGAAATGTGATTGACTGTTAGCGATACAAAATATCAACCATCTAAATTCTCTAGTCTATACAAATTTTTTTGAACTCTCATTATACTATGTAGCAGTCTGATTCTGAAATCCGTCATTTGACAAAATGAGTTGTCAGTTTATAGACTGACAAACATTTTCGAAAGCTATTGATCTATTTAAATCGTTCTATAATTGGTCCTAAATTGACAGTCGTATTGTGAACAACGATATGCAGCGGATTATCTAAACACGAAATAAATTCTGAAATGTTTCGGATCATGAGGCTAATTGAATAAGTATCTTGTTCGTATCATTTGTTGAACTTTATTATTCTAAATATTCTTCAATGAATGAAAATATAATATCAACACACATAATTTTTTGATTTATTCGTCATCAAATCATTAAATAAATCGTGTCTCGAAAAGTTTTGAGTCTTGAGGCAAATAGAATATTGAATTATTCAGATCATTATTTGCCGAATTTCAATGTTCTGAATGAATCAAAATCTAAACTTGACAATATACGATATAATTTTCGCAAGAGTTTCAATGAAATCTGAAAATTTTCATCATTCTGGAGCATTCTGGACATCAATAATTCTCGAATCATCCATGGAATAAATCAATTTTATCCAATACAACACGCAAAACGAAATGTTATTCGAACTCGGCATCTTGAGCAATTCGTTCCTAAAAAGCTCGAATCAGGTAGAAAAGTTTGAACCCTTCGTATCAGCATTAACAAGTGTTTTGCAGTAAACATATGCCGATTTCATTTCTCTAACGTTCAATGTAACCTGGGTCAGCCTTGGGTAAAGGGATGAACCAGAGTCTCTGGATGAACGTTTCTTACAACAAACAGAATTTGAATTTTCATATAACGGTTAAGGCAATTGTTTCGAAATTTTCAGAGTACAAGGAGTATACAGGGTGTTTCACGAGAAAACTGACAAATGAAAACCGTGAATAGAGGGCATTGCGCTGAGTTCAAAATCAACCCATATACAGGGTGTCCCAAAACTTGTGAATCAAACGCCACACCACGAAAGAGTGAACCAAATATTATCGAATGACACCAACATTAGTTCGAAGAAAATGTACCGTTTACAAAATGATCAGAATTTTATTAAAATACCTAAAGTTGCCGATTTTCGAACTATTTTTCTTAATAACAGGGCCAGTTTGTGAAAATGGATATCGATTTTAAATTATATTGAACTGAGATTTTTGTTTAATCTCCCCCAATTGAAATTATTTTAAGTGGTTAATCGATAACCATAACCTAAGTAAATGTAAATTAGAACAATTGTTTTTTCCACATGATTTTTAATACTCAGAATAAACAGGGGTGATAATATGGGAGAAAAACGCTATCCTTAATCACAAATTGGCCATGTGATTGAAAAAATATTTCGAAAATCGGCATTTTTAGGTTAGGTTTTCTCAGAAACGGTATATTTTCGCTCAACTAATGTTGGTGTCATTCGATAGTATTTTATCTACTCTATCGTGGTGTGACGTTTGATTCAATAGTTTTGGGGCACCCTATATATATATATAGGATTCTTCGGGTTTTTTTGAAATTTCACGAATTTCCGTTTCGTTATAACTCCTGAAATTTTCGATCAAGTCCACTGAAAATTTATATTTAGCCTTGAGTTGTTAACTTCATTGAAACAGAGCATTAAAATTCGAAAAAGGTCAGGACCGGGATCAGTGAGGCTTTACTTAACTTCAAACTCATAAAAACAGCGTGTATGTAGTTTTCTAATCATAATTTTAAATTTTTTGTCATCTGGATCATTATTGTCTCAAAATGAATTGATTTTTGGGTTGCCATACCTGTTGATAATGTTCTAGAAATATTGTTTTGGTCAGACGCCTCTAAGGAATAGAGCACTTCATGAAAATGTATTTAGAAATTCTTAATTGATTTTTTTTTCAAAGAATACTCTGTTGAATGTGTTCAACAATTATAACATATTCGGTCTTCAAAATAGTCATTCACAATGATAAAATGTTTCAAAATTGATAATACTCAAATATGGATCGAAAAACTAAGCTATCTTGAACCTAAAAATTAAAACTTGATCTTCAGAATGAATCTATTTTGCTATAGACAACTAGTTGTGTGAATAAAAACAAAGAAAGAAATCGCGGAAGTCAGATCTGGAGATCTAGCAGTCCAATGTTGGGAACCTATCCTTCTAATGAAATGAACTGAAATACTGATAAACACTTTTGCTGGTGCATGAATATCATCAATGTTTCAATAACAAATTGTAATAAGACCAGACCAATCCATAGATTTCCATTGATCCAATAATGACTATAACGGAATCAGTGAAGAATTCGAAATTGCATTCATCATACTTTTTCGAAGTGCCAATCATTACCTTCCCTACATGACCAAATGAGGTGAAAATCATTTCGGAAAATTACTTCAGTTCCACGATGTCCATAAAGAGCGATTCATACGGAAGATATCAAGTTATAATTATTATTTTCATGATAGCGTAGTTTTTTATTTCTATTTTTGTTCATTATCAATAATGAAGCTTATTATCACTGTAAATGACTTATCGGAATGACCAGATATGCTATAAATATCAAAAACTAATGCAAGACATATATTCAGAACGAAAAAATTCAGTTGAACATTTCCAATTCCATTTTTAGATTTCCACATTTGATTGGCGATCATATTCATGCCATTAATTAATGTGAAGTAAAAGTCAATGTGCAGCACCGTTTTTTTCAGAGGCACATCACCACCAAACAATTATTCATTAAAAATAATCCACTGATAAGGCATACCAAAGTTTCATTGATTTTGAGAAAATCAATGCAGATACCTGAAAAATTCGAAATTATGACGACAAAACTACAAACAAAGTGTTTTGTATGAGTTTAAATTTGAATATAGCCTCCATGAGTCCGGTCCTGTGTTCTTCAACTTTTAAAGTTCTGTCTCATTGAAACTTACAAGTTTAAGCGGATAATGAATTTTTAGCCGAATCCAACTAAAATATTTGGAGTTATAGCTGAACGAAAATTCGGGAAATTTGAACAAACTCCTCTGTATATCGGAAACGGAATGCCTAAGAAACACATATGAGGTGTTTTTGAACTCAGCTCAATGCCCTCTATTCACGGTTTTCGTTTGTCCGTTTACTTGTGAAACACTCTGTGTACTGAAAAATCGCAAAAGAACGATGAGTCTTAATTGCTCGATGGAGCAATTAAGAAATGCCATTGAATCAAGGAGTGTCTTGTGATCCCTTATGATGAAAAATGTCAATATTCAGTTATTATTATTATTTGGGGTGATTAATCGCAAATCCCTAATATCTCGAAAATCAAGGCACTTTTACCAAATGTAAAATATATTTATCTGAACCGTCATAGAGTCCTCTACCCGCCGGATCCATATTATCCATTCATTACCCCACACCCTGTATAATTATTATTATTATATCAATGTATTGAAAATAAACAGACATGAATACAAGCCAGTTTTTTTTTTTAATTATTTTTACTACCATTCACGCAGGATGATTTTTGTTGAAGAATTCAACATTCTTGTAATTATTCGTTCATTTCTTCGAGAGATACCCATTCCCTACCACCTTTGAGTATTCAACTCAATGCTAACACTGCATCAAATGCATTTCATCTTCGGGTTGATTTTTTTGAATTCTACAACTGATGTAACGTCTTCAACCTTCAGCAAAAGAAGATAAACAACAGTTACTCTCCTCAAGCTACTGATTACTTGTATTTTCCATGTAAATAAATAGATTTGGTATGTCTTCAATCAGTTTGTACAAACGTCATTTATGTTCGTTACATATTTTCGACTTAATATTTTCCGAAGTGATTTGACATTGTGATGAAATACGTAATTACTGAGAGTCTCACGTAGAACGGACTACGTAGCACTGATTTAAAACTCAAAAATGTTTCGACAAGCGTCTTAACCCAACATTTTCGTACCATACAGAGTATCCAATTCCCATGGCCAATCCAGTTCTAAAATAAAAGTGAATGAAGTATAGAAGCTGAAAGTAAAACGTATATCTCTGTTGATTCATTCGGGAAAAACATTTGAATGGCGTTCCTAATGTCGTGAATATAATGCCCAAAAATTAGATTACTATTTCATACCCTAACAAATGCGGTAAAATTGTCTTAGGAATTAATCTTATATGTCACGAAAAATTTCATTGTCATGTATCATTCATTTTGGGACCTATATGGTATAAACTTCCCTATCTAACGAAGTATCGTAGACATAAGCATATTTATTCAAAACTGTTGATATTCATGAAGAAATGATAATAATTTCTGTCCAAATTCATTTATACCGCGATCACGAACCATATCAATCAATTATTAGCGTATGAAGTTTATTAATATTAGTATCGTTCGCGAACTATTTACAGGTTTCAATTTGTGTGAAGGAATCGGAAGAGCAGCTGCATTCTATATATGAGTAGAATTCAAGCTGCTTTACCTTCTGTCCTCCTAAAATCTGGCAACGTTGCGGGAGGTGAGAGCGCACTACTAATAAGAAATATATGCGGAGGTATTAAGGTCTGATTCGTTTGAAGAAAAATTTTTCGATAAAAATCTTTTCCCCTCTTTAGGTACCCCTGTTATTTACCTTCCCCTCTACATATATAAACAAAAATTATTCCAATTACTCAACTCCTTCACCCGGAGGTCAGGTCGCCCAATGAACTTAACGGAGGTCACACCGAACTACAGGTTCATATATATATATATATATATATATATATATATATATATATATATATATATATATATATATATATATATATATATATATATATATATATATATATATATATATATATATATATATATATATATATATATATATATATATATATATATATATATATATATATATATATATATATATATATATATATATATATATATATATATATATATATATATATATATATATATATATATATATATATATATATATATATGAACCCGTAGTTCGTTGTTACCTCCGTTAAGTTCATTGGGCGACCTGACCTCCGGGTGAAGGAGTTTTTTAATTGGAATAATTTTTGCTTATATATGTAGAGGGGAAGGTAAATAACAGGGGTACCTAAAGAGGGGAAAAGATTTTCATTGAAAAATTTTTCTTTAAACGAATCAGACCTTACTACCTCCGCATATATTTCTTATTAGTAGTGCGCTCTCACCTCCCGCAACGTTGTCAGATTTCAGGAGGACAGAAAGTAGGGCAGCTTGAATTCTACTCATATACAGCTGCTCTACCGATTCATTCACACATACTGAAACCTGTAAATAGTTCGAGAACGATACTGATATTAATAAACTTCATACGCTAATAGTTGATTGATAAGGATTCGGAGTAAATGAATTTGGACAGAAATTATTATCTTTTCTTCATGAATATCAACAGTTTTGAATAAGTATGCTATGTCTACGATACTTCGTCCGATAGGGGAGTTTAATACCGTATAGGTCCTAAAATGAATGATACATGACAATGAAATTTTTCGTTACATATGAGATTAATTCCAAAGACAATTTTAACGAATTTGTTCTGGTATGAAATAGTTATCTAAATTTTGGGCATTATATTCACGACATGAGGAACTCCATTGAAATGTTTTTCCCGAATGAATCAACAAAGATATACGTTTTACTTTCAGCTTCTATACTTCATTCACTTTCATTTTAGCACAGGATTGGCCATGGAAATTGAATACCTTTCACTCTGTATGGTACGAAAATGTTGGGTTAAGACGCTTGTCAAAACATTTTTGAGTTTTAAATAAATGCTACGTAGTCCGTTCTACGTGAGACTCTCAGTAATTACGTATTTCATCACAATGTCAAATCACTTCGGAAAATATTGCGTCGAAAATATGTAACGAACATAATTGACATTTATACAAACTGATTGAAGACATACCAAATCTATATATTTACATGGAAAATAGAAGTAATCAGTAGCTTGAGGAGAGTTACTGTTGTTTATTTTCTTTGGCTGAAGGCTGAAGATTTTACATCAGTTGTAGAATTCAAAAAAATCAACCCGAGGATGAAATGCATTTGATGCAGTGTTAGCATTGAATTGAATACTCATAGGTGGTAGGGAATGTGTATCTCTTGAAGAAATGAACGGATAATTACGAGAATGTTGAATTCCTCAACAAAAATCATCTTGCGTGAATGGTAGTCAAAATAATTGAAAGAAGTTTGAAGCAACAGGAGCTTCACCTTCAAACAAAACAACTGCCTAGTATTCATGTCTGTTTATTTTCAGTACATTGATATAATAATAATAATTATACAGGGTGTGGCGTAATGAATGGATAATATGGAGCCTGCGGGTAGAGTACTCTATGGGGGTTCAAATAAATATATTTTACGTTTGGCAAAAGTGCCTTGGTTTTCGAGATATTGGGGATTTTCGATGAATCACCCCAAATAATAATAATAACTGGATATTGACATTTTTCATCATAGCGGTTCAAAAGAAACTCCTTGATTTAATGGCATTTCTTAATTGCTCGAGGAGTCTTTTGAAATTTTTCAGTACACAGGGTGTTTCACAAGTAAACGGACAAACGAAAACCGTGAATAGAGGGCATTGAGCTCAGTTCAAAAACACCTCATATGTGTGTCTTAGGCATTCCGTTTCCGATATAGAGAGGAGTTTATTCAAATTTCCCTAATTTTTGTTCGGCCATAACTCCAAATATTTTAGTTGGATTCGGCTAAAAATTCATTATCCGCTTAAACTTCTAAGTTTCAATAAAACAGAACATTAAAAGTTGACGAACACAGGACCGGACTCATTGAGGATATATTCAAATTTAAACTCATGCAAAACACTCTGTTTGTAGTTTTTCTCGTCATAATTTTGAATTTTTCAGGTATCTTCATTGATTTTCTCAAAATCAATGAAACTTTGGTATGCCTTTTCAGATTATTTCTAATGAATAATTGTTTGATCGTGAAATGTCTGGAAAAAACAGCGCTGCATATTGACTTTTACTTCACATTAATTAATGGGATGAATATGATCGCCAATCAACTGAGGAAATCTAAAAATGGAATTGGAAATGTTCAACTGAATTTTTTCGTTCTCAATATAAGTCTTGCATTTGTTTTTGATATTTATAGCATATCTGGTTATTCAGATAAGTGATTAACAGTGATAATAAGCTTTATTATTGATAATAAACAAAAATAGAAAAAACTACCCTATCATGATCATGAAAATAATAATTATAATTCGATATCTTCCGAATGAATCGCTTTTTATGGACAACGTGGAACTGAAGTAATTTTCCGAACTGATTTTCACCTCATTTGGTCTTTTAGTGAAGGTAATGATTGGCACTTCGAATAAGTGTGATAAATGCACTTTCGAATTCTTTACTGATTCCGTTATAGTCATTATTGGATCTATGGAAATCTATGGATTGTTCTGGTCTTATTACAATTTGTTATTGAAACATTGATGATATTCATGCACCAGCAAAAGTATTTATCAGTATTTCAGGTCATTTTATTAGAAGGGTAGGACCACAATATTGGACTGCTAGATCTCCAGATCTGACACCCCGCGATTTCTTTCTTTGTTTTTATTCACACAACTAGTTGTCCATAGAAAAATAGATTCATTCTGAAGATCAAGTTTTAATTTTTAGTTTCAAGATAGCGTAGTTTTTCGATCCATATTTGGGTATCATCAATTTTGAAACATTTTATCCTTGTGAAAGAGTATTTTGAAGACCGAATATGGTATAATTGTTGAACACATTCAACAGAATATTCTTCGAAAAAAAATCAATTAAGGATTTCTAAATACATTTTCATGAAGTGCTCTATTCCTTAGAGGCGTCTGACCAAAACAATTATTTCTAGAACATGATCAACAGGTGGGGCAACCCAAAAATCAATTCAATTTGAGACAATAATAATGCAGATAACAAAAAAGTTGAAATTATGATTAAAAAACTACATACACGGTGTTTTTATGAGTTTGAAGTTAGGTAAAGCCTCACTGAGCCCGGTCCAGATTTTTGTCGAATTTTAATGCTCTGTTTCAATGAAATTAACAACTCAAAGCTAATTATAAATTTTCAGTCGACTTGATCAGAATTTCAGGAGTTATAGCCAAACGGAAATTCGAGAAATTTCAAAAAACCCCGAAGAAACCTATATATAGGGTGCCCCAAAACTATTGAATCAAACGTCACACCACGATAGAGTAGATCAAATACTATCGAATGACACCAACATTAGTTGAGCGAAAATGTACCGTTTCTAAAAAAACCTAACCTAAAGTTGCCGATTTTCGAACTATTTTTTCAGTCACAAGGCCAATTTGTTATTAAGGATAGCGTTTTTCTCCCATATTATCACCCCTGTTTATTCTGAGTATTAAAAATCATGTAGAAAAAACAATTGTTTTAATTTACATTTACTTAGGTTATGGTTATCGATTAACTACTTAAAATAATTTCAATTAGGGGAGATGAAACAATAATATTACTTCAATATAATTTAAAATCGATATCCTTTTTCACAAACTGGCCCTGTTATTAAGAAAAATAGTTCGAAAATCGGCAACTTTATGTATTTTAATAAAATTCTGATTATTTTGGAAACGGTACATTTTCGTCGAACTAATGTTGGTGTCATTCGATAATATTTGGTTTACTCTATCGTGGTGTGACGTTTGATTCACTAGTTTTGGAACACCTTGTATATGGTATGATTCTGAACTCAGCTCAATGCCCTCTATTCACGGTTTTCATTTGTCTGTTTACTCGTGAAACACCCTGTATACTCCTTGTACTCTGAAAATTTTAAAACGAATGCCCTCACCGTCATATGAAAATTCAAATTCTTCTTGTTGTAAGAACCGTTCATCCTTTCACCCAACGCCGACCCTAGTTACATGGCCCGTTGAAAACGAAATCGGCATCTGTTTACTGCAAAACACGTGTTCGCTGATATGAAGGGTTCAAAATTTTCTACCTGATTCGGGCTTTTTAGGAACGAATTGCTCAAGATGCCGAGTTCGAATAACATTTCGTTTTGCGTGTTATATTGGATAAAATTGAATTTATTGCATGGATGATTCGAGAATTATTGATGTCCAGAATGCTCCAGAATGATGAAAATTTTCAGATTTCATTGAAATTCTTGCGAAAATTATCTCGTATATTTTCAAGTTTAGATTTTAATTCATTCAGAACTTTGAATTTCGGCAAATAATGATGTAAATGATATAGATAACAGTCAATCACATTTCCTTCAGCGCAGTTGTTGTTTTGAAGAAAAAGCAGTAGATTCTCGCAAAATCCGAAACTCTACATGTATAGCAGTTGTTCAGTTCGGGATTAAAGTTTATCCTAGATTGATTTTGACATTTCAGTTCAGTTCTGTCAGATTATCTAGGATCATCTTAAATCTCTGCCTCATTCTGAACTGAACAACCGGGCCTTATAGTAATAGCAACGTAGCATTCATTAAGTCGGTATATTATTGGAATAATACTAATTTTTTATAGCGGAGAATAGTGGTTTTCAGCCTCGGTAGGTATTCACGAAATTCATTTTATTATGTTTTTTTAAGGTGAATCGGCCCGAAATCTTGGATCCCCCGACCTGCTAGTTTCGTATACTTCTATGACAATAGCATAATAACTCAAATTTCAACATTTTCACAGAAATTTTTGAATTTAAGGGAGAGACACATTGAAAAAATCGATAGCAATTTACCGCCTAAACTACGAGCTTGCCGAAGTTGAAACTGGTAACAATCTACTCAGTGCTTCATAATATGTATAGTTTTATGACTCAGTGTTTTTTAGAACCTGTTAAAAAAATTAAAAACTGTAAACTCGTCATCGCCTTCCAAAGGCTCTGTATCTTGGAAGGTCTGTCGATTTGGAAAATTTACAGGAAATACCCCCGCTTATTTTCATTAAGGAATCATCTCCCTTATTCCTTCGCATTTGTTTACAGATATCCTGTATATAGCTATATTTTATCTATGTACCTTTTTATTTTAGATAGTAGAAGTTAATCAATCATCTGTATCTCAATCATATGTATCCGAGTATGTATCTATATTATTAACTTCATTTTGAAGATTCATTATATCTTGACAAAAATATGGTTGCAATTTCAAAATATGTTGACTCGAGGCCTTCCAAAGACTTCAATATTGTTTATTTTTTCCCTTACACCCTGTATGATCTATCGAAAAATGCAAATCTGTTTTGGCGAATTCTTCATAAAATCTTACTTGTTTCGATATAATTGGTAATTTTCTTTATGATACATCACTGAAATATTTAAACCAGAGAGATGCTACAAGCTCTTAAAATTTTTGGGAAAATCCAATATTTAAACATAATCGATAATAAAAGAGATGTTTCTGAGCAAAGGATTCCTCAAAATCTTTGAGAAATCTGATTCAAGAAAAATATAAAGAGCGTTCCATTTGAAATAACACAATGTCAAACATTCGGTTTAGCCGACGTTGTTCATTTCTGTGATATTGTGAAATTTGTAGCATTTTTTTCTCCTGATTCTGAAATAAAAATTTTCGGATTGGCTCATTGTCCTTGAATATTCATCACCATTAACATCTGAATTTTCTTACCCAAAAAATGTTTCTCTCTGAACAGGTTATTTTATTATATGCAATGATACAATACTGATTATTCGTTATACTAATAGGTAGTATTATCTATATGGATCATTTCCATAGAGAGAAGAAATATCATTATGGACAAGACTCAAATCGATTCGTTTTCAGATAGGTGATGAAATAGTTCGCCAAATTCAGAATTATAGTGTAAGCTTGAGATGAAAGAAGTTCAACGGATGCATAGATATACGCACGATGAAATATAAACAGTCATAATCCCATTCGAGAGAGCCAAGATTGGTTCTCTTTCACGTGATTCTTTCCCCTACAAAGGAATGCGATAAAAAATCGTTGAGATATGCCGCCTGGCTTGCAATAATGGAGGAGAAAACGCGCTGCGCCTCTCATTACTTAATTCCTCCGTATACTGATATTCCGCCTGTCTACATCTGCTTGCACAGTACAACGTTGCCATTTTCGGAGGTGCAAACGAGCAAAGAGTCTTTCAGAGTAATTCTCCGATATACAGCTCAGCACACTAGCGCCAGTGATATACACTCGAACTAAAAGATTGTTCAGTACATAAAGGGGGTGCGTTGTGACCTCAAAACGATTTTTTGATATGTTGGTCCCTGAAGCCTCCTGAATCTAACAAGCTAAAAAACAAGGCAAAACGTTGTCACCTCCGATTTCGGAGGTGACATCGATATATATGAGGTGAGAGCGTTAAACGAGTTACTATTTTGGAGGTGGTATTAACACTTTATAACTATATATATATATATATATATATATATATATATATATATATATATATATATATATATATATATATGAACCCGTAGTGCGCTGCTACCTCCGTTAAGTTAATTGGGCGACCTGACCTCCGGGTGAAGCAGTTATATAATTGGAATAATTTTTGTTTATATATGTAGAGGGGAAGGTAAATAACAGGGGTACCTAAAGAGGGGAAAAGATTTTTATCGACAAATTTTTCTTCAAACGAATCAGGCCTTACTACCTCCGCATATATTTCTTATTAGTAGTGCGCTCTCACCTCCCGCAACGTTGCCAGATTTTAGGAGGACAGAAAGTAAGACAGCTCGAATTCTACTCATATATAGAATACAGCTGCTCTTCCGATTCATTCACACATATTGAAACCTGTAAATAGTTCGAGAACTATACTAATATTAATAAACTTCATACGCTGATAATTGATTGATAAGGTTCGTGATCTCGGTGTGAATGAATTTGGACAGTTTTGAATAAATATGCTTATGTCTACGATACTTCGTCCGATAGGGGAGTTTAATACCATATAGGTCCCAAAATGAATGATGCATGAAAATGAAATTTTTCGTGACATATAAGATTAATTCAAAAGACAATTTTACCGAATTTGTTCTGGTATGAAATAGTAGTCTAATTTTTTGGGCATTATATTCACGACATCAGGAACTCCATATAAATGTTTTTCCCGAATGAATCGATAAAGATATACGTTTTACTTTCAGCTTCTATACTTCATTCACTTTCATTTTAGCACTGGATTGGCCATGAAAATTGGATACCTTTCACTCTGTATGATACGAAAATGTTGGGTTAAGACGCTTGTCAAAACATTCTTGAGTTTTAAATCAGTGCTACGTAGTCCGTTCTACGTGAGACTCTCAGTAATTACGTATTTCATGACAATGTTAAATTACTTCGGAAAATATCAAGTCGAAAATATGTAACGAACATAATTGACGTTTATACAAACTAATTGAAGACATACCAAATCTATTTATTTATATGGAAAATACAAGTGATCAGTAGCTTGAGGAGAGTTACTGTTGTTTATCTTCTTTGGCTGGAGGTTGAAGACGTTACATCAGTTGTAGAATTCAAAAAAATCAACCCGAAGATGAAATGCATTTGATGCAGTGTTAGCATTGAGTTGAATAATCAAAGGTGGTAGGGAATGGGTATCTCTTGAAGAAATGAACGGATAATTACAAGAATGTTGAATTCTTCAACAAAAATCATCTTGCGTGAATGGTAGTCAAAATAATTAGAAGAAGTTTGAAGCAAGAGGAGCTTCACCTCACAAAACAACTGGCTCGTATTCATGTCTGTTTATTTTCAATACATTGATATAATGATAATAATTATACAGGGTGTGGCGTAATGAATGGATAATATGGATCCTGCGGGTAGAGGACTCTATGGCGCTTCAGATAAATATATTTTACGTTTGGTAAAAGTGCCTTGGTTTTCGAGATATAATTATATAAATAATAATAATAACTGGATATTGATATTTTTCATCATAGCGCATCAAAAGAAACTCCTTGATTTAATGGCATTTCTTAATTGCCCGAGGAGTCTTTTGCGATTTTTCAGTACACAGGGTGTTTCACAAGTAAACGGACAAACGAAAACCGTGAATAGAGGGCATTGAGCTGAGTTCAAAAACACCTCATATGTGTGTCTTGGGCATTCCGTTGCCGATATACAGAGGAGTTTATTCAAATTTCCCGAATTTTCGTTCAGCTATAACTCCAAATAATTTAGTTGTATTCGGCTAAAAACTCATTATCCGCTTAAGCTTGTAAGTTTCAATAAAACAGAACATTAAAAGTTGACGAACACAGCACCGGACTCATTGAGGCTATATTCAAACTTAAACTCATGCAAAACACTCTGTTTGTAGTTTTTTTCGTCATAATTTTCAATTTTTCAGGTATCTGCATTTATTTTCTCAAAATCAATGAAAGTTTGGTATGCTTTATCAGTGGATAATTTTTAATGAATAATTGTTTGGTGGTGAAATGCCTCTAGAAAAAACCAGCGCAGCATATTGACTTTTACTTCATAATAATTATTGGTATGAATATGATCGCCAATCAGAAGTGGAAATCTAAAAATGGAATTGGAAATGTTCAACTGAATTTTTTCGTTTTTGATATTTTAGCATATCTGGTTATTCAGATAAATCATTCACAGTGACAATAAGCTTTGTTATTGATAATGAACAAAAATAGCAATAAAAAACTACGCTATCATGAAAATAATAATTATAACTTGATATCTTCCGAATGAATCGCTTTTTATGGACAACGTGGACCTGAAGTAATTTTCCGAATTGATTTTCACCTCATTTGGTCTTTTAGTGAAGGTAATGATTGGCACTTCGAATAAGTATGATGAATGCACTTTCGAACTCTTCACTGATTCCGTTATAGTCATTATTGGATCTATGGAAATCTATGGATTGGTCTGGTCTTATTACAATTTGTTATTGAAACATTGATAATATTCATGCACTAGCAAAAGTATTTATCAGTATTTCAGGTCATTTCATTAGAAGGGTAGGACCCCAACATTGGACTGCTAGATCTCCAGATCTGACACCCCGCGATTTCTTTCTTTGTTTTCATTCACACAACTAGTTGTTCAAAGAAAAATAGATTAATTCTGAAGATCAAGTTTTAATATTTAGTTTGAAGATAGCGTAGTTTTTCCATCCATATTTGTGCATTATCAATTTTGAAACATTTTATCATTGTGAATGACTATTTTGAAGACCGAATATGGTATAATTGTTGAACACATTCATTTCATTTCTTTGAAAAAAAAATCAATTAAGAATTTCTATTTTTCATGAAGTGCTCTATTCCTTGAAGGCGTCTGACCAAAACAATTACTTCTAAAACATGATCAACAGGTGGCGCAACCCAAAAATCAATTAATTTTGAGACAATAATAATGCAGATAACAAAAAAGTTTAAATTATGATTAAAAAACTACATACACGTTGTTTTTTTGAGTTTGAAGTTAAGTAAAGCCTCACTGAGCCCGGTCCTGATTTTTTTCGAATTTAAATGCTCTGTTTCAATGAAATTAACAACTCAAGGCTAAATATAAATTTTCAGTCGACTTGATAGAGAATTTCAGGACTTATAGCCGAACGGAAATTCGAGAAATTTCAAAAAACACTGAAGAAACCTATATATAGGGTGCCCCAAAACTATTGAAACAAACCTCACACCACGATAGAGTAGATCAAATACTATCGAATGACACCAACATTAGTCGAGCGAAAATGTACGGTTTCTGAGAAAACCTTACCTAAAGTTGCCGATTTTCGAACTATTTTTTCAATCACAAGGCAAATTTGTGATTAAGGATAGCGTTTTTCTTCCATATTATCACCCCTGTTCAATCTGAGTATTGAAAATCATGTAGAAAAAACAATTGTTTCAATTAACATCAACTTAGGTCGAGACTTAGGTTATGGTTATCGATTAACTACTTAAAATAATTTCAATTAGGGGAGATAAAACAATAATCTTAGTTCAATATAATTTAGAATCGATATCCTTCTTCACAAACTGGCCCTGTTATTAAGAAAAATAGTTCGAAAATCGGGAACTTTAGGTGTTTTAATAAAATTCTGATTATTTTGGAAACGGTACGTTTTCGTTGAACTAATGTTGGTGTCATTCGATAATATTTGGTTTACTCTATCGTGGTGTGACGTTTGATTCACTAGTTTTGGGACACCCTGTATATGGGGTGATTTTGAACTCCGCGCAATGCCCTCAATTCACGGTTTTCATTTGTCTGTTTACTCGTGAAACACCCTGTATACTCCTTGTACTCTGAAAATTTTGAAACAAATGCCTCACCCTCATATGAAAATTCAAATTCTTCTTGTTGTGAGAAACGTTCATCCAGAGACTCTGGTTCATCCCCCCGACCCTGGTTACATTGCCCGTTGAAAATGAAATCGGCATCTGTTTACTGCAAAACACGTGTTAATGCTGATACGAAGGGTTCAAACTTCTCTACCTGATTCGAGCTTTTTAGGAACGAATTGCTCAAGATGAGTTCGAGTAACATTTCGTTTTGCGTGTTATATTGGATAAAATTGAATTTATGCCATGGACGATTCGAGAATTATTGATGTCCAGAATGCTCTAGAATGATGAAAATTTTCAGATTTCATTGAAACTCTTGCGAAAACTGTCTCGTATATTGTCAAGTTTAGATTTCAATTCATTCAGAACTTTGAAGTTCGACAAATAATGATGTAAATAATTCAATATTATATTTGCCTCAAGACTCGAAACTTTTCGAGAAACGATTTATTTAATTATTTGATGACGAATAAATCAATTATGTGTGTTTATATTATATTTTCATTCATTGAAGAATATTTAGAATAATGAAGTTCAACAAATGATACGAACAATATAATTATTCAATTAACCTCATGATCCGAAACATTTCAGAATTTATTTCGTGTTTAGATAATCCGCTGCATATCGTTGTTCACAATACGACTGTCAATTTAGGACCAATTATAGAACGATTTAAGGCGAATTTTGGCGCTGTAACCACAGATTACTATGGTTATGGTTATCTCTGACGTCATAGTTACTGATGACATTTATGTCATTAGCTGTTAAGTGACAGCTGTACGTTTTGTTTGGTTAGTTTTCGATAAAAATAAAATTTTGGAGGGTAGAGACCCTTCTTGAAGAAGATGTACAAGAAAAATAATAAGAAAATATTCTTTAACTAGTTTAACCTACCTGGTGTATACTGGTGCCTCTCCAAATGCTGTTTTTTGCTTACCTCTTCCTTTTTTCATAATTCAATACGCATTATAGATTCCAGTAGTAGTATTTTATAATTTGTTATATGTATGTGTTGTGATGGATCCACCAATGGCAAAAAAAATTAAACTATCGCTGTTTACTTCATAGAAGGGAAGTTTCCCTTCTATATGGGTGTGTTCTGTGCTTCGTGAATCCCGCTTCCAACGTCTATTATTTGTGTTCTGTGCGTCTCTGCTAAGAATCTATGGCACTAAAATTCATTCCATTTCACTCATTGAAAGGAGATAGAACTACATACCATACTATTTAACCCATTGAACTCTATGGAAACACCATAGAGTTCAATGCTTTAACCCTACTCAAGAGGAAGGTTACGTGTAGTTACGTGGTTAACTTCCTGTGACGTCATTGAAACGTCATAGTTACATGGTTATCATCGCCAAAATGTGGTTACCCAAGTAACTACAACTTAACCATAGTTAACCACTAGCGCCAAAATTCGCCTTTAATTAATAGATCAATAGCTTTCGAAAATGTTGGTCAGTCTATGACTGACAACTCATTTTGTCAAATGACGGATTTCAGTATCAGACTGCTATATTAGTATGATGAGAGTTCAAAAAAATTTGTATGGACTACAGAATTCAGATGGTTGATATTCCGTGTCGCTAACAGTCAATCACATTTCCTTCAGCGTAGTTGTTGTTTTGAAGAAAAAGTAGTAGATTCTCGCAAAATCCGAAACTCTACATGTATAGCAGTTGTTCAGTTCGGGATTAAAGTTTGTCCTAGATTGATTTTGACATTTCAGTTCAGTTCTGTCAGATCAATCTTGGATCATCTTAAATCTCGGCCTAATCCTGAAGTGATCAACCGGGCCTTATAGTAATAGCAACGTAGCATTCATTAAGTCGGTATATTATTGGAATAATACTAATTTTTTATAGTGGAGAATAGTGGATTCTCCTCGGTAGTTATTCACGAAAATCATTTTATTATGTTTTTTTAAGGTGAATCGGCCCGAAATCTTGGATCCCCCCGACCTGCTAGTTTCGTATACTTCTATGACAATAGCATAAAAACTCAAATTTCAACATTTTCACAGAAATTTTTGAATTTAAGGGAGAGACACATTGAAAAAATCGATAGCAATTTACCGCCTAAACTACGAGCTTGCCGAAGTTGAAACTGGTAACAATCTACTCAGTGCTTCTGTAAAAAAAATTAAAACCTGTAAACTCGTCATCGCCTTCCAAAGGCTGTATTTTGGAAGGGCTGTCGATTTGGAAAAAAATTTATAGGAACTACCCCCGCTTATTTTCATTAAGGAATCATCTCCCTTAGTTCTTCGCATTTGTTCACAGATATCCTGTATATAGAGATATTTTATCTATGTACCTACTTATTTTGGATAGTAGAAGTTTAGTTTCGAAGACCAAAACAAAAATGTCAATTGCACCTGATTTGTTGATTATAAGAATCATTTATTTTGAATAATAAAACAGTATGCGAAAATACTTAAATTAACTTTTGTCTTTCTCCTTTCATCATGCCTCCATCATAGTGTCCGCTGTTCATCATAGCTTTTGGGAATTTACCAACCAATCATCTGTATATCAATCATATGTATCCGAGTATGTATTTATATTATTAACTTCATTTTGTAGATTCATCATGTCTTGACAAAAACATGGTTGCAATTTCAAAATATGTTGACTCGAGGCCTTCTAAAGACTTCAATTTTGTTTAATTTTTCCCTTACATCCTTTATGATCTATCGAAAAATGAAATCTGTTTTGAATAATTCTTCATAAAATCTCACTTGTTTCGATATAATTGGTAATTTTCTTTATGATACATCACTAAAAAATTCAAACCAGAGAGATGGTACAAGTTCTTTAAATTTTCGGGAAAATCCAATATTTAAACATAATCTATAATAAAATAGATGCTTCTGAGCAAAGGATTCCTCAAAATCATTGAGCAATCCGATTCAAAGAAAATATACAGAGCGTTCGATCTGGAATAACACATCAATGACCAACATTGGGTTCAGCCGACGTTCATTTCTTTTGTATTGTAAAATTTATCGCATTTTTTCTCTCGATTCTGAAATAATTTGAATTAATCTGAAAATGTTCGGAATCGCTTATTCTCATTGAATATTCATCACTATCTATTACGGTAGTATCGATCCTAGCAGGTATGCAGCGCTTGTCCGGCACGCGGTCGCCCAAATAAAAGGGATGGCCTCAGACAGCCACCTTCATTTGTCAGTCAGTGTCAATTATTGAGTATTACTTTCTAACTCCAATTATCCAAATTTTGAATGAGACGACGAAAAATATTAAATGAAACTGAATTTTTCAATCTTGTCAAATCGAATATTCCTTGTTCCCTTTCACCGAAAAAAAGAAAAACAAAAGAATGCTTGCTTCAGAAGAACGTGATGTAAAGATCGAACAAACCACCATCTGAGAGCAATTATCGTTATCGATAGGGACTCGAGATAGGAATGTCTAGGGTTTGTAAAAATTACCAGATTTTGAAATAGAATCGCGTGGTCGTAAAAACAAAAACGGCTAGGGTTCAATTATGATGCTTCCTACAGTTACTGCATGCGTGTACTTAAAAATGTAAATTGCATTTTCATTGTGTAGATTAGATAACATAAAAATCTGTAGAGAAGATGTCGGAGGGCAGGGACATCATCATCCAAATGGGAGATTATAGATTCTCATTTACAGGGTGTTTTTAAAGTTTGAGTGGAGCGGAAATTAAAACAACTCTATCTCCTGAACGGAATCGCCTATTCATCCGAAATTTGGAATGGAGATAGTTTCCATGAGGTTCCAGAAAACTGCAATCAATATCATTCTATTTGCAGGACAGTAAATTTGGACAGTCGTTGTCGTTAAAATTTCGCGAAATCACCCAATGAATTTCATGATTTCTCGATATCTGCGTAAACTGTAAAATTTATTTATTCAATTTCTTGATAGTGACAATAAGTTTTTTCTCGTGTTGATATTTAACATTCTATTCTTCTCATACCGAAGTGAATTTTGAATCTTTACGAATTTAATCAATTAAATATACATTATTGAATGTTTATTCCAATTTTCATTTGATCCAATACAAAAAAAAATCAAAGGTGCGGTGCGTTCTATAAAATAACATCAAATAAAATCATCTCTGCAACCAAAGATGTAGGAACAATTAATTCTTTAATGCAATTCATTAAGATATAAAATTCACTTCATCATGGGATGAAAACGATCACTTTATATTTTATTTTTACCAATTAAATTACTTAAAAATAAATAATTGTTGAAGAACCATCCTCGAGTTACTCTTCAGAAAACTGATCTAAGTAGTCGATCAAATGAAAACTAAAATTAACATTCAATAGTGATTCAATTGATTAAATCCATAAAAATTCAAAATTCACTTCGTTATGAGATCAATAGGATGTTGAATATCGACACGATAGAAAAAATTATTGTCGCTATCAAGACGAAAAATCAGTTTCTGGAACCTCATAGAAGCTATCTTCATATCAAATTTCGGATGAATATCTCCGTTCAGGAGATAGAGTGGTTTCAATTTCCATTTAAATTTGAAAAACACCCTGTAAATCAGAATCTAGAACTCTTAGATACTACATGTGGGGGTTCTTCGTAATCCTCGAGGTGTTCTCTATCTCACATTAAAATGTTTTTCATCTTATCTGGGACACCGTATATATGTAAAAAAAAGTATATTTTTTGTCTTTGGAGCGGGCGGAGCGGCACATAAGGAATTCGGCACGCCTTAGGATCGGCCTGTACTTCTGAATATTCTTTTCCAAAAAGTATTCTCCTTTCTCTGAACAGCTCATTTTTTTATATGCAAGGTAACATTTCTGATTATTCGTTATTCTAATAGGAAGTATTATCTATATAAATAATTTTCATAGAAAGAATCAATATTATTATGGTTTTATTTCAGGTAGGTAATGAATTATTTCGCCAAATTCAGAATTATAGAGATATATTGAATTGATGTGACTGATACTGGATGAAGATCCACAATTGAACTCAAAATAGATAATACGATTTTACAAAATTAGTTTTGAACCACGACACAATAACATCTTCAGGTGGGTGAAGGTAAGCTCAGTTTACCCAGTAGTGGAATTAATAGTATTCCAAATCTTGCTTATGACCATGAAGGTCTTTCGACTAGGTTCGGCCTTCCAAGTGAAGATTCTTCTGTTCTTCAGTTGTTTGAGGAACCCTCATGTTGGGGAATCATCTCCCATAGATATATCAGTGGTTATTCATTAGAAAATAGGAAAAAGAAATTCAAAAATTTCTCACACTTCATTGAAAATTCGTCAATATTTCCTATCAGTGGTTATCAAACCGGCCGAAACAAGGCAACATTTGGCCCGATAAAATCATGCAGAAACCAGAGACGGAATAGCTTGAAATATCTCCAATTGTACAAATTCGTGATTCGTGTTGGCGTAGATTCAGGGTTTTTAGCCCGATATGTATTTCAACAAGTGTTTGAAACAATGAATAATTTTTCTCCTGTTGTGTTATCTTGCAGGTAGTTGTACATTCTTAACAAAAAACTATCTGGTATCATCCATTTAAGCCGTTTCCCTACATAGAGCATTACGCTCTTGTGAGTGATACACTTTTTGTAGTGCTATCGATGTTGATATGAATGAATATCGAAAGTTCGAGCTGAAAGAAAGTTCTTCATAGTATATATAGATATATTTTACCTCTAGGTGTACCTAGAAAAGCTCCTTCCTGTTATTCTATGTTCTAAGAACATTACTGATTTATTCGTTATTCTAATGAGTGGTATTATCTATATAGATCATTTTCATAGAAAGAATCACTATTATGTACAAGATTCAAATCGATTTGTTTTCAAGCAAGTAATTAAATCGCCATATTCAGAATTATGGTGTTAGCTTGAGATGAAAGAAGTTCAACGGATGCATAGATACACACGATGAAATGTATACAGTCATAATCCCATTCGAGAGAGCTAAGATTGGTTTTCTTTCACGTGATTCTTTCCCCTACAAAAGAATGCGATAAAAATTGTTGAGATATGCCGCCTGGATTGCAATTATGGAGGAGATAGCGCGCTGCGCCTCTATTTACTTAATTCCTCCGTATACTGATATTCCGCCTGTCTACATCTGCTTGTACGGTACAACGTTGCCATTTTCGGAGGTGCTAACCAGCAAAGAGTCCCGCAGAGCAATTCTTCTATATACAGCTCGGCACACTAGCGCCAGTGATATACACTCGAACTAAAAGATTGTTCAGTACATAAACGGGGTGCGTTGTGACCTCAAAACGATTTTTTGATATGTTGATCCCTGAAGCCTCCTGAATCTAACAAGCTAAAAAACAAGGCAAAACGATGTCACCTCCGAAATCGGAGGTGACATCGATATATATGAGGTGAGAGCGTTAAACGAGTTACTATTTTGGAGGTGGTATTAACACTTTATAACTATATATATTTTTTTTTTTTTTTTTTTTTTTTTTTTTTTTTTTTTTTTTTTTTTTTTTCTCGCCTTCACACTTTCGTGGTGGTTAACCGTACAACTCGGGTGTCAGAACACCAAGAGTTGTCCAGTATAGCTAATGTGGATAAAGAACACTGCGGATTATGTTGACAGTTCCCAGCAGTACCGCCTTCTGCATCCATATAAGGGTGTTAGGTGGAAGTTTCATTTCTTTGAGGTGTTCCGTAGTCTTCTTATGTACCAGACCGTTGCAACTGATGATGAGCGGAACTATATCGACACGTTTTAACTTCCATATGTCCCTAATTTGTCTTGCTAATGGCTCATATTTTCTGATTTTTCCTTGATATGCCTTAGCCAAATTCTGATCCATCGGTATCGAGAAGTCGATGAGCACGGCAGTTTTTTCCGTCTTGTACCATACAATCATGTCAGGTCTATTATGCTCCACCCCTTGGTCTGTAAGCACTGCGAAATCCCAGTACACCTTTGTGTGCTCGTTCTCCAGCAGTGTTTGGGGTGTATAAGCGTGATAAGGTGTAAAATTCTGTAGGAGCCGCTCTCCAAGACACAACAACTGGTGGACCACCTTACCCATGTTATTATGCCTGGACATATATTTTGTATCCGCAATTGCCGAGCATCCTGAGGAGAGATGCTGCACTGTCTCCTCAACGCAGTCGCACAGCCTACACTTGGTGTTATTTAGTTGTTGTTTCAAGATGAATTTGCTATAATTCCTTGTTGGTACCACCTGGTCCTGGATCGCAAACAGAGTTCCTTCCGTTTGTGGATAAAGATACCCCTTCATTAAGTACATGTTAGTGCTCTCGAGGTCAACCTCATTCTGATGTAGGCTGGAATAGAAATTCCCATGTAGTGCTTTCGTTTGCCACCTTCTTCGAAGATTCTCCAGATAGTCCACTTCTTCCTCCATTTCTGAAGTTCCCTGGTGAGATGATGAGGCAGCACTCGTTTGATCCACTACCCATTTGTGGACAGGCAAGTGATTGTTCTTCTCGAAGAAATTGAAGACACTCTCGTTCTCCTTCCTGCATGCCTCCTCTATGCTGCCCAGACCTCGTCCACCTTCTTTGCGTGGCAAATGAACTCTTTCTATTGCCGAGTTTGGGTGTAATATTCCATACTTGGTGAGGGTAGCACGCATGCGTTGGTCAATCCGCTGTAGGTCTGTCCGCGACCAATTGATTACTCCAGCGGTGTATGTGAATGATGGAAGGGCCCAGATGTTTATGGCCTCTATTTTATTTTTGGATGACAATTGTGTTTTGAGTATTTTGTGCATCCTCCTGAATATATATATATATATATATATATATATATATATATATATATATATATATATATATATATATATATATATATATATATATATATATATATATATATATATATATATATATATATATATATATATATATATATATATATATATATATATATATATATATATATATATATATATATATATATATATATATATATATATATATATATATATATATATATATATATAGTTATAAAGTGTTAATACCACCTCCAAAATAGTAACTCCTTTAACGCTCTCACCTCATATATATCGCTGTCACCTCCGAAATCGGAGGTGACAACGTTTTGCCTTGTTTTTCAGCTTGTTAGATTCAGGAGGCTTCAGGGACCAACATATCAAAAAATCGTTTTGAGGTCACAACGCACCCCGTTTATGTACTGAACAATCTTTTAGTTCGAATGTATATCACTGGCGCTAGTGTGCTGAGCTGTATATCGAAGAATTGCTCTGAAAGACTCTTTGCTCGTTAGCACCTCCGAAAATGGCAACGTTGTACTGTGCAAGCAGATGTAGACAGGCGGAATATCAGTATACGGAGGAATTAAGTAAAGAGAGGCGCAGCGCGTTTTCTCCTCCATTATTGCAAGCCAGGCGGCATATCTCAACGATTTTTTATCGCATTCTTCTGAAGGGGAAAGAATCACGTGAAAGAAAACCAATTTTGGCTCTCTCGAATGGGATTATGACTGTTTATATTTCATCTTGCGTATATCTATGCATCCGTTGAACTTCTTTCATCTCAAGCTAACACTATAATTCTGAATTTGGCGAACTATTTCATTACCTATCTGAAAACAAATCGATTTGAGTCTTATCCATAATAATATTGCTTCTCTCTATGGAAATGATCCATATAGATAATACCACCTATTAGAATAACGAATAATCAGTATTGGTACATTGCATATAATAAAATAAGCTGTTCAGAGAAAAAAAATTTTTGGATACGAATATTCAGATGGTAATGGTGACGAATATTCAAGGACAATGAGCCATTCCGAAAATTCTCATTTCAGAATCAAGAGAAAAAATGCTACAAATTTTACAATATCACAAAAATGAACAATGTCGGCTAAACCGAATGTTGGACATTGTTGTGTTATTTCAAATGGAACGCTCTTTATATTTTTCTTGAATCAGATTGCTCAATGGATCCTTTGCTCAGAAACTTCTCTTTTATTATCGATTATGTTTAAATATTGGATTTTCCCGAAAATTTGAAGGGCTTGTACCATCTCTCTGGTTTAAATATTTTAGTGATGTATCATAAAGAAAATTACCAATTATATCGAAACAAGTAAGATTTTATGAAGGATTCGCCAAAACAGATTTGCATTTTTTGATAGATCATACAGAATGTAAATGAATGATGAATGAAAAAAATAAAAAATATTGAAGTCTTTGGAAGGCCTCGAGTCAACATATTTTGAAATTGCAACCATATTCTTGTCAAGATATGATGAATCTTCAAAATGAAGTTAATAATATAGATACATACTCGGATACATATGATTGATATACAGATGATTGATTGGTAAATTCCCAAAAGCTATGATGAACAGCGGACACTATGATGGACGCATGATGAAAGGAGGAAGACAAAAGTTAATTTAAGTATTTTCGCATGCAGTTTTATTATTCAAAATAGATGATGATTCTTATAATTAACAAATCATGTGCAATTGAAATTTTTGTTTTGGTCTTCGAAAATAACACATATTGCTTAAACTTCTATTATCTAAAATAAAAAGGTACATAGATAAATTATAGCTATATACAGGATATCTGTAAGAAACTTCGAAAGAATAAGGGAGATGATTCCTTAATGAAAATAAGCGGGGGTAGTTCCTATAATTTTTTTTCCAAATCAACAGCCCTTCCAAGATACACCCTTTGAAAGGCGATGACGAGTTAACAGTTTTTAATTTTTTTTACAGGTTCTAAAAACCACTGAGTCATGAAACTATGCATATTATGAAGCACTGAGTAGATTGGTACCAGTTTCAACTTCGGCAAGCTCGTAGTTTAGGCGGTAACTTGCTATCGATTTTTTAATGTGTCTCGGCCTTGAATTCAAAAATTTCTGTGAAAATGTTGAAATTTGAGTTATTATGCTATTGTCATAGAAGTATACGAAACTAGGACGTCGGGAGATCCAAGATTTCGGGACGATTCACATTAAAAAAAAAACATAATAAAATGAATTTCGTGAATACCGAGGCTAAAAACCACTATTCTCCGCTATAAAAAATTAGTATTATTCCAATAATATACCGACTTAATTGATGCTACGTTGCTATTACTATAAGGCCTGGTTGTTCAGTTCAGGATTAGGCCGAGATTTAAGATCATCCTAGATTAACCTGACAGAACTGAACTGAAATGTCAAAATCAATCTAGGATAAACTTTAATCCCGAACTGAGCAACTGGGCCTATCCATGTAGAGTTTCGGATTTTGTGAGAATTTACTAGTTTTTCTTCAAAACAACAACTGCGCTGAAGGAAATGTGATTGACTGTTAGCGACACATAATAGCAACCATCCAAATTTTGTACTCTATACAAATTTTTTCGAACTCTCATTATACTATGTAGCAGTTTGATACTGAAATCCGTCATTTGACAAAATGAGTTGTCTGTTTATAGACTGACCAACATTTTCGAAAGCTTTTGATCTATTAATTAAATCGTTCTATGTATAATTGGTCCTTAATAGACAGTCGTATTGTGAACAACGATATGCAGCGGATTATCTAAACACGAAATAAATTCTGAAATGTTTTGGGATCATGAGGCTAATTAAATAAGTATCTTGTTCGTATCATTTGTTGAACTTCATTATTCTAAATATTCTTCAATGAATAATTTTTTGATTTATTCGTCATCTAATCATTAAATGAATCGTTTCTCGAAAAGTTTTTGAGGCAAATAGAATATTGAATAATTTACATCATTATTTGCCGAACTTCAAAGTTCTGAATGAATTAAAATCTAAACTTGACAATATACGAGATATTTTTCGCAAGAGTTTCAATGGAATCTGAAAATTTTCATCATTCTGGAGCATTCTGGACATCAATAATTCTCGAATCATCTATGGAATAAATTCAATTTTATCCAATATAACACGCAAAACGAAATGATACTCGAACTCGGCATCTTGAGCAATTCGTTCCTAAAAGCCCGAATCAGGTAGAAAAGTTTGAACCCTTCATATCAGCGTTAACACGTGTTTTGCAGTAAACAGATGCCGATTTCGTTTTCAACGGGCCATGTAACTAGGGTCGGCGTTGGGTGAAAGGATGAACGGTTCTTACAACAAGAAGAATTTGAATTTTCATATGACGGTGAGGGCATTCGTTTTAAAATTTTCAGAGTACAAGGAGTATACAGGGTGTTTCACGAGTAAACAGACAAATGAAAACCGCGAATAGAGGGCATTGAGCTGAGTTCAGAATCATACCATATACAAGGTGTTCCAAAACTAGTGAATCAAACGTCACACCACGATAGAGTAAACCAAATATTATCGAATGACACCAACATTAGTTGGACGAAAATGTACCGTTTCCAAAATAATCAGAATTTTATTAAAATACATAGAGTTGCCGATTTTCGAACTATTTTTCTTAATAACAGGGCCAGTTTGTGAAAAAGGATATCGATTTTAAATTATATTGAAGTAATATTATTGTTTCATCTCCCCTAATTGAAATTATTTTAAGTAGTTAATCGATAACCATAACCTAAGTAAATGTAAATTAAAACAATTGTTTTTTCTACATGATTTTTAATACTCAGAATAAACAGGGGTGATAATATGGGAGAAAAACGCTATCCTTAATAACAAATTGGCCTTGTGACTGAAAAAATAGTTCGAAAATCGGCAACTTTAGGTTAGGTTTTTTTAGAAACGGTACATTTTCGCTCAACTAATGTTGGTGTCATTCGATAGTATTTGATCTACTCTATCGTGGTGTGACGTTTGATTCAATAGTTTTGGGGAACCCTATATATAGGTTTCTTCGGGGTTTTTTGAAATTTCTCGAATTTCCGTTTGGCTATAACTCCTGAAATTCTGATCAAGTCGACTGAAAATTTATAATTAGCTTTGAGTTGTTAATTTCATTGAAACAGAGCATTAAAATTCGACAAAAATCTGGACCGGGCTCAGTGAGGCTTTACTTAACTTCAAACTCATAAAAACACCGTGTATGTAGTTTTTTAATCATAATTTCAACTTTTTTGTTATCTGCATTATTATTGTCTCAAAATGAATTGATTTTTGGGTTGCCCCACCTGTTGATCATGTTCTAGAAATAATTGTTTTGGTCAGACGCCTCTAAGGAATAGAGCACTTCATGAAAATGTATTTAGAAATCCTTAATTGATTTTTTTTCGAAGAATATTCTGTTGAATGTGTTCAACAATTATACCATATTCGGTCTTCAAAATACTCTTTCACAAGGATAAAATGTTTCAAAATTGATGATACCCAAATATGGATCGAAAAACTACGCTATCTTGAAACTAAAAATTAAAACTTGATCTTCAGAATGAATCTATTTTTCTATGGACAACTAGTTGTGTGAATAAAAACAAAGAAAGAAATCGCGGGGTGTCAGATCTGGAGATCTAGCAGTCCAATATTGTGGTCCTACCCTTCTGATAAAATGACCTGAAATACTGATAAATACTTTTGCTGGTGCATGAATATCATCAATGTTTCAATAACAAATTGTAATAAGACCAGAACAATCCATAGATTTCCATAGATCCAATAATGACTATAACGGAATCAGTAAAGAATTCGAAAGTGCATTTATCACACTTATTCGAAGTGCCAATCATTACCTTCACTAAAAGACCAAATGAGGTGAAAATCAGTTCGGAAAATTACTTCAGTTCCACGTTGTCCATAAAAAGCGATTCATTCGGAAGATATCGAATTATAATTATTATTTTCATGATCATGATAGGGTAGTTTTTTCTATTTTTGTTTATTATCAATAATAAAGCTTATTATCACTGTCAATCACTTATCTGAATAACCAGATATGCTATAAATATCAAAAACAAATGCAAGACATATATTGAGAACGAAAAAATTCAGTTGAACATTTCCAATTCCATTTTTAGATTTCCTCAGTTGATTGGCGATCATATTCATCCCATTAATTAATGTGAAGTAAAAGTCAATATGCAGCGCTGTTTTTTCCAGACATTTCACGATCAAACAATTATTCATTAGAAATAATCTGAAAAGGCATACCAAAGTTTCATTGATTTTGAGAAAATCAATGAAGATACCTGAAAAATTCAAAATTATGACGAGAAAAACTACAAACAGAGTGTTTTGCATGAGTTTAAATTTGAATATATCCTCAATGAGTCCGGTCCTGTGTTCGTCAACTTTTAATGTTCTGTTTTATTGAAACTTAGAAGTTTAAGCGGATAATGAATTTTTAGCCGAATCCAACTAAAATATTTGGAGTTATGGCCGAACAAAAATTAGGGAAATTTGAATAAACTCCTCTCTATATCGGAAACGGAATGCCTAAGACACACAAATGAGGTGTTTTTGAACTGAGCTCAATGCCCTCTATTCACGGTTCTCGTTTGTCCGTTTACTTGTGAAACACCCTGTGTACTGAAAAATTTCAAAAGACTCCTCGAGCAATTAAGAAATGCCATTAAATCAAGGAGTTTCTTTTGAACCGCTATGATGAAAAATGTCAATATCCAGTTATTATTATTATTTGGGGTGATTCATCGAAAATCCCCAATATCTCGAAAACCAAGGCACTTTTGCCAAACGTAAAATATATTTATTTGAACCCCCATAGAGTACTCTACCCGCAGGCTCCATATTATCCATTCATTACGCCACACCCTGTATAATTATTATTATTATATCAATGTACTGAAAATAAACAGACATGAATACTAGGCAGTTGTTTTGTTTGAAGGTGAAGCTCCTGTTGCTTCAAACTTCTTTCAATTATTTTGACTACCATTCACGCAAGATGATTTTTGTTGAGGAATTCAACATTCTCGTAATTATCCGTTCATTTCTTCAAGAGATACCCATTCCCTACCACATATGAGTATTCAATTCAATGCTAACACTGCATCAAATGCATTTCATCCTCGGGTTGATTTTTTTGAATTCTACAACTGATGTAACGTCTTCAGCCCCCAGCCAAAGAAAATAAACAACAGTAACTCTCCTCAAGCCACTGATTACTTCTATTTTCCATGTAAATAAATAGATTTGGTATGTCCTCAATCAGTTTGTATAAATGTCAATTATGTTCGTTACATATTTTCGACGCAATATTTTCCGAAGTGATTTGACATTGTGATGAAATACGTAATTACTGAGAGTCTCACGTAGAACGGACTACGTAGCATTTATTTAAAACTCAAAAATGTTTTGACAAGCGTCTTAACCCAACATTTTCGTACCATACAGAGTGAAAGGTATTCAATTTCCATGGCCACTCCTGTGCTAAAATGAAAGTGAATGAAGTATAGAAGCTGAAAGTGAAACGTATATCTTTGTTGATTCATTCGGGAAAAACATTTCAATGGAGTTCCTCATGTCGTGAATATAATGCCCAAAATTTAGATAACTATTTCATACCAGAACAAATTCGGTAAAATTGTCTTTGGAATTAATCTCATATGTAACGAAAAATTTCATTGTCATTTATCATTCATTTTAGGACCTATACGGTATTAAACTCCCCTATCGGACGAAGTATCGTAGATATAGCATACTTATTCAAAACTGTTGATATTCATGAAGAAAAGATAATAATTTCTGTCCAAATTCATTTACTCCGAATCCTTATCAATCAATTATTAGCGTATGAAGTTTATTAATATCAGTATCGTTCTCGAACTATTTACAGGTTTCAGTATGTGTGAATGAATCGGAAGAGCAGCTGTATATGAGTAGAATTCAAGCTGCCCTACTTTCTGTCCTCCTCAAATCTGACAACGTTGCGGGAGGTAAGAGCGCACTACTAATAAAAAATATATGCGGAGGTAGTAAGGTCTGATTCGTTTGAAGAAAAATTTTTCAATGAAAATCTTTTCCCCTCTTTAGGTACCCCTGTTATTTACCTTCCCCTCTACATATATAAGCAAAAATTATTCCAATTAAAAAACTCCTTCACCCGGAGGTCAGGTCGCCCAATGAACTTAACGGAGGTAACAACGAACTACGGGTTCATATATATATATATATATATATATATATATATATATTATAATTGATCGTTTGCCAGAGAATATATATATATATATATATATACCAGGTGTGGACAATATACAAAATTACTGGTGGAAGTCATTCACAAGTGCACATCAAACACTTGCACGAATAATAGAAGAAGCCATAGAGGACCCCCGCACAATACCAAGCTACTTCACTCTAGGATCCACAACCATGATCCCGAAGAAAGGCGACCTATCTCAGGCCCAGAATTACAGACCTATCACTTGTCTTCCGTCTGCATATAAAATCCTCACACCAACTATAGGTCATAAAATCCGCAAACACCTGAAACAAAATAACATTTTAGCATGGGAGCAGAATGGCTGTAAGGAGAGTGGACGGGGAAGTAAAGAACTTCTAGCAATAGATAAAATGCTCACAAAACAGGCCAAAAGAAAGCTGAAGAATATATCGATGGCCTGGATCGATTACCGAAAAGCTTACGACTCGGTACCACACACCTGGTTGCTGGAAATCCTGAAAGTGTACAAGGTGAATGAGAAACTCATAAAACTAATCGAAAGCCTAATGTCAATGTGGCGAACAACATTATCAGTAACAACACCAAAAACCAAGTACACGACAGGAGAAATAAAGATCAAAAATGGAATATTTCAGGGTGATGGATTGAGTCCTCTATTATTCTGTCTGGCCCTGAACCCCCTCAGTAACATGCTCAACAGGTCTGCCTATGGTTATTCAATCGACAACCGCACTAAAATAACTCATCTGTTCTACATGGATGATCTCAAGCTGTTTGCTAGGGGGAAGCAGCAACTAGAGGGGGAACTTGAGCTCGTGAGAGGGTTCAGCAGTGACATAGGAATGACACTTGGCCTGGAAAAGTGTGCCACGGTGGAGGTTAGGAGGGGAAAGTTGGTGGAAACTGAAGACATTAAATTGGCGGATGGAAGAGAGATAGCAGGACTGAGGAGAGAAGAAGCGTATAAATATTTGGGGATACAACAAACATACGAGATGAAGCAGAAAGAAAACAAAAATAATGCTGAACAGGAACTCATCAGGAGAGTCAAGAAAATAATCAATTCGCAACTGTCAGCGAAAAATAAAATCACAGCTATAAACATCTGGGCGATCCCCACGTTCGCTTACACTGCTGGAATTCTCAATTGGTCCAAAACAGATTTAGAAAAACTCGATAGAAGAATACGAACATCATTTACTCAACGCGGTATGCTGCACCCGAAATCGGCAATAGAAAGGCTATACTTACCACGTAAAGATGGCGGACGTGGACTCGGTAACCTGGAACAGATCTGCCAAAGAGAAGAAAGAAATATGAAAGAATACTTCAGGAAAAACAACTTACCTGTACACCAATGGATTTCTGCCCAGTACAACGAAATAATCGATGAGAACGACACAGGAGAATATCTACCTGAAAAATTAAAACAAAGATGGAGATCCAAACCCTTACATGGCAGGTTTTTCACCAGCTTAAATCAGCCAGAGGTAGATCACCAGAGCTCTCATGCTTACCTGATACAAGGCTATCTCTTCCCCGAAACCGAAGGAACAGTCCTGGCAATCCAGGACCAAGTTATTCCAACCAGAACATATGTGAAATACATAATGCAACAACAAGTTGATACTACCGAATGTAGGATGTGCCATGCCGCCGAGGAAACAATCCAGCACCTTTCCTCAGGATGTTCGGCAATAGCGGGAACCAGATATCTCGTCAGGCATAACAATATGGGTAAGGTCGTCCATCAACTGCTCTGCCTTCAAAAACAACTTGCTCAACATTTCGTGCCTCACCACATTTACTCACCCCAGACAATAGTGGAGAACGAACATTATAAAATATACTGGGACCTCACAATTGTGACCGATCGAGGTGTGGAACACAATAGACCGGACATAGTAGTGTGGGACAAGCAGCGAAAGACTGCCTTGATTGTTGACTTCGCTGTGCCACAAGATAACAACCTAGCCAAAAGCTATGCCGAGAAAATAACAAAGTACGAGGCGCTGGCACAGCAAATGAAAGACATGTGGAGACTAAAAACTGTCACCATAATGCCCTTGATAATAAGCGTTAATGGTCTCGTTCATAAAAAGACCACCCTACACCTACAAGAACTAGACCTACCAAGGAATACTATCATGTGGATGCAGAAAGCTGTTATTTTGGGAACCGTCAACATCATACGGAAAATAATTTATCCCTACTAGCACACGGAATTGCTCTTGGCGTTCGCGCCCGGGTAACACGGAAACCACGATTCAGTGTGAAATATATATATTCAGTGTGAAATATATATATATATATATATGTTATGGGCAATGTAATTATTTAGGTCAGTATTCATAATGCTTGGTTATTATGAATAATGACCATTAAAATCGGGCAATTTGATAAATTTGAATTATTTCAAAATAATTTCTCACATTGCCCGATCATTATAAATACCGCTATTATTTCTTTGGGCACTTTGATTAATTGACACCAATGGGACAACCTATGTGAAAAGAATGGCGAAGATATTCCACAGATAGAGATTTAACTAAGAGAATGTGCTAGATTGTCATCCAAGACAGGCTATAGTCGATGTGGCTGTAAAGGTAGCTGTAAATCCAACGAGCGCAAGTGTCGTAAAGAAAAAAAGCTATGTAACTCGAAATGTCACCAAAGTGTAAGCTGCTCTAATGAATAGAGCCTGTATTGGCCTGTATTGCTACGTATTGACATTTTGTGTGAATATAAATTTTGAAAGTACGTACATATCTAATACATTATTTTTATTTGGACTTAAATTTTGTTTGTACTTATTTCATCCCACCGGTTTGTTTGTCAGCATGTGAAATTTTATTTGTTATGTTTTGTTTGTTACTTTGTCAGTTAGGTATGCAAAAATTTGTTATTTTTTATAAGAAATATGAATTATATATAATTTTCAAATTGCCCACCTGATTTTTAGCATTATACATAATGACCGGGCAATGTAATATTTGCAACATAATTTATCATTTTGTCATATCCTTTTGGGCACTTCTTAAATTGCCCGGGCATTATAAACAATGCCCAATTATTTACATTGCCCGTAACATATATATATATATATATATATATATATATATATATATATAGTTATAAAGTGTTAATACCACCTCCGAAATAGTAACTCGTTTAACGCTCTCACCTCATATATATCGCTGTCACCTCCAAAATCGGAGGTGACAACGTTTTGCCTTGTTTTTTAGCTTGTTAGATTCAGGAGGCTTCAGGGATCAACATATCAAAAAATCGTTTTGAGGTCACAACGCACCCCGTTTATGTACTGAACAATCTTTTAGTTCGAGTGTATATCACTGGCGCTAGTGTGCTGAGCTGTATATCGAAGAATTGCTGTGGGGGACTCTTTGCTCGTTAGCACCTCCGAAAATGGCAACGTTGTATTTTCAAAGCAGATGTAGACAGGCGGAATATAAGTATACGGATGAATTAACTGTAGAGAGGCGCAGCGCGCTATCTCCTCCATAATTGCAATCCAGGCGGCATATCTCAAAGATTTTTTATCGCATTTATCTGTAGGGGAAAGAATCACGTGAAAGAAAACCAATCTTGGCTCTCTCGAATGGAATTATGACTGTTTATATTCCATCGTGTGTATCTATGCATCCGTTTAACTTCTTTCATCTCAAGCTAAATATTCAGATGTAAATGGTGATGAATATTCAAGGACAATGAGCCATTCCGAAAATTTTCATTTCAGAATCAAGAGAAAAAATGCTACAAATTTTACAATATCACAGAAATGAATAACGTCGGCTAAATCGAATGTTGGACATTGTTATGTTATTTCAAATGAAACGCTCTATATATTTTTCTTAAATCGGATTGCTCAATGATTTTGAGGAATCCTTTGCTCAGAAACATCTGTTTTATTATCGATTATGTTTAATTATTGGATTTTCCCGAAAATTTGAATAGCTTGTACCATCTCTCTGGTTTAAAATACTGGAACTAACAATCTGCACTCAACTAGTAGAATACCTTCTAAAAGAAAAGATCCTTTTACCCACACAACATGGTTATGTAAGAGGTAGATCAACTCAGACAGCAGTGTTTGAGTTCATTTCAGGAATCCTTAATGCCTTGGAGGATTCTAATATAACAGTGGGTCTAATGCTGGATCTATCAAAGGCATTCGATACTCTGTCCCACGACCTTATTCTCCATAAACTTTCTGCATATGGCATAAACAAGCTTGACTGGTTTCAATCATATTTAGCAAACCGCAGGCAGAGAGTGGTGATCTCTCAGAACGGAAAAACAACAGTTTCGGAAGAAGAACTCACAGAGTTCCGCAGGGTAGCATATTGGGCCCTATCATTTTTATCATTTTTCTAAATGACCTAAGTACCATATTCGATGAAACCATGGTTAGGACAGTGAATTATGCAGATGACACAAACTTCACTGTATTGGCCAAGCACGATTTAGAGTTGAGTTTACCATTTTACACTCAACTCTAACTCTAAATCGTGCTAGCCAGTGGTTTGAAGCAAACGGTTTGTGCATGAATTCTGAAAAAACAAGTGCCATCCTATTCAGGACAGCTCATTCCGGTCCCCAAGTGCCTACCAGCATTTCACTGTCTAACTCCACATTAGAACTGACTAAATCTTGTCGTTTCCTAGGCCTCACTATTGAGGTAACCCTTGATTGGGGAGAGCACATTTCCAACCTTTGCAATCAACTGGGTACCATCTGCTACACTTTGGAAGTCCTCAATAAATATCTGGACATAACCTCACTAAGAACAATATACCAGGCAGTGTTTAGGTATGGCATCATGTTCTATGGTAGTTCATACAACCTACATAGAGTGCTGAAAATGAAGAAGAGAGCCTTCAGAATGATCTGGAGGATGAGGAGGACGGAATCATGCAGGGGAGTCTTCAGAAGGAATGGTCTTTTGACTGCTCCTGCTGTACACATCCAAGAAAGCCTGATATTTACATTCAAGAACTAGCACTACTTCGAAGAGAAAACAGTAAGTAATTACAATACGAGGACAACTGCACTAAAATATCCAAGACACAGATTAAGCCTCACTGAAAAGGGACCTGAATATAGATATATTCGTTATTACAATAAGATAGCTCACAAACTAAGAGGAGAATGGACTCTACAACAGTTCAAGAAATTCATCTTCAAACTCCTACTTGAAATCGAACCCTACAGTGTGGAAGACTTTATGGAACACAGACTATAAAGCAGAAAATGACCCTGTTTCACTTCAAGTGTTTAATGTCATGTGTACACTTTACCTGATATAAAGCACATTATTTATTTATTTATTTATTTAAATTTTTTAGTGATGTATCATAAAGAAAATTACAAATTATATCGAAACAAGTAAAAATTCATGAAGAATTATTCAAAACAGATTTGCATTTTTCGATAGATCATACAGGATGTAAGGGAAAAAATAAACAAAATTGAAGTCTTTTGAAGGCCTCGAGTCAACATATTTTGAAATTGCAACCATATTTTTGTCAAGACATGATGAATCTACAAAATGAAGGTAATAATATAGATACATACTCGGATACATATGATTGATTGGTAATTCCCAAAAGCTATGATGAACAGCGGACACTATGATGGACGCATGATGAAAGGAGAAAGACAAAATTTAATTTAAGTATTTTCGCATGAAGTTTTATTATTCAAAATAAATGATGATTCTTATAATTAACAAATCAGGTGCAATTAAAATTTTTGTTTTGGTCTTCGAAAATAACACATATTGATTAAACTTCTACTATCCAAAATGAATAGGTACATAGATAAAATGTATCTATATACAGGATATCTGTAAACAAATGCGAAGGACAAAGGGAGATGATTCCTTAATGAAAATAAGCGGGGCTAGTTCCTATAAATTTTTTTCCAAATAGACAGCTCTTCCAAGATGCAGCCTTGGAAGGCGATGACGAGTCTACAGTTTTTAATTTTTTTTACAGGTTCTGAAAAACACTGAGTCATAAAACTATACATATCATGAAGCACTGAGTAGATTGGTACCAGTTTCAACTTCGGCAAGCTCGCAGTTTAGGCGGTAACTTGCTATCGATTTTTTTAATGTGTCTCTCCCTTAAATTCAAAAATTTCTGTGAAAATGTTGAAATTTGAGTTATTATGCTATTGTCATAGAAGTATACGAAACTATCAGGTCGGGGGATCCAAGATTTCGGGCCGATTCACATGAAAAAAAAAACATAATAAAATGAATTTCGTGAATACCGAGGCTGAAAACCACTATTCTCCGCTATGAAAGTTTAATATTATTCCAATAATATACCGAGTTAATTAATGCTACGTTGCTATTACTATAAGGCCCGGTTGTTCAGTTCAGGATAAGGCCGAGATTTAAGATGATCCTAGATTAACCTGACAGAACTGAACTGAAGTGTCAAAATCAATTTAGGATAAACTTTAATCCCGAACTGAACAACTGGGCCTATTCATGTAGAGTTTCGGATTTTGCGAGAATCTACTGCTTTTTCTTCAAAACAACAACTGCGCTGAAGGAAATGTGATTGACTGTTATCTATATCATTTACATCATTATTTGCCGAACTTCAAAGTTCTGAATGAATTAAAATCTAAACTTGAAAATATACGAGATAATTTTCGCAAGAATTTCAATGAAATCTGAAAATTTTCATCATTCTGGAGCATTCTGGACATCAATAATTCTCGAATCATCCATGGAATAAATTCAATTTTATCCAATATAACACGCAAAACGAAATGTTATTCGAACTCGGCATCTTGAGCAATTCGTTCCTAAAAAGCCCGAATCAGGTAGAAAATTTTGAACCCTTCATATCAGCGTTAACACGTGTTTTGCAGTAAACAGATGCCGATTTCGTTTTCAACGGGCCATGTAACTAGGGTCGGCGTTGGGTGAAAGGATGAACGGTTCTTACAACAAGAATTTGAATTTTCATATGACGGTGAGGGCATTTGTTTTAAAATTTTAAGAGTACAAGAAGTATACAGGGTGTTTCACGAGTAAACAGACAAATGAAAACCGTGAAAAGAGGGCATTGAGCTGAGTTCAGAATCATACCATATACAGGGTGTTCCAAAACTAGTGAATCAAACGTTACACCACGATAGAGTAAACCAAATATTATCGAATGACACCAACATTAGTTCGACGAAAATGTACCGTTTCCAAAATAATCAGAATTTTATTAAAATACATAAAGTTGCCGATTTTCGAACTATTTTTCTTAATAACAGGGCCAGTTTGTGAAAAAGGATATCGATTTTAAATTATATTGAAGTAATATTATTGTTTCATCTCCCCTCATTGAAATTATTTTAAGTAGTTAATCGATAAACATAACCTAAGTAAATGTAAATTAAAACAATTGTTTTTTCTACATGATTTTTAATACTCAGAATAAACAGGGGTGATAATATGGGAGAAAAACGCTATCCTCAATAACAAATTGGCCTTGTGACTGAAAAAATAGTTCGAAAATCGGCAACTTTAGGTTAGGTTTTTTTAAAGACGGTACATTTTCGCTCAACTAATGTTGGTGTCATTCGATAGTATTTGATCTAGTCTATCGTGGTGTGACGTTTGATTCAATAGTTTTGGGGCTTCTTCGAGGTTTTTTGAAATTTCTCGAATTTCCGTTTGGCTATAACTCCTGAAATTCTGATCAAGTCGACTGAAAATTTATATTTAGCCTTGAGTTGTTAATTTCATTGAAACAGAGCATTAAAATTCGACAAAAATCTGGACCGGGCTCAGTGAGGCTTTACTTAACTTCAAACTCATAAAAACACCATGTATGTAGTTTTTTAATCATAATTTCAACTTTTTTATCTGCATTATTATTGTCTCAAAATGAATTGATTTTTGGGTTGCCCCACCTGTTGATCATGTTCTAGAAATAATTGTTTTGGTCAGACGCCTCTAAGGAATAGAGCACTTCATGAAAATGTATTTAGAAATCAATAATTGATTTTTTTTCAAAGAATATTCTGTTGAATGTGTTCAACAATTATACCATATTCGGTCTTCAAAATACTCTTTCACAAGGATAAAATGTTTCAAAATTGATAATATCCAAATATGGGTGGAAAAACTACGCTATCTTGAAACTAAAATTTAAAACTTGATATTCAGAATGAATCTATTTTTCTATGGACAACTAGTTGTGTGAATAAAAACAAAGAAAGAAATCGCGGGGTGTCAGATCTGGAGATCTAGCAGTCCAATATTGGGGTCCTACCCTTCTAATAAAATGACCTGAAATACTGATAAATACTTTTGCTGGTGCATGAATATCATCAATGTTTCAATAAAAAATTGTAATAAGACCAGAACAATCCATAGATTTCCATAGATCCAATAATGACTATAACGGAATCAGTGAAGAATTCGAAAGTGCATTTATCATACTTATCCAATCATTACCTTCACTAAAAGACCAAATGAGGTGAAAACCAGTTCGGAAAATTACTTCAGTTCCACGTTGTCCATAAAAAGCGATTCATTCATAAGACATCGAATTATAATTATTATTTTCATGATCATGAAAGCGTAGTTTTTTATTTCTATTTTTGTTCATTATCAATAACAAAGCTTATTATCACTGTTAATGACTTATCTGAATGACCAGATATGCTATAGATATCAAAAACAAATGCAAGACATATATTGAGAACGAAAAAATTCAGTTGAACATTTCCAATTCCATTTTTAGATTTCCTCAGTTGATTGGCGATCATATTCATCCCATTAATTAATGTGAAGTAAAAGTCAATATGCAGCGCTGTTTTTTCCAGACATTTCACGATCAAACAATTATTCATTAAAAATAATCTGAAAAGGCATACCAAAGTTTCATTGATTTTGAGAAAATCAATGGAGATACCTGAAAAATTCAAAATTATGACGAGAAAAACTACAAACAGAGTGTTTTGCATGAGTTTAAATTTGAATATATCCTTAATGAGTTCGGTCCTGTGTTCGTCAACTTTTAATGTTCTGTTTTATTGAAACTTAGAAGTTTAAGCGGATAATGAATTTTTAGCCGAATCCAACTAAAATATTTGGAGTTATAGCCGAACAAAAATTAGGGAAATTTGAATAAACTCCTCTCTTTATCGGAAACGGAATGCCTAAGACACACATATGAGGTGTTTTTGAACTAAGCTCAATGCCCTCTATTCACGGTTTTCGTTTGTCCGTTTACTTGTGAAACACCCTGTGTACTGAAAAATTTCAAAAGACTCCTCGAGCAATTAAGAAATGCCATTAAATCAAGGAGTTTCTTTTGAACCGCTATGATGAAAAATGTCAATATCCAGTTATTATTATTATTTGGGGTGATTCATCGAAAATCCCCAATATCTCGAAAACCAAGGCACTTTTGCCAAACGTAAAATATATTTATTTGAACCGCCATAGAGTACTCTACCCGCAGGCTCCATATTATCCACTCATTACGCCACACCCTGTATAATTATTATTATTATATCAATGTATTGAAAATAAACAGACATGAATACTAGGCAGTTGTTTTGTTTGAAGGTGAAGCTCCTGTTGCTTCAAACTTCTTTTAATTATTTTGACGCAAGATGATTTTTGTTGAGGAATTCAACATTCTCGTAATTATCCGTTCATTTCTTCAAGAGATACCCATTCCCTACCACCTATGAGTATTCAATTCAATGCTAACACTGCATCAAATGCATTTCAACTCCGGGTTGATTTTTTTGAATTCTACAACTGATGTAACGTCTTCAGCCAAAGAAAATAAACAACAGTAACTCTCCTCAAGCTACTGATTACTTCTATTTTCCATGTAAATAAATAGATTTGGTATGTCTTCAATCAGTTTGTATAAATGTCAATTATGTTCGTTACATATTTTCGACGCAATATTTTCCGAAGTGATTTGACATTGTGATGAAATACGTAATTACTGAGAGTCTCACGTAGAACGGACTACGTAGCACTGATTTAAAACTCAAAAATGTTTTGACAAGCGTCTTAACCCAACATTTTCGTACCATACAGAGTGAAAGGTATTCAATTTCCATGGCCAATCCTGTGCTAAAATGAAAGTGAATGAAGTATAGAAGCTGAAAGTAAAACGTATATCTTTGTTGATTCATTCGGGAAAAACATTTCAATGGAGTTCCTCATGTCGTGAATATAATGCCCAATATTTAGATAACTATTTCATACCAGAACAAATTCGGTAAAATTGTCTTTGGAATGAATCTTATATGTAACGAAAAATTTCATTGTCATGTATCATTCATTTTAGGACCTATACGGTATTAAACTCCCCTATCGGACGAAGTATCGTAGACATAGCATACTTATTCAAAACTGTTGATATTCATGAAGAAAAGATAATAATTTCTGTCCAAATTCATTTACTCCGAATCCTTATCAATCAATTATTAGCGTATGAAGTTTATTAATATCAGTATCGTTCTATATCGTTCTATATCGTTCTATATATATATATATATATATATATATATATATATATATATATATATATATATATATATATATATATATATATATATATATATATATATATATATATATAAGTAAGCTGCTGAACCAATCCAAATATGGCTACGTAATAGAGAGAAGAAACAACACCAAAATCAACCACCAACTATACATCGACGATCTCAAACTGTATGCTGCCAACGAAGATCAACTGACAAGAGAACTGAAAATAGTGGCATCCTTCACTGACGCCATTAAAATGGAGATGGGACTGGATAAGTGCGCTGTGGTACACATGAGGAGAGGAAAGATACGAGAAGGAGAAGCGCTAGAAATACAGGAGCAACTAACAATCCGAACATTGGGCCCAGAGGAAACTTACAAATACCTGGGTATCCAACAGGGCTTAGAAATAAATACTAACGAGGCCAAGACTACCTTCAAGCACAAATTCTTTGGCAGACTGGAGAAAATATTACAAAGCAAGCTCAACTCCAAAGCAATGTTCACATCCATCAGCACTTGGGTAGTGCCATGCTTAGCATATTCCTTTGGAATAATAAAGTGGTCAACCACCGACCTAAGAGCCATTGACATCCAAGTAAGGAAGCTTTTAACTAAGTATGGAATACACCATCCAAACGCCTCCAGCAACAGGCTCTATATATCTAGAAAAGATGGAGGAAGAGGACTACCGAACATTGAAATGGCTCATTATAACACTGTGAAGGAAATGAAGAAATATTTTAAATCGAAAAACTCACCTCTCCTTAAAGCACTATCAGCAGAAGATGACAATATAACAGCACTCAACCTGTCATCTAACAGTTATCCTAGTGAACCATCCAACATCCAAGAGTTATCCAACATATGGCATGGCAAAGCACTTCATGGCAGATTCCCAACAGCACTAAAACATAAGAAAGTCGACAAACAAAGATCGCTCACGTACCTAAGGGCTGGTTACCTTTTCCCAGAAACTGAAGGCAGATTAACAGCAATTAAGGATCAGGTTATACCGACCAGAGCGTATTAGAAAAACATAATCGGGAAAAAGTTAACCACAGATAAGTGTCGCAAATGCTCGCTATCACCTGAGACTATACAGCATGTAACGTCGTCCTGCCCCATCCTCGCGCCCAAAGAGTACACAGACCGCCACAACGCTATGGCGAAGGCATACCATCAAGCTATTGCCAAAAAGTATGGATTAGTCAAATCAACTCTACCAGTTTATAAGTACTTACCTAAGGAAATACTGGAGAATGAACAGGTAAAACTCTACTGGGACCACCCACTTGTAACGGACAGATCAATTCCTCATAATCGTCCAGACATCGTACTTTTCGAAAAGACACAGAGGAAAGTAACGATTGCAGACATAACAGTACCAGCTGATGACAACATCGAGAAGGCATATACGGAGAAGATAATGAAATATCATGACCTTGCCTTCGAACTGAAAGAAATTAATAGACTTACCTGTATCACAATTCTTCCACTGATTATCACCACCAATGGCCTGGTTGAAACACATCTGCTGGAAAACACTAAAAAGCTCGGCCTCGAAGAACATGTGATTGATGACGCACAGAAGGAAGTGATCCTATGGACTACACGCATCGTGCGTAGGTTCCTGACGAGCAATTGAGGAACGCTTTGGTCTGCGGTGACCCGGCATCCTCAATAGCCTTACCCGAAATGGTGGAGAAAAAAAAAATATATATATATATATATATACCTAAAAACCTGTTCCTCGCTCCAGATCTCAGTGTAAGCAGAGGAAAAATGTCAACGGGGTACCATACATATCTTCGTATGATACATGAAAAAACAGAGATAAAAACCACAGAAAAAACGCTCTGTTTGCCCGTATAAGTGTAATGATGATGTTTTTGTGTAAAGAATAAGCTGAAATTATTATATTGAAGGACATCTTCTTCATATGACAAAATCCAAAAACTTCCTCCCATTCTTTCTACTATGATGGTTGACGAAGAATAATCTGAAAACAAAAAAGAAAGAAAAAAAATGAGAGTGTTATTGAATTTTATATTACTCATTAAATAATTTTGAAATCATTTTTGAATTTTTTAATTTTGAAATTTGTAACCCATCTCAAAAAAGAATCGGTCACCGAATGAATACCTTCGAAACCACACTGAAAATTATATATTTTACAACTCTTCACCAAGTGGTCTATAGTTTCTTCTTCTGCACCACACTCACATCTTGGACTATCAACAGCATTCCACCTAAAGAGCATGCTATTACACCGACCATGGCCAGTCCTCAGTCGATTTAGTGTACACCAAATTTTTCTAGGAAGATCAAAGCCAGGAACTTTTTTTGAAGGATCAGTAATCAAATCTTTATTAAAGAGATTACATGAATTCCATTCTGATTGCCAAAATTCTTTATGGCTATTAGTCGAATACAGAAAATCATTTGTCCATAAAGGCTTACGAGATTTCAATCTGGCACTTCTAGAATCTGATGAATATGATAAAATTGGAAATAAATTTGGGAAGGAATGGAATTTATTCCAAGACTTCGAGACTGCCACCATTCGGCGAATATGAGGTGGTACGATGTTTTACTTGAAGTAAAATACGACCAGCATGTGGAATATGTCTGGATCATATCTTCTTGAAAGCTAGGAATAATATTTTGAATTGAAAATCTTATACTGTTAAACTTGATATAACCGATCACTTCTCCACCATTGTGGATATACCTTTTGAGTATCAGAGGAAACTCAACAGCAATCGGCCTAGGTACAAGTATTTTGTTGATTATAATCAAATGACCAGAAATTTAGATAAATTTTATTGGACTAGATTTTATCGAATAGTTGATATAAATGAAAGTACAAACTACTTAATTGACACCATAAAGGGAGAAATCGAAAGAGCCACAAAAAAAGTCAAAATGAAAAATGCAAGTAGAGGGAGGAAGGCTTGGATCACCGAGGGACTTGTGACTTCAATTGAAATAAGGGACAAATTATTTAGACCATACAGGGTGGACCCAAATAATATACAACTGAAAAGAGATTACATAAATTATCGGAACAAACTTCACCATCTAATAAAAATAACAAAAGAAAACTATTTTAAGAAAAAGTTTGACAAATGCGGATCTGACAGTGCATCAGTATGGAAAACTGTAAAATCTGTAAATGAAAACTAAAACAGAAAATTGGATATTAACGAGGTTATAGGCCCTACTGGAAACTTGGTAACTGAAAAATCTGATATTGCAAATGAGTTTAATGATTTCTTTTTTTCTGTCGGCAACAACCTAGCAGAAGCAGTCCAGAGACCTCTGAGAACACCAATTAAAGGAAAATATTTGATAGACTCATTTTTTCTTGCACCAACAACTGAGCAAGAGGTCAGTAATATAATCAAGCCATTAAAAGACCATAAAGCTCCAGGAATGGATGGAGTGCGATCGGAAACTTTGAAGATCATATCAGAACAAATATCTGATCCCTTAGCATACCTGATAAACAATATAATGCGGTCGGGAGAGGTACCTAGAGCATTTAAAGTGGGCATTATGAAACCATTGCACAAAAGTGGTGAAAAAAAGATATTATCGAATTATCGACTCATTACGCTGATGAGCTCACTAGCGAAGGTTTTTGAAAAGGTATTAAAGGGTCAACTAGTAGGATATTTGGAAAAGCACCAGCTGATTTCAACAAGACAATTTGGATTCAGAAGAGGTTTGTCCACACAGGATGCCGCTGTGTTTTTGACTAATAAAATATACCGAAGTCTTGAGAGGGGAAAAAATCGATGGCATTATTCTTGGACCTTGCGAAGGCCTTCAACACGGTTCATCATAAGCAGTTGTTGGAGGTTCTGTCAGATGTAGGATTGCCAGGAATTGTAGCCGATTTAATGGCCAGTTATTTGAGAGAAAGAGACCAGTATGTACAAGTAGGTTCCACTTGTAGTAGCAAGAAAATTATCGACTATGGTGTACCGCAGGGCACGATGCTGGGACCTGTTTTATTTATTATATACATGAATTGCATACTTGACATTGATTCAGCTGGTATAATATCTAGTTTTGCGGATGACACTGTGATCTTCTATGAAGATGAAACATGGAAGGAGTTGAAAATGAAAGTAGAATTGGATTTGAACAAATTGATTGATGCATTCAGTGCTAGACTTCTAACGATTAATTTTAATAAAACATGCTTTTTGACATTTAGCTGTTACGCCACAAACATCCCCAAATATGATAAGCTGAGCATACGTAAAGATGGTGCGATTATTGAAATTTTGAAGAGACACCAAGTGAAATACCTTGGTATTGTAATTGACGAACATATGAGATGGAATTTTCACATAAATGGGATAGTATCTGGCCTGAGAGAACTACTGAAGCATTTTAGATTTCTGAGACGTGTTCTAGACTATACAAGATTAAAAACAGTGTACTACGCTTTGGTTAAAAGTAGACTTACATATGGAAATTTGTTGTGGGGCTCAGCTGCACAATGTCACATAATAAGGTTAGGTTAGGTTAGGTTAGGTTTTAGTTAGGTTAAAAAGAATGCAAAAAAGATTGCTGAAATTAATACTTCATAGGCCTAGAGATTATCATTCGGATAGCTTATATAGAGAGACAGATGTTCTTGATATAAAACAACTCTATTTTCTGAGGTGTGTGAAAACAAAGTATGAGGAGAGACTGCAATTAAATTATGTGGAACACAATTATTAGACCAGAGGTGTTACACAGCAGAAGACAAAAACAGCCTTTTTCTCCAGCACTTTGGGCCGTCGATCTGGGAAATAGATTATTTAATGTTTTGCCGTGGGAGATTAGAAGTTCGAAGACTAGGAGACTCTTTGTTGTTCGGACGAAAATATTTCTTAGGGAGCGACCTAGGAATGTTATCAGCTACCTGATGGAGTGAGTGGATGTGCTTCTGTCTACAATGGGGTTTGATTCTGGTTGGATGGACGGTCATTGCTGTTGCTTGATCATTCAGTGGAAGGAAATTGACCCCACACACTGGCAAAGCCTTTGTCGGAGTTTTTTTCATTTTGTTTATTTACATTGATGTGAAAGAGAAATTGATATATTTTTTTTTGTTCAAGAAAAAGCATCACGGCTAAATTTTGTAAATTGGTCAAATAAACAATATTCTATTCTATTCTACTTATGACGCGGGTACACGAACAGGGGGGTTGACGGGACTTTCTATTCACTATTCCAAGGCTTACACACCATGACTGATAGCGAAGGGAAAAGTCAGACTTGCGAAACAGGGTAGAGTACGATAAAAGATAACAGAAAGCGATACAGTACAGCAGTGTCAAAGAAGTAACCGTTCTAATAAAGAAACTCAACGGTATAGACGGGGACCTACCTCCTTTATTCAAGGCACTCGCGGAAAAAAAACGAAAAAATAAAAATTAATTTCTAAGAGCACTACCTTCGTAACACAAAATTTGTTCTACATTCGCTGAACGGCTCGTCGGGCACACAATCGCAGAGACAAGAGAAAAGAGCGTCAAGTGACAAAAGAGTAAAAGAGTCGCGGGGAAAAATCTGCTCTTATAGGTAAATCCCCCTACACGTTAAAAATCTGAAAATTTCAGATTGCGACAAGAGTGAAAAACGTCGTCAGCTCCGGTTTATCGCGTATCAACATCAGAAAAACGTCGAAATCTTCAACGGCATGCAAGAAAAACAACGTTAACCACAGATAGACGGTTTTTACATTTATTCTGCCTATCGGAATGAATGTAATGAATATTTGAGAATTAAATATTTTCAAAGGCGAAAATGTGAAATAAAAGGAATGCACTAAAATGAACTCCAATTTTCTCAGAAAACTGGGATTCATTACAGTACGCCTGACAAACTCGTTAAAATGGCGTAGTGGGATATAACAGGGTGGAACGAGGGAATGATTTCGAATCTAATTGATTTATAAAGGGAAAAACAGTGAAATGGGATCCCGAAAACGAACAGTATTATCAGAAACATTTGAAGTTTGATGCTTGGGAGGATATAGGACGAGCGATGGGTAAATTCTATGACGCCACCATCGTTGTGAAAATAAATGCGGCACTGGCAATCATTTTACCGGAGACCGACATATTCATACGTAGAGTAGACAGATACTACAGTCACTACGGATCTACGTGTTCTTCGAAACGAAGAACGGGGACCTCCTCACTGATGCAACATGCAATATAATTGGATTTTTATTGACGTTGCTTATGGTAGTCACCAGTGAGTGGAAAGTCTAGGCAACGTTCGAGTCAAAATAAACTAATGTCGCGTATTCGCTTTAACGACAACTGTCAATTTTTCGCAGCATTTCTTACTACTGGATTAGCATTCTAGAGTAAGCATATACAGGGTCACTGATGGTGATGTGAGGGATAACAGCTGAGTGGAGTTAGGGGACCTCAAACTAAATGAGAATTTGGGTCCTAAATGTCCCATAAGGGTATTCCTTTCGGAGATATAGGGTGATTTATGAAAAAATGCTAAATCTTTAAACTCCCATATCTTCGTTAATATGTTGAATTTTTCGCTGATATCTTACGAGCTTATTCCTATGGGCATTCAACGTCAGAAGAAAAAAAAAATTTATCAGGTGGGAAATATCACACGGTATTCGAGATAAAATGAATTCAAATAGAAATTTGTGAAGAGCGAAAACAACTGATGAAAGATCTGTTTTTGTTTGAATGGCACAAATTTTTTATTGTTTTTATAATATGTTGAGATCAGAATAATACAATATATTTTTATATTCACATCATGAAAAAAAATATTATAAAGAACAAACGCTGACCTCTTTGATGGTTTTTTCTCTTTTGAGATGAGGATTATTTTGAGACCAAATGTGATTGTTCCGTGAATTATTTATTCCATCTCGGGTGAACAGAGCTTCATCTGTGAAGAGGATACGCTGAAGATCTCATCTATGGCTCACTACCCATCTACAGAAAACGAGTCGAAATAATGAATCTTTTATCATTGAAAATCATTATTTCCTTCAATATTTTGTAGTTTGAATGAAGAAATTCCATATGTTGGATGAAACAATGTTTTTTTAAGTGTAACCCCCTCAGAAACTGTTAGAAGAAAATTTGTCCGTATAAAGTTTCCATTATGAAGAGTAACTTTTGTTGGAAACATACCAGGAAACATACCAGGTGGATTATTCTACATTTTTCAGTTCAGTAGAGTGAACAGGAGTTCTGGGAGTAATTAAGGTAAGTAAAACTTATCTTAGGCGACATGTGCATGACCAGTCACCAGTGTGGTGACTGGTGAAAACAGCTCTGTTAGGGGTCACAATAGACCTTGAGGACGCCGTGAGATGTAACCCCTTCCTAATTATCAACTATCACTCTATTTGACTCGAATTAAGTGTTTTTGTTTATCAATTATATTATTTTTCATGACAGGAATATAAAAATATTGTAATATTCTGATTTCAACATATCATAAAAACAATAGAAAATGTGTGCAAATAAAAAAAGAGATCTTTCATCAGTTTTTTTTATGCTCTTGTCAAATATCAAATATCTATTTGAATTTATTTTATCTCATATACCGGGTGATATTTCTCACCGGACATGCAACTTGAAATGTTTGAATTAGCATTTTATAATATGGTCAATTTTCCATAGATATTTCACAAGCTTCTTCCTGAAAGCATTCACCGTCAGCACCAAAAAAAAAAAATGGAAAAAATTGCAGGCCCGTGAATGTACCTACTAATCCACAGAAACAGGGACGACACCTGTTTGAACGACATGGAAAAATTGAGAAACAAATTACATTACGTATCAAATCAAATCTTGTAAACATAGACAAACACAAAAAAAGAGTATATTCTATACTCCATTCACTTTTATTTCAGTAAATAGTATGAAAATATTGAAAATGTGGGGTTATGACCCTTGTCAAAACATTTTTGTGTTTTGAATCAGCGCTATGTTGTCCGTTCTACGTAAATGACTCAGTAATTACGTATTTTACCACAATGTCAAATCACTTCGGAAAATATGAAGTCGAAAAATACTCGGAAAAATATATGACGAACATAATTGAAGTTTATACAAACTGATTGAAGGCATACCAAATCCAGTTATTTGCATGGAAAATACAAGAGATCAGTTTAATATCATAATATGCACTATATTGAGGAGAGTTAATATTGGTTATCTTTTTTGGCTCAAGTTTGAATACGTTACATCAGTTGTAGATTTCAAAAATATCAACACGAAGATGAAATGCATATGATGCAGTGGTTGGGAATGGGTATCTCTCGAAGGAATTAACAGATAATCACAAAAATGTTAAATTCTTCAACAAAAATCATCTTGCATCAATGGGAGTAAAAGGAATTAAGATGTTTCAAGTCAAAAGGAACTTCATCTTCGAACAAAAATTTCAAATGAATGCACAATTAACAGGACAACTGACTCGTATTCGTGACTGTTTATCTTGATACTTTGATATAATGATAATAATTATGTATTTATTGGTACCTTAAGACATTTACAATATATAGGACAAGTTAAATGAAAAATCAATTTTCGGGAATTTATTCTACGATGACATTATAGAAAATCCGGTAGTAACTTTCCGCATTAATTCACCCTAACATAAAAGTCTCAAATGCTACAACTTTTTTGGGTCCCTCAATAGAAGGAAATTCTTTGTCATCCTCTTCATTCACAATCTTTCTGATTGTGGAAATAATCAGCTGAAATATCGTTAAGATTCAGATGAAATATTATATAAATTCACTTACATTGAATATGTTCGCTACAGTCTTCCTTTTTTTTTTCAATCACTTTCGGTGTTTTCGTAATAAAAATTGATATTGGTTGTGGCAACGGCGTTATGACCATAGATTAGAGTTATGTAGATTGGAAACTTCCATACTACGAGACGAAACTTTTTTTTACGCCCTCTCTTAACCTGGGGTGAATTAATAGGTATTTTTTTCGATATACAGTTAATAGATAACGCTGGAAAAAAGTAGATTTCCTTCAACTTCATTCACAGGGCAAGGAGATAAGTGTGTTCTGACATTTGAAATTTTGAAGATTAATCTTTTTGAATTCGAATGTTTGAAAATATTTTATATATCTTAGTTTAGGCAAGGAGTTATTATTCCTATATATTTGTCAAGTTTTTTTCATCCCCTTCAGGTAATGAAAAACATTTTTAGTTAACTGTTTTACGTTTGCCTATTGAATAATGCATTTTCGAATGGACTTGTTAACATTCGATATATTGAAGTTACAACGAACGATACTACCAATTTTACTCACTTATGAAATGACTCTATTTTAATATTTTAACTATTGATCAATAGGCATCGGAACAATAGTGAATATTAAAAGGGTATCTGAAGGTACAACAGTATCACATACTAGCAGGTGCACTGTTGAAAAGGAAAATATCAAACTATATTTCCGGATATCCGATTAGAGAAAAAAATTTCATTCCCGTGCTGGAGAAGGCATAATACTACGTGGAAGTTACGATCGTGGCGACTGTGAAATAGCTTATCATGAAAACTTTCATTTACCTACTGAAATGGTTCAAATTTAAGACTGTACTCCTGGTATAAACGAAAAATTAAGCCTTTATCAAGTATATTTTTTTACTTGTCGATCCAAGCAATCAATAATAATAATAATAACCGTCGAACACTCTGCAGAAAGTAAAATGCAGAAACTGATTGGCAAACCATGGTGCATGGAAGGCGCCAGAACGAGGTCAACCATGATTACGTCGACATATCTGCGTCGAACTACTGGTTGACTTCCGGAAGGTTGTTTCCTGAGACAGAAGGCTTCATGCTCACCATCCAGGATCAGGTGATTCCAACGAGAAATTATATGAAATATATCGCCAAGGATGCCTCAGTGGCGGAAGATAGCTGTCGTTATGGCTGTGCGACACATGAAACTATCCAGCACATCACCGGGGGATGTCAGAAGTACAAAAATAGACATGATGCTGTTGCCAAGATTCGTCACCAAGAATTGGCGCTAAAACACCAACTTCTAACTTCGAAAAAGGTTCCTTATTACAATTACCATCCGGATGCTGTGTTGGAAAATGAACATCACAAGCTCTACTGGGATCGCACGGTTCTCACAGACCAGAAAATAACCCACAATAGACCAGACCTCATATTGCTCAATAAGGATGAGGACACAGCACTATTCATCGACGTGGCAATTCCAAATAATAACAATTTTCTAGATAGGCACACTGAAAAAATTTCAAAATACAGAGATCACGAGGAACAAACCAGAAGACAGTGGAAGCTGAAAGATATCAAGACCATCCCTATTGTCATTTCATCTACAGGCTTGGTACCGAAGAAACTACTAGAGAACTTGAGGAAACTTCATTTGGACGAAAATATTCATAAAGTCATGCAGAAGGCGGTACTGCTCGAAACGGCGAGAACTGTACGCAAGTACATGGGGAATGCAGAGGAACACCGTCTGCTCCGACAGGAAGTGCGGGAGGAGCAGGAATCCAACCTACAGCAGGGAGCCGAGGAGCGACCCAGACCCGACCACCACCACGAGCCCGAAAACATGGAAAGGGCTCCGACAGAGCTTAATCCTTTTGATATCTGAGATATCTGAGATAAGTGAATTTTCCGGTGGAGAGAAGTGTGAAAGCCGCAAGGCTAAAGTCATAATAATAATAATAATAAGTCCCATTCCTTTCTCCTCTCTCTTTCACATCCTTTATAGGGGTGCTCTTTCTGCTCCCATTTCTCTACCCCTCACCCAAACCGAGAAAGGGGAGCACAAACCCATGAAAATGGTGATAACGAGAAGCCTCGAAAACAAGTCGCTGCCTGGGGATCGTCAGGGCATGTCTGGAGCCGGCGCTGGACATGACAGCATGCGGGACGTCGGTGGCAGGATGTTGAGGAAGCGGGCTCCTGCTGCAGAAGAAGCTACAGCTCCAAAGCAACAACAGCAAGCAACGAGTCCAATTCAATTGCCGACTCGAACCGCTGAAGGTGCTGCGCAGGATATTCAGCCAGTGCTCACCCAAGCGGGGTTAGTTAGAAAGCGCATGAAGTGGACAACGTCCATGAATGAAACTATAGTGCGCATATATAACTCCATCACGGGACTAGGGCAGAACACGAACAACTATAGGAAAAGGCTCCATGAGGAATTCTGCAACGCCTACCCAAATCTGAATGTCACTGAACAACGAGTGGCAGACCAGTACCGCGTAATTCTGAGAAATGAACTAATACCAACGGCCCGAATCGACGCAATTAAACGAGAACTTCAGCGTCCGCCTGCAATAGAGAATAACACCAACACCTCTAATGAAATTCACATGCTTGGGCAACAACAGGCAGAAGAAACTGATACTGAAAGCCCATCTTGCAACGCGAGTGAGCCTGAACACCAGGACGATAGGGAAGAGCTCCACCGACAAGTTGACTCTGACATGAGGAGATACTTTGCCGAAATGGAAGGAACAGATCCTCTTCATCGAGTAGCACCTCCACGGCTCAATACATCCAAGAAACTGTCACTTATAATCGACATCTTGAATAAGGACGTTTTACCTGAATACCTACAGAACGGAAGTTCATTGGAATATCTGCATCTAGTTTTTCACTGTGCAGCGCTAACGACAGCGAAAACTATGGGGGCAAAAATTCGCCAAACGAACAATGATGGTCCAAAATTAAACAAATTACACGCGCCAGCATGGCAGAAACGTCTTCAACACAAAACAGAAAGGCTAAGAATAGACATTGGACGACTGACGGAGTACGTGAACGGGAATCGAGGAAGAAAGGTTGTGAAAGCTGCCAAAGAGATCATGGATCGAAACAGGACTCACACAGAACGAGAGACGGAGAATGCTACAGCTCACCATTGCCTCGACACTCTGAAGCAAAAATTAAGTCTGTATGCAGAACGCCTGAGGAGATATAAAAGCAATTATAGCCGGAAAAGAGACAATAATTCATTCGAAAAGTCGGAAGAATCTTTCTACCGGTCACTCACTTCGTTGGATGGAGAAAATGGAAAGTTACCACCAAAGGAAGCCATTGAACAATTCTGGACTTTCAGATGAAAAATCTGAAGCTATAAAATATGAGCCGATGCAGCATGACATGATCACAATTGAAGAAGTAAAATCAGCTATCAGAGGACTGCACAACTGGAAAGCACCTGGGCCTGATGGATTACAGAACTTCTGGATCAAGAAACTTTGGATCATGCACGACAAATTGACCGCCGCAATAAATGATGTCATTGAAAATCCTGAAAGAATGCCAGTATTCCTTACGCATGGCACAACATACTTGTTACCTAAAGACCGAAGGAATACAGAAGACCCATCCAAGTACCGACCAATCACATGTCTTCCAACGATGTACAAATTAATCACATCGTGCATTTCAAACCGAATTCACAACCATTGCGAAAGGAATAACATCATCGCCATGCAACAGAAAGGATGCACCAAAGACAGCCGAGGGTGCAAAGAACAACTAATAATAGATTCAGTTATCTGCAATCAAGCGTTCTCCAAGCGGAGGAATCTTTACGCTGCGTACATAGACTACAAGAAAGCATTCGATTCTATACCTCACGAATGGCTCTTGACGATCTTGAAGATTTACAAGGTGGATCCCAATATTGTTATTTTCCTGAAAAACGCCATGTCAACCTGGCGTACTAGTCTTCAAATGAAAGCAGCAGATTGCTCCATTACAACAGGACCTATTCCAATAAGACGCGGAATTTTCCAAGGAGACTCGCTGAGCCCTCTGTGGTTCTGCATGGCCCTGAATCCCTTGTCTCATAGATTGAATTCTACGGACTACGGATTTTCCATCAAGAGCGGCAGTAGAACTATGATGAAACTGAATCATCTCCTTTACATGGACGACTTGAAACTCTTCGCATCTACCAAAAAACAAATGCAACTGATGCTGAAAATGGTGGAAGGATTCTCGGAAGACATCAAAATGAAGTTTGGACTAGAAAAATGTCGACTGCTCAACATAACGAGAGGGAAAATAGAAGATGGTACGTTCAAACTCAAGGAAGGTGCAGAAATTGAAGCATTAAAGGAAGGAGACACATACAAGTATCTAGGCATAAAACAGTCAAGAAAAATCAATCAGACCCAGATGAAGAAAGAATTAACGGAGGAGTTCACCCGAAGATTGAGGAGGATAATGAGAACTGGTCTTAACAGCAAGAATCTGATAAAAGCGATTAACACCTACGCTTGCTCGGCGCTAAGCTATTCATTTGGTATTATCTCTTGGACGACCACCGATTTAGCAGCACTACAGAGAAAAATAAGGACGATGCTGACTAAACACAATAAACATCACCCCAAAAGCTCAATAGAACGGACAGAGCTGCCACGACATCTTGGGGGTAGAGGAATTGTTAATTTGTCCAACCGTATGTCCCAGGAAATTGAAGGACTTCGAAAATATTTCTTGAGCAAGGCAGCTTCGTCAGAACTCCATCGAGTAGTTTGTGTTGCTGATAGTTCTACACCATTAAAGCTACAACAGGATCACTTGGAAACCGTCGAACACTCTGCAGAAAGTAAAATGCAGAAACTGATTGGCAAACCTTTGCATGGGAGGCACCAGAACGAGGTCAACCATGATTATGTCGACATGTCTGCGTCGAACTACTGGTTGACTTCCGGAAGGTTGTTTCCTGAGACAGAGGGCTTCATGCTCGCCATCCAGGATCAGGTGATTCCAACAAGAAATTTCATGAAGTACATCGCCAAAGATGCCTCAGTGGCGGACGATAGCTGTCGTTATGGCTGTGCGACACATGAAACTATCCAGCACATCACCGGGGGATGTCAGAAGTTCGCGGGCACGGAATACAAAAATAGACATGATGCTGTTGCCAAGATTCTTCACCAAGAATTGGCACTAAAACACCAACTTCTAACTTCGAAAAAGGTTCCTTATTACAATTACCATCCGGATGCTGTGCTGGAAAACGAACATCACAAGCTCTACTGGGATCGCACGGTTCTCACAGACCGAAAAATAACCTACAATAGACCAGACCTCATATTGCTCAATAAGGATGAGGACAGAGCACTATTCATCGACGTGGCAATTCCAAATAATACCAATCTTCTAGATAGGCACACTGAAAAAATTTCAAAATACAGAGATCTCGAGGAACAGACCAGAAGACAGTGGAAGCTGAAAGATATCAAGACCATCCCTATTGTCATTTCATCTACAGGCCTGATACCGAAGAAACTACTGGAGAACTTGAGGAAACTTCAGTTGGACGAAAATATCTATAGAGTCATGCAGAAGGCGGTACTGCTCGGAACGGCGAGAACTGTACGCAAGTACATGGGGAATGCAGAGGAACACCGTCTACTCCGACAGGAAGTGCGGGTGGAGCAGGAATCCAACCTACAGCAGGGAGGCGAGGAGCGACCCGGACCCGACCACCACCACGAGCCCGAAAACCTGGAAAGGGCTCCAACAGAGCTTAATCCTTTTGATATCTGAGATATCTGGGATAAGTGAATTTTCCTCCGGAGAGGAGTGTGAAAGCCGCAAGGCTAAAGTCATAATAATAATGTTTATTCAAGTATAAATATATAGTGAACTTTACGCGTATGCAGATTTTTCGGTAAATAAACATCGGTTTCCCACAAAAGTAGAACTTGTGCGTGGGCAGTACATCAAATAAAAATAATTCACAAATAAAATGTATTCCCGTGTACAATATGAAGCAGAAAATTATGCACTCCCAAAAAACTTAAGTGAAATGACTTCTGTTACAAAAGTTTTCCCAAAATGATCTAGGTCGACTCTTAATCCAAGTTTTTGTCTGTTTCTTATATTTTGTTATAGGTTTTAGTATTCTTCAAATCTAGAGGTAGTTTATTATACAATAACGGCGCCAGGTAAGTAAATGTTCTCAAAAATACAGTCTTCTATTTCACACAGTTCTCTGAGAAACATAAATTTGTCAAGTAGCATTCTCAGTCCGAATGGTGATCCCATCTCAAATGACAGTCAACCTTTATTCCTAGATATTTAATGGTTTCAGTAGCTTCAATACTGAATGAAGATTTATTCAATTTGACTGAAAGTGTATCAAACTGGGGCCTGTTGGGTTTGAGACTTGTAAACTCCATGAACTTTGTTTTATCCATGTTGACAGTAATTTTTTTCATTTCAAAAAGTTTCAGAATTCGAGTAAAACCAATTTCAGCTTTCTTTTTCACTAAGTCCCATGTCGGTGCTTCGAAATATATCACCGTGTCATCCGCAAAGCTCACGATGCTGGTTTCAGGGCTTAGATGGAATAAATCCTCGATGTAAAATAAGAACAAAATGTTGCCCAAAATTGTTCCTTGTGGAACTCCATAAGTTATTGTTTTATTTTCACTGATTTCTTCCCGATTTTGACCCTTTGGATTCTGTCTTTCAGATAGCTTTCCATAAGACTGTATGCTGTTCCTCTCCATCCCATATCTTCCATTGTTCTCAGTAGTTTATTGTGATCAACACTATCGAAAGCCTTAGCGAGACCAATGAATATTCCTATGGCTGGAATATTCCTATTCAATGCACCAGCTATCAGTTCCACCAAATTCGCAATCGCATCCACAGTTGATTTGTTCCTCTGAAATCCATACTGGTTCTTGGATATCAATTTATATTTTCAGCATAAGAGATGACACGATTGTATATCACCTTTTCAAACACCTTGGCCACACTTGACGTCAGGAACACTGGTCTATAATTTTTCAACTCTAGTTTACCCGAATTTTTGCAGAGTGATATGACTATTGCTTCCTTAAGTATATTTGGAAATATTCCTTTCTTCATGCTCTCATTTATTAGATAGGTAAGTGGCTTTTTGATGTAAGCAGACATTTTTTTCAAGGATTTAGCTGTTATTTTATCAGGGCCAGGTGCTTTAGCGTTCTTAAGATTCTTTATTATGCTCTCAATTTCATTTTCGTCAGTATCCAGAAATACAATGGAATTCGGATGTCGGTTAATTTTCTTCGGTTTATAATCATCAATTGGGTTGAATTTTTCAGCTAGTTTGTTGGCAACATTTATGAAGTATTCATTGAATTCAGCAGCTATCAGCTTAGTGTCTTGTAGTGTGTCGCCGTTTCCAGTTTTTATTTTAGTTATAGCATTTCTGTTTATTTTATTATTCACTATATTCCAGAGCCCTTTTGAATGATTTATGTTCTTGTCAATTTCTTTTCGGTAGTAATTTTTTTTGCGCATTTTATAATTTGCTCGAGTTTATATTTATATATTTTAAATTTTCTCATATAATCTGGATTATTAGGATGCTCAATAGCATATTTGTATAGTTTATTCTTTTTATTCACGGATACTACAAGCCCATTTGAAATCCAGGGTTTTCTCTTTCTATTCGATCTTTTCAATTTTACCGTAGTTGTACAATCCTCAATAACTGCTTTTATCCTTTCCACGAATAGATTCCACGTCTCATTGATCTCGCCTATTGCGTATATTTCCTCCCATTTTTCTTTTTCTAATATTTTATGGATATTATAATAATTGATAAATTTTCTTTCCCAGCTTTTCCTACCTCCTGTATTTGTTGTATGATCAAGGGAGGTCTCCAGAAATATCATATAGTGGTCTGTAATACTTGTGTGTAGTATGGCAGGTAAGTAAGTGTCATAATTGTTTTTATTGTTTACAAATATGTGATCTATACACGTTTTTGATTTTGCAGTTACCCGGGTATAGTCACTTATCATGGAAGTATATCCATACTCGCTTATGATGTTGAGATATTCATCGGATTCTATTCTCTTTTTCAAAATATCTATATTAACATCACCAATGAAAAATGTCACAACATTTTCTTTTTTGCTGCAGGTATCTAGTATAACTGCCAAATCTTTCATGAACTCCGCCGCAGTCAAACTTGGAGGTCTATATAGTGCTATGACTTGTATTTTCTTCTCTTGTTTTGTTGTGTTCAAGACTATAATCTTGATTCCGCCAGCCGTGAGTATTTTAAAGTCATACTGTAAATCATCTCCAATAAATAGCACTAAACCATCATTTTGATTAATAATTCCCTTATTATATACCATGTTGTATCCCTCCATAATATATAGACTTCCGTCTTGTATGTTCCATGTCTCTGATAGCACTATGCAATCTACATCAAATTCAAACTGTCTGAGAACTATATTCAGTTCATCAAAATTTTTATATATAAATACTACGTATATTATTGTGCAGAATCCTGAAGTTACAAGAACCATTACTAATCTCTACCTTCATTTCATCGGGAGTTTTGATATTTTTTGTCATGACCTGATCTGCTCGAAAATCTCTAAACCTAAAATGCATTACACTCTATATTAGACATCCCCATATTTACATTTCCAATTTGAGTTCCTCGACCTGATTAGGATTTTTTTATATGTATTATCTTAGTGTTCTCACCCTTTCTGCAAAATACTTTATTTTCCTTCGACCAGACAAATTTGAAACCTGCGCTCCTTAAATCCCTTCTGAGAAAATCCTGTACTTCTTTAGGCAAATCTTCATTTATAAATATTCTCCTCGGTTCTCCTCCTAATTGCATGTTTTCTGAGTTCAGTGATCCCATTAGTTTTCGTTTTTGTAAAACCAGTTTTTTAATTTTTTCATCCTCAAACTCTACAATAACTGGTTTACTTTGTTTACTTCAAGGTAATTGTCTTATTTTCATTTCATTTGCAGGAACATTTATCTCCAGTTTATCAAATACTTTATTTACTTCCTCCTTGTTCAATAGGCCTACCAAAACAATATTCTTTCTTCTTGATTGGGCCTCTGCCAGAGTTGCATTCAGGTTAGCTTGTTCCTTCAGATCATTCAATTCCTTCTCCATTTTATCCGTCTCTGCCTTCATGTTTTCTTGTTCTCTTCTGAGTTTTCTATTTTCTCCCTTCATATCTTCTATAACCTTCCTCATATCGTCCACCACTCCACTATTAAAAGACACCGCTTCTTCTAGGTCTTCGATCTTCTCATCAGTTTTTTGAACATTGCTCCTACCTTGTTCTCCTCATCGGGCTTTCCAGACCTTCCCAGACTTTTTCTCTTTTCAAGCTATTCAACTATTTCATTCAGCGTGTCGTCGTCAGAACTCATACTGTGATCCGGTTTTTTACATTTCGGACACTCCTAATCATTTTTTTTTTTAATATCCTCTTTTTTGACGTCCGTACATCCTAAATGTGCCCAACCATCGCATCCACACTGGCACTGGATCTTATAGCCGCTCCTACCGATGGCTTTTCCACATTCTATGCATATAAAATCTCCTCACCCATATTTATACGGGAAACTACTGAACGTATTTTCATGAAATTCAGCACATATAAGTATTTCACGATGCTGATGAAATCTAAAATATTTTCAAGGCATGAGCACCTCCGGTTTTTCCGGAAATGACGTCAACTTCCGTTTTTCAAATTAGAACACCATTTTTTATTGCAGAAATAGATTCCTTAGAAAATTTCGAGTTATTTTGATGTAACATTTTTCAGTTTTGGTTGGAAAATTCTCTCTGAGCGGGAAAATTCTAAAAAAAAATCGAAAATAGAGCTCCGCTGAAACAAGAATAACTTCGAGGTTTTTGGATGGAAAATTTTCATTTTTGGGATTTTTCAAGATGTAAGATTAATGTATCCACTTTGAAAATCGAAATCGCGATTCATGATACAGGAGGTGAAAAAATCGCTTTCAAAGTTAGGGATGACAAAATCGTGAAAAATCAATTTTTTCAAATAAGAACCCTATTTTTTATGGCAGATATGGAATCTACGTTAAAAAATAATGTGAGTGTATGCATCACACCCTTGCCCTAAAATGGATATTTTCTGAGTTATTCACAAAAAACTGTTTTTCGTCTTGAATTTTCAGCTATTTCTTTTCCCTTCACGCCACAAAGATGAAATTTTCAGGAACTGTTATTTGAACCATGCTGTAGATTTTTCACCCCTTCTTGAAACCGACTTCAAGTTACTATTAGGAGAACCATGGCAAACTCTCGCAGTTATAACTAGAGAAGATGCTCAAAGTTTTGACCGTTAATTTCTAGACATTTATTTATACGTCTCAGGAATGCTTCGTGCGTTGCTCTTCTTATTTCATAGGGAGGAAGAGATCTGCAAAAGTGTTTAAAAACCAAATTGAGTTTCAAAACTATGAATCTAAAAATCTAAACAAACCTGAACGCATTTCTGACTCGTTCTATGCAGTCCTCTTTATCAGTCAGGGAAGTTGAGTAGACAACTCAAACTTGGTACGGGTTTTTGCTCTGAGGCGCTTCAGGTTAAACAGGCCTCCATCAAATCTGAATCTTATCCCAACACCTCTTACGGGCATACTCATATCAGCAATTATCGATACAGCTATGGCGAAAATATTGAATAGTAAAGGCGCTAATACGCAGCCTTGTTTTATTCCGGAGTTGGTTGAGAAATGGTCGGTTGTAGAGCCATTATGCTGTATTCTAGCGGTGTTGTTGGTATGAAGGCTTTTACACACTGCTAAGAATTTTTCGGGTACTCCAAGACGTTCCATGATTTTCCATAGCGCTCTCCGATTCACCGAGTCGAATGCCTTAATTAAATCGATGAAGGCTGTATAAATCCTTGATTGTTGTTCACGGGCCTTCTCTTGTAGCTGTCGCAGTGTAAAAATTAGGTCCACCTTACCTCGATTTGGTCGAAAGCCGCACTGGGATTCAGGTAATAGCTTTTCTGAGAGTGGAACCAGACGATTAGCCATAATCTTCGAGAGAATTTTACCGGCCACACTAAGCAACGATATGCCCCTGTAATTGTTGCAATTCGACGTATCGCCTTTGTTCTTATAGAGGTTGATAACTGAAGCGTCTCTGAAATCTTGTGACACATCTCCCTGTTCCCAGATCTTGCGGAATAGTGTAAGGAGACTATTGACAATGTCTTCATCCAAGGCTTTGAATATCTCCGCTGGAATGCCATCTAGACCAGGTGACTTACCATTTTTCATATTTTTAATCGCACTTATGATTTCCGACGTTGAGATTTCGTCATCAAGCGATGTCATCGGACTATACGCGGGGAGCAGTTCTAAAATGGATAAATCCGAGTCGTTATTTTGATTCAAGACCTGTGAATAATGCTCCTTCCATCTTTCGAGAATTTTTCTATCATCAGTTAGAACAGCTCCATGAGCATCTCTTATAGGAAAGCTAGCTTTTCTGCTTGGACCGTAAACAGTTTTAATAGCTTCGAAAAAAACGCCTGTAGTCATGGTTATCGGCGTAAGCTTGTATTTCCCTTGCTTTTTCTTTCCACCAGCTATCCTTGATTTTTCTTATTTCTTGACGGACCTCGCGTTTTATGTTTATAAAACTTTTTTGGGCTGCAACATCGCCAGGCTTGTTAGTTGCGGTTTTCATCGCTTTGTGTTTTGCGTCCAAAAGGGGTGCGATATGAGTTTCGCTATCGGCAAACCGGTCTGGGGATTTTCGGGAGCGTTTTGTGCCCAGTATTTCTTTCGCTGTATTCGTAAGAGATGACTTGAAGCGGAGCCAATGAGTCTCAATGTCGTCGTTATAATCCGATGGTGTTAGGCTATCTTTGGCGGCAGCTGTGAATCTTTCCTTTGTAGAAAGGTTTTGTAGTTTGGAGATTTGAAGGCTCTCTCTTAGATACTTTGGCTTGCGTTGGTATTTTGGGCGCATTGAAATTTTCATTCTCGAGATTACCAGCCTATGATCAGTCCAGCACTCCAGATCTGCTCTGGGTTTAGTGACCAACACCTCTTTCAGATCTTTTCCTCACACGATCACATAGTCGGGGTTATGCCAATGCCCTGAGCGCGGTAGGCGCTAGGTCCCCGTTGAATTGGGTCTCGTAATAAAATAGGTGTTCGTTATACACAGATTGTGTTCTGCACAAAGAGCCAGCAGACGTTCTTCATTCGAATTAATGCTGTCTGTGCCGTGTTTCCCTATTATTCCCGGCCAAAGTTCTGAGTCTTGACATCTGCCCACTCTGGCGTTGAAGTCTCCAAGGAGAATAATTCGTTCCCGTTTTGGGATTTTACTTAATGTAGCAACGATTGTTTCGTAGAAAGTGTCCTTCAAGTTGTCAGAGGAGTTCAAAGTGGGTGCGTATACTGCAATGATGTTCACAAACGTGTTGTTCGCTGCAGGAAAGCGTAGGGTCATTACGTTCTGAGATAGCAACTGGATTTTCGGTAAGTTTGGCGGTCAGGTCGTTTCTAATGGCAAAGCTAACGCCATGTTGTCTGATTTCGCCTTCCGGCAAGCTTTTCCAGAAAAAAGTATACGCTTGTTCTACCAAGCTACCTTCGTCCGAAAAGCGTGTCTCGCTTAAGGCAACTATTGCAATGGATGTTCGTTGCAGTTCCTTATCGATTAGGGCAGTACGCCTCTCTGGTCGGTCAGCCTTGTGGTTGTCTAGCAAGGTTCTGACGTTCCATGCTGCAAAAGCTATGTGCTTTTCATTGGTGTTTGTTCGATGATTCACTCGCTCAGGCACCCTCCCCCGGAGATCCGAATGGGAGGGTGTTTTACCTCCGGATACAAATTTTGTCCTGTTCGACTGATCCATCTTTTTGTAGGAGCTGCGTTAGAAGGTGTTTAAAAGCTGCACTGGTAACGCTGTCAGTGCAACTTTGGTTGCGGCTACGACTAGATTATCTTGTGGCCCAGGCATCCTGAGACGACAAGGTCTGAGACGTAACTTGAGCAACGCATAGAGCCATTTCTTGCTCAAGCCAATGTTTAGGCTAGGTAATTGTGGGAAACAGAGTTATACCGCTCATGTTCGGTCGCCAGAGCCTCGTTCGTAAGAGGAGAGGCTATAATATGCATCCTTCCCCCTTACACCCCAATATGCACTCAATGCTTAGGTACCTGTTCATCTAATCGAATCTGCGATAATATCGAATTGCATTGGTGATATTAAGTTTAGATCTTCTGGAATTTTTGTTGTGAGTTCCAAATATTTAGTAAGTACCAGTTGTTACCATGGAATTCGCTATAAAATGAATACTCAATAATACCTCTATCGAGGTATTATCATTGAAAGCTGCAACATCATTGTACTCATGTTCTAAAACAAAGCATATGTAAACACAATTAGTAATCCATGCATATGTTCAATAACGACAAGAAGTCCTGTATGAATCGAAAAATAAATTTTTTCACCGAATGTATGTATGTTTATTTCTCATTTATACCAAATAAACAATTCGACTGACATAAGGTAGGAAAGTCTAGGCAACGTTCGAGTTGAAATAAACTAATGTCGCGCATTCGCTTTTACGACAACTGTCAATTTTTCGCCGCATTTTTTACTACTGGATTAGCATTCTAGAGTAAGTATATGTTAAGGTTTAAAGGTTTAAGGAAATGATCGTTGGAATAAAATTGAATCAGTATTTTTGAGGATTAACTATAATAAGAAACTTAAACTTCTGCAACACGTTCAGCTTACAACATAACCTACTCAGCTACTGTTTCTATGACTGACATAAGAGACCATAGACTTACATACTACCAATATACCAAATTGCATCATTGTTGCCAATAGTACATCAACACACCCCCTCAATGATACAATTTGAACATAAAATAAAAAATATCATTCACATAATATATGGTTGTTCACTAAACCTAACAATTTTATGAACTTCAAAAATTTGATCTTGGATAATGGTTTAGTAAACACATCAACTAATTGCTCTTCAGTTTTTACATGTATTATATCAACTAAACCTGTATCAATTTTCTCCTTAATAAAATAATATTTAATATCAATATGTTTCAATCTTCTATTATTCTCAGGATTATTAGCAATTTTTATAGCAGACTGATTATCTTCAAATATTGGTATTGGATCATTCATGGACAACAATTGAAAATCCATTAAAATTTTCTTCAACCAACATGCTTCACTTATAGCTACCGTTAGAGCAATATATTCCGATTCGGTAGAAGAAATTGATACTGTATGCTGTTTCTTACTAGCCCAACATATTGTGCAATTAAATAATTTGAAAACATAACCAGTAGTTGACTTCCTATCTACAACATCTCCACCCCAATCGGAATCGACATAACCAACAAGAACATCAGAATTACCATTAGGCCTGAGAATTAATTTTAGATACAATGTTCCCTTGACATAACGGAGAACTCTTTTCAAAGCTTTATACAAATAATCATTTGCCTTATCCTGAAATCTACTAAGTACATTTACACTTTCACATAAATCTGGTCAAGTACCTGACACTGCATAAAGAAGACTTCCTATTATCTTTCTGCACTGTTCATTTAAATTGTGTGAATTTTCATTTTTCAACAAAGCAATATCAAAATTTTGATCCATAGGTGTACTTATAGGGTTACAATCACTCATCTTATATTTTTCCAAAACTTGTTTCAAGTAGTCAGACTGATCAATTTCTATACAACCATGTTCTAAGTCATGTCTAACATTTACACCCAAATAATTAGAGACAAACCCCAAATCTTTCATTGAAAAATTATTGTTTAGAACAATTTTCAACTTTTCAACATCAGAATCATTTGTACCCATAATGAGTATATCATCAACATATAACAGAATATACAACTTACTCATGTTTGAAATTTTGTAATAGAGACAAAAATCACTCTGAGATCTAGCAAATCCTTCATTTTTTATGAAAACATCAAATTTGTTATTCCAACATTTCGGAGATTTTCTAAGACCATAGATTGATTTATTCAATTTGCAAACAGTTGAGGAATTTTCTCTGTTTTTACCAGGTAAAGACATATATACCTCTTCTGTTATATTACCATGTAAGAAGTCACTTTGAACATCCATGTGTGATACACTTAAACCTAACTTAGCTGCTATGACCAACATTATTCTAAAAGTAGACAATTTGGCCACCGGAGCATAAATGTCATAAAGTTCATTTGCGCTGTCTTGCTGAAAACCACGAGCAACTAAACGAGCTTTATATTTGCCATCAATTTGATTTTAAACACCCATTTACTTTCTAACACTTTTTTATCAACAGGCCATGACACTTCACTCCACACGTCATTTTTACGTAACACATTGAGTTCATCTTCGATTGCTGCTTCCCATTTGTGTGCTTCTGTACCAGAGACTGCCTCTTCCAATGACAATGGTTCTTCCAGTGCGGTGAAAAAACTGATTTCATAATCGTCCATCCAGGCAGGTTTCTTTAACATTCTGCCACTTCTTCCTACAATAGGGTTACTAGTTTCTGGAGTATCTTCTACCTCTACCAAACTTTCTTCCTCTGTAGAAGCATATCGTTCTTCTACAGATTCAATCGCATGTTGAATGCTTTGTGAATTAGGCATTTCTTCATTTTCTTGATTAGATTCTTCAACTATAGGTTTTTCTTCAGAATCTAAGTCCAATATAATGACTTTTCCAATGACTTTTCCACTTGTTTTCCAATTTTCTGGTATAATGATCAAATCTCGATGAATCTCAACTTTATTGATATCAGGAAAGTAAACTCTATATCCCTTAACTTCTTCACCATAGCCTACTAATATCCCTTTCTTACTCTTTGGATCCAATTTTTGTCTCTTTTCCTTGGGAATATGTGTAGCAACTTGGGTACCAAATATTTTTAGTAATGAAATATCAAAATCTTTTCCATACCATAGTTTATAAGGGGTTTTATTAGTATTTCTTCCTAGTTCTACTCTATTCATGACAAATGTAGTGGTGTTGATTGCTTCAGCCCAATATTTCTTGTCCAAGTTCTTACAATGAAGCATAGTGCGAGCTGCTTCGACTAGAGTTCTATTTTCCCTCTCTGCACGACCATTTTAATGTGGGGTGTAAACACAAGATTTTTCATGTCTGATTCCATGTTTCATCAACATTTCATCCAATTCTCTGTTGACAAATTCTAGGCCATTGTCTCTTCTTAAAGTTCTGACTTTAAAACCAGTTTGATTTTCTACAAATTTCTAATAAATCTCAATTTTATGTTTTGTTTCAGACTTGTTTTTCAAGAAATGAATTGTTCTGAAGTTTGAGAAATCATCTTTTAACAGCAAAAAATACCTTGCTCCTTCTATTGATTCTGTCTCAAACGGTCCGCACAAGTCAAAAATTTTCTTTTTCTATAAATTCTATATTATTAGTTTTCAATATCTTTTTCACGAGATCGAAATTCATATGTGCCAATTTATAATGCCAATCAGTTAAGCTTTCAGCAACATTACAATATGACTTATCATCTGTAGGTTTCGATCTGAACTGCATTTTGAAAAATTTGTTTTGTCTGGTGGCTACTGCCAAAATTGAACCTTTTTGGTCAATTGTTTGGCTCTTATTCATGTCTGATTTGAGAATATAACCTTTATCTAATGCTTTTCCTACAGAAAATAAGTTAATTTTAAATTCTGGAATGTACAGTACCTCATTGAGCTCAGTTGTAATCCATTCTTCTTCATTCCAGGCTTCAAGTATTATTCTTCCCATTCCTTCAACCTTGACAAGTGAACCATCTCCCATTTCCACCATTTTGGAGACTGAAGTGTCTATGTGTTCGAATTGTGTTATGTCGAAACACATATGGTCGCTCGCCCCATTGTCCATGCACCAGTCGGTACTCTTGAATTCAGCATTACCTGCCAATGCACCCATTTTCGTTGTCATAAAGGCATTTGATGATCTCTCCCCAGAACGTGAATTATTTTCTTCCTTCCTTTTCTTGAACCAGCAAGCAGTTAAAGTATGTCCATGTTTTTTGCAGTAATTACAGAATTTTCCTTTTTTTCCACTGTTACCTGCATCAGGACAAAATTTTCGAATGTGGCCAACCTTGTTACAAGTGAAACATTTCATTGGTTTTTGAGTGGTCTTTCCTACAGCTAAGGCCACTGATTGTTCGCTTTGTTTGATTCTCTCTTCTTCTATTAACAGTCTCGAAGTGAGTTCTTTTAGATTTTGCTTGTCAACGGGTGTTGACTCCCAAGCACTGACGAAGTGTTTCAGATTTTCTGGCAAAGTCATCAATATTTTGGTTATAACCATTTTGTCGCTTAGTATTTCTCCCAAATGCTTCAGGTTTACTTTGATTTCCTCAAGTTGCGATATGAATTGGGATACACTGCCATTTTTATATTCGAGATTGAAAAACCTTTGTTGCAGCAAATGAACGCTCACTTGGGATTTATGTTCGTAGACAGACATTAATTTTTCCCACATTTCTGGTGAGGTTTGACATGAAAGAATGTGAGTCAAACAATTTTCTTCCATTCGGGTAGCCATGATTTCTTGGGCTTTTGCATCCTTCTTTTCCCAGTCGGCGAATGCGGTCTGGGGTTTTGGGGTTAGGCCTGTGGCTATTTCAAAGAGTCCTTTGGATTTCAATATTATCTGGGTTTGGAATTTCCAGGTGGTCAAATTTTCTCCGGAAAACTTGATTGTAGACACTGCATGTGCATCCTGATCCATGACTGTATTTAACAATTTTACCTCAACCAGTCTTGGAAATATTCCAATTAATCAATCCTAGGAAGGTTCTGGGCCCATAACCTGTTAAGGTTTAAAGGTTTAAGGAAATGATCGTTGGAATAAAATTGAATCAGTATTTTTGAGGATTAACTATAATAAGAAACTTAAACTTCTGCAACACGTTCAGCTTACAACAAAACCTACTCAGCTACTGTTTCTATGACTGACATAAGAGACCATAGACTTACATACTACCAATATACCAAATTGCATCATTGTTGCCAATAGTACATCAACAGTATATATATTATGATTTCTATGGTTCTAACAGAGGTTAGTGTAACAGGTACCATACAATTGGGCGTATGATACAAGAGCTTAGGGAACAACCTCCGTAAAAAACCCTGTCTCCCCCATGAATGGAGTAGTTGTCCACAGAATAATCTTTTAATACTGAAGGTTTTCTTTCCATTGACATGAAAATTTCTCACAAAATACCTCCATTGTATATTCAATGATGATTTCTATATAGTAAATTGTCACACACCTTTTCACTATGCACTAGTTGCTACACTATACAGGGTCTTTCACGAGGAACCTCACCCATATTTATACGGGAAACTACTGAACGTATTTTCATGAAATTCAGCACTTATAAGTATTTCACGATGCTGATGAAATCTAAAATATTTACAAGGCACGAGCACCTCCGGTTTTTCCGGAAATGACTTCAACTTCCGTTTTTCAAAATAGAACACCATTTTTTTATTGCAGAAATAGATTCCTTAGAAAATTTCAAGTTATTTTGATGTAACATTTTTCAGTTTTGGTTGGAAAATTCTCTTTGAGCGGGAAAATTCGAAAAAAAAGTCGAAAATAGAGCTCCGCTGAAACAAGAATAACTTCGAGGTTTTTGAATGGAAAATTTTCATTTTTGGGATTTTTCAAGATGTAAGATTGATGTATTCACTTTAAAAATCGAAATCGCGATACATGATACAGGGGGTAAAAAAATCGCTTTCAAAGTTAGGGATGACAAAATCTTGAAAAATCAATTTTTTCAAATTAGAACCCCATTTTTTTATGGCAGATATTGAATCTACGTTAAAAATAATGTGAGTGTATGCATCACACCCTTGCCCTAAAATGGATATTTTCTGAGTTATTCACAAAAAACTGTTTTTCGTCTTGAATTTTCAGCTATTTCTTTTCCCTTCACGCCACAAAGATGAAATTTTCAGGAACTGATATTTGAACCATGCTGTAGATTTTTCACCCCTTCTTGAAACCGACTTCAAGTTACTATTAGGAGAACCATGGCAAACTCTCGCAGTTATAACTAGAGAAGATGCTCAAAGTTTTGACCGTTAATTTCTAGACATTTATTTATACGTCTCAGGAATGCTTCGTGCGTTGCTCTTCTTATTTCATCGGGAGGAAGAGATCTGCAAAAGTGTTTAAAAACCAAATTGAGTTTCAAAACTATGAATCTAAAAATCTAAACAAACCTGAACGCATTTCTGACTCGTTCTATGCAGTCCTCTTTATCAGTCAGGGGAGTTGAGTAGACAATATTTTTTATCCTACCCCAAACATAATAGTCTGAAGGAGTTAAATCGGGAGAACGTGGTGGCCAAAGATGTGGACCATTGTTCGCCAACCATCGATCTTCAAATAGCCTGTAGAGGATATTTGACACATTGAGTGAATTTTGTGGAGGCGCGCCATCTTGTTGATACAATAAGTCAATATGGTTCTGTACTAGCGGCTCAATTATTTGAGTCAATATAACAATATATCTATCTCCTAAGGGAGAACATTCATTGAATAATGCAAACATGTGTGGTGTTCTATCTTACCAGTTAAAGTCCCATCATAAATGTGAACATCGAGAATTGCATTATTTTTGATGGCGCAAAAAACATTGAAACTCCAGGTCTCTTGAAAGTTCCATTGTCTGAAGTGGTGGTTGTTCTCTTCATCCCAATAATGACTGTTATGCCTATTGAAAGAACCATTCTTTGTGAATTTAGATTCATCTGTCCAAATTATACAGTCCAAAAAGTTTTCATTCTCTTGAAATCGAATTATCATAGCTTCGCAAAACTCTGTTCTCCTGACGAAATCAGTTTCCTTCAAATGCTGTACCCTGTTGAATTTATATGGGTGCATTTTATGTTTTTTTTAATATTCTCCAAACTCGATTGAGATAATCCCAGATCAATCTCGGCATCTTTGAGAGAATTTTGAGGATTCACACGAAAATATGCAAGAACTGTAATTTCGTTGTTCTCATCTTCTACTACACTTTTTTCTCTGTGTATAGTTTTCTTAACGAAAGATCCGACATTTCTCAAGTTTGTCATGGTTCTGTTAATGGTATCTCTCGTTGGTCTGGGTCGGTCAGGAAACCTCTCAATGAACAATCGAATCGTTCTATCTACAACTTTATTACATTCTCCATGAAGTAGAATGAGATTTAAATAATCTTCATTGGTAAAATTAGGCATAGTGATCGATTTTATAACTTTATTCGAATTATCACCAAATTAATAGTAAACTCAAAATGCTACTGAATAAAGAGGAATTTGGCAGATAATAATAATAATAATAATAATAAGGATTTATTTCCAACAGGCAGCGCCCAATAACAGGAAATCTACAAAAACTATGAACTAAACTAATATGCGAAAAAAGTAACTTTTAGACTAGAATTTAATTACTCAGAAGCATGAACAAAAAAGTAAACAAGTTGCCAACAGAAAAAAATTTAAACTAACACTCATATCCATTATCACAAAAATTTATGAAAGTTTTACATATCGTGGAAACACTATCAAAGTGAATATCACAGAGATGCGAAACCTGATTGAATTTAGAACAAATCATATACACAGGTGACTGTAACAACATATTTATTCTTGGTGTAGCAATGTTGAACATGTGTGCGGATCTTGAACTTGAACGTCGTACATGAAATCCTATTCTAGCGAGTAGATCCGGACAGTCAACAGAACCATTCAAGAGTCCATGAAGGAACCTCAAACAAGCAACGCCCCTCCTGACATCAAGCTTAACTGCACCGAATTTATCTAACAAAACATCATGATCAAAGCCTCGCATCGGATAAACACCCTCCTCCTTAAATATCAAGTACTTGAAAAACCTTCTCTGAATAGCCTCCATGTGATGTCTATGGCACTCGTATATTGGGTTCCACACAATGCATCCAAACTCCAGTTTGCTCCTCACAAAGGCATTGAACAGCAAAATCATGGTTCCCGGGTCAGAAAAATATTTGCTATTACGCACGATGAATCCATACATTCTTGACGTCGTACTAAGTAAATGACTAATATGAGGAACAAATGTAAATCTTTGATCGAAGACAATGCCAAGATCCCTTACTTCCGTTTTTCTGCTCAGAACGCTGGCATCAAGACTATAACTATACAAGAGATAGTTCTTTTTCCTGGTGTACGTTACGACATTGCACTTAGCAATGCTCAATGGAAGCAGATTTCTGCCACACCAGATGAACAATGAGTTCAGGGCACGCTGTAGGCGAACGCAGTCTTCAATAGAGCCTATCTCACAAAAGATTTTAAAATCATCGGCATAAGCCAATGCACGTACAGGATTAATCAGCTCACCAATAGCTACCACCATTCCACCATGCCATCTCGCAATGCTGTCCTCACCATCAAGACCTTGGAGCAGATCATTGACGAAAATAATGAACAGAAGTGGGCCTAGATTGGAGCCCTGGGATACACCAGATGTAGAGATATAAAGCACAGAGCAGCGTCCCTCCAGGTAGACAAACTGCTGACGACACGAAAGATAGGACATAAAAAAATTTATTAGATCGTCGGAGAAGCCAAACTGAGTTCTCAACTTGTGTAGCAGAAGTTTATGATCAACCTTATCAAACGCCTTCTGAAAGTCAGTGTATATAGTGTCCACCTGACCAGTTCTATCCAGAATCTCAGAAACATGCTGAGAGAAAACCGCCAGATTGGTAGTACACGATCTCTTTGACATAAAACCATGTTGTTCCTGCCCTATCAAGTGCCTCACAGCAGGATATATTTTCTGGTATAGTGCGATCTCGAAAAGCTTTGCAAAATTCGAAAGAAGAGAGATCGGCCTGTAATTTTTTAAATCAGTTGGGTCACCACCTTTCAACACCGGGACAACCTTCGCCATCTTCCAGCACGATGGGAACTTGCTATCTCTTAGAGCCATGTTGAATATATGCAACAGCGGGATCGATAGGACACCAATAGAATCCCTGACGAGGAAACTGGGAATACCATCAGGGCCTGCAGTCAATCGAGCAGATAGCTTTTTGGATGCCGCAATGAGAGACTCCTCAGAAATGAATTTTAGTGAGAGTGTATCCTCATAAATAGATTCACCCGAACAAGCACCCTCAGTATCTGAGGACTGAACATAAGCACTCTTAAAATAATCAGCAAAGGCTTCAACTATTTCAGTAGCTCCCTCATATATCGAATCTCCATCTTTCATATAGCCAGGGACTCGTGAACTACATTTTTTGTTATGAATGAAAGACCAAAAGTCAGATGCATCACTCGAAATTTTCATCTCTGAATCTCGAAGGAACAATTTGTAATCCAGTGCAATTCTGGCCTTCGATATAGCTCTTAGAACCCTATAGCGATCTTAGAGAGCCCTTGTTTTGAACTTTTTATATTTTTTATAGATTTTTTCTTTTTCAAGAATGCTACGTGTTGTATCTGAAGTGAACCAAGATGGAAATCTTCTTCGACGTTTACACTTGAATGGCACTGTCTGAGCGAATATTCCATTAAGAATCTCATAAAAGATTCCGCAGGCAGAATCAACATTATTAGTCTCTTCCAGAACACGTGACCAATCAGTTTCATAGATGTACCGGTACAAAATAGGAATATTAGCTTTCCTGAAATTGTACTCCTTGTTTACAAAGTTATGTGGTTCTAGAATTCAATCCCCTTGCATTCTGATAGTAGCAAGATAGACTGCTACTTAGTTTCCTCAGTTCACCACAATTGTTGGTTGACCCTTCATAGGAGGATCTATCGGCCGGTTTCTCGGATTAGAAGTGGACGTTTTATTCCTGGACTTTGACTTACGCTTACTATCAACTAACTTCCATTCAGAAGTTTCGCCTGATATTTGCAATGTATCTGCCGAGTTTTTATTGTCTTCGCTCGCCTTTTCTGGTTCTTTATTTCGACCGCCTGTAGATACATGGAGTCTATCATTGTTGTGCATATGTTCAACCACCTTATCAGCGGGGCGATTCCGCACATCCGCTGGAGACGTACGAATCCGGATATTACCTGGGAAATCTCGCACAGATGTTAACGGAGATAAGTGGGATTTCTTGTCATCAGATATTTTTTGTATTATTTCAATCAATGAATTTATTTGTTTACTCTGTGAAACTATAATATTCCTTAATTTGTCCATTTCGGAGTACAACGGCCCAATTGCTTCTTGTACAGCATTAAGGACTATTGAGCCTAGTTCATTCTCTTTGATATCAGTATACATCCGAGTGCATTGAGAGGAATCACTTGAAGATTTATCACAGGATCGACAAAGCCACCCGTTGATGCCAATATTTTCCCGCATTATGTTATAATCCTCTAAGGAAATATTGAGGCACTTGATATGAAAATTATTTTTACATAATTTGCAAGAAATTGGATCGTCGCAACGATCAATCTTGTTTGAACACAGAGAACAGCTGATACCACGTATTCTCGACATGACGACTGCTACTGTAGATGTAATTAATGATACCTATCATTAAAAAAAAAAGAATGTAAAACATGGTAAGTTTTTGCATATGGTTCATAAGGAATTATTTATTTATCACTGGAGAGAAAATCGATGGCCGATTAGTTGAAATAAAGAGGTTTCCGATACAAATTCGAATCAAAATTCGCCATCTATTTAGGAACAACCTGTAACTTTTTTCTCTTGCATATTAGGGTAGTAAAATCTAAAACATGGTTTAAATAACAGTTCCTAAAAATTTCATCTTTTTGGCGTGGAGGGAAAAGAAATTGCTGAAAATTCAAGACGAAAAACAGTTTTTTGTGAATAACTCAGAAAATATCCACTTTAGGGCAAGGGTGTGATGCATACACTCACATTATTTTTTAACGTAGATTCAATATCTGCCATAAAGAAATGGGGTTCTAATTTGAAAAAATTGATTTTTCACGATTTTGTCATCCCTAACTTTGAAAGCGATTTTTTCACCCCCTGTATCATGAATCGCGATTTCGATTTTTAAAGTGGATACATCAATCTTACATCTTGAAAAATCCCAAAAATGAAAATTTTCCATCCAAAAACCTCGAAGTTATTCTTGTTTCAGCGGAGCTCTATTTTCGATTTTTTTTTCGAATTTTCCCGCACAGAGAGAATTTTCCAACCAAAACTGAAAAATGTTACATCAAAATAACTTGAAATTTTCTAAGGAATCTATTTCTGCAATAAAAAAATGGTGTTCTAATTTGAAAAACGAAAGTTGACGTCATTTCCGGAAAAACCGGAGGTGCTCATGCCTTGAAAATATTTTAGATTTCATCAGCATCTTGAAATACTTATAAGTGCTGAATTTCATGAAAATGCGTTCAGTAGTTTCCCGTATAAATATGGGTGAGGTTCTTCGTGAAAGACCCTCTATAGTTTTCACAGTACTTCGCCTCCTGGTCTGTATTGAAATGTTTATCAGCGACAGGTGTTTTCTTATCACTTTCTTCTACACTTTTCTTTCCTTGAAAGTAGGATTCCGATACTGTTTACTCTCGTGCGAACCGAAATTAATTAGTTTTACTTGAAGAACTCACTTTGGCGATACACTCACATAAAAGAGTATTTTTTTATCTTCACTTTGGTATAAAAACCACCACTACATTCGTACTATCCGTTCACTATTCAAGCCAAACAATAGGGAGCACAACATTCGCATGTACACGCGATACGCGATACGCAATAAAATAATACAATAAAGAAAGCCATATTATCCTTATTTTTCCTTTGGGGTGTAAGGGTAAAGGATGCCTCTCCTCTCAAATGCCAACCTCACCTACTCGCGGTGCACCCTGTTCTTACGAACGAGGCTCTGGCGACCGAACATGAGCGGTATAACTCTGTTTCCCACAATTACGTAGCCTAAACATTGGTTTGAGCAGGAAATGGCTCTCTGCGTTGCTCAAGTTACGTCTCAGACCTTGTCGTCTCAGGATACCTGTGCCACAGGATAATCTAGTCGTAGCCGCAACCAAAGTTGCACTGACAGCGTTACCAGTGCAGCTTTTGAACACCTTCTAACGCAGCTCCTACAAAAAGATGGATCAGTCGAACAGGACAAAATTCGTATCCGGAGGTAAAATACCCTCCCATTCGGATCTCCGGGGGAAGGTGCCTGAGCGAGTGAATCATCGAACAAACACCAATGAAAAGCACATAGCTTTTGCAGCATGGAACGTCAGAACCTTGCTAGACAACCCCAAGGCCGACCGACCAGAGAGGCGTACTGCCCTACTCGATAAGGAACTGCAACGAACATCCATTGCAATAGTTGCTTTAAGCGAAACACGCTTTTCGGACGAAGGTAGCTTGGTAGAACAAGCGTATACTTTTTTATGGAAAGGCTTGCCGGAAGGCGAAATCAGACAACATGGCGTAGGCTTTGCCATTAGAAACGACCTGGCCGCCAAACTTACCGAAAATCCAGTTGGTATCTCAGAACGTTTAATGACCCTACATTTTCCTGCAGCGAATAACACGTTTGTGAACATCATTGCAGTATACGCACCCACTTTGAACTCCTCTGACAACTTAAAGGACACTTTTTACGAAACACTCGTTGCTACATTAAGTAAAATCCCAAAACGGGAACGAATTATTCTCCTTGGAGACTTCAACGCTAGAGTGGGCAGAGGTCAAGACTCAGAACTATGGCCGGGAATAATAGGGAAACACGGCACAGACAGCATCAATTCGAATGGAGAACGTCTGCTGGCTCTTTGTGGAGAACACAATCTGTGTATAACGAACACCTATTTTATTACGAGACCCAATTCAAGGGGGACCTGGCGCCACCCGCGCTCAGGGCATTGGCATACCCTCGACTATGTGATCGTGAGAAAGAAAGATCTGAAAGAGGTGTTGGTCACTAAACCCAGAGCAGATCTGGAGTGCTGGACTGATCATAGGCTGGTAATCTCGAGAATGAAAATCTCAATGCGCCCAAAATACCAACGCAAGCCGAAGTATCTAAGAGGGCGCCTTCAAATATCCAAACTACAAAACCCTTCTACAAAGGACAGATTCACAGCTGCCGTCAAAGATAGCCTAACACCACCGGATTATAACGACGACATTGAGACTCATTGGCTCCGTTTCAAGTCATCCCTCACAAATACAGCGAAAGAAATACTGGGCACAGAACGCTCCCGAAAATCCCCAGACTGGTTTGCCGACAGCGAAACTCATATCGCACCCCTTTTGGACGCAAAACACAAAGCGATAAAAACCGCAATTAACAAGCCTGGCGATGTTGCAGCCCAAATAGGTTTCATAAACATAAAACGCGAGGTCCGTCAAGAAATAAGAAAAATCAAGGACAGCTGGTGGTAAGAAAAAGCTAGGGAAATACAAGCTTACGCCGATAACCATGACTACAGGCGTTTTTTCGAAGCTATTAAAACTGTTTACGGTCCAAGCAGAAAAGCTAGCTTTCCTATAAGAGATGCTCATGGTGCTATTCTAACTGATGATAGAAAATTTCTCGAAAGATGGAAGGAGCATTACTCACAGGTCTTGAATCAAAATAACGACTCGGAATTATCCATTTTAGACCTGCTTCCCGCGTATAGTCCGATGACATCGCTTGATGACGAAATTTCAATGTCGGAAATCATAAGCGCGATTAAAAATATGAAAAATAATAAGTCACCTGGTCTAGACGGCATTCCGGCGGAGATATTCAAAGCCTTGTATGAGGACATTGTCAATAGTCTCCTAATACTATTCCGCAAGATCTGGGAACAGGGAGATGTGCCACAAGACTTCAGAGACGCTTTAGTTATCAACCTCTATAAGAACAAAGGCGATACGTCGAATTGCAACAATTACAGGGGCATATCGTTGCTTAATGTGGCCGGTAAAATTCTCTCGAAGATTATGGCTAATCGTCTGGTTCCACTTTTAGAGAAGCTTTTACCTGAATCCCAGTGCGGCTTTCGACCAAATCGAGGTACGGTGGACCTAATTTTTACACTGCGACAGCTACAAGAAAAGGCCCGTGAACAACAATCAAGGATTTATACAGCATTCATCGATTTAAGCAAGGCATTCGACTCGGTGAATCGGAGAGCTCTCTGGAAAATTATGGCACGTCTAGGAGTACCCGAAAAATTCCTAGCAGTGTGTAAAAGCCTTCATACCAACAACACTGCTAGAATACAGCATAATGGCTCTACAACCGACCATTTCTCAACCAACTCTGGAATAAAACAAGGCTGCGTATTAGCGCCTTTACTGTTCAATATTTTCGCCATAGCTGTATCGATAATTGCTGACATGAGCATGCCCGTAAGAGGTGTTGGGATAAGATTCAGATTCGATGGAGGCCTGTTCAACCTGAAGTGCCTCAGAGCAAAAACCCGTACCAAGTTTATCACGGAACTTCAATATGCAGACGACTGTTCACTCATCGCTAGCAGCTCAGAGGATCTACAGATAATGATGGACACCTATAAACATATATACGAAGCTTTAGGCCTTAGACTCAATATTGACAAGACCAAAATCCTGGTTAGTCCGCCAGAAAGCCTTCAAACAGATATCAGCCTGGACAATGAAACTCTAGAACAGGTCAAGCAGTTCAAATACTTGGGAAGCTTCATAAATACTAGGGCTAACCTTGACACGGAAATACACAACCGTATCAATTCGGCATCACGGGCATTCTGGAAGCTGAAGGACAGAGTGTTCCAAAATCACGACCTCAATCTGAAGACCAAGACAGCTGTTTACAGAGCAGTGGTCCTCCCAACGCTTCTTTACGGAAGCGAAAGCTGGACTCCCTACAGGCGACATATTAAACACCTTGAACAGACGCAGCAACGTCATCTAAGACAGATAGTGCACATCAGATGGTTCCACAAAGTTTCGAATGCAGAAGACTTGCAGCGCGCGAGTTGTACTACAATTGAGACTCATGTAACGAGGGCCCGACTCAGATGGAGCGGCCACATTCTGAGGATGCAAGACACAAGACTCTGTAACGATACTTGATTGTTTTTAATAAAAATCAGGCATCGTTTTAAATATCCGTTTCCCTGAATTTTCCAGTTGAAACAATGCAACACCGTCTGATGGAGATTTCAGTTTCAATATAGTTATTCCGTTTCATTTTGGAAATATTTTTCAGAATCCTGATTAATAAATTCAAATTCCGTATAATTGAAATTTCCATCGTTAATCCGCCGTAAGAATCCAAAATAAAGAAAAAGTGTCTTTCTGCATTCGGCGTTGTTTTTCCGTCCACAAAAAACACACCGAATTCAGTATAAAACATCGTGGATTGCAGATAACGACAGTTTCTTTTACCGATAAAGAGATAACCGCCACCGAGAATATTTTCTTCTGGGGAGAATATTCGAGAATTCCGAATTTTGAGTGCAATTTTGAACACGTGACCGTCCATATGTTGGAGAGTTAATAAATAGGGCCGCACCACCAGACGAAGATTATTCATTTTTATTCATTCGGTAGTCATTCGTTATTATTCATTATTATTCATTCGGTAGTCAATCTGCGATTCTGTATTCTAGATTCATTTTTCAGTCCTGATTCGGTAGTGATTCTGTAATTGATTCTTTTCTCGATTCAGTAATTAATTCATTTCCGCTTTTTAAGTCTTTCTTCCTATTAGTTTTCTTTTGCTTTTCTTTATTTTTCGCTAAGTGGTGGTGTGACCGTACCGGAACAAACTGTAAGTCTTTTCTTGATACCGCATACTTCGTGATTCAAAGTTGCATTCTTTTATTTGTTGAATTGTGTTAATCCTTGCTGTTAATCCCCCTGTTTAACGCAGACTTCTGTCGCCTGGTTCTCTGGTGAACCAAGACCAGTCGACGGAAATCTCGAAGTTTTTCTACTGGTAATGCTTGGCGTGTGACACCCAAGGTTGCCACAGAAAGACCACAGTAGCCTATCCCGTCCTACCCCATTTGTGTTCCGTGTAGATTTCCCGTTTACCGCAGACTTCTCTCGCCTGGCTATCTGGTGACAGAAACCAATCGGCAGAAGTCTCGAAGTTTTTCTACTGGTAATGCTTGGCGTGTGACACCCAAGGTTGCCACAGAAAGACCACAGTAACCTATACCGTACTACCCCTGGTGTGTTCCGTGTAGATTTCCCGTTTACCGCAGACTTCTCTCGCCTGGCTATCTGATGACAGAAACCAATCGGCAGAAGTCTCGAAGTTTTTTTTGCTGGTAATGCTTGGCGTGTACACCCAAGGTTGCCACGGAGAGACCACGATAAACTACCCCGTTATCCTGTAAATTGTTGCATTGTGTTTCACCTGCATCAGCCCCGTCCCGTTTATTAAATAGTTTCAAATTCTGATTGGCCTGTACACTGAAAATCACTGGAAGTGCTCGGGATCAAACCCATTGCTAAATTAACCGATTACAGAGACTTGGATCTTTCTGAGACACCCGGTTGCTGTAAATTTTGTATAAACCCCGTACATCCGTCATTGCCTCAGAAGGAATCAAAGTAACTGCTATTAATTGTATGCTTTCTTTAATACCTGATAGTTTGACTGAATATAATTGATTTGAATATTCTTTGATTCATTGATTTCACTTTCTGATCACCGTGACAAGTTATTGTATTTCTGTTTTCCTTATTTTTGAACTTGGTCATCAGCTGTATATATTTCTTGACTTGGAAATAACTGTATGGTTCACTGTTAGTTAGATTGTTGTAATAAATTCGGTTTTAAAGTACTTGTTATCGCTACCATCTTAGATAAACCCGAACTCTGTCTCCGACTAGTAGGTACCTGGGTGGGTTTGCTATTTCTCCCTATTGAAAGAATAGCTGGCGCTCGAGATTAAACCATTTTCCCGACCAAACTCGTTACAAAATTGACGCCCGAGCGTTGGGACTCTTAAAACCGGGTTCAGTTTTGGAATAACTTCTTTTTTTTTATCTAACCGAGGAGAATAGTTTTGGAACGGTGAACCATACAAAACTATTTATTCAGCTGTTGACTCGCAAGAAATATTTTATCCGGCTTATATTTCTGAAATATAATTTATTTAGATCAGTTGAGTGACCGATTTGCTGATTGCGTTGAGTTAACCTATCTTGAGTTATAATAGAACATCACTGGTAACCTTAAACAGAACCGAACAGTTAACCAGCTATTTCTGATAACCGCACAATATTGAATTGAATTGAATTAAATTGACTTATGATTTTCACTTGAATAATAAAACTGACTGTGTTTTCTTCTCCCTTTCCCCCTTTGATTTATTTGCTGGTTGACAAGTGTTCATTATAACTCTGATAGTTTATTGTGATTATAACTGCATTGGGCTTGTTGTTTCTCTGATTACTTTATTTTATTTGAAACCGTTGATACACTGTTGGTGAATTATTCCCTCTGAATTAGGTGAGCTTGAACCGAAAATTACTTCAGAAAGGTAAAACTTCTTGGCTGTTAAAACCGATAGTGGACTTGGTCTGAAATATTTTGTTGACAGGTAACCTATTTCTTCGAACAAGTGTTAGGTTAACAGTGAGCTGTCAAGTGACCGATAAATAGTGAGTGATAGAATAATAGGTGCTTCCTCGATTGGACATTGATTATTAGTCCGGGTTTCAGTGAATTTTGTTGAGTTAATTATTCATCCGGGCCTCAGTGAATTTTATTGAATTAATTATCCATCCGGACTTTAGTGATTTTTTTTATCCGGGTTTCAGTGAATCTTGTTGAGTTAATTATTCATCCGGGTCTCAGTGAATTTTATTGAATTAATTACCCATTTGGACTTCAGTAAATTTTTGAATTGATTATCCATCCGGACTTCAGTAAATTTTTTTGAATTGATTATTCATCCGAGCTTCAGTGAATTTTATTGAGTTAGTTGTTCATCCGGGCTTTAGTGACAGTGACATTTAATCGGACTTAGTGATACTGAAACATTATAACCAGTGTTGAATTATTGCGTGTGTTAGCTTTGAACTTTAACTTTACATTATTTCATACCGGGCATCGAACTTGTTGAGTGTGGTACTGGATCGTGAGTCGGGTGGCAAAATAGTTGAACTATATGTCATTGAACATGGATGTGAACAGGCTGCTCAGTGATGAATTGACTTATGAACTAGAACTGAGAGGACAGTCAATACCAAGCACTGTGATGACAAAGCGGAGTCTACTACGACAAGTGTTACAGTCAGACATACCGCTACAGCCTTGCACATCAATGAACCCCACACTGGATATCGACATTTGCCAAAATAAACTCACCGATCTAGTGGAAGCACTTCAGAATTTCAATCACGCTAATGCGACTAACGAATTCTCGCGAATATTCACAAGATTAACACACATTCAGGGAAGACTGAATTTTATTATCACTTCCGATGAAACACAGTTACAACTGATCGAACAACTGAAGGCGACTACAACTAAGGCCTTGGAGACGCTGGAGCAACTGAGTAGTAGCAACACCTGTGGACAGCCATCCAGTCAGCAGGAACGGTCCCTCTTGGATGTGGAGGTTCCCAGTTCACCTGGGATGTCCCCGATCCAACCGGAAAGAGCTGAAACATCCCTGATTGATCTTGGAGATGGGGTCAATCTTCCGATAGCTGCTGATGTCTCACATCCTGGTACACCTGTAAGGAGTAAAACATTAGAACATGTCATGAACGAGACAAGGCGGACATGTACAGCATTACTGCGGCAGTTACCGGCATTACCTGTCACACAGTCACAGGACTGTGGGACAGCATCACCTGAAGATCCGACACCAAGAAGATGGATTAATTCTACCCGCAGAGTGTCTTTTCCACACTTACCTGCGTCTCGTGTGAGCTCTGGCAGGACCATGACCAGAGAGAGAGTACCATTGGAACCGGAACCCCGACCGTCACCGGTGCCAACCATTCCTGTCCACAAATGGAATATTTCATTTGGTGGCACAGGTAGTGTGAGCGGCTTCATCGAGGAGGTGGAGAGATTGGCCGGATCTCGCAAGGTGAGCCTAGAACAAGTATTCGAGTCAGTTTATGAACTACTGCGGAAGGATGCCAGGGATTGGTTCATCCCCAGGAGGGGTACATTCAGGAACTGGCAGGATTTCAAGGAGCAACTTAAGGAAGCATTTTTACCGGTGAACTATGAGGAGAACCTGTTGGAGGAAATAAAAAGGAGAACGCAGGGTCCTGATGAAAAGCTGCTGATGTACGTCACTCGAATGCAGAATTTGTTCCAGAAGCTAACATACAGTAGACCAACCGAAACGGAACAAATCCGAATCATCAGGCAGAGATTGTTACCGACCCTACAACAGGCCTTAGCATTCCAGGAGACTAACACCTACGATGAGCTCCTGCGAAAAGGAAAGGTTTTCGAGTTAGTACAGTGGCAAATGAGCCAGTACACCAGGCCACCGTCGAAACCAGGTCTTCTTGACGAGCCCCACCTGACGTATCGTCCGTCCCAACAAAACCGACAACAGGCCAGTTTCTCCTTGGACACCGAAAACATATCAGTAAACTCAGAACCACCAGTACCAGTAGGTCACAACAGACCACAAACACCGCCGTCACCGCCTAGAAACACCCAGCCAAGACCGGATCGACCAACGGCACGAGTCGACAAGCAAAATACAGGTGCACCTAACCGAGCTCCATCACCTATACCAACACGACGATCAAACCAACAAGGAGACCGACAGGAAACACAGGGAAACCGGACTGATCCACCGACGAGGAAAGTATCTTTCCAAACACAGTGCTTCCGATGTGGTGAATACGGCCACATGCGACGGGAATGTCGAGGACGACCGAGGTTGTTCTGTTCTCGTTGCCAGAGGAAAAACATTCGCTCAAGCGATTGTCCATGCCGCCCGGAAAACTAAAGGGAGGTATGGAGAAGGGGTCGACCATATCTCCAGAGACGCTGACTCCTATGGCATCGACCGTGTGTAACGACAACCGTCCGCTGGTGGAAGTAAAAGTAGCCAGAAAGCGCTACAATGCACTGATTGACACCGGAGCCACGAGGAGTTTCATCAGTAAGAAAGTGGCAGACCAATGTGAACGCAAAGGAATCACCGGAGAACCTGTTGAGGATGGTTTTGTGGTAGTTGCCAGTGGTCAGTATACCGCGACGCCGAAACTTTATACTACCGCCATACACATCGCCGACTATTCTTTGACCGACATAAAGTTTTTGTTGGTGTCTGATTTACCGGTAGACCTCATACTAGGAATGGACGTACTGGGAGTGTACAATTTTTCCCTTAACCTTAGCACCGCCGAGTGCTATCTGGAAGGCCGACTAATCTCCAAACCAACACCTAAAGTGGGAAAAACTGTGGAGGTACACGCCACTGGCGAACACTTACTGGAACTGACCAAGGCACAGAAAAAGAAGTTGGATGCTTTTCTCGCCAGAGAAATGAAGGAGTTCGAGAAGCTGTCCGGCACCACGAAACTGATAGAACACAAAATCAAACTCAAACCTGGGACAGAACCGATTAAACAGCGATACCGGCCACAGAATCCGAAGATGCAGGAAATATTCAACCAGGAAGTAGACCGAATGCTGGCTGAGGGAGTTATTGAGCCTTCTAAGTCGCCGTGGAGTTCACCTGTTGTGTTAGTCAAAAAGAAGGACGGTAAATACCGGTTTTGTATCGATTTTCGAGCAGTCAACGAAGTGTCCGTTAAAGATGCGTATCCGTTGCCGTATATTTCGAGAATCTTGGACAAATTACGCAGAGCCAAATACATTTCGACGATTGACTTGAAACAGGGATACTGGCAAATACCGTAAGAAAAGGATAGCCGACCTATTACAGCATTCACGGTCCCGGGAAGAGGACTATTTCAGTTCACCGTCATGCCATTCGGCTTACACGCAAGCCCAGCCACGTTCCAGAGATTCCTGGATACCGTAATCGGTCCCGAAATGGAGCCCAAAGCGTTTGCCTATCTAGACGATATAGTCGTTCTAGGGGAAACCTTTGAAGAACACATGGAGAACTTAAGGGAAGTATTCAGACGACTAAGGGAAGCCAACTTACGTCTCAATCCCGACAAATGTGAGTTTGTCCGGAAGTCTCTGAAGTACCTGGGACATGTCGTCACTTCCGAAGGCATCTGTACGGATCCGGATAAAGTGGCATCCATAGTGTCATTTCCTGCTCCCAAGGCCGTCCGAGAGTTACGCCGATTCCTGGGTGTTGCGAGCTGGTACCGTCGATTCATCGAGAATTTCTCCAATGTAGTTTCTCCGCTAACCCTGCTGCTCAAGAAGAAACAGCGGTGGAAATGGGGAGAAGACCAGCAGAAGGCTTTCGATATCCTGAAACACAAGTTGACTGAGTCACCGATATTGGCTTGTCCGGATTTCACCAAACCGTTTGTGGTACAAACAGACGCCAGTGATACAGGCCTAGGTGGAGCTCTAACACAAGTGATAGATGGAGAAGAAAGGGTAATTGCCTATGTTAGTCGCACATTAAACCCAGCCGAGACAAACTATTCCGTATCCGAGAAAGAATGCCTCGCCATCGTATTTTCCATAGAGAAACTACGTCCGTACCTAGAGGGATTCCATTTCACGGTCATTTCCGATCATATGAGTTTAAAATGGTTAAATTCTATAAAATCACCGTCGGGAAGAATTGCTCGATGGTCCGTTTTTCTTCAACAGTTTGATTTTGAAGTACAGTACCGTAAGGGATCCCTGAATAAACTTGCTGACAGTCTGTCCCGGAATCCCTTACCGTCCATGGATTCCGTATACCTGGCCGAAGTGGAAATTCACTGCCGATGGTACAACAGGAAACTACAGGAGGTTCAGAAGGACCCAAAAAATTTCCCAGATTATGCCATAATCGATGGGAAACTGTTCCGACATTTTTGGGATGCATCAGACTTCAAAGAAATTGGAACTGGACAACCCTGCGTACCCACCGAACAGCGTTCCGAAGTACTGAAGGAGAATCATGATTCGGAACTAGCCGGACATATGGGGATCGCCAAGACAAGTTCCAGGATTGCCCGGAATTACTACTGGCCTGGTATGTTCCGAGACATTGCGAAATATGTTAGAAACTGCACTTCGTGCCAACGCTACAAAGTTTCGCAACAGAAAACTGCTGGGAAGATGCAACCACACAGGATGGCAGATGCACCATTCAGGGAAGTATCTACAGATATCGTCGGACCGTTACCCCGAAGTAAAAAAGGTAATTCTTACATTGTGGTCATGCAAGATCGCTTCACGAAGTGGATCGAGTGACGCCCGTTGCGAAAAGCTACAGCCAAAACCGTTTATTCTGCGTTATACGAACAAATCATCCTGAAATATGGATGTCCTTCCGTTGTTATCTCCGATAATGGAGTACAGTATGATAGTAAGTTATTTAAAAACAGCCTTCACGAACTGAATATAGCTCACAGATTTACCCCACCGTACTCGCCACAGTGTAATCCGGTAGAAAGAGCGAATCGAACACTAAAAACTATGATAGCCCAATTTTGCGAAACCGATCAGAGAAACTGGGATGAAAAGTTAGGGGAATTAGTTTTTGCTATTAACACCGCTAAACAAGAGTCTACCGGGTTTACTCCGGCTTTTCTGAATTTTGGTAGGGAACTAAATGTCCCTAGGGCGATTTATTCTACAAAACCCCAAAATGAGGAAAACAGTAACCCAACCGAAGTAAATAGAGACATGACTCACCGTACAGAACAAATCCGGCACCTACAGGAAGCACATGAGTTTGTGCAAGCTCGCTTGTACAGGGCTTTTGAACAGCAGGCTCATCATTACAACCTACGCCGTAGAGAAGTTCGCTTCCATGTAGGTGACAGAGTTCTCCGTCGCACAAATCCGTTATCATCCGCTGTCGACAGTTTCGCAGCTGAACTGGCTGCAAAATTCGCCGGACCGTATACCGTTATTAAGGTAGTCTCTCCTGTAGTGTATGATCTGAAAGATGAACAGGGTAAGAAGGTTACCAACATCCATGTTAAAGATTTAAAACTGTTTCACTCAGGATAGAGATATTTTTACAGTTTACCCTATAATTAAACATGAACCCCAGTCATGTGAGATTCCGTTTTATTACCGTTCCATTAACCATCACACCGTTGACTTGACAAACCCTTTGTCAATATCCTGACAGCAACCGTCACCGTATAAGATTTCATATCCTATTCAGTTCACCGAACAAATCAGTATCTACCATGTCATCTAACTAGAAACAATACTTTCTTTCTACATTTTGTTCAGTGGATTGAATGGATTCATGATACCGTTCAAGCTTTGCAATTACAATTGGAAAACATTATCAAATGGTCAAATTCATCTAGATATAGCCAATCCGTTCAGCAGCACCGACATGTCAAAACGATATAAATTGTCAACTGTCTGTGTTTCTGAAAGGTACATCCTGTAGACAGAGCAAAGCACAGCTTGAAATCCGTTACATTAATTATTCTGTGAATTCACAAGGTTCCGAGACAAACCGTTGCTTTAAATATTGTATTCAGAATATTTAAGATGAATAATGATTAACAAATACTAACCGTACTACCTTAAAAACTGGATAGATAGTCTGAATTGTATCTAGTTCTCTACTACTGTTCTCCTGTGTAACTTTTTCTATGAAATTGTAACACCGATACTGGTGAAAGTGCATATCCGTGATCTGTTCAATTTAATTCTACCCAAGAAAACTGGAAAAAGCTCTGTATACTGTCAATGTTCTACTGTTAAAACATAACCTATGTGGCAATTAAGTCTGTTCTAGGATATCAATTACTCCAACAAGATTTAAATGAAAGTTCAGCTGTTAACCTACCTAGCGGGGACTGTCGGATCAGAGAGCCTCCACCATTCCTCCGTCAAGGATTACGTTCCAACTCCGAACAATAGTCTGGCACACAGTGAATGTCCACATCCACCTCCAGTGTGGTAAGAGGGTCCAATTCACCTCCAACAACGAGTGATTTCAAGCTTGGGTACATTTCCACCTACAACGAGAACACAAGTTAGTGAATGGTTCTTCCCACTTGAAGTACTAATCGAAAGAACTTTGGTTTGATGAAGAGGTTATTCCAAACTCACCTGCTTGACCCATCTTCGTGATCAAATGATGCACCGAAACAACATCCAAGAAAGAAACAGTGCCAAGTGGTCAACGTCAAAGATGTCTCATCAGCCCATTTCATCGTGAATGATAGTTCGCTAAAATCCAACCGTTAATATGAAATGGAACAGTCGATATGGAGTATTCGCCGTTATATGTTGCCGTCGATTTAATTTCCCAATTCTGGAGTAGTTTCATTTCACTAAAAGCACGTTGTTTCTGACAGATACCACAGAACCAACGACAATCATAGAGGGCCACGGAAAAGGTTATGTCAAACGTCTACCAACAATCGGATCAAAGATCACACGCACTTCAGTCCATAGCCAGGGACGACACCGATCACGGAGCGTAACGCAGAGCGCAGAGTATGGATCATGGATCATGGATCGGAGAAAACCACATGGAAGGAGCGCACGCCGGACGATTGCTGGACTACGCCTGTGAGCAGATCCGGATATCACTTCTATTGTACTGTTTAGATTAGGATGAGAACTCTGTAAGGGTGAGATAACGAGCACTTAACCGATTAATTTTATTTATTTTTTTTTTTTTTTTGATGGGCCAGTTACCCCTTATTAAATTGAACTTGTGTCTTCAACGCAACTTCAATTTTTCCCAGGGGAGGGGGATGTAACGATACTTGATTGTTTTTAATAAAAATCAGGCATCGTTTTAAATATCCGTTTCCCTGAATTTTCCAGTTGAAACAATGCAACACCGTCTGATGGAGATTTCAGTTTCAATATAGTTATTCCGTTTCATTTTGGAAATATTTTTCAGAATCCTGATTAATAAATTCAAATTCCGTATAATTGAAATTTCCATCGTTAATCCGCCGTAAGAATCCAAAATAAAGAAAAAGTGTCTTTCTGCATTCGGCGTTGTTTTTCCGTCCACAAAAAACACACCGAATTCAGTATAAAACATCGTGGATTGCAGATAACGACAGTTTCTTTTACCGATAAAGAGATAACCGCCACCGAGAATATTTTCTTCTGGGGAGAATATTCGAGAATTCCGAATTTTGATGCAATTTTGAACACGTGACCGTCCATATGTTGGAGAGTTAATAAATAGGGCCGCACCACCAGACGAAGATTATTCATTATTATTCATTCGGTAGTCATTCGTTATTATTCATTATTATTCATTCGGTAGTCAATCTGCGATTCTGTATTCTAGATTCATTTTTCAGTCCTGATTCGGTAGTGATTCTGTAATTGATTCTTTTCTCGATTCAGTAATTAATTCATTTCTGCTTTTTAAGTCTTTCTTCCTATTAGTTTTCTTTTGCTTTTCTTTATTTTTCGCTAAGTGGTGGTGTGACCGTACCGGAACAAACTGTAAGTCTTTTCTTGATACCGCATACTTCGTGATTCAAAGTTGCATTCTTTTATTTGTTGAATTGTGTTAATCCTTGCTGTTAATCCCCCTGTTTAACGCAGACTTCTGTCGCCTGGTTCTCTGGTGAACCAAGACCAGTCGACGGAAATCTCGAAGTTTTTCTACTGGTAATGCTTGGCGTGTGACACCCAAGGTTGCCACAGAAAGACCACAGTAGCCTATCCCGTCCTACCCCATTTGTGTTCCGTGTAGATTTCCCGTTTACCGCAGACTTCTCTCGCCTGGCTATCTGGTGACAGAAACCAATCGGCAGAAGTCTCGAACTTTTTCTATTGGTAATGCTTGGTGTGTGACACCCAAGGTTGCCACAGAAAGACCACAGTAACCTATACCGTACTACCCCTGGTGTGTTCCGTGTAGATTTCCCGTTTACCGCAGACTTCTCTCGCCTGGCTATCTGATGACAGAAACCAATCGGCAGAAGTCTCGAAGTTTTTTTTGCTGGTAATGCTTGGCGTGTACACCCAAGGTTGCCACGGAGAGACCACGATAAACTACCCCGTTATCCTGTAAATTGTTGCATTGTGTTTCACCTGCATCAGCCCCGTCCCGTTTATTAAATAGTTTCAAATTCTGATTGGCCTGTACACTGAAAATCACTGGAAGTGCTCGGGATCAAACCCATTGCTAAATTAACCGATTACAGAGACTTGGATCTTTCTGAGACACCCGGTTGCTGTAAATTTTGTATAAACCCCGTACATCCGTCATTGCCTCAGAAGGAATCAAAGTAACTGCTATTAATTGTATGCTTTCTTTAAAACCTGATAGTTTGACTGAATATAATTGATTTGAATATTCTTTGATTCATTGATTTCACTTTCTGATCACCGTGACAAGTTATTGTATTTCTGTTTTCCTTATTTTTGAACTTGGTCATCAGCTGTATATATTTCTTGACTTGGAAATAACTGTATGGTTCACTGTTAGTTAGATTGTTGTAATAAATTCGGTTTTAAAGTACTTGTTATCGCTACCATCTTAGATAAACCCGAACTCTGTCTCCGACTAGTAGGTACCTGGGTGGGTTTGCTATTTCTCCCTATTGAAAGAATAGCTGGCGCTCGAGATTAAACCCTTTTCCCGACCAAACCCGTTACAACTCCCCAAAATAGCTCTATACGGCGAACTCACTGAGGGAGCTCGGAAACCAGGAGGCCAGTATAAGCGGTTTAAGGATACACTACATCAATCCCTAAAATCAGTTAATGCTAATCATAACTGGGAACTACTAGCGTTAGACAGGTCACAGTGGAGTTCTTTGGTCCACAGTTATAATGGAGAATCGAGAAGGATACAGCGGCGGCCAGATCTGGTTGGAGACTATCCATGCCCTGAGTGTGGAAGGATCTGCAGGTCACGGTTGGGTCTCTTTAGTCATAGGAGGGCACACAGTCGCAACTAGCACTAAGAAGTTACAAGTCTGTTCGAATTTTTTTTTTTCTTTTTTTTTTTTGTCTTCTTCTTTTTGTAGATTTATTCCCGGTAACGGGATACAGCAATGAATGAATGAATTTTTCCTTTGCATTGATCGGTTTTTCACATTGAAAATTATGCGAATGAAAGAAAACTACTGTGGTAATTTATTCGCATTATAAAAATACTGAACTACTGATATTTCATCTGAACTAAATACATTACATTGGTACATTGGTGTTTATTTTATTCGATACGAATAAATTGTCAAGTAGTTTTCTCGCGTTCACTCGGACAATTCGAATTTCCTGCAATGTATGGAGAACACACTGAAAACACAGAAATTATATTCGTTTTTTCTGTTTGACAACACACAGCTTTTTTCTTCAAAACCTGATCTACTCAAGCTTAACCTAGTCCACCAGAGGTCGCGGTGAACAATGATTCAAAATATTGTGAGAGTTTCCTATCTACACCACCTTAATCTATGTGTAAAAAAGATCACATCAAACAACGGAGATCACTAGTATTATGAGATTGTTGCTCCCAAACACTGATTTTACTGATTAATTAGTGACAATTGTCAGATTATTATTATTCTAAATGTGACACCCATAGATTAAATAGATGGATCATAAGCTATTTTCCAGACTGTTCATTTTTCAATTTATTCCCACTCCAAAAAACCACCAATGAAATGAATTTTCGCTTGTATTCCCCTCCAGATCGCTTCTAAAATTTCTAAGACGGCGTGTGTATTTGTAATTGTCAAAATATTATTTCAATCATTCACGTCGTAATATTTTGGAAAATAAGCAGCGATGTGCCGTAAAAGCGTGTGTTTGAAATAAAAGTGCAATTTATACACGAAAGAGGAAAGCGATTTATTTATTCTGGTAAGTTTTTGATATTTTATTCTTGTTTGAGTTCACGACTTTATGAAATCAGGGGAGGGAGTTAGGGGACGCCAGGGTCGAATTATGTTTGAATCACATCTAATGATGGGATTGAAATGTTGAGTTTATACAATCAAATAATTGATTTCAATTTTAGATTTCCCAGAAATGAAACCAGACGACGGCAGTGGAGAGTTGCACTGGGTCTTGAAAACAATTTACACTTCTCTTGTAATTTATACTCCAGACTTTAGTATAATGAGAGTAATCGACTTTTACCGTAAATTTGAAAAAAGATGCCATTCCCAGTGAGGTAAGATAGGTAGTTTACCACTTATTTAAATCGCTATATTGTCTGATTATCACTTTCTTTGGAATTTTGCAAGTGATTTTTGAAACTACGTCTGAACTCGAAATTTATAGTAGATTCTCTTTTTCTTATTATATCATTCTTTTTTGTATAAATATTCTTCCTGGTGTCGAGATGAACAGTAGAACGAGATTTCAATTGCTTCAATAATGTAGTAATTATAGCCAATACTGTGCCAAACCTGTTATCAGTACTGGAGTTTTTGAGGAAAATGGAAGGAAAATGGGAACAATATCAAGAAACACAAATGCCAGTTCAGGATTTGCAGAAATGAAAGCTTCTTGTAGTTCAAGGATAAAACAAGTGAGGTATACCTCACTTGTTTTAGGTATGTATACATACCTACCCAGGGAGGTATACAAAATTCCCTATAAACTGCTATGGCAAATAGAACTCGTCTTAGGAATGAAAATCCATAAAAATGAGCTGATGTCATGTTTGGAACTTTTTGTGAAAATCAAAAATGTTTCCTTTATTTCTAAAATGTATTTCATTGTTAAAATTATGCTACTACTGTAATTATGATTACAATAATGACCATTTAATTAGAGCTCGGATATTCCCATTATTTTTATGAGTTATTAAATGAAAATGTCTGTTATCAGGATACCTCATATTTCGAAGTAAAACTTCAGTTGAAAAATTGTTGCAGGAGACAAGCGGAGAACAGAAATTAAAAAACAGCTAATTGACGTCAAAAAACCGATTTAAGATTACGAGTGAGTCGTCAGTACTTCAAGAAAAAAGTTGCTGCCCTACAAGCAGTTCCCAATTCATTGGAAAGAAAAATTCAAGATGAAAGCCTGGAAAGCCGAGGCAAATACCTAATAAAAAATTTCTTCGAAGACAGCTGCATGCATAAAATACATAAATTTGGCAATGGCCTCGAACAATTCGCTTAAAAGTTACATTATTATTGAGTTAGAGCTTATAGTTCCGTAAAATAACTCTTGATTATTATGCACTTCAACACCAAAAAGCACTTTCGAGGTGGTATAAAAATTTGAAGGGAAAGCAGGTTGTTGAACTAGGTATTTGAGTTGCTGAAAAACACTGCTCTTTAGTTTATATGCAATATAACTTAATTCAATTTAAAACTGCCCGTAAAAAAAATATTGATGCTTCATCTAGAATTGAGGGATTCTTTTATGAGTTTCTGTATACAATAAGAAATCATTTCCTATTTCACAATCATTGGTTCATGTTTACATTATTACATTACTGTTTCATTCCGCAAAATCTGTACGGAAGACTTGTGGATTTCTCCAATGAACAAACTCTTTTAGATTTAGATTCTCGTTATACAAATTCCATAAACTTCAGCTGCTTCCCCTTCTATCGATTTGAGAATTAATTCAGTTTATACTTAGTGAATAAAATTTCAAATAATCTGTATGTAGGTTAGGATCATATTGACTATTTGTGTATGGTAACATTGTATTCAAAATAAATTCTTTCTTACATCAGTTGTTTTGGTATAACATATTAGTTCTACATCCCTTTGATTAGTTGTCATAAGAAAAATACTCGAAATCTTTGCATTGAAACATATTTCCATTCGATATAAAATTATTGCCGACTACCTGAAATATTCACAGTGTGACTAGTTCTGAATCCGCCACTGTCCAGTTCCCGCACCCAAGAAATCCAAATTCATATTTATGGCAGTATTTTGTGAACGCGTTTTTGTCGAGATGCTTTATCTCCTGTTTTATTAATCTATGGTGACACCAAACACATTTGACATTTGTGTTGTGCTCGATTCGGTAACCGAACTTCGGTTTCGAGTTTCGAGATTGCTTCGGTAAACTTCGGGTCGATATTGAGCGGCCATATTTGTGGGCAGTGAATAAGTGCAAGTTTCCAAAATCACGCCGATGTTTCATATCATGAAGAGGCCGGCGAGATATTCTGTTGTCATAGTTCATAGTTTATAGTTTGTCGTATGGTCCGTATATACCATTGAACTTCTTTTAGAGTTCAATGGTATATACACTTTGGTTTCTTTTGGTTAGTAAGTGAGCGGTACGTATATGTCGAAATCCTGACACTTCGGTGCAATTATCTGTCGCCAGAGCTTAGAATAAAGAGTCATGTTCTAAGCGCCAAAGTATCCGTACAAACCCCTCTGGTAACTCTCGGTTACCAATTGTGTATATACGGACCATACGCTTGGTCCTTACCACCTAGACCTTAAGCATCACAGCTACAGCTGTTTACAGTGACTATATACTCCCCAGTATATATAGTCACTGTAGAGCTGTTCTGTGCCCTCTACAGTTCGCCTAGAAGCTCCATAGTTTATGTGCCACAGTATCTCAGAGGGCATCAAGGAAGCTAAGTCTTTATTCCCTCTGTGGTTATAAAACATGCCACAGCATCTCTTGTTTTACAATATTGGCGAATCCAAAAATCTAGACGCCCTCTGCTGACTGAATTACGAAACTACTTTGTCAGTACTGCAAAGTCAAAACAAGTTTAGTTCCTTATGTTTCTTCTTATCTCACGTTGTCCAACAAAGTATTATAATTATTATTTGGAGATGTTATATTGGGATTATTGTCTGGGTTTCTGACTAGAAATATTGATTCCGAAAAAATATTGGAAAAGGTATTTATACCAGTGCTTTCAACTGGCAGGAGTTAGGTTGAACGATTTTTCTCTGCGAGAGTTTTCTGCTAAATTCAATTGACGATTTAGAAATACATACAATTTTCATACTTCCAAATGAATGCTTTTTCTCATCTCTAGAACTTGTTCCATCATATTTATGTCTCTTGAGATTTCAGTATGAGGAATACCTATATCATAACATGGAATTGAAATACTTTAAATAGAAACTTCACAAAGTCAGTATATGCTGCCTCAATATTATTAGCTAGGTTTAATTCAAGAAAGAATCTGTGAAATAATGGGATTTTGTGTCTAGGTACAGTGGATCACCAATATCATCGCTCGATTTTATTCCACAATTCATCCTTTTCAAATGAAATATTTCCAAAGAATGTTGATCTTTTTTTACGAAACTAAATCAATCAATTCACTTCCGATAAATATCTTGGTTTTCTAGAAAAACTCTGTTAGGCCGTACAAATCTCGAAAGAGTACTGACAAACGTCAAAGTCTGTTTTCATTTCGCAGCGCCCTCAACGGTAATTGGATTCGCGAATAGGTACAACATGCGGTGAAATTTTCATCCATAAGTAGCAATATTTCTGTGCGCAATATTTCTGTGCGCTCAGTGCATAGACCCATATTGAAATTTCATGATTGGCATAGAGCAGTCATAATTTTATGATTTACGCTACCCCTCAATATTCGGGTGCGGTTCGCACACATTTGGAAAAGGGCTACTTCTCAGTTTTAAGATATGATGATTTTTGAGGCATTCAATTCGAAATTACGAAAATTCCCTAATTCATGCGGAACAACAATCCGACATCGACAACAGTCAGTGGTTCACGGTCTATCAAGTTAGCCCAGAAGTTGTGGCATTTCGAAAAGAAAATTTTTCCAATGAAAATGCTAGCAAAGTGCGGGCGAATGCTGAAGAAAAAACTGGAAAATCTCATATAGATTTGGAAAAATTGGAAATTTAATTTTCCGGGCCAACTTATGTGCAGCCCGGAAAACCCAGCATTTTTGATCGATATTTCGAAAATAGAAAATGTTAGCGAAATGCTGGCGAATGCTGAAGAGAAAACTGAAAAATCTCATATAGATTTGGAAAAATTGAAGTTTGAATTTTTCGGGCCAACTGATATGCAGCCTGGAAAACCCAGCATTTCTCATCGATATTTCAAAAACAGTAAATGCTAGCAGAATGCTGACGAATGCTGAAAAAAAACTGAAAAATTTCATATAGATTTGGAAAAATTGAAATTTGAATTTTCCGAGCCAACTTATGTGCAGCTCGGAAAACCCAGCATATTTCCAGAATCAAAAATGCTAGCGACATGCTGGGGAATGCTGAAGAAAAAACTGAAAAATCTCATATAGATTTGTAAAAATTGGAAATTGAATTTTCCGGTCCAACATATATGTAGCCCAGGCAATCAAGCATTTTCCATCGATATTTTGCAAAAATGCAATGCTAGCCAAGTGATGTCAAGTTCTGAAAAGAAAACTGAAAAATCTCATATAGGTTTGGAAAAATTGGAAATTGAATTTTCTTGGCCCCCTTATGTGCACCACGTAAAAGTCAGCAATTTTCATTGATATCAAGCTATGTGCGGGCGAATGACCAGTACCACTAGATAAATGGGTGATTAAATTTGCCAGGACACTTTGTTCGAAAAAAAAAAACCATTTTGATGAACAGCTTTATTGTTTCAGCAGTACGACAATCCGTCCTTTAGTTATTAGTTGGCCGTGACTAAACGAAATGATTCATTTTTCCGCTGTTGATGTTTCTTCTGTTAACTCCAAAATAATACATTTGTAGTCATCGAACAATACAGGGTCTTTCACGAGGAACCTCATCCATATTTATACGGGGAACTACTGAACGTATTTTCATGAAATTCAGAACTTATAAGTATTTCACGATGCTGATGAAATATAAAATATTTTCAAGGCATGAGCACCTCCGGTTTTTCCGGAAATGACGTCAACTTCCGTTTTTCAAATTGGAACACCATTTTTTTATTGCAGATATAGATTCCTTAGAAAATTTCAAGTTACTTTGATGTAACATTTTTCAGTTTTGGTAGGAAAATTCTCTCTGAGCGGGAAAATTCGAAAAAAAAATCGAAAATAGAGCTCCGCTGAAACAAGAATAACTTCGAGGTTTTTGGATGGAAAATTTTCATTTTTGGGATTTTTCAAGATGTAAGATTGATGTATCCACTTTAAAAATCGAAATCGCGATTCATGATACAGGGGGTGAAAAAATCGCTTTCAAAGTTAGGGATGACAAAATCGTGAAAAAGCAATTTTTTCAAATTAGAACCCCATTTCTTTATGGCAGATATTGAATCTACGTTAAAAAATAATGTGAGTGTATGCATCACACCCTTGCCCTAAAATGGATATTTTCTGAGTTATTCACAAAAAACTGTTTTTCGTCTTGAATTTTCAGCTATTTCTTTTCCCTTCACGCCAAAAAGATGAAATTTTCAGGAACTGTTATTTGAACCATGCTGTAGATTTTTCACCCCTTCTTGAAACCGACTTCAAGTTACTATTAGGAGAACCATGGCAAACTCTCGCAGTTATAACTAGAGAAGATGCTCAAAGTTTTGGCCGTTAATTTCTAGACATTTATTCATACGTCTTAGGAATGCTTCGTGCGTTGCTCTTCTTATTTCATCGGGAGGAAGAGATCTGCAAAAGTGTTTAAAAACCAAATTGAGTTTCAAAACCATGAATCTAAAAATCTAAACAAACCTGAACGCATTTCTGACTCGTTCTATGCAGTCCTCTTTATCAGTCAGGGGAGTTGAGTAGACAATATTTTTTATCCTACCCCAAACATAATAGTCTAAAGGAGTTAAATCGGGAGAACGTGGTGGCCAAAGATGTGGACCATTGTTCGCCAACCATCGATCTTCAAATAGCCTGTAGAGGATATTTGACACATTGAGTTAATTGTGTGGAGGCGCGAGTTAAGTTTTGTGGGAGAGACTGTAATTAGAAAAAATTATTTTATTTCAAATATTACAATGTATGATGATTGTGACGAATGATTCGTAAAATAAATCGCGAAGACTAAGTCAAGACTGATCAATTAGTGGCCCTGAATCTTATTTATAATGACAATGAAAAATAATTCGATAACGGAAAGATTCCATGGACGGATGCTCCGTAGGTGCTTGGTCAGCATCCTTGCCACGTGCTGGAATATGTGGGATATGTAACTCCTCCCTCCTCAGTACTTCCATTATGGGGTGAAGAATGGAACTCTTGGTTGAGTTGTTGGGGCTTCTGCCTGGTTTTCTGAACGTGTTGTTTGGGCTTCGACCTGGTTTACTGGATTTCGGTCCTTCAGCCATTGTCTCATTTTTTTGGAACAGAAAGAGAGAATAATTAATATCAGAATGAAATAGAGTATTGTGATGAATGTTCCATGGGATGATCGTGGAGTCTCGTGGTTAAATACCAGTTGCTGAATTTCCTCTTGTTTCTTCTTAAGCTTATGGATTCGGTCTAATGGAACATTTTTCAATTGAATTTTGAGATCATTCATTTTTGGCGAAGTCCAATTGGTTGTTATTTTTGGGAGTAGCATCGGTTGTGTGGCAGTTACTTCCTTGTCGTTGAAGTATTTTCTTTCTTCAGTTTCGAAGTAGCATCCTTTTGGAATTGAAATCAGATAGATTCCCTTGAAAGTGGTAAAGTCTTGATTTTTGCACGACGTTTGAATTTTGATTTCTTCAGGGATTATTGCGATGAATTTTGAATTGTCTATCCTCTGAATGAAATTTTGATTGGCTGTTACTGAATGATGTTGGCAGTTTACAATTGGTTTCTTCAACTGCATCAGTTGAAAAATACAGTCTTCCACTTTAGAAGCCTTAATCAGGTGGTTCTCATCGCAATAGAATTGTTTTTGCAATTTTACACAAGATGAAGAGATATACTGATAAAACTTTTCATTCATTGTCAGATAAGTTTTTTTAGGTAGAATTATGGTATTATTGATTGTCGGAATAGAATAAAGATGATAGTGGGAGAATAATTGAGGGAGGATAATTGGAAAGTGCAGAATGAAAACAATTCTGAATTGGGCATGGTATGCATCTACTTTGATCAGTTCATAGAAACTATGATATTCATCTTCATTCTTGAAGATTAAACTATCTTGAGAGTATTTTTTCGTTATTTTCGCAATGATCGATTTCAATTCAGAAAATTTGATGATGCTATGATGTAAAACTCCTAATTTGGAGAAACTAATAGCGTTTTCAATTTCATCGATCATTGTCATAACGATATTGACTGATGTTCCAATTTGATCCATAATATCTTTGATTCTCATGAATCCAGAAAAACTATCTTCAAGATTTTTGAATTTTATAGAGATTTTTTCGAACTGAGAAGTGATAATTTTTTGATTCTGTTGAAGTATCGAAAAAGTTTTATTAAAATTCTCAATTATTTCTCCCGATAAAGAAATATCAGAATTTAATTTAGTTATAACTTCTTTCTGCTTATCTTGGAGATTTCTGAGAGCATTTTCATAATAAACTGCATCGTCAGCGTCCAAATTTCCAGTAATACTTTTAATGATTGTACCTAATCCATTAACAAGACCTCTCTTCTTTCTTCCCTTTGGAATTAAGCTATCCAATTTTTGTTTAGCAACATTAAATTGATATTCGAAAATATTTCCTTCATTTTCCAATTCGGTGTAAAATATACTTTCGGGTTGATTAAGAAGAACATCTTTCACAGCCAAATATTAATTTTGAAGGTAATTAAGTTCCTCGAGGATAGGTTTGATATCGTAATAATATATGAAATCGTGAAATTTTGCCTTAATTGTAGCTTGGCCCAGGTATATCGGAAGAATCCCTGGATTCTCTTGGAGGTTCATTATTTCTATCTCCTGAGCTGCTACTAGATGCACTAGGAGCATCCTGTAAAAGTATTTTGGTTTTAATTCTTGGTTTTTTCAAATTTTGCTTGTGAATTATTTTAGAATCACTTTGTATTGTAATCTTACTGCTACTCAAGACCTTTTCCTTCGCGAATTTGGGAGTAAGCTTGTTTCTAATATTTGACTTAACTTTACGATATACAACAGAATCTGGTTCATAATTGAGGGGTTCTTGCCTTTTTTCGTTATGTTTGTCTATGATGTGTTGTTTTCTATTTTTCAAGTCTTCATTTAATTTTTTATGAATCTCCTTAGTCCTTTCTCTATGATTTTCAATATAATTATTTATCAATTTTTCATTAATATCTATATCGAGGGGATCTTTAGTATCAAGATGGCCGTTTATAACATCAATGGGCTTCTGTTTAGTGGAAGAATGGATGGAATTATTGTAACCGAAAATAGCATAAGGCATTAAATTTTCAATGTTAGTAATTTCTTTTTCTTGGATTTTCACTATTCTCAAGTGTTCTATTAATGTCGAATGAAATCTTTCGATCAATCCATTCGATTGAGGATTATTAGGAGTTATGTAATGTGGAGTGATCCGATGGACTTTCAAGAATTCCGTAACTACACCATTTTTAAGTTCTGTTTATCCATAATTATTGTTGTAGGTGAACCATGATGGGTCATAAATATTAAAAGTGAGCGAACGATCTCAATACCTGTTAAAGAAATCAATGGATAAGCCTGAGCATTTTGGAAAAAGCATCAACAATTGTGAGAAACTTTTTATTTTGAGCTTGGAAGGTATCGATATGAATTATTTCGAATGGCTTTGAAGGTGTTGGTGTGAGCATAAGCTTTTGACAAGGAGGATCTCGATCGTATTTGTTAATCTGACATATTTCACAATTATTAATATATTCAGTAACGTCATTTTGAATGCTAGGCCAATAATATGTCCTTCTGATTCTAGTAACTGTTTCGGTTATTCCTCTGTGATTGGTTTTGCCCTCATGCATTAGTTGGATAGTTTGAATTTGTAGATCTTTTTCCATTACATCTTCTAATATATCATTGCATTTCACTAGCTTAAAAGCAGAATGGTTAAATGTTTTTCTAAGGATTTCACAAACTTCGGAATAATAATTTTCTTTTTTGAAATGAAGGGCATAGAGAATTTTTGGTCGTATGTATTTCTTGAAAAATTCAATAACAGCTTTACTTAAATCATCAGTTGAAAGCTGGACAAAAATTCTTTGCTTGTTTGGAAAAATTCTATCTACTTTCACCTCAGCTGGGGAATGCAAAACAAAATCTAAAACTACCTGATTGTCAAATATGTTCAATACCTTTTCGGAAATAGGAATTTCTTGAATTGGATTTTCACAATTTGAATGTATCGTATTACTTTCAGATTGGTTAATGGGTTCTTCAACACTGATTGTTTCTTTCGGAGAAAACTGATAAATAACAATTTGAATTTCTGAATTCATGAAAACATAATGTATCATCTTAAAAATTTTTGTCCATTCCAATTTATCTAATCCACAAGAAATTCTTGGTAAAGCAAGGTATATTTCGCTATTTTGTTCACATAATATTTTAAGATTCAAAAGAGCTCGAAAAACATCCTCATACCTGGGTTTGTGATGATAACATTCTTTTGTTACAAGGTAATAAATTCGACGATTATTGCTTTCAATTTGGGCTACTTCGCCAATTCTTTTATTTTGGGATTTCAGTTCCTCTACTTTACCAAACTTTTCTTTGAATGAAAGTGCAATACCCTTACTCATATGAAAATCTTGAGATACACAATGAGCCAACGAATAAGCTTCTGGTGCCGTAAATAAATCACCCTCTTTTTCCACTATGTGAGGTGAAAGTGTAATGTTATTGGAATCAAGGAGTTTCAGAAAATTTTCAAATGATAAACTTTGATATTCATCCTGTTCATGAATTTCCGAGTCGTCGAAATTTACAATCATAGATTCATTATCAGTACTTGGATTCAATTTGGAAAATTGCTCGTTAAATTTTTCCATATATTCAAAAAAATCTTTGTTGTGATTTTCAATTCTAGAAAGTGCGTCTGCATTAGTATTACAACTACCTTTTTTGTAAATGATTTCAAAATCAAATTCTTCCAATTTCAATCTCCATCGTAAAAGTTTACTATTTGGTTCTTTCAGCGACATTAACCATTGAAGAGGTTTATGATCAGTAATAATCTTAAATTTCCTGCCAAAAAGATAGGGTCTGAAATACTTGGTTGCCCAAACGATGGATAATAATTCTTTTTCAATAGTGCTATAATTTTGTTCATTATCATTCAATGTTCGAGAGGCGTAAGAAATTGTTTTGTCGGATCCTATACTACCTTGAGATAAAACGAGCAAAGTTACTCGCGTCTGTAGTTAAAATAAATTCTTTGGAAAAATCAGGATATTGAAGAATAGGTTCATTCGTTAAAAGTTTCTTACAATATTCAAAACAGTTGATGAATTCAGGAGTATGCTCATTTTGGCACCCTTATTCAGACATGAGGTTAACGGTTTGGTAATTTTAGCAAAATCTCGAATGAATTTCCTGTAATAACCAACTAAACCTAAAAAACCTTTAATTTCTTTAGTTGTACACGGTAGGGGATACTTTTGAATAGCTATAATTTTGTCGGGATTCGGTTTCACTCCCTCCGGGGTGACTATGTGCCCTAGATATGCTACCTCCCTTTTTAAAAATTCGGATTTATCTAATTGGATTTTGAAATTTGCCTCTTTAAGTCTTCGAAAAACATTATTAAGATTGACAAGGTGTTCTTTGTAAAAAAATTGAGAATATTATCATCAACATAGACCAAACAATTGTCTAAACCTCTAAGAACGTGGTCCATAACACGTTGAAAAGTGGAAGGAGCATTTTTTTAAGCCAAAGGGCATTCGCAAGAATTCGTAATGTCCATTTTCCACATTGAAAGCTGTTTTGGAAATATCTTCCGGATTCATTTCTATTTGGTGAAAACCACTTGCCAAATCTAATGTAGTGAAATATTGACACTTTCCAAGTTTATCTAAAACGTCATTAATATTAGGGATAGGATATTTGTCGTCTATCGTTTTTTCATTGACTTTCCGAAAATCGACAACAATTCTCCATTTTTTCTTTCCAGAAGCATCTGTCTTTTTAGGGACTACCCAAATAGGAGATGACCACGGAGACTGACTAGGCCTAATGATTCCTTGTTTCAACATCAAATTCATCTGGTTTTTTACTTCTTCTTTATGAACGTACGGGTAAATGTAAGATTTCGTATAAGCAGGGATGTCATCTTTGGTTTTGATGCAATGTTTAATTTTATTCGAAAATGAAAGTGTTTGATTTTCTCTGTGGAAAATATAGGAATATTTCTTGCATAATTTAAGAATATGGAATTTTTCTTCCTCGTTCATATGTTCAGTTCTAATAAGTTTTTCTATGTCACTATTATCTGAGCAAATGTTGGTATCTATTTGATATATTTCGAAATCATCAGTAATAAAAGAAAAAGAGTCTATTGGATTATTCAAAATTAATATTATATATTCATCAGTTTTATTCGAAATTTCTACGTTGGCCAATCCATTGCATGAAAAAGTTAAAATTTCAGGTATTTCACAATTTTGTATAATTTGGTTGGGAACCATGGTTTCACCTGATAATGGTTCCACAGGGATTTTAGTGATAATTATTGAATTGAAATCAACTTTAATTTTGAAAGGAAGTTTCGCAGCGGTTTCATGATAATGAATCGCTACAAGAGAAGATGGTGTAATTAACTTAGAATTTTGAAAATCCAGAGTTGCATTTAAAAGTTTTATGTTATCTAAACCTATAAGGCCATCATAAAAGCTGTGAAATTTTAGTAAGTAAAATTCGAAATCGCCACGTTGGTTAAATTCAGGAAAAATTGGTATATTAGCACAAAACTCATGGTGTGAAGTTTGATGGACAGTGGATACAATGAATGGTTTCCCGAAAATTAATTGGGAATAAAACTGCTTTACGAGTTTAGGATTAATAAAAGATTTAGTGGAACCTGTATCTATAAGTAGTTTCAAAGGAAGATTTTGAATAGATATGAAAGGCAGTTCTCGTTTATTGGAAACATGATATTCTATCAACTCGATGGGTTTTTTGTTGACAAAGTCCGAAAATTTTCTTCAGTAGTATGTTCCGATTCGATATTTTCGTAATTCAAATTTTCGGTGTTGAATAATTCCTCGCTGATAAAATCTGGATTACGGGATCTGTTTGGAAAATCGCGTGAAGTGGAGTAATTTTGACGGAATTTGGAAGCAGTATTATTGGTAGAAATACTCATTGGAGTCGGAAAGTTTTGGGCCGGTCTTTTGAATACTTGAGTTGTTGGAAATCTGGAAGGAGTATAATTTGGGTTTCGTTGTAAATTTATTGGTCTACTTGGAAATCTTTGTGCATTTTGTGTACTGGAAAATTGATTAGGTTTTGGAAAATGAGGTGACGAAAAATGGGGAGATGGAAATCGTGAATTCATGTTGAAAGATGTTTTAAAGTTAGCTCTATTTTGGTTTGGTCGTTTAGGAATAGTAAAATTATTACATTTTTGAAGGTGTTTGATATTGTCCTCCTCAAGGATGAATTGAAGTGCCTGTGCTAATGCATCTGGCCGCATAGCTCTTATAATAGGGCCTAAAGGATCTCTTAATCCTGTCAGAAAGGTCTTTAAAGCTTGATTTTTGAAAAATACTCTTTTACTTTCTTGATCTTCGGCTCTGCACCGAAGGTCAATATAATTGCAAATAGTGTTCAATAAATGTAAAATTCTTTCATAGAATTCTTTAGGGGATTCATTGAAATTTTGCCTAGAATTAACTAAATCTTGGTCCAAGCTATTTTCATCTCTTTGATCACTAAAATTTGGAATAAAAGCGTTTTTAATTTCAATCCAGTTGTTTGTAGCCCCATAAATAACTACTATTTCTTCAGCTCGACCATACAATTTATTAAGAATGCCATTTAATAAAAGCAAATTTTGAAAGTTATTGGTGTTATTTACATCAAAATAATGACCTAATAAGGCTTCCGAGGCCGCAATAAATCTATGAAGTTTGTTAGGATTTCCATCGAAATCAGGAATAATGCTCAAATCTTTCGAATCAAAATTCCGAACAGTAGCCATCTTATTTGTATTTAAATTAATAGAAATTGGTTTTATACTAAGATTTTTGAAAGAGTTTAATAAATCTTGCTCTAAATCAGAATCGTCTTCAAGGATTGAATCGGACCGTGTTTTAGAGGAGTCTGACATAAAATGCAAAAGAATCAATATATCAGTATAACTCACCACTTAGTAAACGATGCTAATTCCATGCGGTTTCCTGGATGGACCCAATGGATGATAGGTTCGGATATTTGCAGGTTTCTGGATAGAACGCCAGTTAAGTTTTGTGGGAGAGACTCTAATTAGAAAAAATTATTTTATTTCAAATATTACAATGTATGATAACTGTGACGAATGATTCGTACAATAAATCGCGAAGACTAAGTCAAGACTGATCAATTAGTGGCCCTGAATCTTATTTATAATGACAATGAAAAATAATTCGATAACGGAATATGTGGGATATGTAATTCGCGCCATCTTGTTGATACCATAAGTCATTATGGTTCTGTACTAGCGGCTCAATTATTTGAGTCAATATGTCAGAATATCTATCTCCTAAGGGAGAACATTCTTTAAACAATGCAAACATGTGTAGTGTTCTATCTTACCAGTTAAAGTCCCATCATAAATGTGAACATCGATAATTGCATTATTTTTGATGGCGCAAAAAACATTGAAACTCCAGGTCTCTTGAAAGTTCCATTGTCTGAAGTGGTGGTTGTTCTCTTCATCCCAATAATGACTGTTATGCCTATTGAAAGAACCATTCTTTGTGAATTTAGATTCATCTGTCCAAATTATACAGTCCAAAAAGTTTTCATTCTCTTGAAATCGAATCATCATAGCTTCGCAAAACTCTGTTCTCCTGACGAAATCAGTTTCCTTCAAATGCTGTACCCTATTGAATTTATATGGGTGCATTTTATGTTTTTTTTAATATTCTCCAAACACTCGATTGAGATAATCCCAGATCAATCTCGGCATCTTTGAGAGAATTTTGAGGATTCACACGAAAATATGCAAGAACTGTAATTTCGTTGTTCTCATCTTCTACTACACTTTTTTCTCTGTGTATAGTTTTCTTAACGAAAGATCCGACATTTCTCAAGTTTGTCATGGTTCTGTTAATGGTATCTCTCGTTGGTCTGGGTCGGTCAGGAAACCTCTCAATGAACAATCGAATCGTTCTATCTACAACTTTATTACATTCTCCATGAAGTAGAATGAGATTTAAATAATCTTCATTGGTAAAATTAGGCATAGTGATCGATTTTATAACTTTATTCGAATTATCACCAAATTAATAGTAAATACAAAATGCTACTGAATAAAGAGGAATTTGGCAGATGTAATTAATGATACCTATCATTAAAAAAAAAGAATGTGAAACATGGTAAGTTTTTGCATATGGTTCATAAGGAATTATTTATTTATCACTGGAGAGAAAATCGATGGCCGATTAGTTGAAATGAAGAGGTTTCCGATACAAATTCGAATCAAAATTCGCCATCTATTTAGGAACAACCTGTAACTTTTTTCTCTTGCATATTAGGGTAGTAAAATCTAAAACATGGTTTAAATAACAGTTCCTAAAAATTTCATCTTTTTGGCGTGAAGGGAAAAGAAATAGCTGAAAATTCAAGACGAAAAACAGTTTTTTGTGAATAACTCAGAAAATATCCACTTTAGGGCAAGGGTGTGATGCATACACTCACATTATTTTTTAACGTAGAGTCAATATCTGCCATAAAAAAATGGGGTTCTAATTTGAAAAAATTGATTTTTCACGATTTTGTCATCCCTAACTTTGAAAGCGATTTTTTCACCCCCTGTATCATGAATCGCGATTTCGATTTTTAAAGTGGATACATCAATCTTACATCTTGAAAAATCCCAAAAATGAAAATTTTCCATCCAAAAACCTCGAAGTTATTCTTGTTTCAGCGGAGCTCTATTTCCGATTTTTTTTCGAATTTTCCCGCTCAGAGAGAATTTTCCAACCAAAACTGAAAAATGTTACATCAAAATAACTTGAAATTTTCTAAGGAATCTATTTCTGCAATAAAAAAATGGTGTTCTAATTTGAAAAACGGAAGTTGACGTCATTTCCGGAAAAACCGGAGGTGCTCATGCCTTGAAAATATTTTAGATTTCATCAGCATCGTGAAATACTTATAAGTGCTGAATTTCATGAAAATGCGTTCAGTAGTTTCCCGTATAAATATGGGTGAGGTTCTTCGTAAAAGACCCTGTATAGTGAAGCAACTAGTGCATAGTGAAAAGGTGTGTGACAATTTACTATATAGAAATCATCATTGAATATACAATGGAGGTATTTTGTGAGAAATTTTTATGTCAATGGAAAGAAAACCTTCAGTATTAAAAGCTTATTCTGTGGACAACTACTCTATTCATGGGGGAGACAGGGTTTTTTACGGAGGTTGTTCCCTAAGCTCTTGTATCATACGCCCAATTGTATGGTACCTGCATAGACATAGAGACATGGACTGAGCAATGCCAGCATGAAATTGGCTATTTATTAGAAAGAGAGAAAAGCTCGTCGGGACATACCTTTCTCTTTTTTGTTCACATAGAGGTGAGTGTAGACCAATCAAAATTCTAGAAAAAGACAACTGCATTCCCGACGTGTTTTTCTCTCTGTCACTTTTTTTGACCGTATTTCATGCATAGATATAAAGGGAAGGCACAGTCCATGTCTCTATGTCTATGGGTACCTGTTACACTAACCTCTGTTAGAACCATAGAAATCATAATATATATACTTACTCTAGAATGCTAATCAAGTAGAAAGAAATGCGGCGAAAAATTGACAGTTGTCGTAAAAGCGAATGCGCGACATTAGTTTATCTCAACTCGAACGTTGCCTAGACTTTCCAACCTTATGTCAGTCGAATTGTTTATTTGGTATAAATGAGAAATGAACATACATACATTCGGTGAAAAAACTTATTTTTCGATTCATACAGGACTTCTTGTCGGTATTGAACACATGCATGGATTACTAATTGTGTTTACATATGCTTTGTTTTAGAACATGAGTACAATGATGTTGCAGGTTTCAATGGAAATATATCGGGATCTCGGAAGTGACGTGTTATAAGTCCAAATGTAAATTTGTCGATAGAGGTATTATTGAGTATTGATTTTATAGCGAATTCCATGGTAACAACTGGTACTTACTAAATATTTGGAACTCACAACAAAAATTCCAGAAGATCGAAACTGAATATCACCAATGCAATTCGATATTATCGCAGATTCGATTAGATGAACAGGTACCTAAGCATTGAGTGCATATTGGGGTGTAACGGGGAAGGATGCATATTATAGCCTCTCCTGTCAAATGCCAACCTCACCTACTCGCGGTGCACCCTGTTCTTACGAACGAGGCTCTGGCGACCGAACATGAGCGGTATAACTCTGTTTCCCACAATTACCTAGCCTAAACATTGGCTTGAGCAGGAAATGGCTCTATGCATTGCTCAAGTTACGTCTCAGACCTTGTCGTCTCAGGATATCTGTGCCACAAGATAATCTAGTCGTAGCCGCAACCAAAGTTGCACTGACAGCGTTACCAGTGCAGCTTTTAAACACCTTCTAACGCAGCTCCTACAAAAAGATGGATCAGTCGAACAGGACAAAATTTGTATCCGGAGGTAAAATACCCTCCCATTCGGATCTCCGGGGGAGGGTGCCTGAGCGAGTGAATCATCGAACAAATACCAATGAAAAGCACATAGCTTTTGCAGCATGGAACGTCAGAACCTTGCTAGACAACCACAAGGCTGACCGACCAGAGAGGCGTACTGCCCTAATCGATAAGGAACTGCAACGAACATCCATTGCAATAGTTGCCCTAAGCGAGACACGCTTTTCGGACGAAGGTAGCTTGGTAGAACAAGCGTATACTTTTTTCTGGAAAGGCTTGCCGGAAGGCGAAATCAGACAACATGGCGTTGGCTTTGCCATTAGAAACGACCTGGCCGCCAAACTTACCGAAAATCCAGTTGGTATCTCAGAACGTTTAATGACCCTACGCTTTCCTGCAGCGAATAACACGTTTGTGAACATCATTGCAGTATACGCACCCACTTTGAACTCCTCTGACAACTTGAAGGACACTTTCTACGAAACACTCGTTGCTACATTAAGTAAAATCCCAAAACGAGAAGGAATTATTCTCCTTGGAGACTTCAAAACCAAAGTGGGCAGATGTCAAGACTCAGAACTATGGCCGGGAATAATAGGGAAACACGGCACAGACAGCATTAATTCGAATGGAGAACGTCTGCTGGCTCTTTGTGCAGAACACAATCTGTGTATAACGAACACCTATTTTATTACGAGACCCAATTCAACGGGGACCTGACGCCACCCGCGCTCAGGGCATTGGCTTACCCCCGACTATGTGATCGTGAGAAGAAAAGATCTGAAAGAGGTGTTGGTCACTAAACCCAGAGCAGATCTGGAGTGCTGGACTGATCATAGGCTGGTAATCTCGAGAATGAAAATTTCAATGCGCCCAAAATACCAACGCAAGCCAAAGTATCTAAGAGAGCGCCTTCAAATCTCCAAAATACAAAACCCTTCTTAAAAGGAAAGATTCACAGCTGCCGCCAAAGATAGCCTAACACCATCGGATTATAACGACGACATTGAGACTCATTGGCTTCGCTTCAAGTCATCTCTTACAAATACAGCGAAAGAAATACTGGGCACAAAACGCTCCCGAAAATCCCCAGACTGGTTTGCCGATAGCGAAACTCATATCGCACCCCTTTTGGACGCAAAACACAAAGCGATGAAAACCGCAACTAACAAGCCTGGCGATGTTGCAGCCCAAAAAAGTTTTATAAACATAAAACGCGAGGTCCGTCAAGAAATAAGAAAAATCAAGGATAGCTGGTGGAAAGAAAAAGCAAGGGAAATACAAGCTTACGCCGATAACCATGACTACAGGCGTTTTTTTCGAAGCTATTAAAACTGTTTACGGTCCAAGCAGAAAAGCTAGCTTTCCTACAAGAGATGCTCATGGAGCTGTTCTAACTGATGATAGAAAAATTCTCGAAAGATGGAAGGAGCATTATTCAAAGGTCTTGAATCAAAATAACGACTCGGATTTATCCATTTTAGACCTGCTCCCCGCGTATAGTCCGATGACATCGCTTGATGACGAAATCTCAACGTCGGAAATCATAAGTGCGATTAAAAATATGAAAAATGATAAGTCACCTGGTCTAGATGGCATTCCAGCGGAGATATTCAAAGCCTTGGATGAAGACATTGTCAATAGTCTCCTTACACTATTCTGCAAGATCTGGGAACAGGGAGATGTGTCACAAGATTTCAGAGACGCTCTAGTTATCAACCTCTATAAGAACAAAGGCGATACGTCGAATTGCAACAATTACAGGGGCATATCGTTGCTTAGTGTGGCCGGTAAAATTCTCTCGAAGATTATGGCTAATCGTCTGGTTCCACTCTTAGAAAAGCTATTACCTGAATCCCAGTGCGGCTTTCGACCAAATCGAGGTACGGTGGACCTAATTTTGACACTGCGACAGCTACAAGAGAAGGCCCGTGAACAACAATCAAGGATTTATACAGCCTTCATCGATTTAATTAAGGCATTCGACTCGGTGAATCGGAGAGCGCTATGGAAAATCATGGAACGTCTTGGAGTACCCGAAAAATTCTTAGCAGTGTGTAAAAGCCTTCATACCAACAACATCGCTAGAATACAGCATAATGGCTCTACAACCGACCATTTCTCAACAACTCCGGAATAAAACAAGGCTGCGTATTAGCGCCTTTACTGTTCAATATTTTCGCCATAGCTGTATCGATAATTGCTGATATGAGTATGCCCGTAAGAGGTGTTGGGATAAGATTCAGATTTGATGGAGGCCTGTTTAACCTGAAGCGCCTCAGAGCAAAAACCCGTACCAGGTTTATCATGGAACTTCAATATGCAGACGACTGTTCACTCATCGCTAGTAGCTCAGAGGATCTACAGATAATGATGGACACCTATAAACATATATACGAAGCTTTAGGCCTTAGACTCAATATCGACAACACCAAAATCCTGGTAAGTCCGCCAGAAAGCCTTCAAACAGATATCAGCCTGGAGAATGAAACTCTAGAACAGGTCGAGTAGTTCAAATACTTGGGAAGCTTCATATATACTAGGGCTAATCTAGACACGGAAATACAAAACCGTATCAATTCGGCATCACGGGCATTCTGGAAGCTAAAGGAAAGAGTGTTTCAAAATCACGACCTCACTCTGAAGACCAAGATAGCTGTTTACAAAGCAGTGGTCCTCCCAACGCTTCTTTACGGAAGCGAAAGCTGGACGCCTTACAGGCGACATATTAAACAGCTCGAACAAACGCAACAACGTCATCTGAGACAGATAATGCACATCAGATGGTTCCACAAAGTTTCGAATGCAGAAGTCTTGCAACGGGCGAGTTGTACAATTGAGACTCAAGTAACGAGGGCCCGACTCAGATGGAGCGGCCACATTCTGAGGATGCAAGACACAAGACTCCCCAAAATAGCTCTATATGGCGAATTCACTGAGGGAGCCCGGAAACCAGGAGGCCAGTATAAGCGGTTTAAGGATACACTACATCAATCCCTAAAATAAGCTAATGCCAATCATAACTGGGAACAACTAGCGTCAGACAGGTCACAGTGGAGGTCTTTGGTACACAGTTATAATGGAGAATCGAGAAGGATACAGCGGCGGCCAGATCTGGTTGGTGACTATCCATGCCCTGATTGAGGAAGGATCTGCTGGTCACGGTTGGGTCTCTTCAGTCACAGGCGGGCACACAGTCGTAACTTTTTCTTCTTTTTGTAGATTTATTTCCGGTAACGGGATACAGCAATGATGATGATGATGATGAGTGCATATTATAAACTCCGTGCAACAATTTTGAAATATCCTGATCTAGTGCAATACTACTATATGCCATCAATGAAATTCGCTATCAGTGGAACTCGATAATTCATTCAAGTTTTGAATTTTTTTTTGCATTTATTATTTTTAAAATGATAAACAAGTACACAAGTACATTTCAGAAAATGTGGATTAAAACTTCTTACCTCTGAGCAGATCGTGCATCAGTGAAAAATCAAATGACTGAAAGAAAACGCGTTGTTGTCCGACAAACCTTCGTTACATGAATTGCCCGCTCTTCATAAGATTCGATCGACAGAATATTCAGAAACTCGGCAACGTTCTACTAGAAAATAAACTAATGATGCGCATTCGTATTAACGACCACTGTCAATTTTTCGCCGCATTTCTTACTACTGGATTAGCATTCTAGAGTAATAATATATAATATGATTTCTATGGTTAGAACTCATACATATGCTATATTGTTCGATGACTAAAAATGTCATATTTTGGAGTTAACATCAATAGCGGAAGAAAATGAATGAATCATTTCAACTTATAACTAAAGGAGGGATTGTCCTACTGCTGGAAGAATAAAGCTGTTGATCAAAATGGTTTTTTTTCGAACAAAGTGCCCTGACCAATTTAATCACCCATTTTTTTAGTGGTACTGAAATGAAAATTGCTGACTTTTACGTGGTGCACATAAGGGGGCCAAGAAAATTCAATTTCCAATTTTTCCAAATCTATATGAATTTTTTCAGTTTTTTCTTCAGCACTTGACAGCACTTGTTTCTTCGCTAGCATTTCATTTTTCCAAAGTATCGATGGAAAATGCTGGCTTTTCTGGGCTACATATAAGTTGGCCCGAAAAATTCAAACTTCGATTTTTCCAAATCTAAATGAGATTTTGCAGTTTTTTCTTCAGCATTCGCCAGCAGTTCGCTAGCATTTACTTTTTTCGAAATATCGATGAAAAATTCTGAGTTTTTCGGGCTGCACATAAGTTGGCCCGGAAAATTCAAACTTCAATTTTTCCAAATCTATATGAGATTTTTCAGTTTTCTCTTCAGCATTCGCCAGCATTTCGCCAACATTTTCTATTTTCGAAATATCGATTAAATATGCTGGGTTTTCCGGGCTTCACATAAGTTGGCCCGGAAATCTTACAAATTCAACTAAGTTCATAAATTCAGAACAACCTATAGGTTATACAATATATTGTACAGAAACAACACCTTCGACGTATAGCAGATCACCATATACTTTAGTGTACTAGTTAAAGCTTCATTTATTGCCAAAATTTCAATTTTTGTAAATTTTTTATGAATTTCAAATAAACATATATATATAGCACATCCAACAGCGTTTGTTGATATCAATTGATTCCAAACAATGTTTAGATGAAAACAAACATCCTGATCACAAAACAAAACCATACTTTTGTTTTGTCGCTCAGGATGTTTGTTTTCTGATAGGAACAAAGTCGATATTGAAATTCAATACGAGGAATAGAATACGAATTTCGCGCCCCTCAATTAAAAACAGAAAACTATTGTCAAAAAGCTTTCCTGTATTGACAGTGCGTTTTTAGCGCCATCTCGTTGTCACTGGCCAAAACGCGTGTTTTCACTGGCCAAAATGTAGTCGGTTTTCAATACTAGCGATATGAGGGCGTTTCCTATTTTTCTACAGTATAATCTATGGTAGCCATGAATTGATGTTTCCAAGGTTTCAAAAAAAAAAAATATTGAAAAAAATACATTGACAACTGACGACAGATTTTCATTTTTGACCATATTTAAAAAAAAATCGACCTCCGACCGGATATAAACCTAATCATAACAGGTAAAGACTCTAACAGATAGTCACCATGTCACCAACCAGATCTGGCCGCCGCTGTATCCTTTTGGAGTCTCCATTATAACTGTGTACCAAAGACCTCCACTGTAACCTGTCTAACTCTAGTTGTTCCCAGTTATGATTGGCATTAACTGATTTTAGGGATTCATGTAGTATATCCTTAAACCTCTTATATTGGCCTCCTGGTTTCCAGGCTCCCTCTGTGAATTCGACATACAGAGCTATTTTGGGGAATCTTGCATCCTCAGAATGTTGACACTGGTATAGCTTTCTAAATTGATTTTTTTTTCAGTGTGAGATATGGGTCAAAGCAGTGGATTCCAATTACAATACTCAACCAGAAAAATTTGAACATATTTGGAATTTGAGAGGAGTAATCTGCAATGCCTACCACAAGATAAAAGTGAATTTGTCATAATCTACAGGTCGGTACTCGAATGACGCACGTTTATGTTATTTTTTAAATTTTGTGCTTCGTATTGGATTTTTGTTCTTAACGTGCATATTTTGATGTTGATGGTTTTCATTTGAATATATCACATGTGAATGTAGAAAATGTTTTATTTTTCATTATCATGCATAGAACGAGTATGAGTCACTCGATTTTTTTTGTACTGCTACCATTATTGATGTAAAAATTGAAATTTCATAATCAGCGTGATGGCCTTTTAGGAGTTTATGGAAAAGTAATCCTTATTTTGTGCTGAAAATTAGCTTTGCGTTTCCGACAATAAACTGTCAATCTAATACCCGGTATATAGGGAGTTTCATCATAAACTGGACAAATACATGTATATCGTAGAAAGATGACATCAAGAGAATTATTTTCGCCTAAGACGTATATTTCGACACACAATCGAGCTGCAGGGTGTTAACGTGATATTTGAGAGATCCGTCAAGCTGGTGACCCACTCAATGAATTTTGGTATTAAAATGTTTTGGTGATTTTGTGCTCATTTTGTGCTAATTTGTGCCGTATATTATGAATTTTGTGCCCGTTCTGTTTTCGAGATATTTCAGGTTTTTCAAGTCTGTCACCAACTTGACGCTGTGACCCACATGTGCAAAATGAGAAATTTTCTGCTTTTGATGAATTGTGCTCATTTTGTGCTAATTTGTGATGTATGTTACGAAGTTTGTGCCCGTTTCGTTTCCGAGATATTTAAAGTTTTTAAAGTGTCTCACCAACTTGACGCTGTGACCCACATGTGGAAAATGGTAAATTTTTTTATTTCGATAGATTGTGCTAATTTTTGCCGTGTTTTATAAATTTTGTGCCCGTTCAGTTCTCGAGATATTTCAGGTTTTGTTTGTGAGGAGTGTCAAGTTGGTGGCTCACCAGTCGAATTTTGGTACGAAATATTCTCGGTATTTTGTACTTATTTTGTGCTAATTTCTGACGTTTATAATGTATTTTGTGATCTTTTCGTTTTCGAGAAATTTTGAGTTTTTCTTGTGAGTCACTAACTTGACGCGGTGACCCACATTTGGAAAATTGTTGTTGATTTATATTCGTAACAATCTATATATAAGTTCATGGACCACTATACGATTACGAAAATTCAACGTCGAACATAGGGAATGCCATGAAAAAGAAGAGGACAGAAGAAATGCAATCGTCCAGTGCGAGAATAATTTTATTACAGGTGATAAATTATTCATTCAACTAGACCGCTCCATATTCGATTTGCCCCACTTAGGTTTAAGTGACCTCCTAACTTCTTGTAAACACATAGTGGAATTCATAATAACAAAGGTTTATAGTCCAAAATCCACTATTATTTGAAACAATTTATTTTCCGGCTGACATGTTTCGACTATATATACAGGTTGTTCAGGCTACAGCTAGATGAAGAGAAGGTGAAGAAAGAGATCAGTATATTGAAATATATAGCACACCAGAATGGTCATGACCCAAAGAAAATAGATAACATCGTTCAGAAATTGACTTGCACGCCTGTGCTGGGCATAATATTGTTGCGCCGCCACTGGTATTCACGTACTATATATCTTTACACTGACAGACCATCAACCTTATGTTAGGGGCTATCTCGCGTCGATGATTCTTTCAATCTGCGTATTAAAATTTTCTCAAAGACGCTTTTCCGGTTTTCCTCTGAAGTAGGTCATATCGATCTATCCTATCGTGAATAATTTCGATTGGAAGTCATCTATTGGCTTTTCTGAAATTAATGAATTTTAAGTTGGCGAGGTTAACAATATAGTCTCGGTAAGTTCATAATCTCGTACTACTAATTTCTTAAGCATCGAGTGGGAGAGGTAAGAGGGGAAAATCAGCTGATTTAGAGGTTTGGGAATTTTATGTTTATTCGAAAACCGCCGCAAGTCCCTGTCCGCGAAAAATGCAAGACGAAAGACGAATAACCGGAGCATTGGCGAGTACTACTCTCGACTCGGAAAACAGATAGGAAATACCAGAAAAAAAGCTTCAGAAATTCGAGATTTTTCAACACGAATGTAAACGCATCCAGCTTCACCCGGGGCCTGTGGCCATTTCTTATCACTCGAGTCGATAAGGTCCATTTTCGCACAACAGCCGAGAGAGAACAGCACATCAGCTGACATGAACGTAACCTATGTGCCTAACTTCATTCATCAATTGACCCAGATTTGTACTTTTATATTTCAGTTAGACCTAAAACTGCAATAACATCAACTTAGAGTCTTTCTTATTTTCATTGCCCAACAATTTTTCTCCATGCCAGTTATGTACAGTAAGTTCAAAATGAGGATCTTTAAAAATTACTACATTGAGAGGCTATGTCCAGTTTCGTAATCAAATGCATTGACTTAGTTTATGAAGGAAGCTTTTGAGTAAATAAAGGGTTTATGCACTCTCAGGTGAGAGTTTTCAGGTATCTATCTAAGAAAAATCTATTCAAGAAAAATCTATCTAAGGAGCTCATGGAACATTTGAAATGTAATGCTCTAAACATTCCAAATTAATTCAGAATTGAGACTCATCATCATTGCTATATCCCGATACCGGGAATAAATCTACAAAAAGAAGACGGAAAAAAAAAAAAAAAAAAAAAAAAAACAGACTTGTAACTTCTTAGTGCTAGTTGCGACTGTGTGCCCTCCTGTGACTAAAGAGACCCAACCGTGACCTGCAGATCCTTCCACACTCAGGGCATGGATAGTCTCCAACCAGATCTGGCCGCCGCTGTATCCTTCTCGATTCTCCATTATAACTGTGGACCAAAGACCTCCACTGTGACCTGTCTAACGCTAGTTGTTCCCAGTTATGATCAGCATTAACTGATTTTAGGGATTGATGTAGTGTATCCTTGAACCGCTTATACTGGCCTCCTGGTTTCCGGGCTCCCTCAGTGAGTTCGCCGTATAGAGCTATTTTGGGGAGTCTTGTGTCTTGCATCCTCAGAATGTGGCCGCTCCATCTGAGTCGGGCCCTCGTTACTTGAGTCTCAATTGTTGTACAACTCGCGCGCTGCAAGACTTCTGCATTCGAAACTTTGTGGAACCATCTGATGTGCATTATCTGTCTTAGATGACGTTGCTGCGTCTGTTCAAGCTGTTTAATATGTCGCCTGTAGGGAGTCCAGCTTTCGCTTCCGTAAAGAAGCGTTGGGAGGACCACTGCTCTGTAAACAGCTGTCTTGGTCTTCAGATTGAGGTCGTGATTTTGGAATACTCTGTCCTTCAGCTTCCAGAATGCCCGTGATGCCGAATTGATACGGTTGTGTATTTCCGTGTCAAGGTTAGCCCTAGTATTTATGAAGCTTCCCAAGTATTTGAACTGCTCGACCTGTTCTAGAGTTTCATTGTCCAGGCTGATATCTGTTTGAAGGCTTTCTGGCGGACTTACCAGGATTTTGGTCTTGTCAATATTGAGTCTAAGGCCTAAAGCTTCGTATATATGTTTATAGGTGTCCATCATTATCTGTAGATCCTCTGAGCTGCTAGCGATGAGTGAACAGTCGTCTGCATATTGAAGTTCCGTGATAAACTTGGTACGGGTTTTTGCTCTGAGGCGCTTCAGGTTAAACAGGCCTCCATCAAATCTGAATCTTATCCCAACACCTCTTACGGGCATGCTCATGTCAGCAATTATCGATACAGCTATGGCGAAAATATTGAACAGTAAAGGCGCTAATACGCAGCCTTGTTTTATTCCAGAGTTGGTTGAGAAATGGTCGGTTGTAGAGCCATTATGCTGTATTCTAGCGGTGTTGTTGGTATGAAGGCTTTTACACACAGCTAGGAATTTTTCGGGTACTCCTAGACGTGCCATGATTTTCCATAGCGCTCTCCGATTCACCGAGTCGAAAGCCTTGCTTAAATCGATGAAGGCTGTATAAATCCTTGATTGTTGTTCACGGGCCTTTTCTTGTAGCTGTCGCAGTGTAAAAATTAGGTCCACCGTACCTCGATTTGGTCGAAAGCCGCACTGGGATTCAGGTAAAAGCTTCTCTAAGAGTGGAACCAGACGATTAGCCATAATCTTCGAGAGAATTTTACCGGCCACATTAAGCAACGATATGCCCCTGTAATTGTTGCAATTCGACGTATCGCCTTTGTTCTTATAGAGGTTGATAACTAAAGCGTCTCTGAAGTCTTGTGGCACATCTCCCTGTTCCCAGATCTTGCGGAATAGTATTAGGAGACTATTGACAATGTCCTCATCCAAGGCTTTGAATATCTCCGCCGGAATGCCGTCTAGACCAGGTGACTTATCATTTTTCATATTTTTAATCGCGCTTATGATTTCCGACATTGAGATTTCGTCATCAAGCGATGTCATCGGACTATACGCGGGGAGCAGGTCTAAAATGGATAAATCCGAGTCGTTATTTTGATTCAAGACCTGTGAGTAATGCTCCTTCCATCTTTCGAGAATTTTTCTATCATCAGTTAGAATAACTCCATGAGCATCTCTAATAGGAAAGCTAGCTTTTCTGCTTGGACCGTAAACAGTTTTAATAGCTTCGAAAAAACGCCTGTAGGCATGGTTATCGGCGTAAGCTTGTATTTCCCTAGCTTTGTCTTTCCACCAGCTGTCCTTGATTTTTCTTATTTCTTGACGGACCTCGCGTTTTATGTTTATGAAACCTATTTGGGCTGCAACATCGCCAGGCTTGTTAATTGCGGTTTTCATCGCTTTGTGTTTTGCGTCCAAAAGGGGTGCGATATGAGTTTCGCTGTCGGCAAACCAGTCTGGGGATTTTCGGGAGCGTTCTGTGCCCAGTATTTCTTTCGCTGTATTTGTAAGGGATAACTTGAAACGGAGCCAATGAGTCTCAATGTCGTCGTTATAATCCGGTGGTGTTAGGCTATCTTTGACGGCAGCTGTGAATCTGTCCTTTGTAGAAGGGTTTTGTAGTTTGGATATTTGAAGGCGCTCTCTTAGATACTTCGGCTTGCGTTGGTACTTTGGGCGCATTGAGATTTTCATTCTCGAGATTACCAGCCTATGATCAGTCCAGCACTCCAGATCTGCTCTGGGTTTAGTGACCAACACCTCTTTCAGATCTTTCCTTCTCACGATCACATAGTCGAGGGTATGCCAATGCCTTAGCGCGGGTGGCGCCAGGTCCCCCTTGAATTGGGTCTCGTAATAAAAAAGGTGTTCGTTATACACAGATTGTGTTCTGCACAAAGAGCCAGCAGACGTTCTCCATTCGAATTGATGCTGTCTGTGCCGTGTTTCCCTATTATTCCCGGCCATAGTTCTGAGTCTTGACCTCTTCCCACTCTAGCGTTGAAGTCTCCAAGGAGAATAATTCGTTCCCGTTTTGGGATTTTACTTAATGTAGCAACGAGTGTTTCGTAAAAAGTGTCCTTTAAGTTGTCAGAGGAGTTCAAAGTGGGTGCGTATACTGCAATGATGTTCACAAACGTGTTATTCGCTGCAGGAAAACGTAGGGTCATTAAACGTTCTGAGATACCAACTGGATTTTCGGTAAGTTTGGCGGCCAGGTCGTTTCTAATGGCAAAGCCTACGCCATGTTGTCTGATTTCGCCTTCCGGCAAGCCTTTCCAGAAAAAAGTATACGCTTGTTCTACCAAGCTACCTTCGTCCGAAAAGCGTGTTTCGCTTAAAGCAACTATTGCAATGGATGTTCGTTGCAGTTCCTTATCGATTAGGGCAGTACGCCTCTCTGGTCGGTCGGCCTTGGGGTTGTCTAGCAAGGTTCTGACGTTCCATGCTGCAAAAGCTATGTGCTTTTCATTGGTGTTTGTTCGATGATTCACTCGCTCAGGCACCCTCCCCCGGAGATCCGAATGGGAGGGTATTTTACCTCCGGATACGAATTTTGTCCTGTTCGACTGATCCATCTTTTTGTAGGAGCTGCGTTAGAAGGTGTTCAAAAGCTGCACTGGTAACGCTGTCAGTGCAACTTTGGTTGCGGCTACGACTAGATTATCTTGTGGCACAGGTATCCTGAGACGACAAGGTCTGAGACGTAACTTGAGCAACGCAGAGAGCCATTTCCTGCTCAAGCCAATGTTTAGGCTACGTTATTGTGGGAAACAGAGTTATACCGCTCATGTTCGGTCGCCAGAGCCTCGTTCGTAAGAACAGGGTGCACCGCGAGTAGGTGAGGTTGGCATTTGAGAGGAGAGGCTATAAAACGCATCCTCCCCCCTTACACCCCAGACTATTGTCCTGATGGAACCATATTTGTTTTAATACATAGGTACAACGAATGATTATCCTCGAATTAATATTATTCCCTCAAGTCATATAATCGTGTTTTGCTCTCGGCCGATATCTCATATCAATGCTGCAGTCGGTTCATTTATTTTCCCTAATTCATTAAAGTATGGCGAAGCGAATAATTAGCTATATGTCTAAATATGACTTATTTATTTATTTATTTATTTATTGCTTACAAGGAATACAAACAGGCTTAGCCCACAGAACAGTATTCACCTATTAAAAACTACAAATACAAATCAAATTAACACAAGTAAAAGGAACAACACAGTTGTTTTTGCTTTATGAAAGAGTATTCCTGAGACTTCTCTTCAGATTTTTAAGTGTTATATTGAAGATGTCCAAGTCAATGCAAATGTTATTATATGAAGGGTGTTATTCACCCCATTAGCAGTCCTGAAGCCAATATCCCTCTTCTATAGTTTGATTCCCACTTGATTCTTGGTAAGTATGTAACTTATTTCCCCTTTAACGTTTTCCATCTACTTACACGTGTTATTGAATCTATCCATTTGTGCCATAATGTCACCGAAATATTTGTATATGTTCATTTTTATTATTTTTCATCACAATTCAACACTTTCACCCTAGATCTTACCTCAACCAGGTTGAAGGAGAAGTTGAATATTTTCATCGCAATTTTCGAATGAATCTTTATTCTATTTATAATAGCCATTTAAACATGTGATTGGGAGGTAATGAATTCCATGTTTTATGGATTTCTACTCGTATTTCTTCATTTTTTATTATTTGTTTACCTATTTATGCAAATCATATCATTTGATTGAAGTTGTATCATACTGTGAATGTTTTGCAGAAGCTTTTGAGTGTGAGGACAAAATATGAAGAAGCGACAGATGCCGAAATCATACAAAGTGTTTCCCATACGTATATTGTTGGATGATGTCAGATGATGGACGGAATAAAAAGTGAGTTTTATAATTTTTTCATTTTCTGAGATTTTTTGCTTTTCTTCAATTCACTCTCAGAACAATTAATTTTGTGTTTTTTTTCACGAATACTTGTTGTCCGAGTTGCTGTCTAAAATGAGAATCTGCACTAAAATTGTTTACGTGATGTGATTTTTACAGGACTTTTATTGTTTTGTAAATAATGCTTTCACTTTATAGAGTATGAGAGTCCTACTTCAAACAAATTCTGTGCATAAAAGACAGTTTTTTTGTTGTAAATATACAAGCACAGGTTGATTAGTATTTTTAAATGTCGCTCTCTCAAGTGAAGGAATATTATACAGTAATTTGATACATTATCGAAAATTTTTATAATTTTTTCTGAGGGGGTAACCATTTTCGAGATCGATGTACTTTTGAAGACCGAAATCATCCTCCGAAATCCCGAAATCATCATTCGAAATCCCGAAATCATCTTGATTTCCGAAATCAATGTACATTTTTCTAATAGTGGTTACACTCTCGATTTTTTCTAATGACTATCCTATTTTTTAAGGCCATTTCTGGAGGTTTTATCAAGTTACACTTAAGTAAGTATGTACCAAATATTAAAGTTTTATTTCTTGTCGTTGAAAAGATGTTCAACAAACATCCACTAATTCGAAAACGAGGGAATCTGATTCAACTCATTGAAATAACTCAAGTATTTTAAAAATGGAATGTCACGAGATTCTTAATAAGCATTTTCTGTCAAATAAAAAGTTGAATAAAACTATTTAATGAGAATAGCAGCGAAAAATAGCGAGGATATTTATTAGCTTGTCGTTCTGTGGGAAAGAACGTTTGTTGAAAGATCGAACAAAGGAATAAGAACTTAATATTTGTGTGCGCATGTGTAACTTGAGATAGCACCTTTTAAGAGTAGTCATAAAAAAATTAGGATTGTCTTTTGAAAAAATCATCACTGACGTCATGTCGCATATTAAGGTTACGCTGTACAACATTTTTCTGAATGAAAAAATAGCGCAACTTAAACCACCGATCGCTCTGGTCGGGCATATTTACAACAAAAAAACTGCCTTCGATTCACTGAATTTGTTCAAAGTTAGAGACTTGCACTATATAATCTTCTGTTAACATCTATTTGTTCTGATACCAAAAATCACACCGATCATAAATTTGACAAGTTGAAGAAAACATCGTTCAGTAAAATGTATCTTTTCAGTACTATAAATACATATTCCATACTACCAATGTAGTATTATCTGACAGGTTCTTTATAAATGATTTTTACACCATAGTGGGCGTCAATTTCGAAATTCTATGTATGTTATTCAGTTCAAAGCCCTCTAGTAAGGAGCATCATTCGAAGCCAAATGCTATGCAACAATCTCTAATAAAGATCCCATATTTGCTCAATTAATTCTCTGAATTATTTCAATGAAAGTACATATTGATTACTTTTCCTCCAATTTTGCGATAATTACCCCAATTCTTCGTAGAAGGACTTTCATGACCCTAAATTGACAAAATATGATACTTTCTGTTTCTGAAAAATCATAAAAATATATTCATTACAGGAATGCCAGTAGTCGACCACAATTCCGGTTTCAATTATCTGCAGATCCTGACGACGAAGATTATATGAAGGTTTCGTGTATATTGATACATATTTTAATGTTGTTAATGGAAAATGAATAAATTTTTTCAACTGATTTTGATCTACTCAATGCAAAAAAAACTTGTTATACTATTTCAGGAAAACCTTATACATATAAATATAATGTTGCTTAAAAAAATATCTTGCGAGATCTTTGAACAATGTTTAGCAAGGGACTTCATAAAATACAAATCCTGAAAAATTTGGTATTACTTTGAAGATATATGTTCAAAGTATTGCTTAATTCTACAGGAACATGTATTTTATGAAGTTATTCAGCTACCCTGGCAAAATTTTGTTCAGAGACTTCGCAAGATATTTTTTCGCATATTGCAGAAATATTTCACATCAGATAACGCATAATATAATTCAAAACATTTCCTAAATTTTTATGGGAATATTTCCTATTATTGCATATGAATCTTCCAAAAATATTTTTAGAATGTTTCCAGCAACTTCACACAAACATCGCAGAAATATATTCAGTAACATATCAGCTGGAAGATTGCGAAAACCTCTTCTGAAGATTTCAGGAAACATTTTCTTCAACTAGAAGAAATCTTGCCTAAATATTCCATGTAATATTACTATGATCTTTAGAAGAGATTTCACACAATGTTGTAGAAAATATTGCAAAAATCTATATGAAACATTTCATGAAATATTTAAATGTGAGAAAAAGTCGGACATAACTTTATTTCATGAATATTTCAACGAAAGATTTATTAAATATTCAAAACCTTGCGTACAAATATTTCATAAATATTTGACAAATATCACATGCTATGTGGGTTGTACCAAATTTCTCCCAGATATGCGAGTACTCATAATTACTATAGACGATATTATTCTTGAAGGCTAGGAATCTGAGAAATTTGTTTTGTATTCTCCCAATTCTTGCTATATAGTGTTCGTATTGAGGATTCCAAATTGTTGATGCGAAATTCAGTCGACTATATATATATACGAAAAATATAATACCAAAAATGTTTTATTACTTTCAAAAGTTCTACAGTGCCAAAGGACATATCCGACCAACCTATTGACATCCCGTAGAAGATTTTCGATATGCTGATCGAATAAGAGCTTTCTGTCAAACGTTATCCCTAAATCCACAATATGGTCTACCTGCGAAAGAGAATAATCCGCCATGGAATATTGATGCTCTATAAGTTGTACATTTCTACTAAAAATAACCTTGTGGCATTTGTCATAGTTCAGGAAAAGACTATTCTTTGCACAATAATTCAATAATCTATCAATGTCCTGCTGTATCAGAATAATGTCCTCCACTCCCTTAACTCCTCTGAAAAATTTGAGGTCGTCGGCATACAATAGAAAAATGCAATTTCTGAAACACTTTCCTGTAGTGTTTAAATATATAATAAAAAAGAGTGGTCCCAGGTGAGAACCCTGGGGCACCCCTGAAGTATTACACAATGTAGCAGATCGAACGCCATTTATTGTCACAAATTGAGACCTTCTACTTATATAATAGGAAATCCATCTCAAAAGATCCCCCATATACCCACTTCAGCGAGCCTCCGAAGCAATTTCGCATGACTTACTTTATCAAAGGCCTTCTTGAAGTCCGTACAACTAACATCAACCTGAGTTTGTTGGTCCATGGTTCTCTGAAGATACTCAGTAAATGTCAAAAGATTAGTTTCAATAGTCTTTCCTTTTTGAAAACCATGTTGTTGATCGATTATCATGTTCTTAGTATGATTATAAATATATTTATAAACCAACGACTCAAAAATTTTTGGGATAATGAATATTATGCTTATTGGTCTATAGTTTTCAATTTCATTTATCGGGCCGCTTTTATGTACTGGAGTTATAGATGAGATTTTCCACTGTTCCGGAAACATTGCAGTACTCAAGGAAAAATTAAAAATGTGGAGTAGGGGAGAACCACAGATTGTGCACAATTTTTCAGCAATATTGGAGGAATACCGTCAGGTCCAGATCAAGTCATTCGCTTGACAAAAGAAGACGTGCTACAGTGCTCCTAGTGCTATAAAAGAGAAAGCGGAAGAGAAAGTCGAAGTGAAAGTGCCCACTAACAAAGCTACGGAATATTTGATTCCGACTGTGAAGTTTGTGTAGGTTCTATATTTGCTATCGGAATTTTAATTCGTTAAAATTTTCAATGTTGGTGTTCATCCACAGTGTCCAGAAGTTCTTTTCGTTGGTACTGCAGAAAACATCAGGTGAGCTCATTTTTCGTATCTTTTTTCTGATTTTTTGTCATAGCGTAGAAAACTTTCGGCTTTATACCATAGTTTTATATTAGACTATTTCAGTGAAGATTCCTGAATATTTTATTACTTTCAAATTGTTTGATATTTTGAGATTTTTGAGTATAAAACCATGTCGGAAACCTCAGATAATGAGGGTTTCTACATGGAAGTGACCGATGCTGAAGAATTCAGCGAAGGCGAAGACGAGGAGCTTGTAAAGCTCAGAGAAGAAAATGGGCAGTTGAAAGCTCAAATAGTCAAACTGACTGAAACTCTGTCACAGTTGGTCGGTGAGATGCGCCTCTCGAGGGAGGAAATGACCCGCAATAATATGCCGAAATCTCCCACTTACGCCGCAATCACAAAACCGGTATCGGGTTCCAAGAATAATTCCCTTAAAGGAATTTTTTCACAACCCGAAACAAGGAAAAATGATTCAACGCAGGTCGCGAAGGCCCCAAACGCGCCCCCAACTAAACGCGCGCGAAAAGAAAGCTCCTCTTCTGATGAGGAGACTGTCAAGAAGGCAACGGAAGTGCCTAAAAGAGATAAAATTCCACCCATCACGATGATGGACACCTCAGATTGGGTAGAGATATTTAAAGCTCTCTACACAAAAAGGATAAACTATTATACAACCGTGCAACTGCAGTTAAAGACGGTATAAAAATCATCGCGTCAACCGTAGATGATTTTAGAAAAATCACAACATTCTTCGAGCAGCATGGTAAAGAATTTTTTACCTACCAAATGGAGGAGGAGAAGAAGATATATGCCGTTATTAGGCATTTACCAATCGATGCTGATCTTGCGTTGATTAAGGACGACCTGATATTCCAGGGAATATCAGACGCTGAGGTGTCCAGCATGACATCGAACAAGACAAAGAAGCCCATACCTCTCTACCTGGTTAAAACCCAGAAAAAGGAAATCTTCGAAGTGAAGCGACTCTACAACCTCTGTATTGTGGTTGAACATAAAAAGAGGCCTGAAAGTCCAAGCCAGTGCTTTAGGTGCCAAAGGTACGGACATGCACAAAGCAAATGCTCCTTCCCGTGGAGATGCGTGAAGTGCTCAGGAAGTCATAGCAGCAATGACTGCACACTCACCAGAAAAGGTGGAGACAGAAATGCCACATGCGTCTTATGTGGAGAAGAATGCCATCCAGCTAGCTACAAAGGATGTAGCGAGTTCAAGTTGGTGACCAGAAAAAAGAATTCCCGAAAATCAGCTGAACAGAAAAAGAAGGTAACAAAAACAACAACTTCTGAACAAAAAAATCAGGAAGTAACGAAGACCCAACCTACAGAGCAGGAAAAGAAGAGGGAGACTCCAAAACCCGTTCAGAAAAAAGAAGGACAGAAGAAGCTTACAATGAAACAGGCTGTGAACAGTCGACAGGAAAAGAAAAAGATAACTGAGTCAGCCGATGATTTAGATATCTTCACGCAAAAAATTTTCAACAAAATAATGTTGAAAATTGAGAGGGAAATGGAGAAAACTCCAAGCATTATTTAGTGAACTGAATAAATGGACCTTACGAATATTAGGAAGAAATCCCTCAAGATAATCTCGTGGAACATAAACGGAATCAACACCCGGAAAGCCGAGATAGAAGAAATAATATCAGAGAGACAAGCTGATATTATAGCCCTACAGGAAACAAGAATAAACCGGAACAGACGACTGAATTTCATGAATTATGAAACGTATAGATGTGACAGAATTACAAACACCGGAGGAGGAGTAGCAATATTGGTGAGAACAGATCTGAAACACTACTTTAAAAGTAGATCCGACGAAACACAAGGAAAAACAGAAAAAGTAACAATTGTTGCCGAATTAAATCGGCAAAGAGTCGAAATAACCTCGGCGTATAAGCCACCTCAAAACAATTTATTGGAAGAAGAGATAAACAACATGTTGAAAGGATCAAACCCGAAAATCTCCATCGGAGATTTCAACTGTAAATCCCCATTATGGAACAGCATAACGGAGAATAGAAATGGCAACAAACTCAAGGATTTCGCCGAAAAACAAAATGCCATAGTGATTGGACCAGAGTTACCGACATATCTTGCTTTTGGTATAGGAATACCAGATGTAATAGATATCGCGATATTGAAAAATATAACTCAAGAATTCTCTATTGAAACTTTGGAAGATGGAACCTCAAACCACAATCCCGTCGAATTGACAATTGGAGAAGAGCAAAGAGAAAAACTGATGGAAATAAGAGAATACACCAATTGGGCTAAATACAGCCATTTAATACAATCGGAAATAACAGAAATTCCAACAATAAGCACTCCAGAGGATCTGAAATGTGCAGTTGATGAACTGGAAGAGATTATATTGAAAGCTTACGAAAAAAGCACGATAAGAGTGAAGAGACCAGCACCAAGTCATCCGCATGGCGATACGCCTAAAGAAGTAAAAGATCTTATACGAGAAAATCGAAGACTAAGAAGAATATATCGGATGAATAAAAATGATTTGAATAGAAGGAACCTCAACCGACATAGCCAAGTTCTGAAAAATGCCCTGAAAGATCTAAGAACAAGCAGATGGAACAAAAGCGTTCAAGAACTGAATACAATCGATCATTCTGCATGGAGAATGCAAAAAAGCCTACGAGGAGAAAATACTAAAATTCCACCCCTACACGGAGAAAGGGGAATGGCGTATACTGATACTGATAAGGCAGATGCATTGGCGGACTCGATCGAAAGAGAATCGAGAATAAATTACAGGATAGACGACGATAATGAAGATTTGGAAGAACTGGTTGAAGAAAATGATGAAGAAATGGATGAATTACCAACGGCTGCTGAAATAGACAAGCCAACATCGCCAAATGAAATCAGGAAATAATTAGAAGTTTAAAGAAGAGGAAAGCTCCCGGAAGCGATAAAATAACGAATGTTATGTTAAAGAAATTACCTAGAAGAGGTATAGCCGCTCTAACAAATATCGCGAATGGAACAGAACACTACCCAGAAAAATGGAAAACAGCGGAAGTCATAGTATTCAATAAACCATTTAAAGAGAAGAAGTTCCCACAAAACTACAGACCGATAAGTCTACTGTCGGCGTTAGGAAAAGTTGTAGAAAGGATTATCGCCACGAGGCTAAATGAGGAAACCGAAAATCTGAAACTGATACCGCCAGAACAGTTCGGATTCAGAAGAGATCATTCAACAGAGCAACAATTATTAAGGCTCACAGAGTACATTACAGAGGGATTCCAAAATAAACAAGCCACAGGTCTTGTTTTACTAGACGTCGCCAGAGCTTTCGACAGACTATGGCATGAAGAATTAATATATAAGATGAGAAGTGCTGGATATTCGATCAAAATAGGCAAGTTGATCCGGAATTATCTCAAAAATAGAAGATTTTACGTGAAAGTGGAAGGAGAATGCTCCACAACAAGAGATTTAGAGGCTGGGGTACCCCAAGGGTCAGTGCTTGGGCCACTTCTGTACAACATATACATTCACGATATTCCGAAGAATCCAAGAACCATGCTAACGTTATATGCTGACGACACAGGCATAGCAACTCGACACCGAAACCCAGAAGTAATAGAACGAGTTCTACAAGAAACGAATGACGAAACAAATGACTGGTGCATAAAGTGGAAAATCAAGATCAATGGACAAAAGAGCCAAGCAATATTACTACAGAAGAGAAGACTGCGACCCACAAAGAAACTGGAAGTTGACTGCGAAGAAATCGACTGGAAAAATGAAGCTAAATATTTAGGAATAACGCTTGACAAAGGACTTACTTGGAAAAGTCATATCAAACAAGCAATCTACAAAACGAAAGCAGCGATGAATAGACTCTACCCTTTAATAGGAAGAAGAAGACACATGTCGAAAGAGACAAAATTGAAGATAATCAAAGCCGTTGCTAGGCCTCAACTGACTTATGGATTAGTTGCCTGGGGCTTCGCGGCAAAGAACCACATCAAAAGAATTCAGGCCACTGAAAACATGCTGCTACGATAAGCAATAGATGCACCTTGGTTTGTCAGGAATAGACAGATTTATAGGGACCTAAAATGGGAAACCATAACGGAATTCATGAACAGAAAAGCAGAGAAATTATTCGAAACAGCGAAAAACCATCCGAATCAAGAACAAGAGATCAATTAAAAAGAGATTAAAATAACAACAGAAACTCATTGAAAAATTCAATAAAGTTTTAATCCAATAAAGGATAAACACATTAATCCCAGCACGATAATGTGCGAGAAGAAAACCGACTAAGAGACGAACGGTTTATAGGCAAATGCCCGGAACCAAAATTCAAGAAGCAGTAGGGTTTTTAGTGGGTCTCGAGCTCAGGAGAGTGAGAAACGCCACACTTGTTCCCCCTCAGGAGAGGGTGGTTCGTCTGATTTGCAGATTTTCCCCCTGCTACACCAAAAAAAAAAGGTCCAGTGCCTTTAGAGACATCAACACATCTTAATGCACCCATTACTTCGTCCAATTCGAAAACAACACTCGTCAGATAATCACTACTATATAAATTTTGAGTGCATTCAAAAGCTGAAACACCCTGATCTTCCGCAGTTTCATAAACCCCATGAAAAAATTTAGCAAAGAGCTCAGCTATGTCCCCCGAGTTATTGCCTGTTTCATGCCCGAGATTCATCTCGACAGGAAAACGAGAATTTTTATTCTTACGAGCAACATGCCTGAAAAATTTTTTCGGACAAATAGTAACCTCATCCTCTATCCTTTCCAAATAATTCTTGTGATCCAAAAATATAAGTTTTTTACATAGTGATCTCAAGTTTCTGAAATGACGAAAATCATTGAAGTTCTGATATTTCTTCCACTTTTTATTAATTCTTTGTTTTATTTTGATTAGTTTGATAGTTTTCATGGAGAAAAAAAGAGGAAAGTTTCTATTTCCTTTTGTCTGAGGAACACTCTCCCTTACAATATCGTTTACAATTTGATAAAAAATATCCACCCTGAGATTCACATCACTCTGGAGAACACCAACCCAATCTACCGCTTCAAACCTTTCATTTATCGAATCGTAGTTGGCTTTCTTAAAGGGCCTGTTCCGATATTGCTGGTTTTACTGGCCCGCAATCTAACAATAGAACTCGAACGACTGGGCCAATAGGCATCGTCTCTGAAATACTGACAGTACTGTTCAGGAATATCGGAACAGACGGAAAGTTGAACGTGAATAAGTAGTAATTCCGAGTCATTCGCTTGACAAGAGAAGACGAGCTACAGTGCTCCTAGTGTTATAAAAGAGAAAGCGGACGAGAAAGTCGAAGTGTCACAGTGCCGTAAAAGTGAAAGCGGAGGTGAAAGTGTACACTGGCGAAGCTGCGGAATTTATGATTCCGTCTACGAAACGTCCGAAGTTTTTTGTAAGTTCTATAAGTGTATGTGTTATAGAGCGGAAATTCGTTCAAATTCAGTGTATTCAGTGTCGAGTCCAGATCCCAAGATCGCTGGTTCCACGGATATCACTGGTGAGTCGATTTATTTTTCTGATAGTATAGAAAATATTTAATTTAGCCACATAGCTTAATAGTAACATAGTAGTAAGGATTTCCAATATTCATTATTATTCCGAAATATCTCATATAGTTCAATACAGACAAAAAGCCATGTCGGAGGTCTCAGACAATGAGAGCTCCTACATGGAAGCTACGTACACCGAAGAATTCAGCGATGGAGATGCAGAGGAGCTTGTAAGGCTCAAAGAAGAGAATGGGCAGTTGAAGGCTCAAATAAATAAACTGACTGAAACCGTGTCTCAGTTGGTCGGGGAGATACGCCTCTTGAGAGAGGAAGTTAACAAGAATAAAGCGCCTCAATCCCCTAGTTTTGCTGAAATTGCAAAACAGATTACGGCACAGAAATCCCCCACATTTGCAGAAATTGCAAAGCCGGTAGCGGTCCCCAAAAATTCCTCCAAACAGGAAGTAGCTCCAGAACCGGAAAAGAAGAGAAATTTTGCAACTCAAGTTGCTAAAACCCAGAACGCGCCGCCCAAAAAACGCGCGCGTAAAGAAAGTTCATCTTCAGACGAAGAGACCGCGAAAAAAGCAACGGAGTTACCTAAAAAAGATAAAATTCCACCCATCACGACGATGGGTAGAGCCGATTGAGTAGAGATCTCAAAAGCTCTCTACTTGAAGAAATTCAGCTACAACAGAGCAACCGTCGTAAAAGACGGGATCAGGATCGTAGCCTCGACTGTGGACGACTACAGGAACATAACAAAATATTTTGACCAGATTGGTAAGGAGTACTTCACGTACCAGATGGAGGAAGAGAAAAAGATATACGCAGTTATAAGACATCTCCCAATAGATGCTGATCTAAATATAATAGAAAATTATCTAAAGGTCCAAGGAACCCATGACGCCGAGGTGTCCAGAATGACATCCAATAAAACCAAAAAGTTTATACCCTTATACCTGGTAAAAACTCAGAGAAAGGAGCTTTTCGAAATAAGACGCCTCTACAATCTCTGCATTGTAGTGGAATCAAAAAGAAGGGCAGAAAATCCAAGCCAATGCTTCAGATGTCAGAGGTACGGACATGCCCATAACAAGTGCTCTTTTCCATACAGATGCGTCAAATGTTTGGGCAATCATTGCACAAAAGATTGCGAACTTACCAGAAAAGGTGAGGAGAGAAATGCCACATGCGTTCTGTGCGGCGAAGAAGGCCATCCAGCAAGCTACAAAGGATGTAGCGAATTCAAATTAGTTACAAGGAAGAGGAAAACAGGCCAGAAATCGGCTCAGCAGAGCACGATTCCTCAAAAAGTCCAGGAGAAAAAGAAGCCCACCCCCTCCAAAGTAGACGACAAGAAAAAAGAAGTATCCAAACCAGTACAGAAGAAGGAGCAACCGAAAATGCCCCAAGCTAAACCTACGATCAACAAAACAAAAGAAAACAGAAAAGTCTCTGCATCCGCCGACGATTTAGACACTTTTACTGAAAAAATTTTCAACAAAATCATGTTGAAAATTGAAAGAGAGATGGAGAAAAAACTCCAAGGAATGTTCAGTAAACTGAAATAATGGAACATACAACTAGGAAAAATTCCCTTAAAATAGTCTCCTGGAACATAAACGGGGTCAGAACTCGAAAACCCGAGATAGAAGAAATAATATCAGAGAGAAAACCTGATATTATAGCCTTACAGGAAACAAGAATACAACCAAATACGCGATTGAACATCATGAATTATGAGATATATAGATGTGACAGAATCGCAAACACTGGGGGAGGTGTTGCCTTACTGGTTAGACGAGATCTGAAACACTATTTTAAAGGAAGATCTGACGAGCCACAAGTAGAAACAGTGACGATTGTTGCTGAAATAAATCGACAAAGAGTCGAAGTCACATCGGCATATAAAAGACCCCCAAATAACTTATTGGAAGAAGAAATCAACAACTTACTAGATGGAACAAACCCGAAAATCTGCATCGGAGATTTTAATTGCAAATCTCCAGAATGGAACAGCAGGATGGAAAACAGAAATGGCAGAAAACTGAAAGATCTCGCTGAAAAACATGAAGCTATCGTTATTGGACCTGAAGAACCAACGTACCTAGCATTCGGAAATGGATTACCAGATATAATTGATATCGCAATTATGAAAAATATCACTAGAGAATTCTCGATTGAGACCTTGTGGGACGGAACCTCTAACCACAACCCCATCGGATTAACAATAGGAGAAGGGCCAAGAAGAGAACTAATGCAAACAAGAGAATACACCGATTGGACGAAATATAGCAATCTGATACAATCGGAGGTAACAGAAATACCAACAATCAACACACCGGAAGACCTAGAAAGAGCAGTTGATAAACTAGAAAAGAATATACTAGATGCCTACAAAAAGAGCACAAAGAAAATAACGAGACCAGCACCGATACATCCACACGGTGATACATCCAGAGAAATCAAAGATCTCATCAGGGAAAATCGGAGGCTAAGAAAAACATACAGGCTCAACAAAACAGATATAAATAAGAGAAATCTAAACCGACACAGCCAAGTTCTAAAAAATGCCCTGAAGGACATGAGAACAAATAGATGGAACAAAAGAGTTCAAGAACTAAATACTATCGATCATTCTGCATGGAAAATGCAAAAATGTCTGAGAAGAGAAAAGACTAAAATACCACCTCTCCACGGAGAAAGAGGAATGGCATATACGAATATCGATAAAGCAGAAGCACTGGCGGACTCGATAGAAAGAGAATCGAGAATAAACTACAGACCTGATGACGATAATGACGAGCTGGAAGATCTTGTAGAGAACAACGAAGAAGAAATGGACGAACCACCAGTAGACGACAAAATAGAAAAACCAACTTCTCCATTTGAAATGAAAGAGATAATCAGAAGCTTGAAAAATAGAAAAGCTCCCGGAAGTGATAAAATAACGAATGCTATGTTGAAGAAATTACCTAGAAAAGGTATAGCTGCTCTCACAAATATTGCAAACGGTATAATGAGGACTGAACACTATCCGGAAAAGTGGAAAACTGCAGAAGTCATAGTGTTCAACAAACCAGGCAAAGATAGAAAATTCCCCCAAAACTACAGGCCGATAAGTTTATTGTCCGCCCTAGGAAAAGTAATAGAAAGGGTAATCGCTAGGAGGCTTACAGAAGAAACTGAAAATCTGAATCTCATTCCAGCAGAGCAATTCGGATTCAGAAGAGACCACTGAACTGAACAGCAATTACTGAGACTCACAGAATACATAACAGAAGGATTCCAAAATAAACAAGCAACCGGTCTTGTACTACTAGATGTCGCCAGAGCATTCGACAGAGTATGGCATGAAGGATTGATTTACAAAATGAGATATGCTGGATATTCAATGAAACTGTGCAAGTTGATTAGGAATTATTTGAGGAACAGAAGATTCAACGTGAAAGTGGAAGGAGAAAACTCCACAACCAGATATATGGAAGCAGGGGTGCCTCAAGGGTCAGTACTTGGGCCGTTACTGTATAACATATATATTCACTATATACCAAAATCTCCAAGGACTATGCTGACACTATATGCCGACGACACAGGAATCGCAATGCGACATCGCAAGCCAGAAATCATAGAAGGAATATTACAAGAAGCTATAGATGAAATAAATGACAAATAAATGACTGGTGTATTGAATGGAAAATAAAGCTCAACGGACAAAAGAGCCAAGCGATATTACTGCAGAAGAGGAGACTAAGAACTACAACAAATCTAGAGGTAGATGGAGAAGAAATCGAATGGAAAAACGAAGCGAAATATTTAGGTATCACCCTAGACAAAGGTCTAACATGGAGAAGCCATATCAAACAAGCCGTTGACAAAACCAAGGCAGCGATGAATATGCTCTACCCGCTGATAGGTAGAAAGAGCCACATGTCAAATGAGACAAAATTGAAAATAATCAAAGCCGTTGCTAGACCGCAACTGACTTATGGATCAGGTGCTTGGGGATTCGCGGCAAAGAGCCATATTCAAAGAATTCAGGCAACAGAAAACAAGCTACTACGATGTGCCATAGATGCGCCTTGGTTTCTCAGGAACAAACAGATATATCGAGATTTGAAGTGGGAAACCATCACAGAATTTATGAAGAGGAAAGCTGAAAAGTTATTCGAAACAGCGAAGGAACATCCAAACGAAGAACTCAGGAGACTAGTGGACTACGATCCGGAGGAAGACAGAAGAAGAATGAGAATTTACAAAAGGAGACCGCGAGATCAATTGAGGAGAGATTAAAATGAGTTCGAAAACTTATTAAAACTATACTAAGAAGAGATATCCGAAATGGACGAACATGAAAACCCTAGCACGACAATGTGCAAGAAGAAATTAACCGATTAAGGGTTTATAGGCAAATGCCCGGAACCAATAAAAAGCAGGTTAGGTTTAGTGGGTCGCGAACTCAGGAGAGTGAGTAACCCCACAGTGTTCCCTAGAAATGGGTTCCTCTGGGCGAGAGATAGAGCCCCGTGTTTTCACGGTCGCAGATTCCCCCTGCAATAAAAAAAAAAAAAAGAAAGTGAATAAGTTCGCTCTGTTTTCTAAATAATGTGTAGTTTTAATATTTAAAGTTAATTCTACCGAGGGATGGTATTCATCCTTCCTTACAAATGGATTTTCATTTTTCATCAAATGACCAACATTACTTTCAGTACACAAAACAAGATCAAGCAGTTTCCCATTTTTATTTAATATATTATTGAATTGAACTAGTTCCATGAAACAAAATGTATCAATTATACGGGAAGAATATACATCAACATTAGTTGCAACCAATATATTGTCTCTATCATTCTGACTTACCCATCTGATGGAAGGGCAGTTGAAATCACCACACATCAACAAAATGTTATCCTTGATGGTCAATTTATTTAATTCAAGTTCGGAGAGAAATGAAGCAGAAGCAAGTTCATCGCCCGGTGGTAGATAGACACAGCACAAATACATCCTAATGTTATTTAACCTAACCATAACCCATACATCCTCCGCTTCACTATTAAAGTTCACCAGCACTTCAGGACTATTTCTGACCGCAATGAATACTCCGCCACCCTCCTTCTTGAAAGAAGATGCAGAGCTACGATCTCTGCAGAAGATTGAGTACTGGTTTTCATCAATTAATTCGGAGTTAACCACAGTATCATTCCCAGGTGACCAGTAACATATCTGTTATGTTTTCTCGGGAGATCGAATGGGGAACTTTGTTATGTGTTATTTTTCTGTAACCATTACGTGTCTGATACGATATTTGGGATGTACCTGTGCTCTATTTAAATTATATCCACATTTTGTAAATTTCATGTACCCGCTCCAAGATATCCACGTAACATATTTGTAACATTGTTCTTTATTTGCCATGTATCATTTTGAGATCATCGACAGAGCATCCCAGCGAGCACAAACATCCCTGGGATGTTTTGGGATGTTTCGAAAATGTTGGCATGAGGATGTTTCTTTGAAACGTAATATGCACTTCCCAAAGAGGTCTCCAAAGGCTATTGGAAATCTTTATTTGTTCTGATCTGTGCCATCTGTGGCATTTCTTCGTCTACCTACTGAGAGGTACTGTCGAGTTGAAAATAATGTAAACGTGTGGATATCTTCTCTTGGCGTCGCATAGTTTGCCTTGGGAGATTTATTCCAAATAAACAATATACAATTCACCTATGTCATTTTGCCGCCATTTCCACTTTCTTCGTAGTTTGGACTGTGGACTGTTCGGAGTCGAAAGTTGATTGGTGATTTGTATAATATTAACTAGTTCTGTGTTGGTTTTGATTGTGAATTTAGGATCGATCTCTTCATAGTAACCAAATACAATTAATAAGTAAGTATTACATGAATTAAATGTATAGTATAATGTCCAGAAACATACATATAACCTCAAAAGAATCCACGCTGCGTGGTTAATATTATTTGTATATTTGGGACTAGGTATAAGAGATCATTGTATTTTGGTTGGAATAATCGAATGGTATATGGAAGGTTATTATAATTATTCAAGAAATAACTTTATAAAGTTTAAAGCCATATCATCGAGGATTTCAACATATTTCGATAATCTATCTCTGCCGTTGATAATTCCCAGAATATTTTGTAAGATTACTCTTCCGACGATGATCATTCATCATTTATGAATCAAAAAATAAATCAAATTGTCCCAGAAAAGTTCTTGTTTTTGAAAACTCCTTCAAATTGTTCCATCTTCAAATACCAGTACAAATAATTAAATAAATAAAATCGTTTCGCAAATGAACCTGGTCAGGAGCTATATACCACTCAAATCTTCCAGATCCTTTCATGCAGCTATTTTTTCTGTTATTTTAATTGGAAAAAATCATCTTAACCTTCATATATTTTGTGAATTAATTGTTTGAATTGTTTTTATTTTGTAGATGTGATCCATAAAAAATTCCAAATCACTAGGAAAAGGTATTCGAACTTTATGCCAAAGATTGGTTTAGGCATATTAGGCAGAGGAAGAGGGACGATAAAATGAAGGGAAAATAAATTTTCCATAAATTTTTTTTCATTTTCCCTTTCGGTACATCTAAAATTATAATCAGTTTGTTTTCTATTATTTCTGTTTTTTTATGTTAAATGTGATATTTCTTTTTGGTTATTTATGTTTGTTTTATTGAATGTGATATATTTTTTTGTTTATTCTCCCTTTCTGTAGTATAATATTTATCAATTGCTTTTTGTTGTTCAATTTTTTATGTGAAATGTGATTTCTTTTCCTTTTGTACCTGTTGAAGTATCATTAAAATATTTTTATTCTTATATAGTATTCTGTATTTCATTTAAAAACTTTGTAGTTCATTTAAAATAGAATATGGTATATCCTCAAACATTCAAATGAAAGAAAAAAGGCCTCACAATAGAATTTCATATAAAGTCTTACAAACAGCGATTTCGTGTGCGCAAATCGCTTTAGGAATGTTCTATTGTGTACATGAAAAGGCTATCAAAAAAACTTCTGAGTAGTTCTTTTTGTGACATCCCAGGGACATCCATATAAAAGCCGCCTGCGGCGGACATTGGCTGTTCTATAAAAGTTCTTTTCATGTATAAACAGAACATCGCAGTGGATGTTCAATGTCTCGAAATCTCTTACTTTTAACATCTCTGAGATGTTTTTGTGCTCGCTGGGATGACACCGTAAGCGTTTTAACTACCTTCGAGGGCGCTGTAAAACGTAAACAAATATGGAGGATTGTGAGAAATGCTATTGATACTGCTGTCGTTTCGATATTTATTTATTATCATTTAGACGTTTTGTCAGTTGAATAGTGGATTACTGAAAGTGGAGTGCAGATATTGAACGTTTGATAAGTTATTTGTGTGTCATAGTGATTTTCCAGTGAAATGGTGAATTATTGAAAAGAAAGTGCTATGGATATCGAACTGTAGGTCAATAAATCATTTCTCGTATTTTCATAGCAGTCCTATAAAACATAATAGTCTATGGTTTTATTATATCCAGCATATAAAAATTATATTTGAATAAATAATGTCCTGTTTGATGAAAATTCCGATATAGGTTATTTTCTCACGTGTTGCATGTATCTCATATGTAGAAATAAATGAATAAATCATATACCTATATTGAAAATTTTTTCTTCAGAAAGATATGAAATATGCATATAGTATTCTTATCATTTTCATAACGCATAACATGGACCAAATTCTTCTAAAAACTTTTTGACTCAAGCGAAAAGATTAATGAACTGTTGATTATTCTTTTTATGGAATACAGGAAAGTACAAAGACCAGAAAGACATGTCCTAATCTTTCTTGGAGAACAATAATCATGAAGCCAGCAGTTTGCATGATGTAATTTATTCTTTCTATTTCTATTAACGTGTGCACTAATTTTGTAATCTGAAATTTATGAAAATATATTGTTTTTGAGCATTAGTTCATTCGTTCACATACCTCACCGAACTGATGTGAGATGTTTTCGAATTTTATTTTCAAAAATGATTGATAAACACACACTATTTGGAAAATCAAAATTCGTGTTCATTATTATTGCAATAGTTTATATTAATTTCCATAATTTTTTATCTTTTTGTTGAAAGCGTTTTTAATAACAAATGAAACATAATAAACATAACACATGAAGGTAATATATATAGATCTCCCATGAAACAAATATTTGCATGATCCATGTTGGAACTATTTATGCTCCTTTCATAAAGGAGATGTGTTCCTTGTTTGAGGCGGACATAGGAGCATATCTGCTACATAAGCGTTCTGTATTTGTACTCTTAGTGTGATATATCTGTTATAAAACAAGGATCGCGGGTTACATTTCTGCTTCATAACTGTTATGAGATATGGTCACCTGGGTTTAGCCATGATTCTGTTATAAAAATTATATCATGAAAATTAGATATGACATTCAGTTTGAAAGTACACAATTTAGTTCGTAATCCACGAACATTTTGATAGGCAATACTTGGAGACATAGTGATCTGTGTACTTCAGATATTTCATGTCAGCTTACATTTGTTAGGAAAGCTATTTTGTTATCATCTTCAAATCAGATTCACTCATTATGTGCAAGATCTTTGAGGTGTCATCCTTTCGTGCGAGTATGTTTCCATTCTGAACCCCGACATATTTAATACCAAGGATAATAGATCATGTTTTTATAATTTCATTATTGATTTTCATACTACGATGACGCGCATATTCCTCCTGCTTTTCAAGTTCAAAATGACCGTCCAAGAAATTAGAGTACAGAGGAATGTATCAGAATATACTCATAAGAAATTTTGTTTAATCCTGACAGCCCCAGAACTCCACCTCCAACGATCAAAATGAACCGATATTCTGTTTTTTCCTATTCAGAATGTTTTAAGGATTCCTCCTCTAGAAGATAAGTCAGTGATCGTCCGAGGAAATTGGTGGCTAAAAATCGTAGAGGGACGACTAAAATATCCCAACATAATTTTTTTGTATGAACCCATTAGGGGGTTCAAAAAATTCGGTCAAGGAATTTGATGGCTGAAGTACATAGAGGGATGACTAAAATATCCTAACAAAATTTTTTTGTTCATACTAGGATCAAAATGAACTATTCAGTCTAGGATGAAAATTGGTGGATAGAGGAATGTAACACAATATACTCAGAAAAACTACCTCCAATGATGAAAATGGACCGATATCCTTTTTACGATGTAGCGCACGTTCCTTTTTTTTCCCAAAATTTGGGATCACCATCCAAGAAAATTTATGGAATGGGAAAATGAATTTTCGTGGTCAATTTAAATTTTCAAAACAAAAAGACGAACCATTTTACACATTCCAAAAAATATGAAGAACATGCTCTCCATCGTCTACAGAATAGTGGTAGTTCATTTTAATCGTTAGAGCTGGGGCTCTTGGGCGTACAGTAGGAAAAAAAATTTAGGATATTTATTCATTCCCTCTATCCATCAATTTCTCTGACCGTCTATTCTGAACTGATATTTCTCCTGGAATAGAAATCCGTGAAATATTTTGAATAGCAAAAAAAAACATATGAATTTATAGATAATAAACCCTAATTTATAATCCTTGGTAAGTAGTCACTCCATCCTTCCTTGCATATAGCTTATTATTCGCTTCGGCATTCTATTCTAAATAAGGGAAAAAATTAACAGACTGCAGCATTGATATCAGACATACAGTATTGACCGTGGTGGAATAGTCGGTCTTGAAACTGGACGGCCGGTGGTAAACATCACTACAAAGTATGAATCGGGTTGATTTGATTGATTGATTTTATTTTCGCTTAGGACTTTTTTTATTGATAGGTGGTAAACGATGGAGCCACCGAAAAAATAGATAGCTGGGCTTACTAGTTATTTGTATCTAAGCTGTTCATCTTATTTTAAGCTTTTGTATTCGTTAAATTTCATAAATAATAAATATTGATTATTATCACTCAATTTATATGGTCTTAACAAACTATGAAATTTTATGTAAATAAACGTTACCCCAGTGTAAAGAAGGTAAGTAGCATTGACCGCCAACTGCTGATCAGGCATAGTTAGTCTATTTAAGGATGTAGGAACATGATAGAGTTAGAGTTAGTATAATAGATAAGATTCATTGTTGAGTCTTTGAATAAACCGCTTGTCAAAAATTCTTCCTGACTTTTTTTAAAAACGTGTTTTCGAGTTGAGAAAATATATCTATATTCTAATGTAGACCACATTCTTCATTTATGACTGTCGAAAATTCTTTTAAGATGATGTTTGATTATAAATTTCTCATCTACATATTATATCTTCGGATTTGTAATGAATATTTTGAAAAAAAACTAGGCAGGTATATACTGAAGAATTGCTCAGAAAAAAAATTTCCCTCCTATAGCCGGTATATTTCGTTGACTTCGGAAAAATAATACTTCAAAATGGTACCGACCCCACATGTGGTTCAGAATACATAAACTCATTCTGAATTGATTGAATTGTCATATTTTCAGAGAATATATTAATATAACTTTTTCTATTGCATGACACTAATATGTTTTGTTTTTGGCTCTCATGGCACCAAAAAGATTGTTGAAAAAAAAGGATAGGGAAAATTTGTAATAGGATATAGTTATTTTCCTATCAAGTGCGGAAAGTGATACTTGCCCGCACGAAACTGCCGTTGCCGGGTAAGTAGTTGAGTGCGGGCAAGACACTTTCCGCAAGAGTTAGGAACAATATTTTTTCTACAAGCGCTTGAAATATGTAAATATATCCATTTCACGAAACAGATCATATCTCATTTGATTAATTCATATATAATGACAGACGTAATTCTGCATGTCATTACTATGGGTTTCTCATCGTTGACGTTCTATGCATAGAAACATGATAGAATTTAATTTACTCTATATTATTTGCGAGCGGGAAAAACCCCTGCTAATCCATTCCCGCAAGCAAATGCCTGCGGGAAAGAAATAGCAGGCGTTTTTTCCGCACCTTTTGGGAAAGTGACTCTTTGCAACTTGGAATGCGTGCGGGAAAAAGTTTGAACACGTACGCTTGTAGAAAAAATATATATATATGATGGAACACAAGCCTCGACCTCCCTCTTTTCTGGGTAAGTATATTCTTTCAACAGCAGAGTTTGGGTGCAGTAGGCTGAACTGGGTCATATATATATATATATATATATATATATATATATATATATATATATATATATATATATATATATATATATATATATATATATATATATATATATATATATATATATATATATATATATATATATATATCAAAACACAATAACGTGGATGCAGAAGGCCGTAATACTCGGAACAGTCAGCATAGTTCGACAAATTATCTTTCCTCATTGACTTCTCAGGTTGTCCTTGGCTTCTTGAAGTCCGGGCAACTTTGTTACCCCACGAAAGTGTGAAGCAAAAAAAAAAATATATATATATATTCATATATATATATATATATATATATATATATATATATATATATATATATATATATATATATATATATATATATATATATATATATATATATATATATATATATATATATATATATATATATATATATATATATATATATATATATATATATATATATGAATATATATATATATTTTTTTTTTTGCTTCACACTTTCGTGGGGTAACAAAGTTGCCCGGACTTCAAGAAGCCAAGGACAACCTGAGAAGTCAATGAGGAAAGATAATTTGTCGAACTATGCTGACTGTTCCGAGTATTACGGCCTTCTGCATCCACGTTATTGTGTTTTGAGGCAAGTTCAGTTCCTCAACATGTGCGGCAGTCCTTCGATGTACTAGTCCGTTGGCGCTTATAATTAAAGGCATTATCTTGACGGATTTCAACTTCCACAGGTCCTTCATCTGTCGTGCAAGCGCCTCGTACTTTGCTACCATTTCTCCATACGCTTTCGATAGGTTATTATCCAGGGGCACAGCAAAGTCGATGATAAGTGCGGTCTCGTTCACCTTATTCCACACGACCATGTCCGGTCGGTTGTGCTCTATCCCTAAATCGGTCACCACAGTTAAATCCCAGTAGATCTTGGTGTTTTCATTCTCTAACAACGCTTGTGGGGTGTATAGGTGGTACGGAGTAAAGTGCCGGAGCAGTCCTTCTCGAAGGCACATCTGCTGGTGAACCACCTTTCCCATATCATTATGCCGAGAGAGGTATTTTGTTCCGGCTATTTGTGAGCATCCAGATGAGAGGTGTTGAATTGTCTCTTCATAGTTGTTGCACAACCGGCATTTAGTTGACTCTATCTGCTGCTTCATTATGTGCTTAATATACGATCTTGTTGGCACTACCTGGTCCTGTATGGCCAGCAATGTACCCTCCGTTTGAGGATACAAATATCCTTGAGTAAGGTAAGTGTTCGACTTTGTAACGTCTACTTCCTCCTGCTGCATACTTGCATAGAATCTACCGTGTAGTGATTTAGATTTCCAACTCTGTTTCATGCTTTCCAACTGATTTTCTCTTTCAGGTTCTTCCGGGATTGCTGCCCCAGCTCTGTTGGGTGCGTGGTGGTACGTATTGACCCATTTATGTAGTGGGCGGTTGCTCCTGACAAAGTATTCTCTTATGCTTTTCTCTTCTTTCAGACAGGCTTCCTCCAGACTTCTAAGACCTCTTCCACCTTCTTTACAGGGTAAGTATATTCTTTCTATAGCTGAATTGGGATGAAGGGTACCATACTTCGTAAGTGTTGTGCGAAATTTCCTATCTATTCTTTCTAGGTCCGTTTTTGACCAAGACAGGACGCCAGCCGTATAAGTAAATGATGGTATGGCCCATATATTTATTGCTGTCATTATGTTTTTTGCAGACAGCTGCGTTCCGAGAATCCTTCGCACCCTTCTGATGAGTTCTTCTTCTGCAAGTTGTTTGTTGTCTTGTTGACGTATTTCATAGGTTTGTTGAACTCCTAAGTATCTATAGCTGTCCTCAATTCTCAAGCTATCTATTGACCGCCCGTCTCCTAGCCGTATACTTCCCTGCTGTACCAGTTTTCCTCTCCTGACTTCCACTACCGCACATTTTCCTGAACCCAATGTCATTCCGATGTCGTCACTGAAATTCCTTACCAGCTCTAGTTCCCCTTCCAACTGTTTTCGGCCCCTGGCGAAGAGCTTCAAGTCATCCACATAGAACAAGTGTGTTAGTATGTTATTACTGTCTATAGCATATCCGTATGAAGATCTGTTGATCATACTACTAAGGGGGTTCAGGGCTGCGCAGAACCATAAGGGACTGAAGCTGTCGCCTTGGAAAATTCCACTTGCTATCCTTATCTCCTCTGTTTGGTAAGTCAGTCATATATATATATATATATATATATATATATATATGAACCCGTAGTGCGCTGCTACCTCCGTTAAGTTCATTGGGCGACCTGACCTCCGGGTGAAGCAGTTATATAATTGGAATAATTTTTGTTTATATATGTAGAGGGGAAGGTAAATAACAGGGGTACCTAAAGAGGGGAAAAGATTTTTATCGACAAATTTTTCTTCAAACGAATCAGACCTTACTACCTCCGCATATATTTCTTATTAGTAGTGCGCTCTCACCTCCCGCAACGTTGCCAGATTTTAGGAGGACAGAAAGTAAGACAGCTCGAATTCTACTCATATATAGAATACAGCTGCTCTTCCGATTCATTCACACATATTGAAACCTGTAAATAGTTCGAGAACGATACTAATATTAATAAACTTCATACGCTGATAATTGATTGATAAGGTTCGTGATCTCGGTGTGAATGAATTTGGACAGTTTTGAATAAATATGCTTATGTCTACGATACTTCGTTCGATAGGGGAGTTTAATACCATATAGGTCCCAAAATGAATGATGCATGAAAATGAAATTTTTCGTGACATATAAGATTAATTCAAAAGACAATTTTACCGAATTTGTTCTGGTATGAAATAGTTGTCTAATTTTTGGGCATTATATTCACGACATCAGGAACTCCATATAAATGTTTTTCCCGAATGAATCGATAAAGATATACGTTTTACTTTCAGCTTCTATACTTCATTCACTTTCATTTTAGCACTGGATTGGCCATGAAAATTGGATACCTTTCACTCTGTATGGTACGAAAATGTTAATGGTTAAGACGCTTGTCAAAACATTCTTGAGTTTTAAATCAGTGCTACGTAGTCCGTTCTACGTGAGACTCTCAGAAATTACGTATTTCATGACAATGTTAAATTACTTCGGAAAATATCAAGTCGAAAATATGTAACGAACATAATTGACGTTTATACAAACTAATTGAAGACATACCAAATCTATTTATTTATATGGAAAATACAAGTGATCAGTAGCTTGAGGAGAGTTACTGTTGTTTATCTTCTTTGGCTGGAGGTTGAAGACGTTACATCAGTTGTAGAATTCAAAAAAATCAACCCGAAGATGAAATGCATTTGATGCAGTGTTAGCATTGAGTTGAATAATCAAAGGTGGTAGGGAATGGGTATCTCTTGAAGAAATGAACGGATAATTACAAGAATGTTGAATTCTTCAACAAAAATCATCTTGCGTGAATGGTAGTCAAAATAATTAGAAGAAGTTTGAAGCAAGAGGAGCTTCACCTCACAAAACAACTGGCTCGTATTCATGTCTGTTTATTTTCAATACATTGATATAATGATAATAATTATACAGGGTGTGGCGTAATGAATGGATAATATGGATCCTGCGGGTAGAGGAATCTATGGCGCTTCAGATAAATATATTTTACGTTTGGTAAAAGTGCCTTGGTTTTCGAGACATAATTATATAAATAATAATAATAACTGGATATTGATATTTTTCATCATAGCGCATCAAAAGAAACTCCTTGATTTAATGGCATTTCTTAATTGCTCGAGGAGTCTTTTGCGATTTTTCAGTACACAGGGTGTTTCACAAGTAAACGGACAAACGAAAACCGTGAATAGAGGGCATTGAGCTGAGTTCAAAAACACCTCATATGTGTGTCTTGGGCATTCCGTTTCCGATATACAGAGGAGTTTATTCAAATTTCCCGAATTTTCGTTCAGCTATAACTCCAAATAATTTAGTTGTATTCGGCTAAAAACTCATTATCCGCTTAAGCTTGTAAGTTTCAATAAAACAGAACATTAAAAGTTGACGAACACAGCACCGGACTCATTGAGGCTATATTCAAACTTAAACTCATGCAAAACACTCTGTTTGTAGTTTTTTTCGTCATAATTTTCAATTTTTCAGGTATCTGCATTTATTTTCTCAAAATCAATGAAAGTTTGGTATGCTTTATCAGTGGATAATTTTTAATGAATAATTGTTTGGTGGTGAAATGCCTCTAGAAAAAACCAGCGCAGCATATTGACTTTTACTTCATAATAATTATTGGTATGAATATGATCGCCAATCAGAAGTGGAAATCTAAAAATGGAATTGGAAATGTTCAACTGAATTTTTTCGTTTTTGATATTTTAGCATATCTGGTTATTCAGATAAATCATTCACAGTGATAATAAGCTTTATTATTGATAATGAACAAAAATAGCAATAAAAAACTACGCTATCATGAAAATAATAATTATAACTTGATATCTTCCGAATGAATCGCTTTTTATGGACAACGTGGACCTGAAGTAATTTTCCGAATTGATTTTCACCTCATTTGGTCTTTTAGTGAAGGTAATGATTGGCACTTCGAATAAGTATGATAAATGCACTTTCGAGTTCTTCACTTATTCCGTTATATTCATTATTGGATCTATGGAAATCTATGGATTGGTCTGGTCTTATTACAATTTGTTATTGAAACATTGATGATATTCATGCACTAGCAAAAGTATTTATCAGTATTTCAGGTCATTTCATTAGAAGGGTAGGACCCCAACATTGGACTGCTAGATCTCCAGATCTGACACCCCGCGATTTCTTTCTTTGTTTTCATTCACACAACTAGTTGTCCAAAGAAAAATAGATTAATTCTGAAGATCAAGTTTTAATATTTAGTTTGAAGATAGCGTAGTTTTTCCATCCATATTTGTGCATTATCAATTTTGAAACATTTTATCATTGTGAATGACTATTTTGAAGACCGAATATGGTATAATTGTTGAACACATTCATTTCATTTCTTTGGAAAAAAAATCAATTAAGAATTTCTATTTTTCATGAAGTGCTCTATTCCTTGAAGGCGTCTGACCAAAACAATTACTTCTAAAACATGATCAACAGGTGGCGCAACCCAAAAATCAATTCATTTTGAGACAATAATAATGCAGATAACAAAAAAGTTTAAATTATGATTAAAAAACTACATACACGTTGTTTTTATGAGTTTGAAGTTAAGTAAAGCCTCACTGAGCCCGGTCCTGATTTTTTTCGAATTTAAATGCTCTGTTTCAATGAAATTAACAACTCAAGGCTAAATATAAATTTTCAGTCGACTTGATAGAGAATTTCAGGACTTATAGCCGAACGGAAATTCGAGAAATTTCAAAAAACACTGAAGAAACCTATATATAGGGTGCCCCAAAACTATTGAAACAAACGTCACACCACGATAGAGTAGATCAAATACTATCGAATGACACCAACATTAGTTGAGCGAAAATGTACGGTTTCTGAGAAAACCTAACCTAAAGTTGCCGATTTTCGAACTATTTTTTCAATCACAAGGCAAATTTGTGATTAAGGATAGCGTTTTTCTTCCATATTATCACCCCTGTTTAATCTGAGTATTGAAAATCATGTAGAAAAAACAATTGTTTCAATTAACATCAACTTAGGTCGAGACTTAGGTTATGGTTATCGATTAACTACTTAAAATAATTTCAATTAGGGGAGATAAAACAATAATCTTAGTTCAATATAATTTAGAATCGATATCCTTCTTCACAAACTGGCCCTGTTATTAAGAAAAATAGTTCGAAAATCGGGAACTTTAGGTGTTTTAATAAAATTCTGATTATTTTGGAAACGGTACGTTTTCGTTGAACTAATGTTGGTGTCATTCGATAATATTTGGTTTACTCTATCGTGGTGTGACGTTTGATTCACTAGTTTTGGGACACCCTGTATATGGGGTGATTTTGAACTCCGCGCAATGCCCTCAATTCACGGTTTTCATTTGTCTGTTTACTCGTGAAACACCCTGTATACTCCTTGTACTCTGAAAATTTTGAAACAAATGCCTCACCCTCATATGAAAATTCAAATTCTTCTTGTTGTGAGAAACGTTCATCCAGAGACTCTGGTTCATCCCCCCGACCCTGGTTACATTGCCCGTTGAAAATGAAATCGGCATCTGTTTACTGCAAAACACGTGTTAATGCTGATACGAAGGGTTCAAACTTCTCTACCTGATTCGAGCTTTTTAGGAACGAATTGCTCAAGATGAGTTCGAGTAACATTTCGTTTTGCGTGTTATATTGGATAAAATTGAATTTATGCCATGGACGATTCGAGAATTATTGATGTCCAGAATGCTCTAGAATGATGAAAATTTTCAGATTTCATTGAAACTCTTGCGAAAACTGTCTCGTATATTGTCAAGTTTAGATTTTAATTCATTCAGAACTTTGAAGTTCGACAAATAATGATGTAAATAATTCAATATTATATTTGCCTCAAGACTCGAAACTTTTCGAGAAACGATTTATTTAATTATTTGATGACGAATAAATCAATTATGTGTGTTGATATTATATTTTCATTCATTGAAGAATATTTAGAATAATGAAGTTCAACAAATGATACGAACAATATACTTATTCAATTAACCTCATGATCCGAAACATTTCAGAATTTATTTCGTGTTTAGATAATCCGCTGCATATCGTTGTTCACAATACGACTGTCAATTTAGGACCAATTATAGAACGATTTAATTGATAGATCAATAGCTTTCGAAAATGTTGGTCAGTCTATGACTGACAACTCATTTTGTCAAATGACGGATTTCAGTATCAGACTGCTATATTAGTATGATGAGAATTCAAAACAATTTGTATGGACTACAGAATTCAGATGTTTGATATTCCGTGTCGCTAACAGTCAATCACATTTCCTTCAGCGTAGTTGTTGTTTTGAAGAAAAAGTAGTAGATTCTCGCAAAATCCGAAACTCTACATGTATAGCAGTTGTTCAGTTCGGGATTAAAGTTTGTCCTAGATTGATTTTGACATTTCAATTCAGTTCTGTCAGATCAATCTTGGATCATCTTAAATCTCGGCCTAATCCTGAAGTGATCAACCGGGCCTTATAGTAATAGCAACGTAGCATTCATTAAGTCGGTATATTATTGGAATAATACTAATTTTTTATAGTGGAGAATAGTGGATTCTCCTCGGTAGTTATTCACGAAATTCATTTTATTATGTTTTTTTAAGGTGAATCGGCCCGAAATCTTGGATCCCCCCGACCTGCTAGTTTCGTATACTTCTATGACAATAGCATAAAAACTCAAATTTCAACATTTTCACAGAAATTTTTGAATTTAAGGGAGAGACACATTGAAAAAATCGATAGCAATTTACCGCCTAAACTACGAGCTTGCCGAAGTTGAAACTGGTAACAATCTACTCAGTGCTTCTGTAAAAAAAATTGAAACCTGTAAACTCGTCATCGCCTTCCAAAGGCTGTATTTTGGAAGGGCTGTCGATTTGGAAAAAAATTTATAGGAACTACCCCCGCTTATTTTCATTAAGGAATCATCTCCCTTAGTTCTTCGCATTTGTTCACAGATATCCTGTATATAGATATATTTTATCTATGTACCTACTTATTTTGGATAGTAGAAGTTTAGTTTCGAAGACCAAAACAAAAATGTCAATTGCACCTGATTTGTTGATTATAAGAATCATTTATTTTGAATAATAAAACAGCATGCGAAAATACTTAAATTAACTTTTGTCTTTCTCCTTTCATCATGCCTCCATCATAGTGTCCGCTGTTCATCATAGCTTTTGGGAATTTACCAACCAATCATCTGTATATCAATCATATGTATCCGAGTATGTATTTATATTATTAACTTCATTTTGTAGATTCATCATGTCTTGACAAAAACATGGTTGCAATTTCAAAATATGTTGACTCGAGGCCTTCTAAAGACTTCAATTTTGTTTAATTTTTCCCTTACATCCTTTATGATCTATCGAAAAATGAAATCTGTTTTGAATAATTCTTCATAAAATCTCACTTGTTTCGATATAATTGGTAATTTTCTTTATGATACATCACTAAAAAATTCAAACCAAAGAGATGGTACAAGTTCTTTAAATTTTCGGGAAAATCCAATATTTAAACATAATCTATAATAAAATAGATGCTTCTGAGCAAAGGATTCCTCAAAATCATTGAGCAATCCGATTCAAAGAAAATATACAGAGCGTTCGATCTAGAATAACACATCAATGACCAACATTGGGTTCAGCCGACGTTCATTTCTTTTATATTGTAAAATTTATCGCATTTTTTCTCTCGATTCTGAAATAATTTGAATTAATCTGAAAATGTTCGGAATCGCTTATTCTCATTGAATATTCATCACTATCTATTACGGTAGTGTCGATCCTAGCAGGTATGCAGCGCTTGTCCGGCACGCGGTCGCCCAAATAAAAGGGATGGCCTCAGACAGCCACCTTCATTTGTCAGTCAGTGTCAATTATTGAGTATTACTTTCTAACTCCAATTATCCAAATTTTGAATGAGACGACGAAAAATATTAAATGAAACTGAATTTTTCAATCTTGTCAAATCGAATATTCCTTGTTCCCTTTCACCGAAAAAAAGAAAAACAAAAGAATGCTTGCTTCAGAAGAACGTGATGTAAAGATCGAACAAACCACCATCTGAGAGCAATTATCGTTATCGATAGGGACTCGAGATAGGAATGTCTAGGGTTTGTAAAAATTACCAGATTTTGAAATAGAATCGCGTGGCCGTAAAAACAAAAACGGCTAGGGTTCAATTATGATGCTTCCTACAGTTACTGCATGCGTGTACTTAAAAATGTAAATTGCATTTTCATTGTGTAGATTAGATAACATAAAAATCTGTAGAGAAGATGTCGGAGGGCAGGGACATCATCATCCAAATGGGAGATTATAGATTCTCATTTACAGGGTGTTTTTAAAGTTTGAGTGGAGCGGAAATTAAAACAACTCTATCTCCTGAACGGAATCGCCTATTCATCCGAAATTTGGAATGGAGATAGTTTCCATGAGGTTACAGAAAACTGCAATCAATATCATTCTATTTGCAGGACAGTAAATTTGGACAGTCGTTGTCGTTAAAATTTCGCGAAATCACCCAATGAATTTCATGATTTCTCGATATCTGCGTAAACTGTAAAATTTATTTATTCAATTTCTTGATAGTGACAATAAGTTTTTTCTCGTGTTGATATTTAACATTCTATTCTTCTCATACCGAAGTGAATTTTGAATCTTTACGAATTTAATCAATTAAATATACATTATTGAATGTTTATTCCAATTTTCATTTGATCCAATACAAAAAAAAAACAAAGGTGCGGTGCGTTCTATAAAATAACATCAAATAAAATCATCTCTGCAACCAAAGATGTAGGAACAATTAATTCTTTAATGCAATTCATTAAGATATAAAATTCACTTCATCATGGGATGAAAACGATCACTTTATATTTTATTTTTACCAATTAAATTACTTAAAAATAAATAATTGTTGAAGAACCATCCTCGAGTTACTCTTCAGAAAACTGATCTAAGTAGTCGATCAAATGAAAACTAAAATTAACATTCAATAGTGATTCAATTGATTAAATCCATAAAAATTCAAAATTCACTTCGTTATGAGATCAATAGGATGTTGAATATCGACACGATAGAAAAAATTATTGTCGCTATCAAGACGAAAAATCAGTTTCTGGAACCTCATAGAAGCTATCTTCATATCAAATTTCGGATGAATATCTCCGTTCAGGAGATAGAGTGGTTTCAATTTCCATTTAAATTTGATAAACACCCTGTAAATCAGAATCTAGAACTCTTAGATACTACATGTGGGGGTTCTTCGTAATCCTCGAGGTGTTCTCTATCTCACATTAAAATGTTTTTCATCTTATCTGGGACACCGTATATATGTAAAAAAAAGTATATTTTTTGTCTTTGGAGCGGGCGGAGCGGCACATAAGGAATTCGGCACGCCTTAGCATCGGCCGGTACTTCTGAATATTCTTTTCCAAAAAGTATTCTCCTTTCTCTGAACAGCTCATTTTTTTATATGCAATGTAACATTTCTGATTATTCGTTATTCTAATAGGAAGTATTATCTATATAAATAATTTTCATAGAAAGAATCAATATTATTATGGTTTTATTTCAGGTAGGTAATGAATTATTTCGCCAAATTCAGAATTATAGAGATATATAGAATTGATGTGACTGATACTGGATGAAGATCCACAATTGAACTCAAAATAGATAATACGATTTTACAAAATTAGTTTTGAACCACGACACAATAACATCTTCAGGTGGGTGAAGGTAAGCTCAGTTTACCCAGTAGTGGAATTAATAGTATTCCAAATCTTGCTTATGACCATGAAGGTCTTTCGACTAGGTTCGGCCTTCCAAGTGAAGATTCTTCTGTTCTTCAGTTGTTTGAGGAACCCTCATGTTGGGGAATCATCTCCCATAGATATATCAGTGGTTATTCATTAGAAAATAGGAAAAAGAAATTCAAAAATTTCTCACACTTCATTGAAAATTCGTCAATATTTCCTATCAGTGGTTATCAAACCGGCCGAAACAAGGCAACATTTGGCCCGATAAAATCATGCAGAAACCAGAGACGGAATAGCTTGAAATATCTCCAATTGTACAAATTCGTGATTCGTGTTGGCGTAGATTCAGGGTTTTTAGCCCGATATGTATTTTAACAAGTGTTTGAAACAATGAATAATTTTTCTCCTGTTGTGTAATCTTGCAGGTAGTTGTACATTCTTAACAAAAAACTATCTGGTATCATCCATTTAAGCCGTTTCCCTACATAGAGCATTACGCTCTTGTGAGTGATACACTTTTTGTAGTGCTATCGATGTTGATATAAATGAATATCGAAAGTTCGAGCTGAAAGAAAGTTCTTCATAGTATATATAGATATATTTTACCTCTAGGTGTACCTAGAAAAGCTCCTTCCTGTTATTCTATGTTCTAAGAACATTACTGATTTATTCGTTATTCTAATGAGTGGTATTATCTATATAGATCATTTTCATAGAAAGAATCACTATTATGTACAAGATTCAAATCGATTTGTTTTCAAGTAAGTAATTAAATCGCCAAATTCAGAATTATGGTGTTAGCTTGAGATGAAAGAAGTTCAACGGATGCATAGATACACACGATGAAATGTATACAGTCATAATCCCATTCGAGAGAGCTAAGATTGGTTTTCTTTCACGTGATTCTTTCCCCTACAAAAGAATGCGATAAAAATTGTTGAGATATGCCGCCTGGATTGCAATTATGGAGGAGATAGCGCGCTGCGCCTCTATTTACTTAATTCCTCCGTATACTGATATTCCGCCTGTCTACATCTGCTTGTACGGTACAACGTTGCCATTTTCGGAGGTGCTAACCAGCAAAGAGTCCCGCAGAGCAATTCTTCTATATACAGCTCGGCACACTAGCGCCAGTGATATACACTCGAACTAAAAGATTGTTCAGTACATAAATGGGGTGCGTTGTGACCTCAAAACGATTTTTTGATATGTTGATCCCTGAAGCCTCCTGAATCTAACAAGCTAAAAAACAAGGCAAAACGATGTCACCTCCGAAATCGGAGGTGACATCGATATATATGAGGTGAAAGCGTTAAACGAGTTACTATTTTGGAGGTGGTATTAACACTTTATAACTATATATATATATATATATATATATATATATATATATATATATATATATATATATATATATATATATATATATATATATATATATATATATATATATATATATATATATATATATATATATCAGTCTATTCCCTGAACATCAATATATACACATATAGTAAGACTGTGATTTTATCAGAAAATATATATATATATATATAGATATATATAGATGTAGTAGAAGGGAGAATTATGTGTGAATAATATGTATTTGTTACTCATGCATTTTTGTAGTTTTATAGTTCATAATAGATAAAATTTGTGTTTCATTATATGTAGACTTTATTGTTTTGTTGTTTGTATAATTTATGTTGGTCTGATAGCTGAAAGAAGAAGAAAGTATATCGATGACATTTCATGTCTAACCTAGAAAATAACAATGTTGGTTTCTATGTGACATTTCAACTTTAAGAAATATATAGTAGTAAAAGGAAAAATTATTTGCATTGATGGAATTCTACTTGATCTTGCTGATGACTATAGCTTATTTTTATGACCATTGGCTGTGAGTTTCTCTCATTGTTGTATTTGTGTAATTTTGTTCCACTGACAATTTGTTTTTTCAGACCCTGAGGATGACACAAATTGGTGTCGAAATATAGGTATTCGCTAAAAAGGTCTTTCAATTACTATTTACCATACGCCGCATACCCTTATTTTGCTGAATTATCGTTTCTCGGCGGTGAACCTGCCTCTATATATATATATATATATATACAATAAATCCAAAATTAAATGAAATGACGTCACAAAAATTTTTTGTTCACTCAGTAGCTTCGAAATAGTCCCTGAGGTTGTATGGTTCCAATGCTATCAGTAGATTTTTAACTTTATTTCTGAACGATTTATAGTTATTTATGCGTTTTATATCATTTGGTAACTTATTGAAAGCTCTGATGCTCATATAAGCAGCGCTCTTCTCAGTTAATGTTAATTAAATTAAATCTTGGGGTGTAAGGGGGAAGGATGCGTTTTATAGCCTCTCCTCTCAAATGCCAACCTCACCTACTCGCGGTGCACCCTGTTCTTACGAACGAGGCTCTGGCGACCGAACATGAGCGGTATAACTCTGTTTCCCACAATTACGTAGCCTAAACATTGGCTTGAGCAGGAAATGCCTCTCTGCGTTGCTCAAGTTACGTCTCAGACCTTGTCGTCTAAGGATACCTGTGCCACAAGATAATCTAGTCGTAGCCGCAACCAAAGTTGCACTGACAGCGTTACCAGTGCAGCTTTTGAACACCTTCTAACGCAGCTCCTACAAAAAGATGGATCAGTCGAACAGGACAAAATTCGTATCCGGAGGTAAAATACCCTCCCATTCGGATCTCCGGGGGAGGGTGCCTGAGCGAGTGAATCATCGAACAAACACCAATGAAAAGCACATAGCTTTTACAGCATGGAACGTCAGAACCTTGCTAGACAACCCCAAGGCCGACCGACCAGAGAGGCGTACTGCCCTAATCGATAAGGAACTGCAACGAACATCCATTGCAATAGTTGCTTTAAGCGAAACACGCTTTTCGGACGAAGGTAGCTTGGTAGAACAAGCGTATACTTTTTTCTAGAAAGGCTTGCCGGAAGGCGAAATCAGACAACATGGCGTAGGCTTTGCCATTAGAAACGACCTGGCCGCCAAACTTACCGAAAATCCAGTTGATATCTCAGAACGTTTAATGACCCTACGTTTTCCTGCAGCGAATAACACGTTTGTGAACATCATTGCAGTATACGCACCCACTTTGAACTCCTCTGACAACTTAAAGGACACTTTTTACGAAACACTCGTTGCTACATTAAGTAAAATCCCAAAACGGGAACGAATTATTCTCCTTGGAGACTTCAACGCTAGAGTGGGCAGAGGTCAAGACTCAGAACTATGGCCGGGAATAATAGGGAAACACGGCACAGACAGCATTAATTCGAATGGAGAACGTCTGCTGGCTCTTTGTGCAGAACACAATCTGTGTATAACGGACACCTATTTTATTACGAGACCCAATTCAAGGGGGACCTGGCGCCACCCGCGCTCAGGGCATTGGCATACCCTCGACTATGTGATCGTGAGAAGGAAAGATCTGAAAGAGGTGTTGGTCACGTTGGTCACTAAACCCAGAGCAGATCTGGAGTGCTGGACTGATCATAGGCTGGTCATCTCGAGAATGAAAATCTCAATGCGCCCAAAATACCAACGCAAGCCGAAGTATCTAAGAGAGCGCCTTCAAATATCCAAACTACAAAACCCTTCTACAAAGGACAGATTCACAGCTGCCGTCAAAGATAGCCTAACACCACCGGATTATAACGACGACATTGAGACTCATTGGCTCCGTTTCAAGTCATCCCTTACAAATACAGCGAAAGAAATACTGGGCACAGAACGCTCCCGAAAATCCCCAGACTGGTTTGCCGACAGCGAAACTCATATCGCACCCCTTTTGGACGCAAAACACAAAGCGATGAAAACCGCAATTAACAAGCCTGGCGATGTTGCAGCCCAAATAGGTTTCATAAACATAAAACGCGAGGTCCGTCAAGAAATGAGAAAAATCAAGGACAGCTGGTGGCAAGAAAAAGCTAGGGAAATACAAGCTTACGCCGATAACCATGACTACAGGCGTTTTTTCGAAGCTATTAAAACTGTTTACGGTCCAAGCAGAAAAGCTAGCTTTCCTATAAGAGATGCTCATGGAGCTATTCTAACTGATGATAGAAAAATTCTCGAAAGATGGAAGGAGCATTACTCACAGGTCTTGAATCAAAATAACGACTCGGATTTATCCATTTTAGACCTGCTCCCCGCGTATAGTCCGATGACTTCGCTTGATGATGAAATCTCAATGTCGGAAATCATAAGCGCGATTAAAAATATGAAAAATGATAAGTCACCTGGTCTAGACGGCATTCCGGCGGAGATATTCAAAGCTGTGGATGAGGACATTGTCAATAGTCTCCTAATACTATTCCGCAAGATCTGGGAACAGGGTGATGTGCCACAAGACTTCAGAGACGCTTTAGTTATCAACCTCTATAAGAACAAAGGCGATACGTCGAATTGCAACAATTACAGGGGCATATCGTTGCTTAATCTGGCCGGTAAAGTTCTCTCGAAGATTATGGCTAATCGTCTGGTTCCACTCTTAGAGAAGCTTTTACCTGAATCCCAGTGCGGCTTTCGACCAAATCGAGGTACGGTGGACCTAATTTTTACACTGCGACAGCTACAAGAAAAGGCCCGTGAACAACAATCAAGGATTTATACAGCCTTCATCGATTTAAGCAAGGCATTCGACTCGGTGAATCGGAGAGTGCTATGGAAAATCATGGCACGTCTAGGAGTACCCGAAAAATTCCTAGCAGTGTGTAAAAGCCTTCATACCAACAACACCGCTAGAATACAGCATAATGGCTCTACAACCGACCATTTCTCAACCAACTCTGGAATAAAACAAGGCTGCGTATTAGCGCCTTTACTGTTCAATATTTTCGCCATAGCTGTATCCATAATTGCTGACATGAGCATGCCCGTAAGAGGTGTTGTGATAAGATTCAGATTTGATGGAGGCCTGTTTAACCTGAAGCGCCTCAGAGCAAAAACCCGTACCAAGTTTATCACGGAACTTCAATATGCAGACGACTGTTCACTCATCGCTAGCAGCTCAGAGGATCTACAGATAATGATGGACACCTATAAACATATATACGAAGCTTTAGGCCTTAGACTCAATATTGACAAGACCAAAATCCTGGTAAGTCCGCCAGAAAGCCTTCAAACAGATATCAGCCTGGAGAATGAAACTCTAGAACAGGTCGAGCAGTTCAAATACTTGGGAAGCTTCATAAATACTAGGGCTAACCTTGACACGGAAATACACAACCGTATCAATTCGGCATCACGGGCATTCTGGAAGCTGAAGGACAGAGTGTTCCAAAATCACGACCTCAATCTGAAGACCAAGACAGCTGTTTACAGAGCAGTGATCCTCCCAACGCTTCTTTACGGAAGCGAAAGCTGGACTCCCTACAGGCGACATATTAAACAGCTTGAACAGACGCAGCAACGTCATCTAAGACAGATAATGCACATCAGATGGTTCCACAAAGTTTCGAATGCAGAAGTCTTGCAGCGCGCTAGCTGTACAACAATTGAGACTCAAGTAACGAGGGCCCGACTCAGATGGAGCGGCCACATTCTGAGGATTCAAGACACAAGACTCCCCAAAATAGCTCTATACGGCGAACTCACTGAGGGAGCCCGGAAACCAGGAGGCCAGTATAAGCGGTTTAAGGATACACTACATCAATCCCTAAAATCAGTTAATGCTAATCATAACTGGGAACAACTAGCGTTAGACAGGTCACAGTGGAGGTCTTTGGTCCACAGTTATAATGGAGAATCGAGAAGGATACAGCGGCGGCCAGATCTGGTTGGAGACTATCCATGCCCTGAGTGTGGAAGGATCTGCAGGTCACGGTTGGGTCTCTTTAGTCACAGGAGGGCACACAGTCGCAACTAGCACTAAGAAGTTACAAGTCTGTTCGATTTTTTTTTTTTTTTTTCCTTCTTCTTTTTGTAGATTTATTCCCGGTAACGGGATACAGCAATGAATGAATGGAGTAATGTTAATCTATGGGTTGGAAACATTATATTTAAATTTCTTGTATTGTAACTATTTATATTCTCAGATATGAAACTACTCCTATTTTTATGTAAGAACATAAGGCATTCAAACAAATACAGGCCATAAACAGTGAAAATTCCTCTAAATCTAAAAGTTCCTCTACATGATTCCCTAAATTTCATTTTGTAAATTATTCGAATTGCTCTCTTCTGAATTAGGAATATTTTCTCTAAGTTTTCATTTGTTCCCCAGAAAATTATTCCATATTTGTAGGTGGATTCAAAGTTTCCAAAATATACTGTTCTTAAGGTTTTCTCATTCATATATTGGGTTATTGATCTTAGTGCAAAGCATGTTTTACATAACTTCACTGAAATGATTTCTGTGTGTTGACGCCAATTGAGGAATTGATCAATGTAGACTCCCAGAAATCTGACGTAGTTAGATAGTTGGTATTTACAGTTGGATAAGGTTACTGAATCTGATTTTTCCTTGCTTGACCTACTTGTGTCAAAAAGAATGATTTTTGATTTGTCCTCATTTAGAACTAGGTTATTTTGGTTGAACCATGTTTTTGATTTCAAGAAGATGTGGTTTGCTTGTCTCGAGAGCTCTTCAAAATCCTCGGCACTGGTCAATAGATTTGTGTCGTCGACAAAATTCACCATGTTTCCTTCATCTTGCAGTACTATGTGGCCTAGATCGTTCAGGTATACTAAGAATAAGAGTGTGCCGATGACGCTTCCTTGGTCGATTCCTATTTTTCTTATCATAATTTTTGACTTTGTTTGATTTTTATTTTGTGTGATGGTAACTCTTTGTTTTCTGTTAGTCATGAATGAATCAAGCCATTTAATTGTGTTTCCTCTCACTCCATAAAACTCTAATTTCTGAAGAAGATATTCTTTGTTTAATGAGTCATAGGCTTTAGAGAGGTCTAGGAAAATACCCAGAGCCATCTTACTGTCCTCAAGTGACTCCAAAATGTACTGCAAGAATTCAAAGATAGCTGTCTGTGTTGAGCGTCCATGTAGAAATCCATGTTGGGTATGTGAAAAAAGGTTGTTTTCTTTAAAGTATTCAGTTAATCTTGTCGAGACTAGTACTTCAAAAATTCTGGAGAATGCTGGTAGTAAACTTATGGGTCTGTAGTTGTTGAGAAGTTCTGGGTTGCCTGTTTTGAATATTGGTTTTATGAGTGCTAGTTTCAAGGAATCTGGAAATATACCATGTTTGAAAGAATTATTTATGATGTATGATAGTATTTCGCTGACTGCTGGTAATGATAACTTGACTATCATAATAGGAATTTCGTCATCTCCGCTGCTGAATTTGTTTTTGATGGTTTTTGTTAAGTTCTCTATTTCGGAAGGTGTTGTTGGTCTCAGGTAGAAGGACTTCTCTATACGCTTCATGTGAGAATAATCTATAGGTGTTGTAGATATGTTATTTAGGAGGGTGTTTACTGTGTTGTTGAAGTGATCGTTGAAACTTTCTGCTATTTCTTCCGGAGTCCCTTCCAATTGCCAATCTTCAGTGGATCTTGTTGTGCCAGTGATCTCTTTGCATATTTGCCACATAGTTTTACCTTTATTGTCTGACTTGATTATTCTTTCCTCATATATTTTGGTTCTCTGGTTTTTCAATGCATTGTCATATTCTTTTTTTGTTTTTTGGTAAAGATCAAGATGTTGTGGGCTCACGTTACTTAAGACTAAGAGGATGTCTAATTCGTTTTTAATTGTTTCAATTTCAGGTGTTTTGTGAATATAGGCTCGCTTTTTGTTTAGAGATGTTTTTTTGGGAAAATTCTCGTTGAATATATTTATGAATTCAGACATGAAAAGATTCCATTGTCTATTCACTTCGGATCTATCTATCTCTCGCACAAGGTTCCAGTTTTGGTTAAATAATTTTTCCAAAAATGCATCTTTTTCTTGCTGGCCATAAAATCTTCGGAAATAGATGTTATTTATGAAGGATATATTCACGACCTTCTGTTTATATTTGAAATTAAGAGTAAAATTGATGGGATGAGGCCAGAAAAAAGGACAATCAATTCGATACCATGCCGACGTTTCGGTTTATTTAAAACCTTCCTCAGGGCTCTGGAAGAGCGATACAAAATTCACATCAATTGAGGAGCTATTATTGTTTTGTCTTGAGTTGAACAATGACAACATAATATGATAAAAACTAACAAGAGTCACAACATTTCAGTTAATAACAACAACTATGAAAATAGAAGGCAGATTTGTGCGATGTCTGAGGGTGTGAGAGTACAATTGACAAAAAAAAAAGAAATAACCATTAAATAAACACATAAAAAAAAACACCTTTGAACATGAAATCACTTACAATATCAACTCGGTCCTTTGTCAACTTTAAATAAAAATTCTAATAAATCAAGCAATTCAGAAACTGAGCGATACATTTATTTCTTCGTATATAAACAAAAAGAATTAACATGTCAAGCGTAATATGAACCATCCGTCCAGGTGTCAACCGAAAACACAGATACTTAACATGATATGAAACAAGGAACAAGGACAAAAATGGTCATCGAAATAGAAATGATTTACCTTTTTGTTCTCTTCATTTTCTTTATTAAACTATAATATGCGGTGTTTAGTTGCTCTATATCAGTCCTCTTATTTATGGCGTTGGGTTCCCGGACAATAGAGATCATTTCGTGAATTAATCTCTTTTTTAAAATACTCTGCTGTCCAAGAACCGTCACATTATCAAAGTCAAAGGTATGTAACTCTTTAAGGGAGTGTTCTGCTAAGGCAGTATTGTTATCTTTCTTTTTTACCGGGTTGTGGATATTGATACTATCTCTTCGATGTTCGGATAGCCTTGTTTCAAGATATCTACCAGTCTGTCCGATATAAGAGCTCACACAGTCTTGGCAGTTTATCTTATAGGTAACATTCGAAAGTAGTAATTTGGGTGTAGTAGATTTTAACTTCGAAAAAAATTTCTTTAACGTATTGGAGGGTTTGTATGTGACACTGACACCTGTCGATCCAAGCACCGATTTGACTCTCTCAGACAGACCTCTACTATATGGTATCACGAAAAATCTTTTAGTGCTGTTATTGTCGCAATTATTCGCTGTTCCGCGATCATTATCATTATATAGAACTCCTTTGACAATCGTTAAAGGATAGTTGTTCTTCAATAGGTAGGTTTTAATTTTCTCCAAATTCCCACGATGAAACATCTCGTCAGACAAAGAAATAGCCCTGTATTTGAGATTCATAAACCTTCGTTTTCCGAGAGATTTCTCAATTTTAATTCATTTCACCCTTTGTCACATAAGATCAACATTATTTAGAATCTCAAATACAGGGCTATTTCTTTGTCTGACGAGATGTTTCATCGTGGGAATTTGGAGAAAATTAAAACCTACCTATTGAAGAACAACTATCCTTTAACGATTGTCAAAGGAGTTCTATATAATGATAATGATCGCGGAACAGCGAATAATTGCGACAATAACAGCACTAAAAGATTTTTCGTGATACCATATATTAGAGGTCTGTCTGAGAGAGTCAAATCGGTGCTTGGATCGACAGGTGTCAGTGTCACATACAAACCCTCCAATACGTTAAAGAAATTTTTTTCGAAGTTAAAATCTACTACACCCAAATTACTACTTTCGAATGTTACCTATAAGATAAACTGCCAAGACTGTGTGAGCTCTTATATCGGACAGACTGGTAGATATCTTGAAACAAGGCTATCCGAACATCGAAGAGATAGTATCAATATCCACAACCCGGTAAAAAAGAAAGATAAAAATACTGCGTTAGCAGAAAACTCCCTTAAAGAGTTACATACCTTTGACTTTGATAATGTGACGGTTCTTGGACAGCAGAGTATTTTAAAAAAGAGATTAATTCACGAAATGATCTCTATTGTCCGGGAACCCAACGCCATAAATAAGAGGACTGATATAGAGCAACTACACACCGCATATTATAGTTTAATAAAGAAAATGAAGAGAATAAAAAGGTAAATCATTTCTATTTCGATGACCATTTTTGTCCTTGTTCCTTGTTTCATATCATGTTAAGTATCTGTGTTTTCGGTTGACACCTGGACGGATGGTTCATATTACGCTTGACATGTTAATTCTTTTTGTTTATATACGAAGAAATAAATGTATCGCTCAGTTTCTGAATTGCTTGATTTATTAGAATTTTTATTTAAAGTTGACAAAGGACCGAGTTGATATTGTAAGTGATGTCATGTTCAAAGGTGTTTTTTTTTATGTGTTTATTTAATGGTTATTTCTTGTTTTTTTGTCAATTGTACTCTCACACCCTCAGACATCGCACAAATCTGCCTTCTATTTTCGTAGTTGTTGTTATTAACTGAAATGTTGTGACTCTTGTTAGTTTGTATCATATTATGTTGTCATTGTTCAACTCAAGACAAAACAATAATAGCTCCTCAATTGATGTGAATTTTGTATCGCTCTTCCAGAGCCCTGAGGAAGGTTTTAAATAAACCGAAACGTCGGCATGGTATCGAATTGATTGTCCTTTCTTCTGGCCTCATCCCATCAATTTTACTCTTAATTTCAAATATAAACAGAAGGTCGTGAATATATCCTTCATCATTGCAACTCTGGGAACACACCATCAAGACTCAAGGATTAGCGATACAAGGAGTTTCTTCGACCAACTGAGAGAAACTTATGGTTCTGAAACTGTGAGGGACCTGAAAACTACAAGGAGTTTCTTCGACCAACTGAGAGAAACTTATGGTTCTGAAACTGTGAGGGACCTGAAAACTTGGCAAAGTCTCAACAAGAAGATGGCACACTACTCGAATCATAAGAAGTTTCTGCTGACCTGTAAGAATCAGAATGTATTTCCCAAACATATACAACAGGTTTCAAAGACAATATTACCAATTATGTTAGACTCAAAAAACCCGTTTGTAAACAGATGTAATAGTATAGTCTATACATTCAAACTTAAAATTCTGAGGGTGGAGATAGATTATGTACATTGGAAGGTTGGTTCCTTGAGTGGAGATTTACAACGAGTTCTTTCAAAATTATCGGAAATAATTCCATCTGATTTATATGAAGAATTTTCAAATCGTCAAAAAATTTTTTACTTTCGCGAATTTTCTAAAATTAGTAGAATACAAAAACGGAAGTTTTTTTCACTGAAGTCAGCACAACTGTCACTCAGTCCAACTCCTGAAATACACAACGGGTGGTTTTGTGAATCTCACTGGAATCGATATTCCATCTGAAGTCAAATATCTATTAAGTTTAGGTGAAAAATACAACTTACCCTATAACAAGAATCAACCACCGCCCCTTGAACAACTTTTGATCGATACTGAGTATATTTTGTCTTTTTATGAAGATGAGAGTGAAATCATTGAAAGACGTAACAGATTTATTAATCTTTGTACAAACTATATTAATGATGCACCATTCAATCACAGCAATGATAATTCTGTCTTCGACTACATAAAGAAGACTATAAATTTTTTAAGAAGTCATGAAGAAATTTTGATCACCAGGGCTGATAAAGGTAGTTCAACGGTAGCCATGTTGAGAGAACAATATGATTACAAAGCCAGTCTGGCTCTTAATGATGAAAATACTTATGCAAGGTTGTCGTCAGACCCAACAAAGTCTGTTCAGAATAAACTTAATAAAATAGTTAATCAACTATATAAGCAAGGGCATATTGATGATTCTACTAGGAGATATTTGTGTTGTTCAAGTGGTGTCTGTCCAAAAGTGTATTTTTTGCCGAAAATTCACAAGGATGACGTCCCTCTTAGACCGATAGTAAGCTATGTTGGGGTGTAAGGGGGAAGGATGCGTTTTATAGCCTCTCCTCTCAAATGCCAACCTCACCTACTCGCGGTGCACCCTGTTCTTACGAACGAGGCTCTGGCGACCGAACATGAGCGGTATAACTCTGTTTTCCACAATTACGTAGCCTAAACATTCGCTTGAGCAGGAAATGGCTCTCTGCGTTGCTCAAGTTACGTCTCAGACCTTGTCGTCTCAGGTTACCTGTGCCACAAGATAATCTAGTCGTAGCCGCAACCAAAGTTGCACTGACAGCGTTACCAGTGCAGCTTTTGAACACCTTCTAACGCAGCTCCTACAAAAAGATGGATCAGTCGAACAGGACAAAATTCGTATCCGGAGGTAAAATACCCTCCCATTCTGATCTCCGGGGGAGGGTGCCTGAGCGAGTGAATCATCGAACAAACACCAATGAAAAGCACATAGCTTTTGCAGCATGGAACGTCAGAACCTTGCTAGACAACCCCAAGGCCGACCGACCAGAGAGGCGTACTGCCCTAATCGATAAGGAACTGCAACGAACATCCATTGCAATAGTTGCTTTAAGCGAAACACGCTTTTCGGACGAAGGTAGCTTGGTAGAACAAGCGTATACATTTTTCTGGAAAGGCTTGCCGGAAGGCGAAATCAGACAACATGGCGTAGGCTTTGCCATTAAAAACGACCTGGCCGCCAAACTTACCGAAAATCCAGTTGGTATCTCAGAACGTTTAATGACCCTACGTTTTCCTGCAGCGAATAACACGTTTGTGAACATCATTGCAGTATACGCACCCACTTTGAACTCCTCTGACAACTTAAAGGACACTTTTTACGAAACACTCGTTGCTACATAAAGTAAAATCCCAAAACGGGAACGATTAATTCTCCTTGGAGACTTCAACGCTAAAGTGGGCAGAGGTCAAGACTCAGAACTATGGCCGGGAATAATAGGGAAACACGGCACAGACAGCATCAATTCGAATAGAGAACGTCTGCTGGCTCTTTGTGCAGAACACAATCTGTGTATAACGAACACCTATTTTATTACGAGACCCAATTCAAGGGGGACCTGGCGCCACCCGCGCTCAGGGCATTGGCATACCCTCGACTATGTGATCGTGAGAAGGAAAAATCTGAAAGAGGTGTTGGTCACTAAACCCAGAGCAGATCTGGAGTGCTGGACTGATCATAGGCTGGTAATCTCGAAAATGAAAATCTCAATGCGCCCAAAATATCAACGCAAGCCGAAGTATCTAAGAGAGCGCCTTCAAATATCCAAACTACAAAACCCTTCTACAAAGGACAGATTCACAGCTGCCGTCAAAGATAGCCTAACACCACCGGATTATAACGACGACATTGAGACTCATTGGCTCCGTTTCAAGTCATCCCTTACAAATACAGCGAAGGAAATACTGGGCACGGAACGCTCCCGAAAATCCCCAGACTGGTTTGCAGACAGCGAAACTCATATCGCACCCCTTTTGGACGCAAAACACAAAGCGATGAAAACAGCAATTAACAAGCCTGGCGATGTTGCAGCCCAAATAGGTTTCATAAACATAAAACGCGAGGTCCGTCAAGAAATAAGAAAAATCAAGGACAGCTGGTGGAAAGAAAAAGCTAGAGAAATACAAGCTTACGCCGATAACCATGACTACAGGCGTTTTTTCGAAGCTATTGAAACTGTTTACGGTCCAAGCAGAAAAGCTAGCTTTCCTATAAGAGATGCTCATGGAGCTATTCTAACTGATGATAGAAAAATTCTCGAAAGATGGAAGGAGCATTACTCACAGGTCTTGAATCAAAATAACGACTCGGATTTATCCATTTTAGAACTGCTTCCCGCGTATAGTCCGATGACATCGCTTGATGACGAAATTTCAATGTCGGAAATCATAAGCGCGATTAAAAATATGAAAAATGATAAGTCCCCTGGTCTAGACGGCATTCCGGCGGAGATATTCAAAGCCTTGGATGAGGACATTGTCAATAGTCTCCTAATACTATTCCGCAAGATCTGGGAACAGGGAGATGTGCCACAAGACTTCAGAGACGCTTTAGTTATCAACCTCTATAAGAACAAAGGCGATACGTCGAATTGCAACAATTACAGGGGCATATCGTTGCTTAATGTGGCCGGTAAAATTCTCTCGAAGATTATGGCTAATCGTCTGGTTCCACTCTTAGAGAGGCTTTTACCTGAATCCCAGTGCGGCTTTCGACCAAATCGAGGTACGGTGGACCTAATTTTTACACTTCGACAGCTACAAGAAAAGGCCCGTGAACAACAATCAAGGATTTATACAGCCTTCATCGATTTAAGCAAGGCATTCGACTCGGTGAATCGGAGAGCGCTCTGGAAAATCATGGCACGTCTAGGAGTACCCGAAAAATTCCTAGCAGTGTGTAAAAGCCTTCATACCAACAACACCGCTAGAATACAGCATAATGGCTCTACAACCGACCATTTCTCAACCAACTCTGGAATAAAACAAGGCTGCGTATTAGCGCCTGTACTGTTCAATATTTTCGCCATAGCTGTATCGATAATTGCTGACATGAGCATGCCTGTAAGAGGTGTTGGGATAAGATTCAGATTTGATGGAGGCCTGTTTAACCTGAAGCGCCTCAGAGCAAAAACCCGTACCAAGTTTATCACGGAACTTCAATATGCAGACGACTGTTCACTCATCGCTAGCAGCTCAGAGGATCTACAGATAATGATGGACACCTATAAACATATATACGAAGCTTTAGGCCTTAGACTCAATATTGCCAAGACCAAAATCCTGGTAAGTCCGCCAGAAAGCCTTCAAACAGATATCAGCCTGGACAATGAAACTCTAGAACAGGTTGAGCAGTTCAAATACTTGGGAAGCTTCATAAATACTAGGGCTAACCTTGACACGGAAATACACAACCGTATCAATTCTGCCGAATAACTAGCGTTAGACAGGTCACAGTGGAGGTCTTTGGTCCACAGTTATAATGGAGAATCGAGAAGGATACAGCGGCGGCCAGATCTGGTTGGAGACTATCCATGCCCTGAGTGTGGAAGGATCTGCAGGTCACGGTTGGGTCTTTTTAGTCACAGGAGGGCACACAATCGCAACTAGCACTAAGAAGTTACAAGTCTGTTCGAATTTTTTTTTTTTTTTTCTTCTTCTTTTTGTAGATTTATTCCCGGTAACGGGATACAGCAATGAATGAATGAATGAATGTGGGAAGTCCCCTGTACAACCTGAGCAAATTTTTGGCTCGACTTCTGACTCATGTTTTCGAACGTAATGACAAGTTTGTACAGAATTCTTTTCAGTTCGTTGACAGTGTTAAAAATGTCACATTACCGGATAATTACATACTTGTTTCTTTAGATGCCACTTCGCTTTTCACGAACATACCAGTTGAACTTGCATGCGATATCATTCGAACAGAATATGAAAAGATTCAACCACACACTACACTCCCACCTACTGAATTCTTAGAGTTGTTTAGGTATTGTGTTGATAAAAGTTTCTTCGATTTTGATGGTGAATACTACAGACAGATATTTGGTTTGGGGATGGGTAATTGTTTGGCCCCAATAGTTTCTGACATTGTTATGGCCAAATTACAGACGTTTGCTCTCAATAGGGTACCTTTCAGAGTTCCTCTATTTCGTAGATATGTTGACGACATTTTTGCATCCATTCCATCGGATGGAGTAGATGTTATGTTGAGTACTTTCAACTCTTTTCATCCACGATAACAGTTCACTGTTGAAGTGGAAGTGGATAACAAACTACCATTTTTAGACATATTAGTTATAAGATCAGACAATGTCATTAAAACTGACTGGTACCATAAACCTTCGTTTTCCGAGAGATTTCTCAATTTTAATTCATTTCACCCTTTGTCACATAAGATCAACATTATTAAGAATCCCAAATACAGGGCTATTTCTTTGTCTGACGAGATGTTTCATCGTGGGAATTTGGAGAAAATTAAAACCTACCTATTGAAGAACAACTATCCTTTAACGATTGTCAAAGGAGTTCTATATAATGATAATGATCGCGGAACAGCGAATAATTGCGACAATAACAGCACTAAAAGATTTTTCGTAATACCATATATTAGAGGTCTGTCTGAGAGAGTCAAATCGGTGCTTGGATCGACAGGTGTCAGTGTCACATACAAACCCTCCAATACGTTAAAGAAATTTTTTTCGAAGTTAAAATCTACTACACACAAATTACTACTTTCGAATGTTACCTATAAGATAAACTGCCAAGACTGTGTGAGCTCTTATATCGGACAGACTGGTAGATATCTTGAAACAAGGCTATCCGAACATCGAAGAGATAGTATCAATATCCCCAACCCGGTAAAAAAGAAAGATAACAATACTGCCTTAGCAGAACACTCCCTTAAAGAGTTACATACCTTTGACTTTGATAATGTGACGGTTCTTGGACAGCAGAGTATTTTAAAAAAGAGATTAATTCACGAAATGATCTCTATTGTCCGGGAACCCAACGCCATAAATAAGAGGACTGATATAGAGCAACTAAACACCGCATATTATAGTTTAATAAAGAAAATGAAGAGAATAAAAAGGTAAATCATTTCTATTTCGATGACCATTTTTGTCCTTGTTCCTTGTTTCATATCATGTTAAGTATCTGTGTTTTCGGTTGACACCTGGACGGATGGTTCATATTACGCTTGACATGTTAATTCTTTTTGTTTATATACGAAGAAATAAATGTATCGCTCAGTTTCTGAATTGCTTGATTTATTAGAATTTTTATTTAAAGTTGACAAAGGACCGAGTTGATATTGTAAGTGATTTCATGTTCAAAGGTGTTTTTTTTTATGTGTTTATTTAATGGTTATTTCTTGTTTTTTTGTCAATTGTACTCTCACACCCTCAGACATCGCACAAATCTGCCTTCTATTTTCATAGTTGTTGTTATTAACTGAAATGTTGTGACTCTTGTTAGTTTGTATCATATTATGTTGTCATTGTTCAACTCAAGACAAAACAATAATAGCTCCTCAATTGATGTGAATTTTGTATCGCTCTTCCAGAGCCCTGAGGAAGGTTTTAAATAAACCGAAACGTCGGCATGGTATCGAATTGATTGTCCTTTCTTCTGGCCTCATCCCATCAATTTTACTCTTAATTTCAAAGATGTTATTTATCTTTACTTCTGTAGCAAAAATAATTTTTTGTGCTGTGTGATCTGACATATGTATATTAATGACCGCACTTTCCCAATGTTGGATATTTGTGAAGATGTTGTCGATAGATGAGCTTGTTTTATTCGTAATTCTAGTATCCTGATTTATGACATGTTTGAGGTTGAAAGATCTCATAAGGTTTATCAGTTCTATTCCATCTCTATTTGTTTTTCGTAATTCTATGTTGAAATCACCAGCTACTATTATTTGTTTGTTTTCAGGTATTATTGTTTAATGTTAGTTCTAATTTTGAGAAGAAGGTATGGATGTTGCCGCCGGAAGGTCTATATATTGACAAAATGATTATATTTCCTCTCTTTCTGATCCATTCACCTGCAGCGCATTCAAACTCTCCAATTTGAGAAAACTTTTGTAATTTGGTTCTTGTAATACTTTTAAGTGTTTTGTGAAAATATAGTGCCGAACCTCCATGTTTTCCTTCAGGTCTGCAGAAGCTTCCTACTATATTGAAATTTCGTATAGGGAATGTGGGTAGTTGGTCGTATGATTTCCAGTGTTCTGTTATGCATAATATTTTGCACTCTTTATGTTCATTCAGTCCATATTCTAATATTTTGGTGGATAAGGCTTATTTTAGTGGTTTTTGGTTCATTTTTTGTTGTTTTGTCTGGTTGATGTTCATTTTTTTTGTTTACTACCCAAAAAAATTTCCGGCGTGAGTTCTTTTATGTATTTCGAAATTAAACCTTCTTATTCCAACGTTTGGGGGCCAAAAAGATGGATCATACATAGGGTCTTTTCTAGTTAGGGGGGCTGTTACACAGAAACTTTTCAGTTGTCCTGGTTTTGTTTGTAGTTCGGTTACAGTTATATTCTCATTTTCGAAGCCAGGTTGTTTTTTGGTATGCTCTTGAACCATTTCACTTGTGACATGATTGTTTACTCTATATATATTAAGCCAAACTTTTTCTTTCAGGGCCTGCGAAACCAGATTTAATAACTTCGTCGGAGGCTTCTCCCGTTCCTAACCTTTTTTTTGTGTGACGTCTCCTTTTATGTACTTCTATGAAGTCTGATTCATGTTGTGTATTTGTTTCTCTATTAAATTCGGATATTTCCTCATTGTGATGTTTAGGTAGTGTATGAGATGGATTCTTCTCTTGTTGTGGTTTAATTTTCAGGTTATCATTGTTTTGGTTAGATTTGTCGGGGGTATGGGATCTTTGAACTACTATCTTTGGGACTATTGTTTCTTGGTTGACGTTGCTTCTTTGAGTTCTTGTTTTGACGATGTCAGAGTATTGTGTTTCAATTTTTTTATCACTGTTGTTCAATTGTTGTTTTAGTAATTTATTATTTTCTTTAAGAATTAAGTTATATTCTTCAAGGATTTCGTTCTTTTCCTGTGTTTCTGTGAGTAACTTACTTAAGTATTCAATTTTGAGGGCCATAATTTCCTCTTTATTTGTTTTTTTTGGTTTTTCAATATCACAACATTCTATATATCTCCCATTGATTACCTTGATATTTTTCTTTTTGGCACATGATCCATGGTATAGTCCATCACAATTTACAATTTACAGTTTACTTTTAACACTTTCGCCGTCGCTATGTTCGTCTTCACTTGACGCCATCTTGATGGAATAATATTGCTTCTCTCTATGGAAATGATCCATATAGATAATACTACCTATTAGTATAACGAATAATCAGTATTGTTACATTGCATATAATAAAATAAGCTGTTCAGAGAAAAACATTTTTTGGATAAGAATATTCAGATGTTAATGGAGATGAATATTCAAGGACAATGAGCCATTCCGAAAATTTTCATTTCGGAATCAGGAGAAAAAATGCTACAAATTTCACAATATCACAGAAATGAACAACGTCGGCTAAACCGAATGTTGGACATTGTGTTATTTCAAATGGAACGCTCTTTATATTTTTCTTGAATCAGATTGCTCAATGATTTGGAGGAATCCTTTGCTCAGAAACATCTCTTTTATTATCGATTATGTTTAAATATTGGATTTTCCCGAAAATTTGAAGAGCTTGTACCATCTCTCTGGTTTAAATATTTTAGTGATGTATCATAAAGAAAATTACCAATTATATCGAAACAAGTAAGATTTTATGGAGGATTCGCCAAAACAGATTTGCATTTTTCGATAGATCATACAGGATGTAAGGGAAAAAATAAACAATATTTAAGTCTTTGGATGGCCTCGAGTCAACATATTTTGAAATTGCAACCATATTTTTGTCAAGATATAATGAATCTTCAAAATGAAATTAATAATATAGATACATACTCGGCTACATATGATTGATATACAGATGATTGATTTGTAAATTCCCAGAAGCTATGATGAACAGCGGACATTATGATGGACGCATGATGAAAGGAGGAAGACAATAGTTAATCTAAGTATTTTCGCAGGCAGTTTTATTATTCAAAATAGATGATGATTCTTATAATTAACAAATCATGTGCAATTGAAATTTTTGTTTTGGTCTTCGAAACTAACACATATTGATTAAACTTCTACTATCTAAAATAAAAAGGTACATAGATCAAATATAGCTATATACAGGATATCTGTAAACAAATGCGAAGGAATAAGGGAGATGATTCCTTAATGAAAATAAGCGGGGGTAGTTCCTGTATATTTTCCAAATCGACAGCCCTTCCAAGATACAGCCTTTGGAAGACGATGACGAGTTTACAGTTTTTAATTTTTTTTTACAGGTTCTAAAAACCACTGAGTCATAAAACTATACATAGAATGAAGCACTGAGTAGATTGGTACCAGTTTCAACTTCGGCAAGCTCGTAGTTTAGGCGGTAACTTGCTATCGATTTTTTTAATGTGTCTGCCTTGAATTCAAAAATTTCTGTTAAAATGTTGAAATTTGAGTTATTATGCTATTGTCAATATTGTCATAGAAGTGTACGAAACTAGCAGGTGAGGGGATCCAAGATTTCGGGCCGATTCACCTCAAAAAAAATAATAAAATGAATTTCGTAAATACCGAGGCTGAAAACCACTATTTTCCGCTATAAAAAATTAATATCATTCCAATAATATACCGACTTAATTATTGCCACGTTGCTATTATTATAAGGCCCCGTTGTTCAGTTCAGGATTAGGCCGAGATTTAAGATGATCATAGATTAACTTGACACAACTGAACTGAAAGGTCAAAATCAATCTAGGATAAACTTTAATCCCGAACTGAGCAACTGGGCCTTTTCATGTAGAGTTTCGGATTTTGCGAGAATCTACTAATTTTTCTTCAAAACAACAACTGCGCGTAGGAAATGTGTCTCTCGCTTAAATTCAAAAATTTCTGTGAAAATGTTGAAATTTGAGTTATTATGCTACTGTCATAGAAGTATACGAAACTAGCACGTCGGGGGATCCAAGATTTCGGGCCGATTCACATTTAAAAAAAACATAATGAAATGAATTTCGTGAATACCGAGGCTAAAAACCACTATTCTCCGCTATAAAAAATTAGTATTATTCCAATAATATACCGACTTAGTTAATGCTACTATGCTATTACTATAAGGCCCGGTTGTTCAGTTCGGGATTAGGCCGAGATTTAAGATGATCATAGATTAACCTGACAGAACTGAACTGAAATGTCAAAATCAATCTAGGATAAACTTTAATCCCGAACTGAGCAACTGGGCCTATTCATGTAAAGTTTCGGATTTTGCGAGAATCTACTAGATTTTCTTCAAAACAACAACTGCGCTGAAGGAAATGTGATTGACTGTTAGCGACACATAATATCAACCATCTAAATTTTGTAGTCTATACAAATTTTTTCGAACTCCCATTATACTATGTAGCAGTCTGATACTGAAATCCGTCATTTGACAAAATGAGTTGTCAGTTTATAGACTGACCAACATTATCGAATGCTATTGATCTACTTATTGATTAAATCGTTCTATAATTGGTCCTAAATTGACAGTCGTATTGTGAACACCGATAGGCAGCGGATTATCTAAACACGAAATAAATTCTGAAATGTTTCGGATCATGAGGCTAATTGAAAAAGTATCTTGTTCGTATCATTTGTTGAACTTCATTATTCTAAATATTCTTCAATGAATGAAAATATAACATCAACACACATAATTTTTTGATTTATTCGTCATCTAATCATTAAATGAATCGTTTCTGGAAAAGTTTCGAGTCTTGAGGCAAATAGAATATTGAATTATTTACATCATTATTTGCCGAACTTCAAGGTTCTGAATGGATTAAAATCTAAACTTGACGATATACGAGATAATTTTCGCAAGAGTTTCAATGGATTCTGAAAATTTTCATCATTCTGGAGCATTCTGGACATCCATAATACTCGAATCTTCCATGGAATAAATTCAATTTTATCCAACATAACACGCAAAACGAAATATTACTCGAACTGGGCATCTTGATCAATTCGTCCCTATAAAAAGCCCGAATCAGGTAGAAAAGTTTGAACCCTTCATATCAGCATTAACACGTGTTTTGCAGTAAATAGATGTTGGGCTGAACGTTTCTCACAACAAGAAGAATTTGAATTTTCATATGACGGTACAAGGAGGTACAGGGTGTTTCACAAGTAAACAGACAAATGAAAACCGTGAATAGAGGGCATTGAGCTGAGTTCAAAATCACCTCATATACAGGATGTCCCAAAACTAGTGAATCAAACGTCACACCACGATAGAGTAAACCAAATAATATTATCGATTGACACCAACATTAGTTCGACGAAAATGTACCGTTTCCAAAATCATCAGAATTTTATTAAAATACCTAAAGTTGCGATTTTCGAACTATTTTTCTTAATAACAGGGCCAGTTTGTGAAAAAGGAAATCGATATTAAATTATATTGAATTAAGATTATTGTTATATCTCCCCTAATTCAAATTATTTTAAGTAGTTAATCGATAACCATAACCTAAGTAAAGGTAAATTAAAACAATTGTTTTTACTACATGATTTTTGATACACAGGGGCGATAATATAGTTCGAAAATCGGCAACTTCAGGTTAGGTTTTCTCAGAAATAGTACATTTTCGCTCAACTAATGTCGGTGTCATTCGATAGTATTTTATCTACTCTATCGTGGTGTGACGTTTGATTTAATAGTTTTGGGGCACACTATATATAAGTTTCTTCGGGGTTTCTTTAAATTTCTCGAATTTCCGTTTTGAAATTCTCGATCAAGTCGACTGAAAATTTATATTCAGCCTTGAGTTGTTAATTTCATTGAAACAGAGCATTAACATTCGAAAAAAATCAGGACCGGGCTCAGTGAGGCTTTACTTCACTTCAAACTCATAAAAACACCGTGTATGTAGGTTTTTAATCATATTTTTAACTTTTTTGTTATTTGCATTATTATTGTCTCAAAATGAATTGATTTATGGGTTGCCCCACCTGTTGATCATTTTCTACAAATAATTGTTTTGGTCAGACGCCTCTAAGGAATAGAGCACTTCATGAAAATATATTTAGAAATTCTTAATTGAATTTTTTTTTCAAAGAATATTCTGTTGAATGTGTTCAACAATTAAACCTTATTCGGTCTTCAAAATAGTCATTCACAATGATAAAATGTTTCAAAATTGATAATACCCAAATATGGATGGAAAAACTACGCTATCTTGAAACTAAAAATTAAAACTTGATCTTCAGAATGAATCTATTTTTCTATGGACAACTAGTTGTGTGAATAAAAACAAAGAAAGAAATCGCGGGGTGTCAGATCTGGAGATCTAGCAGTCCAATGTTGGGGTCCTACCCTTCTAACGAAATGACCTGAAATACTGATAAATACTTTTGCTGGTGCATGAATATCATCCATGTTTCAATAACAAATTGTAATAAGACCAGACCAATCAATAGATTTCCATAGATCCAATAATGACTATAACGGAATCAGTGAGGAATTCGAAAGTGCATTTATGATACTTATTCGAAGTGCCAATCATTACCTCCACTAAAAGACCAAATGAGGTGAAAATCAATTCGGAAAATTACTTCAGGTCCACGTTGTCCATAAAAAGCGATTCATTCGGAAGATATCAAGTTATAATTATTATTTTCATGATGGCGTAGTTTTTTATTTCTATTTTTGTTCATTATCAATAATAAAGCTTATTATCACCGTAAATGACTTATCTGCATAACCAGATATGCTATAAATATCAAAAACAAATGCAAGACATATATTGAGAAAGAAAAAATTCAATTGAACATTTCCAATTCCATTTTTAGATTTCCACATTTGATTGGCGATCATATTCATCAATGAGGTGAAAATCAATTCGAAAAATTACTTCAGGTCCACGTTGTCCATAAAAAGCGATTCATTCGGAAGATATCAAGTTATAATTATTTTATTTTCATGATAGCGTAGTTTTTTATTTCCATTTTTGTTCATTATCGAAAATAAAGCTTATTATCACTGTAAATGACTTATCTGCATAACCAGATAGGCTATAAATATCAAAAACAAATGCAAGACATATATTGAGAAAGAAAAAATTCAGTTGAACATTTCCAATTCCATTTTTAGATTTCCACATTTGATTGGCGATCATATTCATCCCATTAATTAATGTGAAGTAGAAGTCAATATGCAGCGCTGTTTTTTCCAGAGGCATTTCACCACCAAACAATTATTCATTAAAAATAATCCACTGATAAGGCATAACAAAGTTTCATTGATTTTGAGAAAATCAATGCATATACCTGAAAAATTCAAAATTATGACGAAAAACTACAAACAGAGTGTTTTGCATGAGTTTTAATTTGAATATAGCCTCAATAAGTCCGGTCCTGTGTTCGTCAACTTTTAATGTTCTCTTCACAAACCTTTTAGGGCTTTCACTCCCAAAATAAATTTCAATCGATATCTTTTAATGTTCTGTTTTATTGAAACTTATTATACAAGTTTAAGCAGTTAATGAATTTTTAGCCGAATCCAACTAAAATAGTTGGAGTTATAGCCGAACGAGAAAATTCGGGGAATTCGAATAAACCCCTCTGTATATCGGAAACGGAATGCCTAAGACACACATATGAGGTGTTCTTGAACTCAGCGCAATGCCCTCTATTCACTGTTTCCGTTTGTTCGTTTACTTATTGTGAAACACCCTGTGTACTGAAAAATCGCAAAAAACTCCTCGAGAAATTAAGAAATGCCATTAAATCAAGGAGTTTCTTTTGATCCGCTATGATGAAAAATGTTAATATCCAGTTATTATTATTATTTAGGGTGATTCATCGAAAATCCCCAATATCTCGAAAATCAAGGCACTTTTATAAAACGTAAAATATATCTATCTGAACCGCCTTAGAGTCCTCTACCCACAGGTTCTATATTATCCATTCATTACGCCACAACCTGTATAATTATTATTATTATATCAATGTATTGAAAATAAACAGACATGAATACGAGCCAGTTGTTTTGTTTGAAGGTGAAGCTCCTCTTCACCAAGCTTCAAACTTCTTTTAATTATTTTGACTACCATTCACGCAAGATGATTTTTGTTGAAGAATTCAACATTCTTGTAATTATCCGTTCATTTCTTCAAGAGATACCCATTCCCTACCACCTTTGAATATTCAACTCAATGCTAACACTGCATCAAATGCATTTCATCTTTGGGTTGATTTTTTTGAATTCTACAACTGATGTAACGTCTTCAACCTTCAGCAAAAGAAGATAAACAACAGTAACTTTCCTCAAGCTACTGATCACTTGTATTTTCGATGTAAATAAATAGATTTGGTAAGTCTTCAATCAGTTTGTATAAACGTCAATTATGTTCGTTCCATATTTTTGACTTAATATTTTCCGAAGTGATTTGACATTGTGATGAAATACGCAATTACTGAGAGTCTCACGTAGAACGGACTACGTAGCACTGATTTGAAAATCAAAAATGTTTTGACAAGCGTCTTAACCCAACAATTTCGTACCATACAGAATGAAAGGTATCCAATTTCCATGGCCAATCCAGTGCTAAAATAAAAGTGAATGAAGTATAGAAGCTGAAAGTGAAACGTATATCTTTGTTGATTCATTCGGGAAAAGCATTTCAATGGAGTTCCTAATGTCTTGAATATAATGCCCAAAAATTAGATTACTATTTCATACCAGAACAAATTCGGTAAAATTGTTTTGGGAATTGATCTTACATGTCACGAAAAATTTCATTGTCATGTATCATTCATTTTGGGACCTATATGGTATTAAACTCCCCTATAGGACGAAGTATCGTAGACATAAGCATATTTATGCAAAACTGTCCAAATTCATTTACACCGAGATCACGAACCTTATCAATCAATTATTAGCGTATGAAGTTTATTTATATTAGTATCGTTCTCGAACTATTTACAGGTTTCAATATGTGTGAATGAATCGGAAGAGCAGCTGTATTCTATATATGAGTAGAATTCAAGCTGCTTCACCTTCTGTCCTCCTAAAATCTGGCAACGTTGCGGGAGGTGAGAGCGCACTACTGATAAGAAATATATGCGGAGGTAGTAAGGTCTGATTCGTTTGAAGAAAAATTTTTCGATAAAAATCTTTTCCCCTCTTTATGTACCCCTGTTATTTACCTTCCCCTCTACATATATAACCAAAAATTATTCCAATTATATAACTCCTTCACCCGGAGGTCAGGTCGCCCAATGAACTTAACGGAGGTCACAACGAACTACGAGTTCATATATATATATATATAGTAAGGGATGAATTTGGGTACAAGGCAATATCTGGCAGGAGTTAACAATCAATCGTCATCAACATCTATATTTCGAACTTTTAGCTGTTCTTCATCAGGATAATCTGACAAGACTATTATTTAAATATATATATATATATATATATATATATATATATATATATATATATATATATATATATATATATATATATATATATATATATATATATATATATATATAATATAATCTGACAAGACTATTATTTAAATATATATATATATATATATATATATATATATATATATATATATATATATATATGAACCCGTAGTTCGTTGTTACCTCCGTTAAGTTCATTGGGCGACCTGACCTCCGGGTGAAGGAGTTTTTTAATTGGAATAATTTTTGCTTATATATGTAGAGGGGAAGGTAAATAACAGGGGTACCTAAAGAGGGGAAAAGATTTTCATTGAAAAATTTTTCTTTAAACGAATCAGACCTTACTACCTCCGCATATATTTCTTATTAGTAGTGCGCTCTCACCTCCCGCAACGTTGTCAGATTTCAGGAGGTCAGAAAGTAGGGCGGCTTGAATTCTACTCATATACAGCTGCTCTTCCGATTCATTCACACATACTGAAACCTGTAAATAGTTCGAGAACGATACTGATATTAATAAACTTCATACGCTAATAATTGATTGATAAGGATTCGGAGTAAATGAATTTGGACAGAAATTATTATCTTTTCTTCATGAATATCGACAGTTTTGAATAAGTATGCTATGTCTACGATACTTCGTCCGATAGGGGAGTTTAATACCGTATAGCTCCTAAAATGAATGATACATGACAATGAAATTTTTCGTTACATATGAGATTAATTCCAAAGACAATTTTACCGAATTTGTTCTGGTATGAAATAGTTATCTAAATTTTGGGCATTATATTCACGACATGAAGAACTCCATTGAAATGTTTTTCCCGAATGAATCAACAAAGATATACGTTTTACTTTCAGCTTCTATACTTCATTGACTTTCATTTTAGCACAGGATTGGCCATGAAAATTGAATACCTTTCACTCTGTATGGTACGAAAATGTTGGGTTAAGACGCTTGTCAAAACATTTTTGAGTTTTAAATAAATGCTACGTAGTCCGTTCTACGTGAGACTCTCAGTAATTACGTATTTCATCACAATGTCAAATCACTTCGGAAAATATTGCGTCGAAAATATGTAACGAACATAATTGACATTTATACAAACTGATTGAAGACATACCAAATCTATTTATTTAGATGGAAAATAGAAGTAATCAGTAGCTTGAGGAGAGTTACTGTTGTTTATTTTCTTTGGCTGAAGGCTGAAGACTAACATCAGTTGTAGAATTCAAAAAAATCAACCCGAAGATGAAATGCATTTGATGCAGTGTTAGCATTGAATTGAATACTCATAGGTGGTAGGGAATGGGTATCTCTTGAAGAAATGAACGGATAATTACGAGAATGTTGAATTCCTCAACAAAAATCATCTTGCGTGAATGGTAGTCAAAATAATTAAAAGAAGTTTGAAGCAACAGGAGCTTCACCTTCAAACAAAACAACTGCCTATTATTCATGTCTGTTTATTTTCAATACATTGATATAATAATAATAATTATACAGGGTGTGGCGTAATGAATGGATAATATGAAGCCTGCGGGTAGAGTACTCTATGGCGGTTCAAATAAATATATTTTACGTTTGGCAAAAGTGCCTTGGTTTTCGAGATATTGGGGATTTTCGATGAATCACCCCAAATAATAATAATAACTGGATATTGACATTTTTCATGATAGCGGTTCAAAAGAAACTCCTTGATTCAATGGTATTTCTTAATTGCTCGAGGAGTCTTTTGAAATTTTTCAGTACACAGGGTGTTTCACAAGTAAACGGACAAACGAAAACCGTGAATAGAGGGCATTGAGCTTAGTTCAAAAACACCTCATATGTGTGTCTTAGGCATTCCGTTTCCGATATAGTGAGGAGTTTATTCAAATTTCCCTAATTTTTGTTCGGCCATAACTCCAAATATTTTAGTTGGATTCGGCTAAAAATTCATTATCCGCTTAAACTTCTAAGTTTCAATAAAACAGAACATTAAAAGTTGACGAACACAGGACCGGACTCATTGAGGATATATTCAAATTTAAACTCATGCAAAACACTCTGTTTGTAGTTTTTCTCGTCATAATTTTGAATTTTTCAGGTATCTTCATTGATTTTCTCAAAATCAATGAAACTTTGGTATGCCTTTTCAGATTATTTCTAATGAATAATTGTTTGATCGTGAAAGGTCTGGAAAAAACAGCGCTGCATATTGACTTTTACTTCACATTAATTAATGGGATGAATATGATCGCCAATCAACTGAGGAAATCTAAAAATGGAATTGGAAATGTTCAACTGAATTTTTTCGTTCTCAATATATGTCTTGCATTTGTTTTTGATATTTATAGCATATCTGGTTATTCAGATAAGTCATTAACAGTGATGATAAGCTTTATTATTGATAATGAACAAAAATAGAAAAAACTACGCTATCATGATCATGAAAATAATAATTATAATTCGATATCTTCCGAATGAATCGCTTTTTATGGACAACGTGGAACTGAAGTAATTTTCCGAACTGATTCTCACCTCATTTGGTCTTTTAGTGAAGGTAATGATTGGCACTTCGAATAAGTGTGATAAATGCACTTTCGAATTCTTCACTGATTCCGTTATAGTCATTATTGGATCTATGGAAATCTATGGATTGTTCTGGTCTTATTACAATTTGTTATTGAAACATTGATTATATTCATGCACCAGCAAAAGTATTTATCAGTATTTCAGGTCATTTTATTAGAAGGGTAGGACCACAGTATTGGACTGCTAGATCTCCAGATCTGACACCCCGCGATTTCTTTCTTTGTTTTTATCCACACAACTAGTTGTCCATAGAAAAATAGAGTCATTCTGAATATCAAGTTTTAAATTTTAGTTTCAAGATAGCGTAGTTTTTCCATTCATATTTGGATATTATCAATTTTGAAACATTTTATCCTTCTGAAAGAGTATTTTGAAGACCGAATATGGTATAATTGTTGAACACATTCAACAGAATATTCTTCGAAAAAAAATCAATTAAGGATTCCTAAATACTTTTTCATGAAGTGCTCTATTCCTTAGAGGCGTCTGACCAAAACAATTATTTCTAGAACATGATAAACAGGTGGGGCAACCCAAAAATCAATTCATTTTGAGACAATAATAATGCAGATAACAAAAAAGTTAATTATGATTAAAAAACTACATACACGGTGTTTTTATGAGTTTGAAGTTAAGTAAAGCCTCACTGAGCCCGGTCCAGATTTTTGTCGAATTTTAATGCTCTGTTTCAATGAAATTAACAACTCAAGGCTAATTATAAATTTTCAGTCGACTTGATCAGAATTTCAGGAGTTATAGCCAAACGGAAATTCGAGAAATTTCAAAAAACCCCGAAGAAACCTATATATAGGGTGCCCCAAAACTATTGAATCAAACGTCACACCACGATAGAGTAGATCAAATACTATCGAATGACACCAACATTAGTTGAGCGAAAATGTACCGTTTCTAAAAAAACCTAACCTAACGTTGCCGATTTTCGAACTATTTTTTCAGTCACAAGGCCAATTTGTTATTAAGGATAGCGTTTTTCTCCAATATTATCACCCCTGTTTATTCTGAGTATTAAAAATCATGTAGAAAAAACAATTGTTTTATTTTACATTTACTTAGGTTATGGTTATCGATTAACTACTTAAAATAATTTCAATTAGGGGAGATGAAACAATAATAATACTTCAATATAATTTAAAATCGATATCCTTTTTCACAAACTGGCCCTGTTATTAAGAAAAATAGTTCGAAAATCGGCAACTTTATGTATTTTAATAAAATTCTGATTATTTTGGAAACGGTACATTTTCGTCGAACTAATGTTGGTGTCATTCGATAATATTTGGTTTACTCTATCGTGGTGTGACGTTTGATTCACTAGTTTTGGAACACCTTGTATATGGTATGATTCTGAACTCAGCTCAATGCCCTCTATTCACGGTTTTCATTTGTCTGTTTACTCGTGAAACACCCTGTATACTTCTTGTACTCTGAAAATTTTAAAACGAATGCCCTCACCGTCATATGAAAATTCAAATTCTTCTTGTTGTAAGAACCGTTCATCCTTTCACCCAACGCCGACCCTAGTTACATGGCCCGTTGAAAACGAAATCGGCATCTGTTTACTGCAAAACACGTGTTAACGCTGATATGAAGGGTTCAAAATTTTCTACCTGATTCGGGCTTTTTAGGAACGAATTGCTCAAGATGCCGAGTTCGAATAACATTTCGTTTTGCGTGTTATATTGGATAAAATTGAATTTATTGAATGGATGATTCGAGAATTATTGATGTCCAGAATGCTCCAGAATGATGAAAATTTTCAGATTTCATTGAAATTCTTGCGAAAATTATCTCGTATATTTTCAAGTTTAGATTTTAATTCATTCAGAACTTTGAAGTTCGGCAAATAATGATGTAAATGATATAGATAACAGTCAATCACATTTCCTTCAGCGCAGTTGTTGTTTCGAAGAAAAAGCAGTAGATTCTCGCAAGATCCGAAACTCTACATGAATAGGCCCAGTTGTTCAGTTCGGGATTAAAGTTTATCCTAAATTGATTTCGACATTTCAGTTCAGTTCTGTCAGGTTAATCTAGGATCATCTTAAATCTCGGCCTTATCCTGAACTGAACAACCAGGCCTTATAGTAATAGCAACGTAGCATTAATTAACTCGGTATATTATTGGAATAATATTAAATTTTTATAGCGGAGAATAGTGGTTTTCAGCCTCGGTATTCACGAAATTCATTTTATTATGTTTTTTTTTTCATGTGAATCGGCCCGAAACCTTGGATCCCCCGACCTGATAGTTTCGTATACTTCTATGACAATAGCATAATAACTCAAATTTCAACATTTTCACAGAAATTTTTGAATTTAAGGGAGAGACACATTAAAAAAATCGATAGCAAGTTACCGCCTAAACTGCGAGCTTGCCGAAGTTGAAACTGGTACCAATCTACTCAGTGCTTCATAATATGTATAGTTTTATGACTCAGTGTTTTTCAGAACCTGTAAAAAAAAATTAAAAACTGTAGACTCGTCATCGCCTTCCAAGGCTGCATCTTGGAAGAGCTGTCTATATGGAAAAAAATTTATAGGAACTAGCCCCGCTTATTTTCATTAAGGAATCATCTCCCTTAGTCCTTCGCATTTGTTTACAGATATCCTGTATATAGATACATTTTATCTATGTACCTATTCATTTTGGATAGTAGAAGTTTAATCAATATGTGTCATTTTCGAAGACCAAAACAAAAATTTCAATTGCACCTGATTTGTTAATTATAAGAATCATCATTTATTTTGAATAATAAAACTTCATGCGAAAATACTTAAATTAACTTTTGTCATTCTCCTTTCATCATGCGTCCATCATAGTGTCCGCTGTTCATCATAGCTTTTGGGAATTTACCAATCAATCATATGTATCCGAGTATGAATCTATATTAATAACTTCATTTTGTAGATTCCTCATGTCTTGACAAAAATATGGTTGCAATTTCGAAATATTTTGACTCGAGGCCTTCAAAAGACTTCAATTTTGTTTATTTTTTCCCTTACATCCTGTAGTATCTATCGAAAAATGCAAATCTGTTTTGTATAATTCTTCACAAAATCTTACTTGTTTCGATATAATTCGTAATTTTCTTCATGATACATCACTAAAAAATTTAAACCAGAGAGATGGTACAAGCTATTCAAATTTTCGGGAAAATCCAATAATTAAACATAATCGATAATAAATCAGATGTTTCTGCGCAGAGGATTCCTCAAAATCATTGAGCAATCCGATTTAAGAAAAATATATAGAGCGTTCCATCTGAAATAACACAATAATGTCCAACATTCGGTTTAGCCGACGTTGTTCTTTTCTGTGATATTGTAAAATTTGTTGCATTTTTTCTCTTGATTCTTAAACGAAAATTTTCGGAATGGCTCATTGTCCTTGAATATTCATCACCATTTACATCTGAATATTTAGCTTGATATGAAAGAAGTTCAACGGATGCATAGATACACACGATGAAATATAAACAGTCGTAATCCCATTCGAGAGAGCCAAGATTGGTTTTCTTTCACGTGATTCTTTCCCCTACAGGAGAATGCGATAAAAAATCGTTTAAATATTGCAATTATGGAGGAGACAGCGCGCTGTGCCTCTCTGCAGTTAATTCCTCCGTATACTTATATTCCGCCTGCCTACATCTGCTTTGAAAATACAACGTTGCCATTTTCGGAGGTGCTAACGAGCAAAGAGTCGCCCACAGCAATTCTTCGATATACAGCTCAGCACACTAGCGCCAGTGATATACACTCGAACTAAAAGATTGTTCAGTACATAAACGGGGTGCGTTGTGACCTCAAAACGATTTTTTGATATGTTGGTCCCTGAAGCCTCCTGAATCTAACAAGCTAAAAAACAAGGCAAAACGTTGTCACCTCCGATTTCGGAGGTTTAAAAACGTTAAAATTCGATCAAAATAAGGTCCGGACTCAGTGACGCTTTATTCAACTTCAAACTCATGAAAAACACCCTGTATCTAGTTTTTCATTGAAATTTTAATAATTTAGTTATCTACACGTGAAAATTTTTCGAATTCAATGATTCGGTTGTATGCCTGCCTCATCCGTGAATTATTTTTTATGAATAATTTTTTCGAGGAGAAACGCCTCTTGAAAAAACCAGCCCTGCATAAACGTGAATTTGGAAATGTTCAACTGATTTTTGTAAAATAAGTGAATGAAGCGTCACTCCGTCCGGTACTGGTTTTTGTCGGATTTTAATGTTCTGTTTCTTTGAAACTGAAAACTTTAGCTCAAATATAAATTTTTTGTCGAATAGATCGAGTATTTCAGAAGTTAAAGCGAAAATTTGAGAAATACCAGAAAACCCTCTGTATATCGGAAACAGACTACACACATATGAGGTGTTTTTAAACGCAGCTCAATGCTTTCTATTCACGATTCTCATTTGTTCGTTTACTCGTGAAACACCCTGTATATTGTCCCGTCTGACAACGGAAAACATAAAGTATTGAAAGTATGTCTTACCTTTGAGTATACAACTCAATGGTTTCACATAATAAATCTTGTTTCCTCAATGTAAATTTTAAGATTTTGGTGGGGAGAAAACTAACGTCCAGCTAAACACGCTTGTATATTTTAAAAATTGAATTACAATAAGACCTTCAACAACAACATCGGTCCAGCGATTGACGCATATATGAATCTCTGTGTTCCGAAATATCTGAATAGTAAAATGAAAAATATAGAAAAACAGCAACGATAAGTCGTGGATTGTGGATCGTTTTCGTTGGATCTCTATATGACTGCCGATTCGACTAATGGTTCCCAAACATAATGATAAATGTTGTATGATATGGTTAAATTAAATATCAGTAATTGGGGGTAACACAACCTAACCCAACCATAAATCAACCTCATTATTGATGTAGTTCTTCCTTCAATTTTTTTCTTTCATTTGGAATTCTCAGTGTCTTTACCATCCAATCACCATCTTATTATCAATGTTTTTAAAATCTAATCACCATAGGATGATCATTTAGTCTAACACAACCTAACCCAATCAAAACCTAACCTCCTTTTTATAGACCACTCCTATTGCCACAGCTATTGGAGTGTTCATCCTCAATTATTTTTTCGGAATTCCCAGTGTTTTAACCATCTAATTACTATAAGATGATCATTTAGGGTAGCACAACCTAACCCAAACATAACCTAACCTAACCTTACCAACCTTTTATTGGCCTAGTTCATCCCTCTAATTTGCCAATACTGAAATTGAAACTATAGTATGAAAGTATCCTATATAGAATCAATATGCAAATAATTTCCTTAATCCCAACATCCAAGCTTTATAAAATTAAAGATGTATTTAATCGCTTCAAATGGCTAAAAATTATCTAATGTAAAGCAGACTGATGTATAAGGGATAGTTTCACGTGAGATAATGAGTGGTACCTATGTAGGTTAGGCTCAATATGTCTCATATAATTAGAGTTCGAATAATAACAAACAGACTATTTTATTTCTTGTTGATTGGAAGATTATCTTTTTATTTTGAATTGATGTGGCCTATACTTGATGAAAATCCATAATTGAACTTGAAACTTATTATACGTTTTTGACAAAATGAGTTTTTAAACCTTTATACTATGACACTTGTTTCGCTATCACAATAGCATCTTCAGAAGTGTAAACTAAAATATTTGGTACCGAAACAAAAATATATAAACAAGCAATCAGACTCTATTGCTAAGAATTGGGAGGAGGTAATGATAGTTTCCGGAACATTCGAAACAATTCGGGACAGAAACAGATAAGACTAGAGCTCATAATATTATACTAATCAACGGGAACTTCAGAGCAATTTACAGGTAGGTAACAATCGGAGGATCGATCGTATAGACAATGAAACTCTCTATTGACTTTCGATTAATTTATAATAAAATCTTAATTCCTCGATGTTATCGAAAACTATTATCTACCCTTAGATTTCAACGAGGTTTTTTATTTTTTTTTTCAATTTCAACATTGAATTTTTCGATTTTTTTTGTTTTTTTATTTATTTTATTTCCGCGATTAAAGTGACGGAAATACTACTAGTTGGACACAAATTTTCAAAATACATTCAGTAATAGGGAGTCATTGAGGCGAATCTGATCGTTGAGTAAATCTTTTTCTGATAATGATGAAAACACAATCCTGACTTCACTACTCTTATTTTCTCTAGGTTTTATCCACTTATAGCAGTCGGTAAATTATTCTAACCAAAAAAATGCTACCACATATTTGCGTCATCTTTAAGTCTCCCTGAGCATTTAAAGAAACAATAATGAGATCTCTTTCAACTTATCATTATCTACCATACCATAGTGTAATATATAAGGCCTGTTCGTAGTGTGGTTCACAACGGTTGTGAACTATATAAAGCAAGCGCAAATGGATTTTCTCTACCCTAAAATGAAATTGCGCTTGCTCTGTACAGTTCACAACCGTTGTGAACCACACTACGAACAAACCTATGGATTATTCAAACATTTTCCTCATATCCAAGATTACGGGCTGAATCTGGCAACGTTGCATCGATGTGGTCCAGCTATTCCCGCTAAGGCATAAAAATATGGCGTCCAGCCATGCACTGATACACATATGGAAACGACGGTCCAGCTATGCACGCATTGGCGTATATATATATATATATATATATATATATATATATATATATATATGAACTCGTAGTTCGTTGTGACCTCCGTTAAGTTCATTGGGCGACCTGACCTCCGGGTGAAGGAGTTATATAATTGGAATAATTTTTGGTTATATATGTTGAGGGGAAGGTAAATAACAGGGGTACATAAAGAGGGGAAATGATTTTTATCGAAAAATTTTTCTTCAAACGAATCAGACCTTACTACCTCCGCATATATTTCTTATTAGTAGTGCGCTCTCACCTCCCGCAACGTTGCCAGATTTCAGGACGACAGAAAGTAAGGCAGCTTGAATTCTACTCATATATAGAATAGAGCTGCTCTTCCGATTCATTCACACATATTGAAACCTGTAAAAAGTTCGAGAACGATACTAATATTAATAAACTTCATACGCTAATAATTGATTGATAAGGTTCGTGATCTCGGTGTAAATGAATTTGGACAATTTTGCATAAATATGCTTATGTCTACAATAATTCGTCCGATAGGGGAGTTTAATACCATATAGGTCCCAAAATGAATGATACATGACAATGAAATTTTTCGTGACATATAAGATTAATTCAGAAAACAATTTTACCGAATTTGTTCTGGTATGAAATAGTAATCTAATTTTTGGGCATTATATTCAAGACATTAGGAACTACATTGAATTGCTTTTCCCGAATGAAGCAACAAAGATATACGTTTCACTTTCAGCTTCTATACTTCATTCACTTTTATTTTAGCACTGGATTGGCCATGGAAATTGGGTACCTTTCACTCTGTATGCTACGAAAATGTTGGGTTAAGACGCTTGTCAAAACATTTTTGAGTTTTAAATCAGTGCTACTAAGTCCGTTCTACGTGAGACTCTCAGTAATTACGTATTTCATCACAATGTCAAATCACTTCGGAAAATATTAAGTCGAAAATATGTAACGAACATAATTGACGTTTATACAAACTGATTGAAGACTTACCAAATCTATTTATTTACATGGAAAATACAAGTGATCAGTAGCTTGAGGAAAGTTACTGTTGTTTATCTTCTTTTGCTGAAGGTTGAAGACGTTACATCAGTTGTAGAATTCAAAAAAATCAACCCGAAGATGAAATGCATTTGATGCAGTGTTAGCATTGAGTTGAATACTCAAAGGTGGTAGGGAATGGGTATCTCTTGAAGAAATGAACGGATAATTACAAGAATGTTGAATTCTTCAACAAAAATCATCTTGCATGAATGGTAGTCAAAATAATTAAAAGAAGTTTGAAGCAAGAGGAGCTTCACCTTCAAACAAAACAACTGGCTTGTATTCATGTCTGTTTATTTTTAATACATTGATATAATAATAATAATTATACAGGGTGTGGCGTAATGAATGGATAATATAGAACCTGCGGGTAGAGGACTCTAAGGCGGTTCAGATAGATATTTTACGTTTTGTAAAAGTGCCTTGATTTTCGAGATATTGGGGATTTTCGATGAATCACCCTAAATAATAATAATAACTGGATATTGACATTTTTCATCATAGCGGATCAAAAGAAACTCCTTGATTTAATGGCATTTCTTAATTTCTCGAGGAGTCTTTTGCGATTTTTCAGTACACAGGGTGTTTCACAAGTAAACGAACAAACGGAAACCGTGAATAGAGGGCATTGAGCTGAGTTCAAGAACACCTCATATGTGTGTCTTAGGCATTCCGTTTCCGATATACGCAGGGGTTTATTCGAATTTCCCGAATTTTCGTTCGGCTATAACTCCAACTATTTTAGTTGGATTCGGCTAAAAATTCATTAACTGCTTAAACTTGTAAGTTTCAATAAAACAAGTTGACGAACATTGATTTTCATAAAAATCAATGAAACTTTGTTATGCCTTGTCAGTGGAGTATTTTTAATGAATAATTGTTTGTTGGTGAAATGCCTCTGGAAAAAACAGCGCTGCATATTGACTTTTACTTCACATTAATTAATGGGATGAATATGATCGCCAATCAAATGTGGAAATCTAAAAATGGAATTGAAAATGTTCAACTGAATTTTTTCTTTCTCAATATATGTCTTGCATTTGTTTTTGATATTTATAGCATATCTGGTTATGCAGATAAGTCATTTACAGTGATAATAAGCTTTATTATTGATAATGAACAAAAATGGAAATAAAAACTACGCTATCATGAAAATAAAATAATTATAACTTGATATCTTCCGAATGAATCGCTTTTTATGGACAACGTGGACCTGAAGTAATTTTTCGAATTGATTTTCACCTCATTGATGAATATGATCTCCAATCAAATGTGGAAATCTAAAAATGGAATTGGAAATGTTCAACTGAATTTTTTCTTTCTCAATATATGTCTTGCATTTGTTTTTGATATTTATAGCATATCTGGTTATGCAGATAAGTCATTTACAGTGATAATAAGCTTTATTATTGATAATGAACAAAAATGGAAATAAAAAACTACGCTATCATGAAAATAAAATAATTATAACTTGATATCTTCCGAATGAATCGCTTTTTATGGACAACGTGGACCTGAAGTTATTTTTCGAATTGATTTTCACCTCATTGATGAATATGATCGCCAATCAAATGTGGAAATCTAAAAATGGAATTGGAAATGTTCAACTGAATTTTTTCTTTCTCAATATATGTCTTGCATTTGTTTTTGATATTTATAGCCTATCTGGTTATGCAGATAAGTGATTTACAGTGATAATAAGCTTTATTATTGATAATGAACAAAAATAGATATAATAAACTACGCCATCATGAAAATAATAATTATAACTTGATATCTTCCGAATGAATCGCTTTTTATGGACAACGTGGACCTGAAGTAATTTTCCGAATTGATTTTCACCTCATTTGGTCTTTTAGTGAAGGCAATGATTGGCACTTCGAATAAGTATCATAAATGCACTTTCGAATTCCTCACTGATTCCGTTATAGTCATTATTGGATCTATGTAAATCTATTGATTGGTCTGGTCTTATTACAATTTGTTATTGAAACATTGATGATATTCATGCAGGGAAGGACCCCAACATTGGACTGCCAGATCTCCAGATCTGACAACCCGCGATTTCTTTCTTTGTTTTTATTCACACAACTAGTTGTCCATAGAAAAATAGATTCATTCTGAAGATCAAGTTTCAATTTTTAGTTTCAAGATAGCGTAGTTTTTCCATCCATATTTGGGTATTATCAATTTTGAAACATTTTATCATTGTGAATGACTATTTTGAAGACCGAATAAGGTATAATTGTTGAACACATTCAACACAATATTCTTTGAAAAAAAAATTCAATTAAGAATTTCTAAATACATTTTCATGAAGTGCTCTATTCCTTAGAGGCGTCTGACCAAAAAAATTATTTCTAGAACATGATCAACAGGTGGGGCAACCCAAAAATCAATTCATTTTGAGACAATAGTAATGCAAATAACAAAAAAGTTAAAATTATGATTAAAAACCTACATACACGGTGTTTTTGGAGTTTGAAGTGAAGTAAATCCTCAATGAGCCCGGTCCTGATTTTTTTCGAATTTTAATGCTCTGTTTCAATGAAATTAACAACTCAAGGCTAAATATAAATTTTCAGTCGACTTGATCGAGAATTTCAGGAGTTATAGCCAAACGGAAATTCGAGAAATTTAAAGAAACCCCGAAGAAACTTATATATAGGGTTCCCCAAAACTATTGAATCAAACGTCACACCACGATAGAGTAGATCAAATACTATCGAATGACCCCAACATTAGTTGAGCGAAAATGTACTGTTTCTGAGAAAACCTAACCTAAAGTTGCCGATTTTCGAACTATATTATCGCCCCTGTTTATTCTGAGTATCAAAAATCATGTAGTTAAAACAATTGTTACAATTTACCTTTACTTATGTTATGGTTATCGATTAACTACTTAAAATAATTTGAATTAGGGGAGATATATTATAACAATAATCTTAGTTCAATATAATTTAATATCGATTTCCTTTTTCATAAACTGGCCCTGTTATTAAGAAAAATAGTTCGAAAGTCGCAACTTTAGGTATTTTAATAAAATTCTGATTATTTTGGAAACGGTACATTTTCGTCGAACTAATGTTGGTGTCATTCGATAATATTTGGTTTACTCTATCGTGGTGTGACGTTTGATTCACTAGTTTAGGGACATCCTGTATATGAGGTGATTTTGAACTCAGCTCAATGCCCTCTATTCACGGTTTTCATTTGTCTGTTTACTTGTGAAATACCCTGTACCTCCTTGTACCGTCATATGAAAATTCAAATTCTTCTTGTTGTGAGAAACGTTCAGCCCAACATCTGTTTGCTGCAAAACACGTGTTAACGTTGATATGAAGGGTTCAAACTTTTCTACCTGATTCGGGCTTTTTAGGGACCAATTGATCAAGATACCCATTTCGAGTAATATTTCGTTTTGCGTTTATATTGGATAAAATTGAATTTATTCCATGGAAGATTCGAGAGTTATGGATGTCCAGAATGCTCCAGAATGATGAAAATTTTCAGATTCCATTGCAACTCTTGCGAAAATTATCTCGTATATTGTCAAGTTTAGATTTTAATCCATTCAGAACTTTGAAGTTCGGCAAATAATGATGTGAATAATTCAATATTCTATTTGCCTCAAGACTCGAAACTTTTCAAGAAACGATTCATTTAATGATTAGATGACGAATAAATCAAAAAATTATGTGTGTTGATATTATATTTTCATTCATTGAAGAATATTTAGAATAATGAAGTTCAACAAATGATACGAACAAGATACTTTTTCAATTAGCCTCATGATCCAAAACATTTCAGAATTTATTTCGTGTTTAGATAATCCGCTGCATATCGGTGTTCACAATACGACTGTCAATTAAGTACCAATTATAGAACGATTTAATTAATAAGTAGATCAATAGCATTCGATAATGTTGGTCAGTCTATAAACTGACAACTCATTTTGTCAAATGACGGATTTCAGTATCAGACTGCTACATAGTATAATGAGAGTTCGAAAAAATTTGTATAGAATACAAAATTTAGATGGTTGATATTATGTGTCGCTAACAGTCAATCACATTTTCTTCAGCGCAGTTGTTGTTTTGAAGAAAAACTAGTAGATTCTCGCAAAATCCGAAACTCTACATGAATGGGCCCAGTTGCTCAGTTCGGGATTAAAGTTTATCCTAGATTGATTTTGACATTTCAGTTCAGTTTTGTCAGGTTAATCTATGATCATCTTAAATCTCGGCCTAATCCTGAACTGAACAACCGGGCCTTATAGTAATAGCATCGTAGCATTAACTATGTCGGTATATTATTGGAATAATACTAATTTTTTATAGCGGAGAATAGTGGTTTTTAGCCTCGGCATTCACGAAATTCATTTTATTATGTTTTTTTTTTAAATGTGAATCGGCCCGAAATCTTGGATCCCCCGACGTGCTAGTTTCGTATACTTCTATGACAATAGCATAATAACTCAAATTTCAACATTTTCACAGAAATTTTTGAATTTAAGCGAGAGACACATTTCCTACGCGCAGTTGTTGTTTTGAAGAAAAAGTAGTAGATTCTCGCAAAATCCGAAACTCTACATGAATAGGCCCAGTTGCTCAGTTCGGGATTAAAGTTTATCCTAGATTGATTTTGACATTTCAGTTCAGTTCTGTCAGGTTAATCTATGATCATCTTAAATCTCGGCCTAATCCTGAACTGAACAACCGGGCCTTATAGTAATAGCATCGTAGCATTAACTAAGTCGGTATATTATTGGAATAATACTAATTTTTTATAGCGGAGAATAGTGGTTTTTAGCCTCGGTATTCATGAAATTCATTTTATTATGTTTTTTTTAAATGTGAATCGGCCCGAAATCTTGGATCCCCCGACGTGCTAGTTTTGTATACTTCTATGACAATAGCATAATAACTCAAATTTCAACATTTTCACAGAAATTTTTGAATTTAAGCGAGAGACACATTTCCTACGCGCAGTTGTTGTTTTGAAGAAAAAGTAGTAGATTCTCGCGAAATCCGAAACTCTACATGAATAGGCCCAGTTGCTCAGTTCGGGATTAAAGTTTATCCTAGATTGATTTTGACATCTCAGTTCAGTTCTGTCAGGTTAATCTATGATCATCTTAAATCTCGGCCTAATCCTGAACTGAACAACCGGGCCTTATAGTTATAGCATCGTAGCATTAACTAAGTCGGTATATTATTGGAATAATACTAATTTTTTATAGCGGAGAATAGTGGTTTTTAGCCTCGGTATTCATGAAATTCATTTTATTATGTTTTTTTTAAATGTGAATCGGCCCGAAATCTTGGATCCCCCGACGTGCTAGTTTTGTGTACTTCTATGACAATAGCATAATAACTCAAATTTCAACATTTTCACAGAAATTTTTGAATTTAAGCGAGAGACACATTTCCTACGCGCAGTTGTTGTTTTGAAGAAAAAGTAGTAGATTCTCGCAAAATCCGACACTCTACATGAGTAGGCCCAGTTGTTCAGATCGGGATTGAAGTTTATCCTAGATTGATCCTAGAAACTCGTCATCGCCTTCCAAAGGCTGTATTTTGGAAGGGCTGTCGATTTGGAAAATTTACAGGAACTAACCCCGCTTATTTTCATTAAGGAATCATCTCCCTTATTCCTTCGCATTCGTTTACAGATATCCTGTATATAGCTATATTTTATCTATGTACCTTTTTATTTTAGATAGTAGAAGTTTAATCAATATGTGTTATTTTCGAAGACCAAAACAAAAATTTCAATTGCACATGATTTGTTAATTATAAGAATCATCATCTATTTTGAATAATAAAACTGCATGCGAAAATACTTAGATTAACTTTTGTCTTCCTCCTTTCATCATGCGTCCATCATAGTGTCCGCTGTTCATCATAGCTTCTGGGAATTTACCAATCAATCATCTGTATATCAATCATATGTATCCGAGTATGTATCTACATTATTAACTACATTTTGAAGATTCATTATATCTTGACAAAAATATGGTTGCAATTTCCAAATATGTTGACTCGAGGCCTTCCAAAGACTTCAATATTGTTTATTTTTTCCCTTACATCCTGTATGATCTATCGAAAAATGCAAATCTGTTTTGGCGAATCCTTCATAAAATCTTACTTGTTTCGATATAATTGGTAATTTTCTTTATGATACATCACTAAAATATTTAAACCAGAGAGTTGGTACAAGCTCTTCAAATTTTCGGGAAAATCCAATATTTATACATAATCGATAATAAAAGAGATGTTTCTGAGCAAAGGATTCCTCAAAATCATTGAGCAATCTGATTCAAGAAAAATATAAAGAGCGTTCCATTTGAAATAACACAATGTCCAACATTCGGTTTAGCCGACGTTGTTCATTTCTGTGATATTGTGAAATTTGAAGCATTTTTTTCTCCTGATTCTGAAATGAAAATTTTCGGAATGGCTCATTGTCCTTGAATATTAATCACCATTAACATCTGAATATTCTTATCCAAAAAATGTTTTTCTCTGAACAGCTTATTTTATTATATGCAATGTAACAATACTGATTATTCGTTTTACTAATAGGTAGTATTATCTATATGGATCATTTCCATAGAGAGAAGCAATATGATTATGGACAAGACTCAAATCGATTCGTTTTCAGATAGGTAATGAAATAGTTCGCCAAATTCAGAATTATAGTGTTAGCTTGAGATGAAAGAAGTTCAACGGATGCATAGATATACGCACGATGAAATATAAACAGTCATAATCCCATTCGAGAGAGCCAAGATTGGTTCTCTTTCACGTGATTTTTTCCCCTACAGAAGAATGCGATAAAAAAACGTTGAGATATGCCGCCTGGCTTGCAATAATGGAGGAGAAAACGCGCTGCGCCTCTCTTTACTTAATTCCTCCGTATACAGATATTCCGCCTGTCTACATCTGCTTGCACAGTACAACGTTGCCATTTTCGGAGGTGGTAACGAGCAAAGAGTCTTTCAAAGCAATTCTTCGATATACAGCTCAGCACACTAGCGCCAGTGATATACACTCGAACTAAAAGATTGTTCAGTACATAAAGGGGGTGCGTTGTGACCTCAAAACGATTTTTTGATATGTTGGTCCCTGAAGCCTCCTGAATCTAACAAGCTAAAAAACAAGGCAAAACGTTGTCACCTCCGATTTCGGAGGTGACAGCGATATATATGAGGTGGGAGCGTTAAACGAATTACTATTTTGGAGGTATATATATAATATATATATATATATATATATATATATATATATATATATATATATATATATATATATATATATATATATATATATATATATATATATATATATATATATATATATATATATATATATATGCGAACTATATATATATATATATATATATAGTTCGTTGTGACCTCCGTTAAGTTCATTGGGCGACCTGACCTCCGGGTGAAGGAGTTATATAATTGGAATAATTTTTGGTTATATATGTAGAGGGGAAGGTAAATAGTAGGGGTACCTAAAGAGGGGAAAAGATTTTTATCGAAAAATTTTTCTTCAAACGAATCAGACCTTACTACCTCCGCATATATTTCTTATTAGTAGTGCGCTCTCACCTCCCGCAACGTTGTCAGATTTTAGGAGGACAGAAAGTAAGACAGCTCGAATTCTACTCATATATAGAATACAGCTGCTCTTCCGATTCATTCACACATATTGAAACCTGTAAATAGTTCGAGAACGATACAAGATAATATTAATAAACTTCATACGCCTATTTATTTATATGGAAAATACAAGTGATCAGTAGCTTGAGGAGAGTTACTGTTGTTTATCTTCTTTGGCTGGAGGTTGAAGACGTTACATCAGTTGTAGAATTCAAAAAAATCAACCCGAAGATGAAATGCATTTGATGCAGTGTTAGCATTGAGTTGAATAATCAAAGGTGGTAGGGAATGGGTATCTCTTGAAGAAATGAACGGATAATTACAAGAATGTTGAATTCTTCAACAAAAATCATCTTGCGTGATTAGTAGTCAAAATAATTAAAAGAAGTTTGAAGCAAGAGGGGCTTCACCTCACAAAACAACTGGCTCGTATTCATGTCTGTTTATTTTCAATACATTGATATAATGATAATAATTATACAGGGTGTGGCGTAATGAATGGGTAATATGGATCCTGCGGGTAGAGGACTCTATGGCGGTTCAGATAAATATATTTTACGTTTGGTAAAAGAGCCTTGGTTTTCGAGATATTATTATATAAATAATAATAATATCTGGATATTGACATTTTCCATCATAGCGGATCAAAAGAAACTACTCGATTTAATTGCATTTCTTAATTGCTCGAGGTGTCTTTTGCGATTTTTCAGTACACAGGGTGTTTCACAAGTAAACGGACAAACGAAAACCGTGAATAGAGGGCATTGAGCTGAGTTCAAAAACACCTCATATGTGTGTCTTGTGCATTCCGTTTCCGATATACAGAGGAGTTTATTCAAATTTCCCGAATTTTCGTTCAGCTATAACTCCAAATAATTCAGTTGTATTCGGCTAAAAACTCATTATCTGCCTAAGCTTGTAAGTTTCAATAAAACGGAACATTAAAAGTTGACGAACACAGGACCGGACTCATTGAGGGTATATTCAAACTTAAACTCTATTGTCATAGAAGTGTACGAAACTAGCGGGTGAGGGGATCCAAGATTTCGGGCCGATTCACCTTAAAAAAAATAATAAAATGAATTTCGTAAATACCGAGGCTGAAAACCACTATTTTCCGCAATAAAAAATTAATATCATTCCAATAATATACCGACTTAATTAATGCCACGTTGCTATTATTATAAGGCCCCGTTGTTCAGTTCAGGATGAGGCCGAGATTTAAGATGATCCTAGATAATCTGACAGAACTGAACTGAAATGTCAAAATCAATCTAGGATAAACTTTAATCCCGAACTGAACAACTGCTATACATGTAGAGTTTCGGATTTTGCGAGAATCTACTACTTTTTCTTCAAAACAACAACTACGCTGAAGGAAATGTGATTGACTGTTAGCGACGCGGAATATCAACCATCTAAATTCTGTAGTCCATACAAATTTTTTTGAACTCTCATCATACTATATAGCAGTCGGATACTGAAATCCGTCATTTGTCAAAATGAGTTGTCAGTTCATAGACTGACCAACATTTTCGAAAGCTATTGATCTATTAATTAAATCGTTCTATAATTGGTCCTAAATTGACAGTCGTATTGTGAAAAACGATCTGCAGCGGATTATCTAAACACGAAATAAATTCTGAAATGTTTCGGATCATAAGGTTAATTGAATAAGTATCTTGTTCGTATCATTTGTTGACCTTATTATTCTAAATATTCTTCAATGAATGAAAATATAATATCAACACACATAATTTTTTGATTTATTCGTCTTCAAATCATTAAATAAATCGTTTCTCGAACAGTTTCGAGTCTTGGGGCAAATATAATATTGAATTATTTACATCATTATTTGTCGAACTTCAAAGTTCTATATATATATATATATATATATATATATATATATATATATATATATATATATATATATATATTTACGCCGATGCGTGCATAGCTGGACCATCGTTTCCATATGTGTATCCGTGCATGGCTGGACGCCATATTTTTATGCCTTAGCGGGAATAGCTGGACCACATCGATGCAACGTTGCCAGATTCAGCCCGTAATCTTGGATATGAGGAAAATGTTTGAATAATCCATAGGTTTGTTCGTAGTGTGGTTCACAACGGTTGTGAACTGTACAGAGCAAGCGCAATTCCATTTTAGGGTAGCGAAAATCCATTAGCGCTTGCTCTTTATAGTTCACAACCGTTGTGAACCACACTACGAACAGGCCTTATATATTACACTATGGTATGGTAGATAATGATAAGTTAAAAGAGATCTCATTATTGTTTCTTTAAATGCTCAGGGAGACTTATAGATGACGCAAATATGTGGTAGCATTTTTTTGGTTAGAATAATTTACCGACTGCTATAAGTGGATAAAACCTAGAGAAAATAAGAGTAGTGAAGTCATGATTGTGTTTTCATCATTATCAAAAAAAGATTTACTCAACCATCAGATTCGCCTCAATGACTCCCTATTACTGAATGTATTTTGAAAATTTGTGTCCAACTAGTAGTATTTTCGTCACTTTAATCGCGAAAATAAAATAAACAAAAAAACAAAAAAATTCGAAAAATTCAATGTTGAAATTGAAAAAAAAAATAAAAAACCTCGTTGAAATCTAAGGGTAGATAATATTTTTCGATAACATCGAGGAATTAAGATTTTATTATAAATTAATCGAAAGTCAATAGAGAGTTTCATTGTCTATACGATCGATCCTCCGATTGTTACCTACCTGTAAATTGCTATGAAGTTCCCAGTGATTAGTATAATATTATGAGCTCTAGTCTTATCTGTTTCTGTCCCGAATTGTTTCGAATGTTCCGGAAACTATCATTACCTCCTCCCAATTCATAGCAATAGAGTCTGATTGCTTGTTTATATATTTTTGTTTCGGTTCCAAATATTTTAGTTTACACTTCTGAAGATGCTATTGTTATAGCGAAACAAGTGTCATGGTTTAAAGGTTTAAAAACTCATTTTGTCAAAAACGTATAATCAGTTTCAAGTTCAATTATGGATTTTCATCAAGTATAGGCCACATCAATTCAATATAAAAAGATAATCTTTCAATCAACAAGAAATAAAATAGGCTGTTTGTTATTATTCGAACTCTAATTATATGAGACATGCCTACATAGGTACCACTCATTATCTCACGTGAAACTATCCCTTATACATCAGTCTGCTTTACATTAGATAATTTTTAGCCATTTGAACCGATTAAATACATCTTTTATTTTATAAAGCTTGGATGTTGGGATTAAGGAAATTATTTGCATATTGATTCTATATAGGATACTTTTATAATATAGTTTCAATTTCAGTATTGGCAAATTAGGGGGATGAACTAGGCCAACAAAAGGTTGGTTAGGTTAGGTTAGGTTATGTTTGGGTTAGGTTGTGCTACCCTAAATGATCTTATAGTAATTAGATGTTTAAAACACTGGGAATTCCGAAAAAATAATTGAGGATGAACACTCCAATAGCTGTGGCAATAGGAGTGGTCTATAAAAAGGAGGTTAGGTTTTGATTGGGTTAGGTTGTGTTAGACTAAATAATCATCCTATGGTGATTAGATGTTAAAAACATTGATAATAAGATGGTGATTGCATGGTAAAGACACTGAGAATTCCAAATTAAGGAAAAAAATTGAAGGAAGAACTACATCAATAATGAGGTTGATTTATGGTTGGGTTAGGTTGTGTTACCCACAATTACTGATATTTAATTTAACCATATTATACAACATTTATCATCATGTTTGGGAACCATTAGTCGAATCGGCAGTCATATAGAGATCCAACGAAAACGATCCACAATCCACGACTTATCGTTGCTGCTTTTCTATATTTTTCATTTTACTATTCAGATATTTTGGAACAAAGAGATTCATATATGCGTCAATCGCTGGACCGATGTTGTTGTTGAAGGTCTTCCTGTAATTCAATTTTTAACATATACAAGCGTGTTTAGCTGGACGTTAGTTTTCTCCCCACCAAAATCTTAAAATTTACATTGAGGAAACAAGATTTATTATGTGAAACCATTGAGTTGTATACTCAAAGGTAAGACTAAGAGAAACATACTTTCAATACTTTATGGTTTCCGTTGTCAGGCGGGACAATATACAGGGTGTTTCACGAGTAAACGGACAAATGAGAACCGTGAATAGAGAGCTTTGAGCTGCGTTTAAAAACACCTCATATGTGTGTACTCTGTTTCAGATATACAGAGGGTTTTCTGATATTTCTCAAATTTTCGTTTCGCTTTAACTTCTGAAATACTCGATCTATTTGACTGAAAATTTATATTTGAGCTAAAGTTTTCAGTTTCAATGAAACAGAACATCAAAATCCGACAAAAGCCAGTACCGGATATGTCCATTAAGTTCCGAGAAAAATTATGAAATAGGTAAATTTTAATCTCCCAACTTGCCAACATTCGATGGAAATTCTAAAGTTATAACGCCATCGGTGCTAGGAGTGGTGACGTCATCGATGATTTCTGAATACCAGAATGTCATATGTAATACCAAAGAGACAGTTCCTCAACCCCCTAATGCTCTTTCTGTTCTCTATTCATCATATGAACATTAGGAAATTTTTCTATAGAGTCTTATGTATATACAGGAATGTACAATTATAGATCATTCTCGTTGATCAAAAAATGAACACACACTGGACTTACATTAACCTACAATACAATTGCTGATTGTAGAAATAAGATCTGGTCCTGTACATCCTACGAATGTTGAAAAATAAATAATTATGGATGATCGAAAAAGATACATCCATTTGACGTACAGGAAAGTACAATTTCTGAATCATCATTGCTGGTTGTAGAAATAAGATCTGGTCCTTTACATCCTACTAATGTTGAGGACTGAAAAATTATATATACCAGAAAATGATACATCCACTTTTGTTGTACAGAAAGATAAAATTTCTGGAAGCAGATATTTAGATCTAGATCGGAACATCCAAAAGATATACAATTGTGGATAATTCACGTTCATCCAAAAATGTACATCAAGTGAACGTACATCAACGTAAAATTTCTGAATCAGCATTGCTGATTGTAGAAATAAGATCTGTACATCCTACGAATGTTGAGGAATGAATAATTATGCATACTCGAAAATGATACATCCAGCTTTGTTGTACAGAAAAGTACAATTTCTGGAAGCAGATATTAAGATAGAAATTATTTGCATATTGATTCTATATGGGATATTTTTATAATATAATTTCAATTTCAGTATTGGCAAATTAGGGGGATGAACTAGGCCAACAAAAGGTTGGTTAGGTAAGGTTATGTTTGGGTTACGTTGTGCTAACCTAAATGATCATCGTATAGTAATTAGATGGTTAAAACACTGGGAATTCCGAAAAAATAATTAAGGATGAGCACTCCAATAGCTGTGGCAATAGGAGTGGTCTATAAAGGGGAGGTTAGGTTTTGGTTGGGTTAGGTTGTGTTAGACTAAATGATCATCCTATGGTGATTAGATGTTAAAAACATTCCAAATTAAAGAATAAAAGAAAGAACTACACCAATAATGAGGTTGATTTATGGTTGGGTTAGGTTGTGTACCCCCAATTACTGATATTTAATTTAACCAGATTATACAACATTTATCATCATGTTTGGGAACCATTAGTCGAATCGGCAGTCATATAGTGATCCAACGAAAACGATCCACAATCCACGACTTATCGTTACTGCTTTTCTATATTTTTCATTTTACTATTCAGATATTTCGGAACAAATAAGAGATTCATATATGCGTCAATCGCTGGACCGATGGTGTTGTTGAAGGTCTTCCTGTAATTCAATTTTTAACATATACAAGCGTGTTTAGCTGGACGTTAGTTTTCTCCCCACCAAAATCTTAAAATTTACATTGAGGAAACAAGATTTATTATGTGAAACCATTGAGTTGTATACTCAAAGGTAAGACATACTTTCAATACTTTATGGTTTCCGTTGTCAGACGGGACAATATACAGGGTGTTTCACGAGTAAACGGACAAATGAGAACCGTGAATAGAAAGCATTGAGCTGCGTTTAAAAACACCTCATATGTGTGTAGTCTGTTTCCGATATACAGAGGGTTTTTCTGATATTTCTTAAATTTTCGTTTCGCTTTAACTTCCGAAATACTCGATCTATTCGACTAAAAATTTATATTTGAGCTAAAGTTTTCAGTTTCAATGAAACAGAACATTAAAATCCGACAAAAACCAGTACCGGACTGAGTGACGCTTTATTCACTGATTTTACAAAAATCAGTTGAACATTTCCAAATTCACTTTTATGCAGGGCTGGTTTTTTCAAGAGGCGTTTCTCCTCGAAAAAATTATTCATAAAAAATAATTCATGGATGAGGCAGGCATACAACCGAATCATTGAATTCGAATAATTTTTACGTGTAGATAACTAAATTATTAAAATTTCAATGAAAAACTAGATACAGGGTGTTTTTCATGAGTTTGAAGTTGAATAAAGCGTCACTGAGTCCGGACCTTATTTTGATCGAATTTTAATGTTTTTTTTTTTTTCATTAAAACTAACAACTTCAAGCTGATAATGAATTTTCAGTCTAATGGATCAAAAATATCAGGAGTAATAGTGAAAAAAAAATTCGAGAAATTTTAGAAAACACACTGTATATCGGAAACCCGGAAAAAGAGTACCTAAGACGCATATATGAGCTCAATGCTCTCTATTCACGGTTTTCGTTTGTCTGTTTACTCGTGAAACAACTTGTATTTGTTGAAAAAAAAACACAATAACCAATTGGAAATATGCAGTTTTTGCAAGAGAATTAAATCAACTGCGAAATGAGATGTGAACGTCCATCGTTGAAGAAACGCTTATAATTTCTCTCAATTACATTTTTGATCTCATGAAATGTTGGAATACCATAAGTAGATGGCAAGCGGGCCTTAAAATCAACTATGTCACACATATTAGTTCGGGAGCTTGATCTTTCGATCTATTCGTTTTTGTCTGATAGTAGTTCGTAAGACACACTTACTCCATCAGTGTTTTCATTTAAGTTCTATTCTATTCTATTCGTTACTAAAATCTTGCTTTTCTGACGACGATAGCGCTCTCAGAGAGTTAGGCGTCATAATTCATCCGACCTCATTTCACCTCAGTACACGTTGATACGACCTAATCATTGCCGGAATGTTTTTTTTTCTGCTTCAGAGATAGAAAAAAATTTGCACCAGTTCACATCTAAGTACTGATGACGGCTAAGAAGCCCGAAACTAATCTGCCTGTTACTCTTTTGATTGATATGATTACACACTACAGCATGCTTCGAAATATAGATTAAACTAGTCTATTTCATTCTAATTATAATTATACTATCACCAATTGGTTTGTATTTAAACTTAAAAATTATTTGTAGAGTAGGTACCCGAATTTTTCCGTTTAGCTTTACCACCTCGTATATATACGAACATAGTCCAGCCGTTAACGTATTGATATATGTTGAAGATATTCAGGTACGTGCATGACTGGACCAACTGATATATGGAACCATGGCTGGTCCAGCTATCCACGTACCAACATACAGGGTGTCCCAAAACTAGTGAATCAAACGTCACACCACGATAGAGTAGATCAAATACTATCGAATGATACAAACATTTGTTGAGCGAAAATGTTTCTGAAAAAACCTAACCTAAAGTTGCCGATTTTCGAACTATTTTTTCAATCACAAGGCCAATTTGTTATTAAAGATAGCGTTTTTCTCTCTTATTATCACCCCTATAGAGGGGGTTTATTCTAAGTAATCAAAATCATGTAGAATAAACAATTGTTTTAATTTACATTTACTTAGGTTATCGATTAACTACTTAAAATAATTCCAATTAGGGGAGATAACACAATAATCTAAGTTCAATATAATTTAAAATCGATGTACTTTTTCACAAACTGGCCCTGTGATTAAGAAAAATAGTTCGAAAATCGGAAACTTTAGGTATTTTAATTAAATTATGATTCTTTTCGAAACGGTACATTTGCGTTGAACATTATTGGTGTCATTCGATAATATTTGGTCTACTCTATCGTGGTGTGACGTTTGATTCACTAGTTTTGGGACACCCTGTATATCAAACATATTTCGATACGTGAATGGCTGGACCACGCTCTTTATGGAATATATTTGGCACCGAATAAAACTGAAATAGAAGCGTCTTTCAAGGGCCTGTTCCGATATTACTGGCCCGCAATCGAATAACAATAGAATTCAAACGACTGGGCCAATAGGCATCGTCTCTGAAATACTGACAGTACTGTTCAGGAATATCGGAACAGACAGAAATGAGATAACGATGCAACAGAAAAGAATAGAAGTATAGAATTCCTCTTATTATGACTTCAAATGAAAAATATAATGATCAGAGAATAAAATGGTGAAACATTAGTTTTGAATTACGCTATAAGCTGAAAGCCTAGCTATAGGCTGAAAGCCTATAACAACAGGAAGAAGGAGGAGCTGTGTAATCAATTTATTAACTGAATCAATTAATTCATTGCATGATTAGCCCACTTCATGATTGCTGACAAAAATATGTAGGTGTATATTTGTACTTTGACTGCAAAAAAGCGGAATTTTTTTAATTTAGCTTAACCACCTCGTATTTATACGGACGTAGTCCAGCCATGGACGTATTGATATATGATGAGGATATACAGATACGTGCATGGCTGGACCAACTGAGAAATGGAACCATGGTGCATGGTCCAGCTATCTACGTACCAACATATATATAACATATTTCGATCCGTGAATGGCTGGACCATGCTCTTTATGGAATATATTTGGCACCGAACAAAACTGAAATAGAAGCTCTCTTCAAATGAGATAACGAGATAACAGAAAAGAATAGGAAGTATAGAATTCCTCTTATTATGACTTCAAATGAAAAATATAAAGATCAGAGAATATGATGGTGAAACATCACTTTTGAACTAAGGAATACTCTGAAAGCCTATAACAACAGGAAGAAGGAGGAGCTGTGGAATCAATTTATGCACTGAATCAATTCATTCACTGCATGTTTAGCCCACTGCATGATTGCAAGAAAAAAATATATACGTGTATTATTATTCAAAAAAGAAATGGTGTTGAGAAATATAACTGGTTTGTCGAGTTACTAACACTGTCAGAATTCAAATCAGCAATATTCTAGAACAATTTCTTAGGTGGAAGTAATCAGTTTAAAAATTCATTTTCCGATATTCTTCCAATTAATCATTATTTTGCATGCATTCTCGGCTCTTTTCTATGTAACAGAGTATAATATATGCTCAAAAAAAAACTTCATCATCTGTAATATTTTTTCACGGGCAATGGACATTTTCACCAAAAATACTTCAATAGTCTTATCAAATCAGATACAGAAGACAACGTAAATATAACATCCAAAATATTTTATTTTTAATTCTGGGTCTATACATACATTACAATGGTACAGCTATAGAATGTATAGGTATCAGCCAAATCTCTTGGTAGGAGCAGTTAGGAAAACATTTTGATATTACATTAAAAAGGCTGACTGAATTTGATGCTTGCAGAAATAATTTATCCACAAAATTTGTTTTAAGTTCTACCTAATTTATCAACTGAATCGACAATCTACTGAAATTGTTAAAACACAACCTGACAACACTGCAAAATTTGTGAAACTGGGTGGGAGAAAAGGAAGTCCAGCTAAACATGCATAGACATAAAGAAATCTGATGTGCATAGCTGGACGTCCAGCTATGCACAGAAATGTCCAGCCATCACCGATTGTCAAAATTTTTGGTCCAGCTATGCACGCATTGACATAAATATATATATATATATATATATATATATAAAAATATATATATATATATATATATATATATATATATATATATATATATATATATATATATATATATATATATATATATATATATATATATATATATATATATATATATATATATATATATATATTTTTTTTTTTTGTCCACCATAATAGGGTACGGCTCTTCATCGGGCATGCCGGGTCAAGTCGACCAAGGCATTCCTATGCACTGGTGAGGAACCCACGCAGTATTCGCGTCGTCCATAAGATGACCTCCCGCTGCGCATCACTGATCAATCTCTCGTCCAGTCTCAGGCGTCTTGTATTTTCAGCTAGGTGTTTCTCTACAAGTCCATTAGTTGTTATTATGAGAGGAAGGATCGCTGTGTAGGTAAGTTTATGTGTTCTCTTGAGCTCAAATGCTAAATCGTGATATTTTGATATTTTTTCAGTGTATGCTCTCTCCGCATTATCGTCTGCGTTAAACGAGTTACTATTTTGGAGGTGGTATTAACACTTTATAACTATATATATATATATATATATATATATATATATATATATATATATATATATAATATATATATATATATATATATATATATATATATATATATATATATAAATATATATATATATATATATATATATATAGTTATAAAGTGTTAATACCACCTCCAAAATAGTAACTCGTTTAACGCTCTCACCTCATATATATCGATGTCACCTCCGAAATCGGAGGTGACAACGTTTTGCCTTGTTTTTTAGCTTGTTAGATTCAGGAGGCTTCAGGGACCAACATATCAAAAAATCGTTTTGAGGTCACAACGCACCCCCTTTATGTACTGAACAATCTTTTAGTTCGAGTGTATATCACTGGCGCTAGTGTGCTGAGCTGTATATCGGAGAATTACTCTGAAAGACTCTTTGCTCGTTTGCACCTCCGAAAATGGCAACGTTGTACTGTGCAAGCAGATGTAGACAGGCGGAATATCAGTATACGGAGGAATTAAGTAATGAGAGGCGCAGCGCGTTTTCTCCTCCATTATTGCAAGCCAGGCGGCATATCTCAACGATTTTTTATCGCATTCCTTTGTAGGGGAAAGAATCACGTGAAAGAGAACCAATCTTGGCTCTCTCGAATGGGATTATGACTGTTTATATTTCATCGTGCGTATATCTATGCATCCGTTGAACTTCTTTCATCTCAAGCTTACACTATAATTCTGAATTTGGCGAACTATTTCATTACCTATCTGAAAACGAATCGATTTGAGTCTTGTCCATAATGATATTTCTTCTCTCTATGGAAATGATCCATATAGATAATACTACCTATTAGTATAACGAATAATCAGTATTGTATCATTGCATATAATAAAATAACCTGTTCAGAGAGAAACATTTTTTGGATAAGAAAATTCAGATGTTAATGGTGATGAATATTCAAGGACAATGAGCCAATCCGAAAATTTTTATTTCAGAATCAGGAGAAAAAAATGCTACAAATTTCACAATATCACAGAAATGAACAACGTCGGCTAAACCGAATGTTTGACATTGTGTTATTTCAAATGGAACGCTCTTTATATTTTTCTTGAATCAGATTTCTCAAAGATTTTGAGGAATCCTTTGCTCAGAAACATCTCTTTTATTATCGATTATGTTTAAATATTGGATTTTCCCAAAAATTTTAAGAGCTTGTAGCATCTCTTTGGTTTAAATATTTCAGTGATGTATCATAAAGAAAATTACCAATTATATCGAAACAAGTAAGATTTTATGAAGAATTCGCCAAAACAGATTTGCATTTTTCGATAGATCATACAGGGTGTAAGGGAAAAAATAAACAATATTGAAGTCTTTGGAAGGCCTCGAGTCAACATATTTTGAAATTGCAACCATATTTTTGTCAAGATATAATGAATCTTCAAAATGAAGTTAATAATATAGATACATACTCGGATACATATGATTGAGATACAGATGATTGATTAACTTCTACTATCTAAAATAAAAAGGTACATAGATAAAATATAGCTATATACAGGATATCTGTAAAAAAGGAATAAGGGAGATGATTCCTTAATGAAAATAAGCGGGGGTATTTCCTGTAAATTTTCCAAATCGACAGACCTTCCAAGATACAGCCTTTGGAAGGCGATGACGAGTTTACAGTTTTTAATTTTTTTAACAGGTTCTAAAAAACACTGAGTCATAAAACTATACATATTATGAAGCACTGAGTAGATTGTTACCAGTTTCAACTTCGGCAAGCTCGTAGTTTAGGCGGTAAATTGCTATCGATTTTTTCAATGTGTCTCTCCCTTAAATTCAAAAATTTCTGTGAAAATGTTGAAATTTGAGTTATTATGCTATTGTCATAGAAGTATACGAAACTAGCAGGTCGGGGGATCCAAGATTTCGGGCCGATTCACCTTAAAAAAACATAATAAAATGAATTTCGTGAATACCTACCGAGGCTGAAAACCACTATTCTCCGCTATAAAAAATTAGTATTATTCCAATAATATACCGACTTAATGAATGCTACGTTGCTATTACTATAAGGCCCGGTTGTTCAGTTCAGGATGAGGCAGAGATTTAAGATGATCCTAGATAATCTGACAGAACTGAACTGAAATGTCAAAATCAATCTAGGATAAACTTTAATCCCGAACTGAACAACTGCTATACATGTAGAGTTTCGGATTTTGCGAGAATCTACTGCTTTTTCTTCAAAACAACAACTGCGCTGAAGGAAATGTGATTGACTGTTATCTATATCATTTACATCATTATTTGCCGAAATTCAAAGTTCTGAATGAATTAAAATCTAAACTTGAAAATATACGAGATAATTTTCGCAAGAATTTCAATGAAATCTGAAAATTTTCATCATTCTGGACATCAATAATTCTCGAATCATCCATGCAATAAATTCAATTTTATCCAATATAACACGCAAAACGAAATGTTATTCGAACTCGGCATCTTGAGCAATTCGTTCCTAAAAAGCCCGAATCAGGTAGAAAATTTTGAACCCTTCATATCAGCGAACACGTGTTTTGCAGTAAACAGATGCCGATTTCGTTTTCAACGGGCCATGTAACTAGGGTCGGCGTTGGGTGAAAGGATGAACGGTTCTTACAACAAGAAGAATTTGAATTTTCATATGACGGTGAGGGCATTCGTTTTAAAATTTTCAGAGTACAAGGAGTATACAGGGTGTTTCACGAGTAAACAGACAAATGAAAACCGTGAATAGAGGGCATTGAGCTGAGTTCAGAATCATACCATATACATATGTATATCATACATATACAAGGTGTTCCAAAACTAGTGAATCAAACGTCACACCACGATAGAGTAAACCAAATATTATCGAATGACACCAACATTAGTTCGACGAAAATGTACCGTTTCCAAAATAATCAGAATTTTATTAAAATACATAAAGTTGCCGATTTTCGAACTATTTTTCTTAATAACAGGGCCAGTTTGTGAAAAAGGATATCGATTTTAAATTATATTGAAGTAATATTATTGTTTCATCTCCCCTAATTGAAATTATTTTAAGTAGTTAATCGATAACCATAACCTAAGTAAATGTAAATTAAAACAATTGTTTTTTCTACATGATTTTTAATACTCAGAATAAACAGGGGTGATAATATGGGAGAAAAACGCTATCCTTAATAACAAATTGGCCTTGTGACTGAAAAAATAGTTCGAAAATCGGCAACTTTAGGTTAGGTTTTTTTAGAAACGGTACATTTTCGCTCAACTAATGTTGGTGTCATTCGATAGTATTTGATCTACTCTATCGTGGTGTGACGTTTGATTCAATAGTTTTGGGGCACCCTATATATATAGGTTTCTTCGGGGTTTTTTGAAATTTCTCGAATTTCCGTTTGGCTATAACTCCTGAAATTCTGATCAAGTCGACTGAAAATTTATAATTAGCTTTGAGTTGTTAATTTCATTGAAACAGAGCATTAAAATTCGACAAAAATCTGGACCGGGCTCAGTGAGGCTTTACTTAACTTCAAACTCATAAAAACACCGTGTATGTAGTTTTTTAATCATAATTTCAACTTTTTTGTTATCTGCATTATTATTGTTTCAAATTGAATTGATTTTTGGGTTGCCCCACCTGTTGATCATGTTCTAGAAATAATTGTTTTGGTCAGACGCCTCTAAGGAATAGAGCACTTCATGAAAATGTATTTAGAAATCCTTAATTGATTTTTTTTCGAAGAATATTCTGTTGAATGTGTTCAACAATTATACCATATTCGGTCTTCAAAATACTCTTTCACAAGGATAAAATGTTTCAAAATTGATGATACCCAAATATGGATCGAAAAACTACGCTATCTTGAAACTAAAAATTAAAACTTGATCTTCAGAATGAATCTATTTTTCTATGGACAACTAGTTGTGTGAATAAAAACAAAGAAAGAAATCGCGGGGTGTCAGATCTGGAGATCTAGCAGTCCAATATTGTGGTCCTACCCTTCTAATAAAATGATCTGAAATACTGATAAATACTTTTGCTGGTGCATGAATATCATCAATGTTTCAATAACAAATTGTAATAAGACCAGAACAATCCATAGATTTCCATAGATCCAATAATGACTATAACGGAATCAGTAAAGAATTCGAAAGTGCATTTATCACACTTATTCGAAGTGCCAATCATTACCTTCACTAAAAGACCAAATGAGGTGAAAATCAGTTCGGAAAATTACTTCAGTTCCACGTTGTCCATAAAAAGCGATTCATTCGGAAGATATCGAATTATAATTATTATTTTCATGATCATGATAGGGTAGTTTTTTCTATTTTTGTTTATTATCAATAATAAAGCTTATTATCACTGTTAATCACTTATCTGAATAACCAGATATGCTATAAATATCAAAAACAGATGCAAGACATATATTGAGAACGAAAAAATTCAGTTGAACATTTCCAATTCCATTTTTAGATTTCCTCAGTTGATTGGCGATCATATTCATCCCATTAATTAATGTGAAGTAAAAGTCAATATGCAGCGCTGTTTTTTCCAGACATTTCACGATCAAACAATTATTCATTAGAAATAATCTGAAAAGGCATACCAAAGTTTCATTGATTTTGAGAAAATCAATGAAGATACCTGAAAAATTCAAAATTATGACGAGAAAAACTACAAACAGAGTGTTTTGCATGAGTTTAAATTTGAATATATCCTCAATGAGTCCGGTCCTGTGTTCGTCAACTTTTAATGTTCTGTTTTATTGAAACTTAGAAGTTTAAGCGGATAATGAATTTTTAGCCGAATCCAACTAAAATATTTGGAGTTATGGCCGAACAAAAATTAGGGAAATTTGAATAAACTCCTCTCTATATCGGAAACGGAATGCCTAAGACACACATATGAGGTGTTTTTGAACTGAGCTCAATGCCCTCTATTCACGGTTTTCGTTTGTCCGTTTACTTGTGAAACACCCTGTGTACTGAAAAATTTCAAAAGACTCCTCGAGCAATTAAGAAATGCCATTAAATCAAGGAGTTTCTTTTGAACCGCTATGATGAAAAATGTCAATATCCAGTTATTATTATTATTTGGGGTGATTCATCGAAAATCCCCAATATCTCGAAAACCAAGGCACTTTTGCCAAACGTAAAATATATTTATTTGAACCCCCATAGAGTACTCTACCCGCAGGCTCCATATTATCCATTCATTACGCCACAGCCTGTATAATTATTATTATTATATCAATGTACTGAAAATAAACAGACATGAATACTAGGCAGTTGTTTTGTTTGAAGGTGAAGCTCCTGTAGCTTCAAACTTCTTTCAATTATTTTGACTACCATTCACGCAAGATGATTTTTGTTGAGGAATTCAACATTCTCGTAATTATCCGTTCATTTCTTCAAGAGATACCCATTCCCTACCACCTATGAGTATTCAATTCAATGCTAACACTGCATCAAATGCATTTCATCCTCGGGTTGATTTTTTTGAATTCTACAACTGATGTAAAATCTTCAGCCTTCAGCCAAAGAAAATAAACAACAGTAACTCTCCTCAAGCTACTGATTACTTCTATTTTCCATGTAAATAAATAGATTTGGTATGTCTTCAATCAGTTTGTATAAATGTCAATTATGTTCGTTACATATTTTCGACGCAATATTTTCCGAAGTGATTTGACATTGTGATGAAATACGTAATTACTGAGAGTCTCACGTAGAACGGACTACGTAGCATTTATTTAAAACTCAAAAATGTTTTGACAAGCGTCTTAACCCAACATTTTCGTACCATACAGAGTGAAAGGTATTCAATTTCCATGGCCAATCCTGTGCTAAAATGAAAGTGAATGAAGTATAGAAGCTGAAAGTAAAACGTATATCTTTGTTGATTCATTCGGGAAAAACATTTCAATGGAGTTCCTCATGTCGTGAATATAATGCCCAAAATTTAGATAACTATTTAATACCAGAACAAATTCGGTAAAATTGTCTTTGGAATTAATCTCATATGTAACGAAAAATTTCATTGTCATGTATCATTCATTTTAGGACCTATACGGTATTAAACTCCCCTATCGGACGAAGTATCGTAGACATAGCATACTTATTCAAAACTGTTGATATTCATGAAGAAAAGATAATAATTTCTGTCCAAATTCATTTACTCCGAATCCTTATCAATCAATTATTAGCGTATGAAGTTTATTAATATCAGTATCGTTCTCGAACTATTTACAGGTTTCAGTATGTGTGAATGAATCGGAAGAGCAGCTGTATATGAGTAGAATTCAAGCTGCCCTACTTTCTGTCCTCCTGAAATCTGACAACGTTGCGGGAGGTGAGAGCGCACTACTAATAAGAAATATATGCGGAGGTAGTAAGGTCTGATTCGTTTAAAGAAAAATTTTTCAATGAAAATCTTTTCCCCTCTTTAGGTACCCCTGTTATTTACCTTCCCCTCTACATATATAAGCAAAAATTATTCCAATTAAAAAACTCCTTCACCCGGAGGTCAGGTCGCCCAATGAACTTAACGGAGGTAACAACGAACTACGGGTTCATATATATATATATATATATATATATATATATATATATATATATAATGTAATCTGACTAACGGGATTGTTGGAAATGAAAGGGGAGTGAATTTTGATATTTATATATATATATATATATATATATATATATATATATATATATATATATATATTGTTATGGTCCGTTGATGCTGTCTTTTCCTTATTAATTAAAATTTTCACTTTACATCAACATAATGTACGTATCTTTATTAATAGACAAATAGACTTCGGGAACGTTCTTTATTGACATCGACTACAACTATGAATGACATCTCTACGACTCTACGTCACATAGACTAGATCACAGATTATTACATATTAATGACTATGTTCCGTAACATCTCCCCTTCATAAGATATTTTAATTGAATACAGTTTCCTAAAACTACATCTAAACCTAATTAAAGCTATTTACATTTATTCTACAGGTTCTCCATATTTATAAAGTTTTCTAAGTTCACAGTTCAATATCGAGAAGTCTGGGGTATATCATTCCCACAGCACTTACACTACAGGTTCTCCGTATCTATTTGGTTTTCTGACAGTCCTTCCATATCGAGAAGTCTGGGGCATATCATTCCCACAGCTTCTTTCTTGACTTAATTTAAATGATGGATTTAAATTGAAGTCAAAATTAGTATTTAATTCATTATCACTATCTTCGTAATTCGACTTATCATAACAAATTGTATCATTTGATTCTACTCTTAATTTTATATGTTTTCTATTTCTTCTATAGATAGCTCCCTCTTCATCTTCTATTTCATAAGACCTATTACCCAAATACTTTCTGACAATAGCTGGAAGCCACAAACCAGTTACTTTCTTTTTAAAATATATTTTCTTCCTTTCTGACAATTTAGGTAACTCTTTTTTCCTACATTTATAATATTTCTTCATCCTCTCAATATTTTTTGAATGACTTTCTTTGTAATCATTAAATTTGACAATTTTCGGTTTTAATATATTGACTGTTGTTGGTAATGTACAACGCAACTGTCTTGACATTAACAATTGAGAAGGTGAAGGGTAACTATCCTTAGAAGTATTTCTATAATGTAGTAAAGAAAGATATGGATCTGAATTAGTTTCATGACATTTTCTGAGAATATTTTTTACAATTTTGACAGAAGATTCTACTTGACCATTTGATTGTGGATAATGTGGGCTTGATGTTATGTGTTCTATTTCCCAGTTTGAAGTAAAATTTTTAAATTGAGCTGAATTGAAAGGGGGTCCATTATCACTAATGAGTTGTTGAGGTATACCATGTCTAGCAAAAATAGACTTTAAATGTAATATAACATTATCAGCATTATAACTACTTTTGAGCAGTGAAATTTCTATAAATTTAGAATAATAATCAGTGACAATTAAGTAATTCAATCCATTGAAATACAAAAAATCGATTCCAACTCTTTGCCATGGTAAATTGCAAATGTCATATGGTTTCAGAGGTTCACTTACATTATTTGGTTTATATTTGGCACATATTTGACAATTTTCAACAATATTTTTTATATCAGTATTTATTTTAGGCCAATATACCACTGACTTTAAAAGACTTTTACATTTAGAAATTCCCATATGTCCCATATGAGCTTTCGTTAACATTTCTGACCTTAGAGATTTTGGAATTATAATTTTATTTTCGAGAAATACCAAGTTTTTGGCAGAATAAATTTGGGATTGAAGATTAAAATAAGGTTTCACTATGTCTTCTACTTTTTGTTTATGTTTAGGCCAACCTTCAGTATAATATTTTCTCAAAAGAGATAATTCAATATCATTTTGACTTGATATTTCGATTTTCTTTAATTGATCATTAGTGACAGCTAAATTATTGACAACCATATTCACATGCATGTTAATTTCATTTTCACATTTAGTTATCTCTTGATCAGGTAAAGGTGCTCTCGAAAGTGCATCTGGAATATACATAAATTTTCCAGGGACATAAATTACATCTAGATCATACATTTGAAGTGATAGCATAATTCTTTGTAATCTTGGTGGAACATGATTTAGAGGTTTTTTGAATAAGGAAACTAAAGGACGATGATCAGTGTGAACTTCTGTTCGACGAGCATATACATATTGGTGAAATTTTTGACAACCATACAATATGGCATATAATTCCTTTTCAATTTGAGCGTATCTTTTTTGGGTATCATTTAAGCTTTTTGAACTATACGCTATAGGTCTCTTATCTTGTAAAATGACTGCACCTACTGCATTTTGTGATGCATCAACGGCTAAAACTAGTTTCTTATTCACATCATAATTGACTAAAACAGGAGTTGAACTTATACATTTTTTCAAATTATTGAATGCTTCTTCATGATTTGAATCCCATGACCAATGTGAGTCCTTTCTCAATAAAGTTCTCAAAATATTTGTTTTCTCAGATAAATTATTGATGAATGATGACAAATAATTCAAAATTCCTAAAAATCTTTGGAGGTCTTTGACATTTTTGGGAGTTGGCATTTCAACTATAGCCTTAATTTTATTATAATCTGGTTTCATACCTTCAGAAGAAAATTCATGTCCCAAAAATACAACACTATTCACACCAAATTTACATTTTTCCTTATTAAGTTTCAAATTAATTTGTTTCATTTTTTGCAATACTCTCATTAAATTTTCATTATGTTCTTGTTCGTCTTTACCAAATACAAGAATGTCATCAATAAAAATTAGGACTCCTTTCATATTGCCAAATATATCAACCATGACTTTATAAAATATTTCCGCAGCACTTGAAATACCATATGGTAGTCTCAAAAATTTATATCGGCCAAAACAAGTTTGAAAACAAGTTAAATCAGAACTTTGTTCATCCAACTTTAACATCCAAAAACCTGAGTATGCGTCTAAATGAGAAAATATTGTAGCATTATTCAATTTTGATCTGATTTCATCAATATTCGGCAATGGATAGTGAGATCTCATTATGGCGGTATTTAAATTTCTAGGATCAAGACAAATTCGAAGAGAATTGTTTGGTTTTCTTACCAGAACTATTGAATTAACCCACCGAGTTGGTTTCGTTACTTTTTGAATAACACCCAAGTTTTCCATTCTATCCAATTCTTCTTTCAATTGATTTCTTAGATTGAAAGGAATTTTACGAGGAGGATCCACCTTTGGTTCAACATCATTACGTATCGCTATTGAACATTTTTGTGGAAGGCAGCCAAGACCTTCAAATAAATCATTATAAGAAGACAATAAATTTTCTAAATCTAAACCAACATTATTATACACAGCATGCACTCTCTGTAACAAATTCAATCGCTGACAGGTTGACAGTCCAATAATGGGTTTGCATTCGATGTCTACAATGACAAATTCCAAGTTGAAATTTTTACCATTGAAGAGACAGTTCAATTTAGTTTTTCCTATGACAGGAATATTGTTATTTCCAAGGCCTTTAATATTTAAACCATTAGTTTTAGAAATGACATAATGTGAATTCAAACTATCCAGTGTTGTTTTAGACATAATATCGAGATCTGCTCCTGTATCCAAGAGAAATTCCAAATTTTTATCATTAATTTCAAAATTTACATACCAATGTCTTTGGTTTGATGAATTATTGAAAGACAGTCCTATAAAATAGGTTTGATCATTAGAAGTTGATGCTGAAAGTGAATTAATGGATCTTTGACTTGACAAGGGTTTTTGATTTTTTGAATGACAAAATTTTTCATAATGATTAAAAAGATTGCATGACCTGCATTTCACTCCTTTGGCTGGGCACTTATAACGATGAAATTGTCCACATCTTCCACACGTCTTGTTCTCGTTTTGACTCTGCTTACTCGGCGAATTGTTCCTCTGCTGCTTGTAATTTCTTTCCTTGTGTGACCCTGTAGACTGCCTGGACCGAGGCCTGGACCTACTTGTTGAACTCCTTAGAATTTCGTGTTCTTCTTGATTCAATAATGATGCATTTTCTTGAGATAAGACCATAGATTTCGCGATTGACAAGCTTTTATCCAAGTCAGCATCTTCTTGTAGAAGTTTTTCTTGGATTTTGGAATGACGAGTATTTAGATTACTTATGAAAATGTCTCTCAGCAAGGATTTCTGCAAATTGCCAAATTCGCATTCAAGGCTAAGATTTGTTAGATCGGTTATAAAGTTGTCAATTGTTTCATTGGTGCCTTGTTTTCTTGTGAAGAATTTGAATCTGTTGATCGTTAGATTTCTTTTAGGTACGAAATATTTTGTGAATTGTTTGATGACATCTTCATGTGTTACAGAATTTACATCCATATTAAAGGAATTGAAGATTTCTATACCTTGTGGGCCAATATTGTGGAGCAGAATGGCCACTCTTCTTTTATCAGATTCTTGATCGAGACCAGTCGCTACCATATATATGTGGTATCGTTGCAACCATGTTTCCCATGACTTTTTCATGTTTTTACCATTTTCCAATCGCAGTTGTATTAGATTGGACGGCATGCTCGTTGTTGGTTTTGAGGTTAGCTCCTTTGACTTGGACTCTTCCTCCTTCATTTTTATAATCTTTCGACGAAATTGACAGTTTTGTTAAATTTGTGACTATCTGAAGATTAATTGACTTAATGTTGACTATATTTTGCTTTTTTAACACCTGACACCATGTACGTATCTTTATTAATAGACAAATAGACTTCGGGAACGTTCTTTATTGACATCGACTACAACTATGAATGACATCTCTACGACTCTACGTCACATAGACTAGATCACAGATTATTACATATTAATGACTATGTTCCGTAACACATAACTCCATAAACCATTCAATTATTTCTCATCTGTAATGACCTATATTATATTTTTGGGTTCGATTCATTCAAATAAAATATGACTTTTCTTCAAAAAATATCTTACTGACTGACAATCTTAAATTCATTCCATCTCCTTAGCAACTATTTCCACGATACATTTAGCACTCATAGATTTTGGTATTTACAATTTAAATTGTAAAGGAACTGGACCATATCAATTCCCCTGAAAATTATTGACATTTGAATTACAAAAAAAATGCAAATGGAAATAAATTTCAACGATTTTTCATTGTCCACATTATCTTTCTACACTTTCATTATATCTGGTGGTTTATCCTTCCAGTTTTCTTTCTCTTTTCCAATTTTAGATCCATTGTATTTTCGTCCCCTATCACCTCCATATCTCCTAATTGAATTTCCATTCAGATCCCCATAATTTTCTTTCTTCCAGTGCAAATCATCATCAATAGTGTCCATATCAGTTATTTCTATTTCAAATTCTAACTTCTCTTTTTCCTCTGTAATCCTCTGTTTCTCGAAGTCTTTCCAATCCTTGTTGGTAGTATTGTTGGTTTCTATTTCTAATATCTTAAAATTCATTTCACAATTCTCTACTTCATTGTCGAGTTCTTCCAGTGCGTTGTTCACAATCATCTTCAAATTTTCTTGTGTTTGTTCCATTTTGTCTTCGAAATCATCTTTTCTCTCGTCCTGTTCTTCAATCTTGTCTTCATAGTTCTTTTCATATTTTGCAAACTCTTTTGTAATCTCTATTGTTTGTTCTTTCATTTTTTCATCTATTTTTCTGAATTGTTCCCTAATTTCTCTCGTGAATTCTTTTCTTTGCTCCTTTTGTTCTTCCATCTTCTTGGTCTGTTCAACCTTTTTGATTTGTTCATCAAGCTTCTTGGTTCGTTCATCAATTTTTTTAGTTTGTTCCATTATCATTCTAATAATTAATTGTATTTTCTCATGTTCTTCATTGATTCTTTCACCTTCTCTTCTCGATGATCAGATGCGTAGTCATTCTCACTCTAATTGATTCAAAATTTGAATGCCCCACGTTGGGCGCCAATTGTTATGGTCCGTTGATGCTGTCTTTTCCTTATTAATTAAAATTTTCACTTTACATCAACAGAACTCCATAAACCATTCAATTATTTCTCATCTGTAATGACCTATATTATATTTTTGGGTTCGATTCATTCAAATAAAATATGACTTTTCTTCAAAAAATATCTTAGTGACTGACAATCTTAAATTCATTCCATCTCCTTAGCAACTATTTCCACGATACATTTAGCACTCATAGATTTTGGTATTTACAATTTAAATTTTAAAGGAACTGGACCATATCAATATACAGGGTGTTTCATCATAAACTGGACAAACTCATATGACGTGTAGAGAACATCGGGAGAATCATTTTTTTCTTATGAAATATTTCCCGTTTTCGAAGCATAAGGGAGATACACGGTGTTTAATGTCATTTTCGAGCGTTATTATATTGAGTGTGGTCGGTTATGTATAAGACTGGAAGTAATAGTTTCTTGTCATATCGTAGTATTTTTGGATGCTTCATTCAGAAATGGTGTAGAGCACCGAAAAAAAAATTACAAAATGGCGGAAAACCTGCAATGTTCGTGATTTTTTTTTTCGGTTGCCAAATTGATTTTCATTTCCTAAATTAACACAATTTTTAAAGGATATCTGTGAAAAATTTTTTTCAGAAGTCGAACACAACTTTTTTTTACATGTCTACAGCGAAAAAAAAATTTCACTCGAAATTGATGAAATTTTTCACGATTGTACTTACTTTCATACCTAACACGAATATCAAAACAGAATCGAAAAATATCAAACGGTTTCGTCTTTACAGCCATTCAAATGTCCCGTTCGAATATCTGAAATAATAAAAAAACATGACACAGCTTGTGTTCTTAGGCCCATAATTTTTGAATTTGTATGTCGAAACATTTCAGATTGCAAAATGAATTTAAAAAAAATCAGTGAAACTTCATTGAGAGTCGAACTCCCTGCTCTGAGTTAAGTACCTATTAAAATAAATGTGGAATCTGAATTGAGACTGTTCAAAGGTTTTTAATTTTCGTTGCAAGCAATGGCAGCTCATAGAATTTGACAGAGTATTTGAATTTAACTGAATATAATATTGCAACTATCTTGAAACCAATTTATGCAGTTTGAGTAGAAATTGGCGGTTAATACTTCCCAGATATTAATGGCATGGCATTATTGCGGAAATTTCTACGAATAATTCCACAATTTCACAAACGCAACAAAAAAAACCTATTAGTATAAAATTTATTCATAATTCGTTCTCAAAAATATTGCCATTTTTCAGGATACACTTTCTCGCCCTTTTCGCCACACTATCCACCGCTGAACGAACCATTTCCGGGTTTCGGCGAATCTCTTCGGCGGCTGATTCGATTCTTTGAATCAGTTCTTCTCTCGAAGTCACTGGAGCTCGCTTATCATAAACAAGACTCTTCATATGACCCCAGAAATGAAAATCCATAGGTGTAAGATCTGGAGAACGAGGAGGCCATGCGACAGGTCCCAATCGGCCGATCCATCGGCGAGGGTATTGAGAGTCTAAAAATTCTCGTACACTCCTCACTGTATGAGCAGGGCAACCATCATGCTGGTACCATAGTCCTTGAAAGTGACTCGAAGGAATATCTTCCAATAGATCGGGCAGAGTTTCCCTCAAAAATTGATTATAGCCATTTCCAGTCAATGTTTCAGGAAGAATGTACGGTCCTATAATGAATCCATCCTTCATTCCCGCCCAAACATTGACAGAAAATCTCTTCTGGCTATTTTTTGCTACTGTTGCATGTGGATTTTCCCTTTGCCATATTATATTATTTTTTTTGTTGAAGAAACCATCTCTGTGGAATGTTGCTTCATCCGTAAACAGTATGAGACGTAGGAAATTCCTATTCTCACGTGTCCTTCTTAAAATAAATTCACAGAATTCTTTCCTCTTCTCAAAATCACCATCTTCTAAGGTTTGGCATGAATGGAAATGGTACGGATGGAAGCGATTTCTTTTCAAAACTCTCCATACAGTGGATTTACTCTTATTCACACTTGGATGATTTGTTAGAGTTCTCGTTGATACCATCGGATTTTCACTCACTAAATACAGGATACGTTCTTCGTTATTTCGGATTGTTTCCTTCTTCTTGCGGTGAAGAATACCTTCTTCACGTAATTTACGCACTGTTTCTATGAAAGTTTTAAAATTAGGAACGTTTCGGCTTGGAAATCTGCGAGCGTAAATTTCCCTTGCTTTTCTCCCTGAGGAATTCGCTTCATAATAAGCCTGAACCATATCATTTTTTTCTAAAAGTGAATATTTCATTTTCGTTTGCATACAAATCGTTTCAATATACTCGAATTATTCAGTTAAATTCAAATACTCTGTCAAATTCTATGAGCTGCCATTGCTTGGCAACGAAAATTAAAAACCTTTGAACAGACTCAATTCAGATTCCACATTTATTTTAATAGGTACTTAACTCAGAGCAGGGAGTTCGACTCTCAATGAAGTTTCACTGATTTTTTTTAAATTCATTTTGCAATCTGAAATGTTTCGACATACAAATTCAAAAATTATGGGCCTAAGAACACAAGCTGTGTCATGTTTTTTTATTATTTCAGATATTCGAACGGGACATTTGAATGGCTGTAAAAACGAAACCGTTTGATATTTTTCGATTCTGTTTTGATATTCGTGTTAGGTATGAAAGTAAGCACAATCGTGAAAAATTTCATCAATTTCGAGTGAAATTTTTTTTTCGCTGTAGACATGTAAAAAAAAAGTTGTGTTCGATTTCTGAAAAAAAATTTTCACAGATATCCTTTAAAAATTGTGTTAATTTAGGAAATGAAAATCAATTTGGCAACCGAAAAAAAAAATCACGAACATTGCAGGTTTTCCGCCATTTTGTAATTTTTTTTTCGGTGCTCCACACCATTTCTGAATGAAGCATCCAAAAATACTACGATATGACAAGAAACCATTACTTCCAGTCTTATACATAACCGACCACACTCAATATAATAACGCTCGAAAATGACATTAAACACCGTGTATCTCCCTTATGCTTCGAAAACGGGAAATATTTCATAAGAAAAAAATGATTCTCCCGATGTTCTCTACACGTCATATGAGTTTGTCCAGTTTATGATGAAACACCCTGTATATATAAACCCGTAGTGCGTTGTTACCTCCGTTAAGTTCATTGGGCGACCTGACCTCCGGGTGAAGGAGTTATATGATTGGAATAATTTTTGTTTATATATGTAGAGGGGAAGGTAAATAGCAGGGGTACCTAAAGAGGGGAAAAGATTTTTATCGAAAAATTTTTCTTCAAACGAATCAGACCTTACTACCTCCGCATATATTTCTTATTAGTAGTGCGCTCTCACTTCCCGCAACGTTGTCAGATTTTAGGAGGACAGAAAGTAAGACAGCTCGAATTCTACTCATATATAGAATACAGCTGCTCTTCCGATTCATTCACACATATTGAAACCTGTAAATAGTTCGAGAACGATACTAGATAATATTAATAAACGTCATACGCTGATAATTAATTGATAAGGTTCGTGATCTCGGTGTAAATGAATTTGGACAGTTTTGAATAAATATGCTTATGTCTACGATACTTCGTCCGATAGGGGAGTTTAATACCATATAGGTCCCAAAATGAATGATGCATGAAAATGAAATTTTTCGTGACATATGGGATTAATTCAAAAGACAATTTTACCGAATTTGTTCTGGTATGAAATAGTAGTCTAATTTTTGGGCATTATATTCACGACATTAGGAACTCCATATAAATGTTTTTCCTGAATGAATCAATAAAGATATACGTTTCACTTTCAGCTTCTATACTTCATTCACTTTCATTTTAGCACTGGATTGGCCATGGAAATTGGATACCTTTCACTCTGTATGGTACGAAAATGTTGGGTTAAGACGCTTGTCGAAACATTCTTCAGTTTTAAATCAGTGCTACTTAGTCCGTTCTACGTGAGTCTCTCAGTAATTACGTTTTTCATCACAATGTCAAATCACTTCGGAAAATATTGAGTCGAAAATATGTAACGAACATAATTGACGTTTATACAAACTGATTGAAGACATACCAAATCTATTTATTTATATGGAAAATACAAGTGATCAGTAGCTTCAGGAGAATTACTGTTGTTTATCTTCTTTGGCTGGAGGTTGAAGACGTTACATCAGTTGTAGAATTCAAAAAAATCAACCCGAAGATGAAATGCATTCGATGCAGTGTTAGCATTGAGTTGAATAATCAAAGGTGGTAGGGAATGGGTATCTCTTGAAGAAATGAACGGATAATTACAAGAATGTTGAATTCTTCAACAAAAATCATCTTGCGTGAATAGAAGTCAAAATAATTTAAAGATGTTTGAAGCAAGAGGGGCTTCACCTCACAAAACAACTGGCTCGTATTCATGTCTGTTTATTTTCAATACATTGATATAATGATAATAATTATACAGGGTGTGGCGTAATGAATGGATAATATGGATACTGCGGGTAGAGGACTCTATGGCGGTTCAAATAAATATATTTTACGTTTGGTAAAAGTGCCTTGGTTTTCGAGATAATCATTATATAAATAATAATAATATCTGGATATTGACATTTTCTATTAATATCATAGCGGATCAAAAGAAACTCCTCGATTTAATGGCATTTCTTAATTGCTCGAGATGTCCTTTGCGATTTTTCAGTACACAGGTTGTTTCACAAGTAAACGGACAAACGAAAACCGTGAATAGAGGGCATTGAGCTGAGTTCAAAAGCACCTCATATGTGTGTCTTGTGCATTCTGTTTCCGATATACAGAGGAGTTTATTCAAATTTCCCGAATTTTCGTTCAGCTATAACTCCAAATAATTCAGTTGTATTCGGCTAAAAACTCATTATCCGCTTAAGCTTGTAAGTTTCAATAAAACAGAACATTAAAAGTTGACGAACACAATACCGGACTCATTGAGGCCATATTCAAACTTAAACTCATGCAAAACACTCTGTAGTTTTTTTCGTCATAATTTTAAATTTTTCAGGTATCTTCATAGATTTTCTCAAAATCAATGAAATTTTGGTATGCTTTATCAGTGGATAATTTTTAATGAATAATTATTTGGTGGTGAAATGCCTCTAGAAAAAACAGCGCTGAGTATTGACTTTTACTTCACAATAATTAATGGTATGAATATGATCGCCAATCAGATGTGGAAATCTAAAAATGGAATTGGAAATGTTCAACTGAATTTTTTCGTTTTTGATATTTTAGCATATCTGGTTCTTCAGATAAATCATTCACAGTGATAATAAGCTTTATTATTGATAATGAACAAGAATAGCAATAAAAAACTACGCTATCATGAAAATAATAATTATAACTTGATATCTTCCGAATGAATCGCTTTTTATGGACAACGTGGACCTGAAGTAATTTTTCGAATTGATTTTCACCTCATTGGGTCTTTTAGTGAAGGTAATGATTGGCACATAAGTATGATAAATGCACTTTCGAATTCTTCACTTATTCCGTTATATTCATTATTGGATCTATGGAAATCTATGGATTGGTCTGGTCTTATTACAATTTGTTATTGAAACATTGATGATATTCATGCACCAGAAAAAGTATTTATCAGTATTTCAGGTCATTTCATTTGAAGGGTAGGACCCCAACATTGGACTGCTAGATCTCCAGATCTGACACCACGCGATTTCTTTCTTTGTTTTCATTCACACAACTAGTTGTCCATAGAAAAATAGATTAATTTTGAAGATCAAGTTTTAATATTTAGTTTCGAGATAGCGTAGTTCTTCCATCCATATTTGTGCATTATCAATTTTGAAACATTTCATCATTGTGAATGACTATTTTGAAGACCGAATATGGTATAATTGTTGAACACATTCATTTCATTTCTTTGAAAAAAATCAATTAAGAATTTCTATTTTTCATGAAGTCCTCTATTCCTTACTGACCAAAACAATTTTTTCTAGAACATGATCAACAGGTAGGGCAACCCAAAAATCAATTCATTTTGAGACAATAATAATGCAGATAACAAAAAAGTTTAAATTATTATTAAAAAACTACATACACGGTGTTTTTATGAGTTTGAAGTTAAGTAAAGCCTCACTGAGCCCGGTCCTGATTTTTGTCGAATTTAAATGCTCTGTTTCAATGAAATTAACAACTCAAGGCTAAATATAAATTTTCAGTCGACTTGATAGAGAATTTCAGGAGTTATAGCCGAACGGAAATTCGAGAAATTTCAAAAAACACTGAAGAAACCTATATATAGGGTGCCCCAAAACTATCGAAACAAACGTCACACCACGATAGAGTAGATCAAATACTATCGAATGACACCAACATTAGTTGAGCGAAAATGTACGGTTTCTGAGGAAACCTAACCTAAAGTTGCCGATTTTCGAACTATTTTTTCAATTACAAGGCAAATTTATGATTAAGGATAGCGTTTTTCTCCCATATTATCACCCCTGTTTAATCTGAGTATTAAAAATCATGTAGAAAAAACAATTGTTTCAATTAACATCAACTTAGGTCGAGACTTAGGTTATGGTTATCGATTAACTACTTGAAATAATTTCAATTAGGGGAGATAAAACAATAATCATAGTTCAATATAATTTAAAATCGATATCCTTCTTTTAAAACTGGCCCTGTTATCAAGAAAAATAGTTCGAAAATCGGAAACTTTAGGTATTTTAATAAAATTCTGATTATTTTGGAAACGGTACGTTTTCGTTGAACTAATGTTGGTGTCATTCGATAATATTTGGTTTACTCTATCGTGGTGTGACGTTTGATTCACTAGTTTTGGGACACCCTGTATATGGGGTGATTTTGAACCAGTGGCGGCTCGAGCATATTTATCGTGGGTCGGCAGATATATATATATATATATATATATATATATATATATATATATATATATATATATATATATATATATATATATATATATATATATATATATACTTTTTTTTTTTTTTCAAATATTTCTGTACCTATGTATTATGCAGGTTTCTACATCACCATGGGGTACTGCACTGGGTGCGTTAGTTTTTCATAGTGGAGTTTCGCCAAAATTTTTGTTTCTGTTTCAATAATCTCTGAAGATTATCCGGAAAATAAAAAATGATTGAGAAATAACTATTTTAGCCCTGCATACCACTTGAAAAATAAACATAATTTCGGAACAAATATGAAAATAAGAACCGAAAATATATACCTATAACAAATAAAAATACTCTTAAAATGCTTATCCATAAAATAAAATTGGAAAAATAAACAAAAGTGCATTCTAACGAAATTGAGATTTGCGAGAAATCAACATCACCTCGAGCGCAAACGATAGAATCGAGATATCCCGAACGATCATTCTTCGAGTTACCGAAGAGAGGCATTCTAGGGTCGGCAGGGTCGCTGCCTGCCGGACCTACACCGTGCGGAGTATTGAGCCAACAATATCAACTTTCATCATAGTTTTGGTCTTTATTCTTTGAAAAGGTCTTAAAAATTGTCGGAATTTCATTAGTATTATATATTCAGCACTCACGTTTATAAAAATTTACAAATACATTAAAAATTCGTTTTAAATAACAGCGATCTGTTGTAATTTGTTATCTGAAACTGAAACTATCGGATATTGGCGGAAAAAATATTAAATAAGAGGCTTATCTAATTTTAGTTGTTATCCGAATGAAATTCCAACAAAAATTATTCAAGTTTGAAGCAATTTGACTCATTGATATTAGCGCTCCTTCGATATGTTTACAATCTAGATACTGCATGCCGTACCTGAATGAACAGAACGAACGGTCGGTCACTCGGTCGCTAGAGAAGGCATCTGCGGCGCTGTCTTCATAGCTCGATTGGAGATGAGCGTATTTTGTCTACGGACCGAGTAGGATTTAAATTGAAACAGCGTATTTCAAAGAGTTCCATATTCCATTGATATCAGATATCATATACCTAATATTTTTATAAAATTTATTGAGAGCTATGTAATGTTTGGAGAATTTCTTATACATTATAATATTACACAAGTGAGAATTCACATTTTTGCTGCTCGCGAAATTTTGGGTCGGCACTGCCGACCCTGCCGTCCCTGACGGGCCGCCACTGTTTTGAACTCAGCGCAATGCCCTCTATTCACGGTTTTCATTTGTCTGTTTACTCGTGAAACACCCTGTATACTCCTTGTACTCTGAAAATTTTGAAACAAATGCCCTCACCCTCATATGAAAATTCAAATTCTTCTTGTTGTGAGAAACGTTCATCCAGAGACTTTGGTTCATCCCCCCGACCCTGGTTACATTGCCCGTTGAAAATGAAATCGGCATCTGTTTACTGCAAAACACGTGTTAATGCTGATACGAAGGGTTCAAACTTTTCTACCTGATTCGAGCTTTTCAGGAGGCCATGGATGATTCGAGAATTATTGATGTCCAGAATGCTCCAGAATGATGAAAATTTTCAGATTTCATTGGAACTCTTGCGAAAACTGTCTCGTATATTGTCAAGTTTAGATTTTAATTCATTCAGAACTTTGAAGTTCGACAAATAATGATGTAAATAATTCAATATTATATTTGCCCCAAGACTCGAAACTGTTCGAGAAACGATTTATTTAATGATTTGAAGACGAATAAATCAAAAAATTATGTGTGTTGATATTATATTTTCATTCATTGAAGAATATTTCGAATAATAAGGTCAACAAATGATACGAACAAGATACTTATTCAATTAACCTTATGATCCGAAACATTTCAGAATTTATTTCGTGTTTAGATAATCCGCTGCAGATCGTTTTTCACAATACGACTGTCAATTTAGGACCAATTATAGAACGATTTAATTAATAGATCAATAGCTTTCGAAAATGTTGGTCAGTCTATGAACTGACAACTCATTTTGACAAATGACGGATTTCAGTATCCGACTGCTATATAGTATGATGAGAGTTCAAAAAAATTTGTATGGACTACAGAATTTAGATGGTTGATATTCCGCGTCGCTAACAGTCAATCACATTTCCTTCAGCGTAGTTGTTGTTTTGAAGAAAAAGTAGTAGATTCTCGCAAAATCCGAAACTCTACATGTATAGCAGTTGTTCAGTTCGGGATTAAAGTTTATCCTAGATTGATTTTGACATTTCAGTTCAGTTCTGTCAGATTATCTAGGATCATCTTAAATCTCGGCCTCATCCTAAACTGAACAACGGGGCCTTATAATAATAGCAACGTGGCATTAATTAAGTCGGTATATTATTGGAATGATATTAATTTTTTATAGCGGAAAATAGTGGTTTTCAGCCTCGGTATTTACGAAATTCATTTTATTATTTTTTTTAAGGTGAATCGGCCCGAAATCTTGGATCCCCTCACCTGCTAGTTTCGTAGACTCCTATGACAATAGAGTTTAAGTTTGAATATACCCTCAATGAGTCCGGTCCTGTAATCGTCAACTTTCAATGTTCCGTTTTATTGAAACTTACAAGCTTAGGCAGATAATGAGTTTTTAGCCGAATACAACTGAATTATTTGGAGTTATAGCTGAACGAAAATTCGGGAAATTTGAATAAACTCCTCTGTATATCGGAAACGGAATGCACAAGACACACATATGAGGTGTTTTTGAACTCAGCTCAATGCCCTCTATTCACGGTTTTCGTTTGTCTGTTTACTTGTGAAACACCCTGTGTACTGAAAAATCGCAAAAGACACCTCGAGCAATTAAGAAATGCAATTAAATCGAGTAGTTTCTTTTGATCCGCTATGATGGAAAATGTCAATATCCAGATATTATTATTATTTATATAATAATATCTCGAAAACCAAGGCTCTTTTACCAAACGTAAAATATATTTATCTGAACCGCCATAGAGTCCTCTACCCGCAGGATCCATATTACCCATTCATTACGCCACACCCTGTATAATTATTATCATTATATCAATGTATTGAAAATAAACAGACATGAATACGAGCCAGTTTTTTTGTGAGGTGAAGCCCCTCTTGCTTCAAACTTCTTTTAATTATTTTGACTACTAATCACGCAAGATGATTTTTGTTGAAGAATTCAACATTCTTGTAATTATCCGTTCATTTCTTCAAGAGATACCCATTCCCTACCACCTTTGATTATTCAACTCAATGCTAACACTGCATCAAATGCATTTCATCTTCGGGTTGATTTTTTTGAATTCTACAACTGATGTAACGTCTTCAACCTCCAGCCAAAGAAGATAAACAACAGTAACTCTCCTCAAGCTACTGATCACTTGTATTTTCCATATAAATAAATAGGCGTATGAAGTTTATTAATATTATCTAGTATCGTTCTCGAACTATTTACAGGTTTCAATATGTGTGAATGAATCGGAGGAGCAGCTGTATTCTATATATGAGTAGAATTCGAGCTGTCTTACTTTCTGTCCTCCTAAAATCTGACAACGTTGCGGGAGCTGAGAGCGCACTACTAATAAGAAATATATGCGGAGGTAGTAAGGTCTGATTCGTTTGAAGAAAAATTTTTCGATAAAAATCTTTTCCCCTCTTTAGGTACCCCTACTATTTACCTTCCCCTCTACATATATAACCAAAAATTATCACAATTATATAACTCCTTCACCCGGAGGTCAGGTCGCCCAATGAACTTAACGGAGGTCACAACGAACTACGAGTTCATATAGATATATATATATATATATATATATATATTGTGAAAGTTTTGGTTTTTACCTAGCATATAATATGTTGAGTTTGGATTGATTGGGCATCTAGGTCTTCAAAAAAGTTGTAAAACAGTTTCGGCGCATCCGCCTTCTTCAGTATACATAAATCATAAATCGACATCTAAAAAGTAACATATATAATATAAAATAGAATAATATAGTCATTAAAATATCTCACTGTTCATTTTTGCTCTTTTCTGGTCGGTATTGTTGTGTTATTTATGTTAATGTCATATATGTCAATGTCAGGGGTCAATGGAATGTTGGTTGTCTTGTCTTCTTCTTTCTATCGGTGGTCTTCTCAGTATTGGCATGTATATTTGACTGAGATTTTTCGTGTCTTGTTTGTCGTTCACTACATTTTCATTGTTTACTTGTATGTGAATCATTTCCAATATTTCCCTTCGTCGTTGTTGGGGTTCTATTCCTAAAATTTTCGTGTCATCGTAATTAAAATCATGTTTTTGATTTTTTTTATGTTTATTAAGTGCTGTAGTTGCGTTTTTTGCATATTTATGTGCGTTTAGTCTGTCTTTTAGTCTTTGTGAAGTCTGTCCTATGTATTGTTTGTCACAGTCCTTGCAGGGTATACTATATATGACCTGTGATTTTTTTGTCTTGGGTGTTGGTGCTTTCAACTTACTAAAGATGTTTCCCACTTGATTGTATGGTCTATGTACTACTTCTCGGTTGTAAGGTTTCAATATATTACTTATTTTCTGTGACAGCCCTTGTATGTATGGTAATTGTATTCGTTTTGTGGTATCTGTTGGTGTTTTCGTATGTTGTGTGTTGTATAGTCGGTGCGTCCTTTGTTTTGTTAGTTTTGTGATAAGGGTTTCAGGGTAGTGATTCTTCGTCAAAAGTTCCTTCACCTCTTTTAAAGTTTTCTCTCGGAGTATTGGGGATGTTAATTTTAACGCCCTGTCTATGTATCCAATGGCAGTATTTTTCTTATGTGAATGGTGGTGTTGGGAGTTATAATCTAATATATGTGTTGTGTTCTGCTCCTTTCTGTGCCATTTTGTCAATAAATTTCCGTTTTTTCTCATTAGTGTCATGTCCAAGAAGTTCAGGCAGTTGTTTTCTTCTTCCTCAAGTGTAAATTGTAGAAATTCGTGTGTGTTGTTGAATTCGTTCAAAATCGACTGTATTTCGGTTGTTGTTGTTATAACTAAAATGTCGTCCACATATCGTTTGAAGAACGTAGTTTTATGTTTTTCCATGATTTTCTTTTCTATCAACTCCATTACCAACTGTGCTATCGTGCTTGATAACGGGTTCCCCATGGCTACACCCTTAATTTGTTTATAGAAATTTTTCTCATATTGGAAGAAGCTATTGTTCGTGATATGTTGTATTGTTTGGATGAAATCTTCTTTTGGTATTAATGTGTGTTGTCTGATTATTTCCCAATTATTTTCGATTGCCTCCTTTATTAGTTCTGTGGGAATGTTTGTATACAGAGATTTTACATCTAATGAGTGTAATCGATGGTTTGCTTGGATCCTAACATTTCTCAATGATTCTTTCAAATCGAATGAGTTTTTTATATAATATTCATTATTATTTATTGCGTTGGATAGAATATTCGCCATATATTTTGATAATTTATACAAAGGAGATTGAATGCAAGAAACTATCGGTCTTAGTGGTATATTTTGTTTGTGGACTTTTGGTAATCCATATATTTTTGGTATTTTACTGTTATGGGTCAATAATGTTTTCTCATCTTGTTTAGTTATATATTTCTTTTGTTCCCATTCTTTGATTATTCTTTTGTTTTCTTTCTCCAATGTGATTGTCATGTCTCGTTTAATTTGTTTATAGGTTGTATTATCGTCTAAAATTTCGTGCATTTTTTCGTTGTATTCGGTTTTTGTTATTACCACTATTTTATTTCCCTTGTCAGCTCTTATGACTTGCAAATCATTGTGTGCTTTCAAAAATGTTTTAGTTTTTTCGAAGTTAGATTTCATCATGTTTTGTCTCTGTTTCTTGCTCCTTAGTTGTCTCTGATGGGTATTTAGAGCTTGTGTGACATTAGCTCGAATGTTGTCCTGGTCTTCTTTTGATAATTCTTCAATGGTATTTTCAATTTGTGTAATAATGTTAAATGTTGCGATTTCATTTTCTCTTTCTATCTCAATGGAATATTTGGGGCCCAAGTTTAGTGTTTTCACCACGAAGTCAGGTAGTACTGTTGTTGACAAATTTTCTACTCCTGTTTGATTGTTGTTTACGTTTTCACTTTTTCCCTGAATTTGTGCCAACTTCTGGATTTTCTTATTGTGAATGGATACACTTCTGGTTGTGATGAGGTTTAATCTTTCATTTATATAGCACTCCAAATTTTGCCTTGAATGTTCCCCTTCGTCCTTTTCTTTATTGTCCAGAATCGTTCGAATGTTACCTTCCAGTGTATTTATGTTCTTGGTAGTGTCAGTGATCAGCAAATTGATGGTACGAAATATGAACTTTTTCTGTAGTTTGTCATATTTATCAGCGAGATATTTACAATTATATGTGATGTGATCTGTTTTGAGTTTCAAGAAATTTGGGCATAGTTTTTGTTGCTTGCACTTAAGTAAAAATATTCTCCTTGTCTTTGCCCTAGCTAGCTTGTCTACTAGTTTTTGAATGTTTCCTTGTGTGAGCTGTTCTGTCCTATGTTGACGATCCATAATGCTTTCTTCCCCCTGCATTAATATATTGTGAAAATTTTGGTTTTTACCTAGCATATAATATGTTGAGTTTGGATTGATTGGGCATCTAGGTCTTCAAAAAAGTTGTAAAACAGTTTTATTTGTATAAACGTTTCGGCGCATCCGCCTTCTTCAGTATACATAAATCATAAATCGACATCTAAAAAGTAACATATATAATATAAAATAGAATAATATAGTCATTAAAATATCTCACTGTCCATTTTTGCTCTTTTCTGGTCGGTATTGTTGTGTTATTTATGTTAATGTCATATATGTCAATGTCAGGGGTCAATGGAATGTTGGTTGTCTTGTCTTCTTCTTTCTATCGGTGGTCTTCTCAGTATTGGCATGTATATTTGACTGAGATTTTTCGTGTCTTGTTTGTCGTTCACTACATTTTCATTGTTTACTTGTATGTGAATCATTTCCAATATTTCCCTTCGTCGTTGTTGGGGTTCTATTCCTAAAATTTTCGTGTCATCGTAATTAAAATCATGTTTTTGATTTTTTTTATGTTTATTAAGTGCTGTAGTTGCGTTTTTTGCATATTTATGTGCGTTTAGTCTGTCTTTTAGTCTTTGTGAAGTCTGTCCTATGTATTGTTTGTCACAGTCCTTGCAGGGTATACTATATATGACCTGTGATTTTTTTGTCTTGGGTTTTGGTGCTTTCAACTTACTAAAGATGTTTCCCACTTGATTGTATGGTCTATGTACTACTTCTCGGTTGTAAGGTTTCAATATATTACTTATTTTCTGTGACAGCCCTTGTATGTATGGTAATTGTATTCGTTTTGTGGTATCTGTTGGTGTTTTCGTATGTTGTGTGTTGTATAGTCGGTGCGTCCTTTGTTTTGTTAGTTTTGTGATAAGGGTTTCAGGGTAGTGATTCTTCGTCAAAAGTTCCTTCACCTCTTTTAAAGTTTTCTCTCGGAGTATTGGGGATATTAATTTTAACGCCCTGTCTATGTATCCAATGGCAGTATTTTTCTTATGTGAATGGTGGTGTTGGGAGTTATAATCTAATATATGTGTTGTGTTCTGCTCCTTTCTGTGCCATTTTGTCAATAAATTTCCGTTTTTTCTCATTAGTGTCATGTCCAAGAAGTTCAGGCAGTTGTTTTCTTCTTCCTCAAGTGTAAATTGTAGAAATTCGTGTGTGTTGTTGAATTCGTTCAAAATCGACTGTATTTCGGTTGTTGTTGTTATAACTAAAATGTCGTCCACATATCGTTTGAAGAACGTAGTTTTATGTTTTTCCATGATTTTCTTTTCTATCAACTCCATTACCAACTGTGCTATCGTGCTTGATAACGGGTTCCCCATGGCTACACCCTTAATTTGTTTATAGAAATTTTTCTCATATTGGAAGAAGCTATTGTTCGTGATATATTGTATTGTTTGGATGAAATCTTCTTTTGGTATTAATGTGTGTTGTCTGATTATTTCCCAATTATTTTCGATTGCCTCCTTTATTAGTTCTGTGGGAATGTTTGTATACAGAGATTTTACATCTAATGAGTATAATCGATGGTTTGCTTGGATCCTAACATTTCTCAATGATTCTTTCAAATCGAATGAGTTTTTTATATAATATTCATTATTATTTATTGCGTTGGATAGAATATTCGCCATATATTTTGATAATTTATACAAAGGAGATTGAATGCAAGAAACTATCGGTCTTAGTGGTATATTTTGTTTGTGGACTTTTGGTAATCCATATATTTTTGGTATTTTACTGTTATGGGTCAATAATGTTTTCTCATCTTGTTTAGTTATATATTTCTTTTGTTCCCATTCTTTGATTATTCTATTGTTTTCTTTCTCCAATGTGATTGTCATGTCTCGTTTAATTTGTTTATAGGTTGTATTATCGTCTAAAATTTCGTGCATTTTTTCGTTGTATTCGGTTTTTGTTATTACCACTATTTTATTTCCCTTGTCAGCTCTTATGACTTGCAAATCATTGTGTGCTTTCAAAAATGTTTTAGTTTTTTCGAAGTTAGATTTCATCATGTTTTGTCTCTGTTTCTTGCTCCTTAGTTGTCTCTGATGGGTATTTAGAGCTTGTGTGACATTAGCTCGAATGTTGTCCTGGTCTTCTTTTGATAATTCTTCAATGGTATTTTCAATTTGTGTAATAATGTTAAATGTTGCGATTTCATTTTCTCTTTCTATCTCAATGGAATATTTGGGGCCCAAGTTTAGTGTTTTCACCACGAAGTCAGGTAGTACTGTTGTTGACAAATTTTCTACTCTTGTTTGATTGTTGTTTACGTTTTCACTTTTTCCCTGAATTTGTGCCAACTTCTGGATTTTCTTATTGTGAATGGATACACTTCTGGTTGTGATGAGGTTTAATCTTTCATTTATATAGCACTCCAAATTTTGCCTTGAATGTTCCCCTTCGTCCTTTTCTTTATTGTCCAGAATCGTTCGAATGTTACCTTCCAGTGTATTTATGTTCTTGGTAGTGTCAGTGATCAGCAAATTGATGGTACGAAATATGAACTTTTTCTGTAGTTTGTCATATTTATCAGCGAGATATTTACAATTATATGTGATGTGATCTGTTTTGAGTTTCAAGAAATTTGGGCATAGTTTTTGTTGCTTGCACTTAAGTAAAAATATTCTCCTTGTCTTTGCCCTAGCTAGCTTGTCTACTAGTTTTTGAATGTTTCCTTGTGTGAGCTGTTCTGTCCTATGTTGACGATCCATAATGCTTTCTTCCCCCTGCATTAATATATTGTGAAAATTTTGGTTTTTACCTAGCATATAATATGTTGAGTTTGGATTGATTGGGCATCTAGGTCTTCAAAAAAGTTGTAAAACAGTTTTATTTGTATAAACGTTTCGGCGCATCCGCCTTCTTCAGTATACATAAATCATAAATCGACATCTAAAAAGTAACATATATAATATAAAATAGAATAATATAGTCATTAAAATATCTCACTGTTCATTTTTGCTCTTTTCTGGTCGGTATTGTTGTGTTATTTATGTTAATGTCATATATGTCAATGTCAGGGGTCAATGGAATGTTGGTTGTCTTGTCTTCTTCTTTCTATCGGTGGTCTTCTCAGTATTGGCATGTATATTTGACTGAGATTTTTCGTGTCTTGTTTGTCGTTCACTACATTTTCATTGTTTACTTGTATGTGAATCATTTCCAATATTTCCCTTCGTCGTTGTTGGGGTTCTATTCCTAAAATTTTCGTGTCATCGTAATTAAAATCATGTTTTTGATTTTTTTTATGTTTATTAAGTGCTGTAGTTGCGTTTTTTGCATATTTATGTGCGTTTAGTCTGTCTTTTAGTCTTTGTGAAGTCTGTCCTATGTATTGTTTGTCACAGTCCTTGCAGGGTATACTATATATGACCTGTGATTTTTTTGTCTTGGGTGTTGGTGCTTTCAACTTACTAAAGATGTTTCCCACTTGATTGTATGGTCTATGTACTACTTCTCGGTTGTAAGGTTTCAATATATTACTTATTTTCTGTGACAGCCCTTGTATGTATGGTAATTGTATTCGTTTTGTGGTATCTGTTGGTGTTTTCGTCTGTTGTGTGTTGTATAGTCGGTGCGTCCTTTGTTTTGTTAGTTTTGTGATAAGGGTTTCAGGGTAGTGATTCTTCGTCAAAAGTTCCTTCACCTCTTTTAAAGTTTTCTCTCGAAGAAGAGAAGAACATAAATACACTGGAAGGTAACATTCGAACGATTCTGGACAATAAAGAAAAGGACGAAGGGGAACATTCAAGGCAAAATTTGGAGTGCTATATAAATGAAAGATTAAACCTCATCACAACCAGAAGTGTATCCATTCACAATAAGAAAATCCAGAAGTTGGCACAAATTCAGGGAAAAAGTGAAAACGTAAACAACAATCAAACAAGAGTAGAAAATTTGTCAACAACAGTACTACCTGACTTCGTGGTGAAAACACTAAACTTGGGCCCCAAATATTCCATTGAGATAGAAAGAGAAAATGAAATCCCAACATTTAACATTATTACACAAATTGAAAATACCATTGAAGAATTATCAAAAGAAGACCAGGACAACATTCGAGCTAATGTCACACAAGCTCTAAATACCCATCAGAGACAACTAAGGAGCAAGAAACAGAGACAAAACATGATGAAATCTAACTTCGAAAAAACTAAAACATTTTTGAAAGCACACAATGATTTGCAAGTCATAAGAGCTGACAAGGGAAATAAAATAGTGGTAATAACAAAAACCGAATACAACGAAAAAATGCACGAAATTTTAGACGATAATACAACCTATAAACAAATCAAACGAGACATGACAATCACATTGGAGAAAGAAAACAATAGAATAATCAAAGAATGGGAACAAAAGAAATATATAACTAAACAAGATGAGAAAACATTATTGACCCATAACAGTAAAATACCAAAAATATATGGATTACCAAAAGTCCACAAACAAAATATACCACTAGGACCGATAGTTTCTTGCATTCAATCTCCTTTGTATAAATTATCAAAATATATGGCGAATATTCTATCCAACGCAATAAATAATAATGAATATTATATAAAAAACTCATTCGATTTGAAAGAATCATTGAGAAATGTTAGGATCCAAGCAAACCATCGATTATACTCATTAGATGTAAAATCTCTGTATACAAACATTCCCACAGAACTAATAAAGGAGGCAATCGAAAATAATTGGGAAATAATCAGACAACACACATTAATACCAAAAGAAGATTTCATCCAAACAATACAATATATCACGAACAATAGCTTCTTCCAATATGAGAAAAATTTCTATAAACAAATTAAGGGTGTAGCCATGGGGAACCCGTTATCAAGCACGATAGCACAGTTGGTAATGGAGTTGATAGAAAAGAAAATCATGGAAAAACATAAAACTACGTTCTTCAAACGATATGTGGACGACATTTTAGTTATAACAACAACAACCGAAATACAGTCGATTTTGAACGAATTCAACAACACACACGAATTTCTACAATTTACACTTGAGGAAGAAGAAAACAACTGCCTGAACTTCTTGGACATGACACTAATGAGAAAAAACGGAAATTTATTGACAAAATGGCACAGAAAGGAGCAGAACACAACACATATATTAGATTATAACTCCCAACACCTCCATTCACATAAGAGAAGTACTGCCTTTGGATACATAGACAGGGCGTTAAAATTAACATCCCCAATACTCCGAGAGAAAACTTTAAAAGAGGTGAAGGAACTTTTGACGAAGAATCACTACCCCGAAACCCTTATCACAAAACTAACAAAACAAAGGACGCACCGACTATACAACACACAACAGACGAAAACACCAACAGATACCACAAAACGAATACAATTACCATACATACAAGGGCTGTCACAGAAAATAAGTAATATATTGAAACCTTACAACCGAGAAGTAGTACATAGACCATACAATCAAGTGGGAAACATCTTTAGTAAGTTGAAAGCACCAACACCCAAGACAAAAAAATCACAGGTGATATATAGTATACCCTGCAAGGACTGTGACAAACAATACATAGGACAGACTTCACAAAGACTAAAAGACAGACTAAACGCACATAAATATGCAAAAAACGCAACTACAGCACTTAATAAACATAAAAAAAATCAAAAACATGATTTTAATTACGATGACACGAAAATTTTAGGAATAGAACCCCAACAACGACGAAGGGAAATATTGGAAATGATTCACATACAAGTAAACAATGAAAATGTAGTGAACGACAAACAAGACACGAAAAATCTCAGTCAAACATACATGCCAATACTGAGAAGACCACCGATAGAAAGAAGAAGACAAGACAACCAACATTCCATTGACCCCTGACATTGACATATATGACATTAACATAAATAACACAACAATACCGACCTGAAAAGAGCAAAAATGAACAGTGAGATATTTTAATGACTATATTATTCTATTTTATATTATATATGTTACTTTTTAGATGTCGATTAATGATTTATGTATACTGAAGAAGGCGGATGCGCCGAAACGTTTATACAAATAAAACTGTTTTACAACTTTTTTGAAGACCTAGATGCCCAATAAATCCAAATATATATATATATATATATATATATATATATATATATATATATATATATATATATATATATATATATATATATATATATATATATATATAGATTTGTTCGACCGCATATACAGACCCAAAACGGTATACTCGACCGACTTTTCAGTCCAAAAGTGACGTTGTCAGACCCGGCTCCGGGTCTGGGAACGTTCGACCATAGAATCGTTATAAGGGGGGTTAGGGGATGCTAGGGGTGAATTTTCAGGTGGGTCTGAAAAGTCGGTTATACTCGTTATTATATACAGAAAACTTCAGAGTTTGGCCAGTGCGAGGGCGCTTCGAGCGACATGAACTTGATGTATATAATCCGCATAGTTGACCGACGCATCTAGTCCGAAAATTTGGCAACGCTGCAGTTGAAGAGCTTGAGAATTTATTTTGTCATCTTTTCGATTTATACACCTCAAATGTACTAAGAGAAAACTTATACGTTCCCGGTATGATGAACAGTCGTCATGAGAAATATTCAATGACAATATTTGGAATTGAATTGAAGTGGTGTTATTGGATTCTTTTCGTATACGAACTATAATAGCACACGTATGGAAACTTATACAAGCCCGATTAAGTGAAGTGAGTCGACCTAATTTCAGGAGCACTGGCACGTTTAGGATCCTATGCACAAAAATTGTATTTTCACCACACCCTACTTGACCCTCTGTCGTGTTTACGAATTTACGAATTTCCTGAACATCATTGTAGCTATATTTGGTTAACTTGACAGGAGCTCTTTTCCAGAAATTTTTCAGAAGATCAATATACAAAAGCAATGGAGATTTTTTACTCCTACCACAGTTATAAAAAGGTTTTTTCAGTATGAAGTCCTTATATTCTTGAAAAACTATTCTTGAAAACTCTATCTCTGGTACAAATATTCTTCAGCAACTTCATTTTTGTTCGAATCATAGAGATGAAATATTGGAAATTACTCGAGTATCCCGAACTAACAATTGGAAATTTTCAGTTCAGGATGTGGAAGGGTATTCCTCAGTCAAACTTTCAATTTAATCATTCATCAAAATACACATAAAAATCATTATCAATTCAGAGGACTTTTAGTTACACGATTGGTTTTCGCCTATAGGTACAAGTTAATTTACAGAGTGATGTGATACCTAATATAAGTTTAATATAGATATTTGAATTAGCTTGAGCTGAAATGAACAGACGATATAATATACCAAAATAAATCAAAACACCTAAAAACTGTCTCTCACCAATTTATTCTACAAGAACTACCGGTTTCGGGATGACTAATCGCATCCCATCTTCAGGTTCCAACACCAGAAACACTGTTATGAGCCTCTGGACTTTAAAAACCTACTGGGATGTCATAATTCTGGAAAAGACCATAGTGATTTTTCAAATTTTGACATTTAAATTGACATTTTCTGGAACTCATCTATGTCTTGAAATTTTTACTTCTCGTAACTAGTAAATTATTTCGCAACTGTTGCGATAAACTAAAATTGAATACCTTCAGTGACGACTGAGACGATTTAAAAGGAATCTGCGAGGAACGTTTGACTATTGACGGCAGAGGGTAGAGTAGGGTAAAGTTAAAATTAATTTTTTTTTGGCGAAGATCCTGACTTCATCGGACGTTTATAGTTTTGCGGACGTGTGATAATCTAGTTTGCATACGAAAAGAATTCAATAACACCACTCAGATTCTATTCAAAATATTGTGATAACTTTTTCTTTCAAGGTGTTCCAGACATAAAAATCCAAAAGCGTAAGGTCGGGGCTTCTTGTTGGCCATCTTACCGGACTGTACCTTCCAATCCATTGCACCCCAAAATATTGATTTATTTAGTCCCGTACATTCCGGCTATTATGAGCTGGGCAGCCATTCATTTGAAACCAGACATTTTCTCCAATATGTCTGTCAAGATGCTTTGAATCAATCGGATCGGGAAATATTACTCGTCCGAAAAGTCCACCTCTCATGACTGCCAACCACACGTTGACCCCCAACCCATGTATGGAAAAGAGAAAACTCCCATGCTACCATGGTTTCTCATTTTCCACATGAGTTGAGGGTCAACGTAAGATGGCCACAAAGAGGCTCCGACCTTACGCCTTTGGATTTTTATGTTTATTTATGTTTATTTATGATATTTATGACCGAACATGAGCGGTATAACTCTGTTTCCCACAATTACGTAGCCTAAACATTGGCTTGAGCAGGAAATGGCTCTCTGCGTTGCTCAAGTTACGTCTCAGACCTTGTCGTCTCAGGATACCTGTGCCACAAGATAATCTAGTCGTAGCCGCAACCAAAGTTGCACTGACAGCGTTACCAGTGCAGCTTTTGAACACCTTCTAACGCAGCTCCTACAAAAAGATGGATCAATCGAACAGGACAAAATTCTTATCCGGAGGTAAAATACCCTCCCATTCGGATCTCCGGGGGAGGGTGCCTGAGCGAGTGAATCATCGAACAAACACCAATGAAAAGCACATAGCTTTTGCAGCATGGAACGTCAGAACCTTGCTAGACAACCCCAAGGCCGACCGACCAGAGAGGCGTACTGCCCTAATCGATAAGGAACTGCAACGAACATCCATTGCAATAGTTGCTTTAAGCGAAACACGCTTTTCGGACGAAGGTAGCTTGGTAGAACAAGCGTATACTTTTTTCTGGAAAGGCTTGCCGGAAGGCGAAATCAGACAACATGGCGTAGGCTTTGCCATTAGAAACGACCTGGCCGCCAAACTTACCGAAAATCCAGTTGGTATCTCAGAACGTTTAATGACCCTACGTTTTCCTGCAGCGAATAACACGTTTGTGAACATCATTGCAGTATACGCACCCACTTTGAACTCCTCTGACAACTTGAAGGACACTTTTTACGAAACACTCGTTGCTACATTAAGAAAAATCCCAAAACGGGAACGAATTATTCTCCTTGGAGACTTCAACGCCAGAGTGGGCAGAGGTCAAGACTCAGAACTATGGCCGGGAATAATAGGGAAACACGGCACAGACAGCATTAATTCGAATGGAGAACGTCTGCTGGCTCTTTGTGCAGAACACAATCTGTGCATAACGAACACCTATTTTATTACGAGACCCAATTCAAGGGGGACCTGGCGACACCCGCGCTCAGGGCATTGGCATACCCTCGACTATGTGATCGTGAGAAGGAAAGATCTGAAAGAGGTGTTGGTCACTAAACCCAGAGCAGATCTGGAGTGCTGGACTGATCATAGACTGGTAATCTCGAGAATGAAAATCTCAATGCGCCCAAAATACCAACGCAAGCCAAAGTATCTAAGAGAGCGCCTTCAAATCTCCAAACTACAAAACCCTTCTACAAAGGAAAGATTCACAGCTGCCGTCAAAGATAGCCTAACACCACCGGATTATAACGACGACATTGAGACTCATTGGCTCCGTTTCAAGTCATCCCTTACAAATACAGCGAAAGAAATACTGGGCACAGAACGCTCCCGAAAATCCCCAGACTGGTTTGCCGACAGCGAAACTCATATCGCACCCCTTTTGGACGCAAAACACAAAGCGATGAAAACCGCAATTAACAAGCCTGGCGATGTTGCAGCCCAAATAAGTTTCATAAACATAAAACGCGAGGTCCGTCAAGAAATAAGAAAAATCAAGGACAGCTGGTGGAAAGAAAAAGCTAGGGAAATACAAGCTTACGCCGATAACCATGACTACAGGCGTTTTTTCGAAGCTATTAAAACTGTTTACGGTCCAAGCAGAAAAGCTAGCTTTCCTATAAGAGATGCTCAAGGAGCTATTCTAACTGATGATAGAAAAATTCTCGAAAGATGGAAGGAGCACTACTCACAGGTCTTGAATCAAAATAACGACTCGGATTTATCCATTTTAGACCTGCTCCCCGCGTATAGTCCGATGACATCGCTTGATGACGAAATCTCAATGTCGGAAATCATAAGTGCGATCAAAAATATGAAAAATGATAAGTCACCTGGTCTAGACGGCATTCCGGCGGAGATATTCAAAGCCTTAGATGAAGACATTCTCAATAGTCTCCTAACACTATTCCGCAAGATCTGGAAACAGGAAGATGTGCCACAAGACTTCAGAGACGCTTTAGTTATCAACCTCTATAAGAACAAAGGCGATACGTCGAATTGCAACAATTACAGAGGCATATCGTTGCTTAGCGTGGCCGGTAAAATTCTCTCGAAGATTATGGCTAATCGTCTGGTTCCACTCTTAGAGAAGCTTTTACCTGAATCCCAGTGCGGCTTTCGACCAAATCGAGGTACGGTGGACCTAATTTTTACACTGCGACAGCTACAAGAAAAGGCCCGTGAACAACAAACAAGGATTTATACAGCCTTCATCGATTTAAGCAAGGCATTCGACTCGGTGAATCGGAGAGCGCTATGGAAAATCATGGCACGTCTAGGAGTACCCGAAAAATTCCTAGCAGTGTGTAAAAGCCTTCATACCAACAACACCGCTAGAATACAGCACAATGGCTCTACAACCGACCATTTCTCAACCAACTCTGGAATAAAACAAGGCTGCGTATTAGCGCCTTTACTGTTCAATATTTTCGCGATAGCTGTATCGATAATTGCTGACATGAGCATGCCCGTAAGAGGTGTTGGGATAAGATTCAGATTTGATGGAGGCCTGTTTAACCTGAAGCGCCTCAGAGCAAAAACCCGTACCAAGTTTATCACGGAACTTCAATATGCAGACGACTGTTCACTCATCGCTAGCAGCTCAGAGGATCTACAGATAATGATGGACACCTATAAACATATATACGAAGCTTTAGGCCTTAGACTCAATATTGATAAGACCAAAATCCTGGGAGTCCGCCAGAAAGCCTTCAAACAGATATCAGCCTGGACAATGAAACTCTAGAACAGGTCGAGCAGTTCAAATACTTGGGAAGCTTCATAAATACTAGGGCTAACCTTGACACGGAAATACACAACCGTATCAATTCGGCATCACGGCCATTCTGGAAGCTGAAGGACAGAGTGTTTCAAAATCACGACCTCAATCTGAAGACCAAGACAGCTGTTTACAGAGCAGTGGTCCTCCCAACGCTTCTTTACGGAAGCGAAAGCTGGACTCCCTACAGGCGACATATTAAACAGCTTGAACAGACGCAGCAACGTCATCTAAGACAGATAATGCACATCAGATGGTTCCACAAAGTTTCGAATGCAGAAGTCTTGCAGCGCGCGAGTTGTACAACAGTTGAGATTCAAGTAACGAGGGCCCGACTCAGATGGAGCGGCCACATTCTGAGGATGCAAGACACAAGACTCCCCAAGGTAGCTCTATACGGCGAACTCACTGAGGGAGCCCGGAAACCAGGAGGCCAGTATAAGCGGTTTAAGGATACACTACATCAATCCCTAAAATCAGTTAATGGCAACCATAACTGGGAACAACTAGCGTTAGACAGGTCACAGTGGAGGTCTTTGGTAAACAGATATAATGGAGAATCGAGAAGGATACAGCGGCGGCCAGATCTGGTTGGTGACTATCCATGCCCTGAGTGTGGAAGGATCTGCAGGTCACGGTTGGGTCTCTTTAGTCACAGGAGGGCACACAGTCGCAACTAGCACTAAGAAATTACTTATAATAATAATAATATAATAAGTCTGTTCGAATTTTTTTTTTTTTTTTCTTCTTCTTCTTTTTGTAGATTCATTCCCGGTAACGGGATACAGCAATGAATGAATGAATGAATGTCTGGAACACCTTGAAAGAAAAAGTTTATTAAATTAGCGTTCAGACTCGAGAGGTCCTGATCGAAAGAATAATATTGTGTTATGCTGAAATGCGTCAGAAACTTCGCAGGGTTGCAGATTCACTACAAAAACGATGTATAAAATGTATTGAACAAGGCGGTGGACATTTCGAGCAATTATTACGAGTATAAGTACTAGTAGTAATTTGTTTTCTTTACATGTTTTCATAAAATCTATATCATTAAAATTTAGTTTATTCATTTGGGTTATTTGATTTTGCAGATAAATTCATGATTTCCATTTGAATAATTTTAATATTCAATCATTCAATCAAAATAAGGTTTGGAATGTGTCGAGTTTTTCGTTTTTATCTTGTTAGCCATTATATTCATATGTTAACACTTTCTCCTTAACCGTATATTTCACAACTGGAACCGTCTCCCTGAATGCGTAGTGCGATCGACCTCGGTAAACGGTTTCAAAAACAGTTATGACAGGTAGAAGTCCTCTCTGTGAGGAAGGCTTAATTTTGTTCACTTCAGGATCGTGATATTCATCCCATCCCCTTACCAAGCCCGCAATAAGAAATTTTTTCGTACACACGAATTCTCATCATGTAGCAGATTTATTGCTGTTTCCAGATATGTGGTCAAATTTAATTAGGCTACGAGATTACTGTAGTGTGATTGATACTATTAGAAAAACTGGGAATATTTCGTGAAATCAAAAAATGTTATATTAAAGAATAACCGATAACATTTCGATTATGTGTTATATGACATTTTTCGTACCAAATCACTTGTATGATCTCATCATGAAGTTTGGCCCTTTTGAAAGTGGACACGCTGTATAAACCAACACACCGGTCAACACCAAATTTGACTTTGACTGCAAAGCATAAAATTTCGATAGTTTAGGTCCTAATTAGACGAAAAAAAAATATATGGCATGAAAAAGTTTGCTTTTGTGTTTGGGAGACTGATTCAACGATAGCATTTACAATAAAAACAAGCAACATGTGGAGCCCATGGCTTGTCTTGATTCCGAACAGGCAAGTCAAAATATGCTTCATAGGCTTCAGAGAGAACGTGGGATGTCTTTAATTCGTATTTCACGTCACGAATTATAATAAATTGACCACATATAAAACAAAATGCATCAGCATCGTATTTACACTTTCTTGACGATATTTGAAGTTTGTCTGGGCTAGTAAACAACACCTGATCATTGTTTATGACTCGAGTGCCCTCTAGTGGCACCTTGTAAACGTAAAAACCCCACTCTCATCGGACGGTCTTTTTGAATTATTAAAAATTATAAAAAAAATTAAGAACGACTATTAATACTATAACTATCACAAAAGCAAACTTTATACCAAAAAAAGTTATTTTCCTTTCTTTTTTGTGCATAATCAACCGGAAAATCCTAGTATTAACGTTAGGACAAAGAACAAAAATTTTTTTGTAGAGTCGTGTAATCAATTAGATTTCAACCTTGACAGTCGAAAATTAATTTTTCAACAGTATTCAATTGCAAAGCGCAGTATACAAGAGTTTCCTCTCCACATGCAGTATGTAGAATGTTTAGAACTTGGAGATAATATTCAACCTTGAATTTTTCAAATTGTATGGCCAATCACAAACCTTCTTTGTATATGAGAATCTGCAGTGATGATGATGATGCTCGTTCACTGAAGATCATGCGTTTAATACTCCAGAGATCGAATAGTATCATCGTGTGAAACCATAAGAAAAACTACCGGGATATTCGAAAGAATACGAAGGTCTACGAGACAGAGAGTTGATGCATATATTTTAGCGAGAGGTAGTCATTTTGTACATTATAGTTATGCGTTATTGTATCTGAAATAAAATGAAACGTACTGTTGTCAATTATGCTCATTAATCGAAAAAAATTTCAATTTGTTAAATTAAAATATTAGGGATATAATTTTCTTCCGGAAATTAGTAATTTAACCTTCAGAAAGATTCATAGAACATCTTTATCTCCCGTCATAGACATACAATATCTCAGAATATTCATTCTATGGAACACTTTTACGACGAAATGGAATGAACAGTAATCAGAACTGATTGCAAGTTTATATTTCTTCCGGGAAAGTATCGAATGTATCGAAACTTTGCAGGTGATTTTTTCTCCCGAATCGAATAGGAATCCATAAGAGAATTTTGGTTTTTGAATATCTATCCCACGAAAACAATTTTTGAAGGAAAATCATAAAGGGTTGTTATGTTCAACCCTTAATAATGAAATTATGAGATCTAAAAAATTGTGTGAGTAATAATATATACTTAGTGCTTCATATTATGTATAGTTTTATGACTCAGTGTTTTTTAGAACCCGCAAAAAAATCAACTACTATGAACTCGTCATCGCCTTCCAAAGGCTGTATCTTGGATGGGAGGTCCATTTCGAAAAAAATTCATAGGAACTACCCCTGCTTATTTTCATCGAGAAATTATCTCCCTTAGTCCTTTGCATTTGTATAATATTAACTTTCCACAAAATATTTCTCCTGGCATGCCACAGGGCATAAAAATCGGGGAAACACATTTTCAAAGTAAGGAATGGCCTGGACAATACCTATCCAATTAAATGAATTGGTCCAGGAGGCCCAACTGGGAACCATGACCTTAGAGATTACCAGATCTGAACCTTCTATGCAATTCTTTGTGGGTACAATTGAAGGAGGTTTATGAGGAGGATATCCAGACGACGAGAAACCGATTGAATGCATTCAATTGAATGATGAATTTTTGTGATCTATTAAGAAACAATGGCAAAATGGATCGAAAGGCTTTATCTCATAGGAGAATTCAACGTGACAGATGTGTACAAACAAACGGTTCTCATTTCGCAAAACTTTTAAAATCATATTAACGGAATTTGAACGTCAGTAATCAATTTTCTCATTTTTGTTTGTGTTATTTCATTTCAGTCTTTCGCATTAATGAATGATTGTACCTATCGAGGAAAGCTATTACGATTATTCTGGTCGTTTTAAAGCTTGTTATGGAATATTTCACATCTCATACCTATTCATTGACGCGATATTTATAGGAATTAATTAGATTTTGCTTCTTTTTTTTATTTCAATTTGGAAAATACATTAGAAGAGGAATTCTGGGCTTGGCATGGACTTCTTGGAAAGTGAAACAATTATTTTCAATTCGACATACAGGATGATATGATAAAACTGAACACATTGAATTAGGTGTGATGAGTCTAGCTCTGGAATATTAAAACAATTCATATTTCGCTCTCTAGATCTCAATTTTTTTCAACAGTGTTCTAATAAATTTTGTTGATTTTTGTCTCATTTTTATGATAGTTGGAGTACTTGCACGAATTTCAGGAACCCCCTTGAAGATTTCAGAAGTAAGCTAAAAATTAATTTTTCATATTTTATTACAATCATTTTATGTATACAGGCCTCTCAAGGTTATGTTATTAATGGATCATTTGAGAAGAATCTGTTAAAAAGGAATTTGCTTCATGAGAATATTGAGAAAATACTTCTTTCTCAACAAACTCACACATATATGAATTTCTACCGTAACACCTACTTTTTCGCGTCATTTTATACATCGAAATTGTCGGCTCCAGTCCCGTCAAACTGGCAACAGCGCCGGGATCGTGAACGTTGGCCATATTTACCGCTGGAGTATATGTGGGATTGTAAAGTTGGTGCAATGTCTCGGGTTTGGAAAATATTATCGATTATGCTACTTTTTCGAATGAAGGAATTCTTTTCCCCTCTAAGTGTGCCTAAGGAGTTATAATTCTCATTAACGTTATTTCATCATATATACTCGAAGAAAACATTCGGATCATGTGGGTCTCAGGTCGCCTTAGAAACGTATCGGGGCTGGAAACGTCTATTGGACAAATATATATATATATATATATATATATATATATATATATATATATATATAGTTATAAAGTGTTAATACCACCTCCAAAATAGTAACTCGTTTAACGCTCTCACCTCATATATATCGATGTCACCTCCGAAATCGGAGGTGACAACGTTTTGCCTTGTTTTTTAGCTTGTTAGATTCAGGAGGCTTCAGGGACCAACATATCAAAAAATCGTTTTGAGGTCACAACGCACCCCCTTTATGTACTGAACAATCTTTTAGTTCGAGTGTATATCACTGGCGCTAGTGTGCTGAGCTGTATATCGGAGAATTGCTCTGAAAGACTCTTTGCTCGTTAGCACCTCCGAAAATGGCAACGTTGTACTGCGCAAGCAGATGTAGACAGGCGGAATATTAGTATACGGAGGAATTAAGTAAAGAGAGGCGCAGCGCGTTTTCTCCTCCATTATTGCAAGCCAGGCGGCATATCTCAACGATTTTTTATCGCATTCCTCTGTAGGGGAAAGAATCACGTGAAAGAGAACCAATCTTGGCTCTCTCGAATGGGATTATGACTGTTTATATTTCATCGTGCGTATATCTATGCATCCGTTGAACTTCTTTCATCTCAAGCTAACACTATAATTCTGAATTTGGCGAACTATTTCATTACCTATCTGAAAACGAATCGATTTGAGTCTTGTCCATAATGATATTTCTTCTCTCTATGGAAATGATCCATATAGATAATACTACCTATTAGTATAACGAATAATCAGTATTGTTACATTGCATATAATAAAATAACCTGTTCAGAGAAAAACATTTTTTGGATAAGAAAATTCAGATGTTAATGGTGATGAATATTCAAGGACAATGAGCCAATCCGAAAATTTTCATTTCAGAATCAGGAGAAATAAATGCTACAAATTTCACAATATCACAGAAATGAACAACGTCGGCTAAACCGAATGTTGGACATTGTGTTATTTCAAATGGAAAGCTCTTTATATTTTTCTTGAATCAGATTTCTCAATGATTTTGAGGAATCCTTTGCTCAGAAACATCTCTTTTATTATCGATTATGTTTAAATATTGGATTTTCCCGAAAATTTGAAGAGCTTGTACCATCTCTCTGGTTTAAATATTTCAGTGATGTATCATAAAGAAAATTACCAATTATATCGAAACAAGTAAGATTTTATGAAGAATTCGCCAAAACAGATTTGCATTTTTCGATTGATCATACTGGATGTAAGGGAAAAAATAAACAAAATTGAAGTCTTTGGAAGGCCTCGAGTCAACATATTTTGAAATTGCAACCATATTTTTGTCAAGATATAATGAATCTTCAAAATGAAGTTAATAATATAGATACATACTCGGATACATATGATTGAGATACAGATGATTGATTAACTTCTACTATCTAAAATAAAAAGGTACATAGATAAAATATAGCTATATACAAGATATCTGTAAACAAATGCGAAGGAATAAGGGAGATGATTCCTTAATGAAAATAAGCGGGGGTATTTCCTGTAAATTTTCCAAATCGACAGCCCTTCCAAGATACAGCCTTTGAAAGGAGATGACGAGTTTACAGTTTTTAATTTTTTTTACAGGTTCTAAAAAACACTGATTCATAAAACTATACATATTATGAAGCACTGAGTAGATTGTTACCAGTTTCAACTTCGGCAAGCTCGTAGTTTGGGCGGTAAATTGCTATCGATTTTTTCAAGGTGTCTCTCCCTTAAATTCAAAAATTTCTGTGAAAATGTTGAAATTTGAGTTATTATGCTATTGTCATAGAAGTATACGAAACTAGCAGGTCACCTCAAAAAAACATAATAAAATGAATTTCGTGAATACCTACCGAGGCTGAAAACCACTATTCTCCGCTATAAAAAATTAGTATTATTCCAATAATATACCGACTTAATGAATGCTACGTTGCTATTACTATAAGGCCCGGTTGTTTAGTTCAGTAGAGGCCGAGATTTAAGATGATCCTAGATTGATCTGACAGAACTGAACTGAAATGTCAAAATCAATCTAGGATCAACTTTAATCCCGAACTGAACAACTGCTATAATAATAATAATAATAATAATAATAATAATAATAATAATAATAATAATAGGATGTCTCGGAGGAATGAGAGCCAACTACGTGGAAGAATTGAAGATTATTCCGGCCTGCAGATCTTGGGCCGAGATACTAGCGCACAGAATGCAGAAGGCGGTGTTGCTTGGGTCACTGCATATCATCAGATCCCATGAACTCTAGATGCCACTTGCAGCTCATCTCTTGTGTTAAGGGACGCTGCAAGGGCCGGACGAAGAACTTCTCCGTCGAAAGTGTGAGGGGTTTTTAGTGAGTAGCCAAACAAGATCTCGGAGTCTCACACAACCTAGAGTGCGGACCCTCTGGGCGCCCATAAAGGGTTTTCCCCTCACACGAAGGAAAAAAAAAAAAAAAAAAAAAAAAAAAAAAAAAAATAATAATAATATATTTCAATCCTTTCAGACATTTGAAAAAAATGTATAGGACACGTACAAGAAGAATATAACTCGATAGATCGAGAGAAAAATAAACTAATCAATCAAAATTTATACAAAAAAAATTCAGGTATGCTATAGAAACATTTATCAAGCAGTAATGATTTAACATGATTTTTGAATTGCCTATCGTTCATAATTCTATAAGAGTTGGGCAATTTATTATAAAGTTTGATGCCTGTGAATGATGGTGACAATTCATACTTGGCAGTGTTATGTTTTGGTATGCACAGTATTTCCTTATGTCTCGTCTCATATTCATGGAAGTCGGAACACTTATTCAAATGATTCAAATTAGAACGTATATATAAAAGACACTGTAAGATGTAAATACAGGGGAAAGTCAAAATCTTATGTTCCTTGAAAACTGGTCTACATGAATCCTGAGGTCTTAAGTTGAAAATAAGTCGGATTGTTTTTTTCTGGGCCCTGAACGCCCTAATGCTATTTGTTGAGTTACCCCATAACACAACATTATAACTCAAATGGCTGTAAACCATACTGTAATAAATACCCAGCAAAGCATCAGCTGGAAGTGCACTCTTTAGTCGCAATATTGCATAGTATGAACTGTTAATTTTTTTACAAATGTGATCGATATGATCATGCCATCTCAAATGTGTGTCCAAATACAAGCCCAGAAATTTCACACATTCCGTTGACTGCAAATTACCATTCTGGTTTACAATAACAAAAGGTTCAGAAGCTTGGTCACGAATTTGAAATTTAACTATTTGGGTTTTATTAAAGTTAACTATCAGTGAGTTTTTGTGACACCAATCAATGAAGCTCTGAATTACAATTTCACAGAGTGATTTAAGTTCCATTGAACTAATTGCTTTGATTGCTACGGAAGTGTCGTCGGCAAAAAGAATTATTATAGAAGCAATAATATAATCAGGCAACTCATTAATGAAGAGTATAAAGAGCAGCGGTCCAAGAACCGATCCTTGAGGTACGCCTAGATCAGACTCATATTCTTGAGATTCATAGTTGTTGATTTGAACATAATTTTTTCTGTTAGTAAGATAACTGTTGATCCAGTCCAGAAATATACCCCGGAAACCTATTTGGTACAACTTGTCTAAGATGAAATGGTGATTAAGGCAGTCGAAGGCCCGCGAAAGGTCAAAGAACAGGCCGGCGACGTAGGAACCACTGTCCAAGCACTCATAGACGTACTCCACAAATTCACAGCTCGCAGTCTGGGTGGATCGACCAATTCTGAAGCCATGCTGCCTACTAGTTAGGATGGAAAACTGAGACAAGTAATCATGCATTCGCTTATATACAATTCTTTCGAACACCTTGGAAAGCTGACTAAGTATGGAGATTGGTCTATAATTCGCTATGTTATCGATGTCGTCTTTCTTATGGATAGGTAAAACCCTAGCTAACTTAAGGGCAGATGGAAAAAGGCCTGTGGAAATCGATTCGTTCACGAGATCGGAGAAATATTCCGCAATTAGAGGGGAGATTGATTTTAAAATTCTGGCAGATATTCCGTCATGACCAGTGCTACTACTATTCTTTAAACTGACAATGGTGTTGCAAACTTCATCTGGCAGTACAGGAAAGAAAAAAAAATTATGATTCATCAATTTGTGAGTGGTACACTTGTTTGACATAGAGTTACCATAATAGTTGCTCAGCGCCAGCCTGTTCACCTGACTAAAGTAATTCACGAATGCATCAGCCACTTCCTGAGGGGAAGATAGCTTTTTATCGTCGAGGGTTAGTGTAATATGCTTCCGAGTACTAACTGTGCCGTGTTCATGCTTAACCAGTTTCCAAACTGCTTTGTTGGTATTTGCAGATTCTAAAATGAAATTTCTGTTATACTCAATTTTCGTATCTTTGACCAGCCGAACGTAATCAGACTTGGCTTTTCGGTATTGAACATTAACCCTGGGCGTATTTAAATTTAGAGCCAACCAGTGCAAATTACGTAAATGGTCTCTGGCTTGAAGTAACCGATGGTTAACCCATTGTGGTCTTCTTGATAAATTAGAGTTCAATTTTTTCAAAGGACAAGCAATCTCAATTTTGGATTTCAATATATCGATGAAATTTTGGAATTTTTGATCAACGGTTACAGAGTGAATACTATTGAAATCAATGTTGGAAATCAATGAATTGAGTTCATTGAGATTATTTTGAGAAACCATTCTGATTGTTTTAATCTCCCTATTGGTTTTCTCTACTGGGCGATTGACGTATTCAAGGACCACTGCTCTGTGATCGCTAATAAATGGTTCAACAACTGTAACATTCACAAGAGACTTATCAGTATTAGTTACAATATAATCAACTTTGCTGGAAGATGTTATCCCATGCTTATTTGTGAAAACTCTTGTGGGCTCTGAGGAGCCAACGAATAGGTTCAGACTAATAAATAAATCATCGAGCAGCTGACGTGATAAATCCCCATCGTCCAGGTAATTCACGTTTAAATCACCACATAAGAACACTATTCCATACTTCGAGATACAGTAATTCAGTACATACTGTAGGATATTATATATGTAGAGTTTCGGATTTTGCGAGAATCTACTACTTTTTCTTCAAAACAACAACTACGCTGAAGGAAATGTGATTGACTGTTAGCGACGCGGAATATCAACCATCTAAATTCTGTAGTCCATACAAATTTTTTTGAACTCTCATCATACTATATAGCAGTCGGATACTGAAATCCGTCATTTGTCAAAATGAGTTGTCAGTTCATAGACTGACCAACATTTTCGAAAGCTATTGATCTATTAATTAAATCGTTCTATAATTGGTCCTAAATTGACAGTCGTATTGTGAAAAACGATATGCAGCGGATTATCTAAACACGAAATAAATTCTGAAATGTTTCGGATCATAAGGTTAATTGAATGAGTATCTTGTTCGTATCATTTGTTGAACTTCATTATTCTAAATATTCTTCAATGAATGAAAATATAATATCAACACACATAATTTTTTGATTTATTCGTCATCAAATCATTAAATAAATCGTTTCTCGAAAAGTTTCGAGTCTGAGGCAAATATAATATTGAATTATTTACATCATTATTTGTCGAACTTCAAAGTTCTGAATAAATTAAAATCTAAACTTGACAATATACGAGACAGTTTTCGCAAGAGTTTCAATGAAATCTGAAAATTTTCATCATTCTGGAGCATTCTGGACATCAATAATTCTCGAATTATCCATGGCATAAATTCAATTTTATGCAATATAACACGCAAAACGAAATGTTACTCGAACTCATCTTGAGCAGTTCTTTCCTAAAAAGCTCGAATCAGGTAGAAAAGTTTGAACCCTTCGTATCAGCATTAACACGTGTTTTGCAGTAAACAGATGCCGATTTCATTTTCAACGGGCAATGTAACCAGGGTCGGGGGGATGAACCAGAGTCTCTAGATGATCGTTTCTCACAACAAGAAGAATTTGAATTTTCATATGAGGGTGAGGGCATTTGTTTCAAAATTTTCAGAGTACAAGGAGTATACAGGGTGTTTCACGAGTAAACAGACAAATGAAAACCGTGAATAGAGGGCATTGCGCTGAGTTCAAAATCACCCCATATACAAGGTGTCCCAAAACTAGTGAATCAAACGTCACACCACGATAGAGTAAACCAAATATTATCGAATGACACCAACATTAGTTCAACGAAAACGTACCGTTTCCAAAATAATCAGAATTTTATTAAAATACCTAAAGTTTCCGATTTTCGAACTATTTTTCTTAATAACAGGGCCAGTTTGTGAAGAAGGATATCGATTTTAAATTATATTGAACTAAGATTATTGTTTTATCTCCCCTAATTGAAATTATTTTAAGTAGTTAATCGATAACCATAACCTAAGTCTCGACCTAAGTTGATGTTAATTGAAACAATTGTTTTTTCTACATGATTTTTAAAACTCAGATTAAACAGGGGTGATAATATGGCAGAAAAACGCTCTCCTTAATCACAAATTTGCCTTGTAATTGAAAAAATAGTTCGCAAATCAGCAACTTTAGGTTAGGTTTTCTCAGAAACCGTACATTTTCGCGCAACTAATGTTGGTGTCATTCGATAGGATTTGATCTACTCTATCGTGGTGTGACGTTCGTTTCGATAGTTTTGGGGCACCCTATATATAGGTTTCTTCAGTGTTTTTTGAAATTTCTCGAATTTCCGTTCGGCTATAACTCCTGAAATTCTCTATCAAGTCGACTGAAAATTTATAATTAGCCTTGAGTTGATAATTTCATTGAAACAGAGCATTTAAATTCGACAAAAATCAGGATCGGGCTCAGTGAGGCTTTACTTAACTTCAAACTCATAAAAACACCGTGTATGTAGTTTTTCAATAATAATTTAAACTTTTTTGTTATCTGCATTATTATTGTCTCAAAATGAATTGATTTTTGGGTTGCCCTACCTGTTGATCATGTTCTAGAAAAAATTGTTTTGGTCAGACGCCTCTAAGGAATAGAGCACTTCATGAAAAATAGAAATTCTTAATTGATTTTTTTCAAAGAAATGAAATGAATGTGTTCAACAATTATACCATATTCGGTCTTCAAAATAGTCATACACAATGATGAAATGTTTCAAAATTGATAATGCACAAATATGGATGGAAGAACTACGCTATCTTGAAACTAAATATTAAAACTTGATCTTCAGAATGAATCTATTTTTCTATGGACAACTAGTTGTGTGAATGAAAATAAAGAAAAAAATCGCGGGGTGTCAGATCTGGAGATCTGGCAGTCCAATGTTGGGGTCCTACCCTTCAAATGAAATGACCTGAAATACTGATAAATACTTTTGCTGGTGCATGAATATCATCAATGTTTCAATAAGAAATAAGACCAGACCAATCCATAGATTTCCATAGATCCAATAATGAATATAACGGAATAAGTGAAGAATTCGAAAGTGCATTTATCATACTTATTCGAAGTGCCAATCATTACCTTCACCAAAGGTGAGACCAAATGAGGTGAAAATCAATTCGGAAAATTACTTCAGGTCCACGTTGTCCATAAAAAGCGATTCATTCGGAAGATATCAAGTTATAATTATTATTTTCATGATAGCGTAGTTTTTTATTGCTATTTTTGTTCATTATCAATAATAAAGCTTATTATCACTGTGAATAATTTATCTGAATAACCAGATATGCTAAAATATCAAAAACGAAAAAATTCAGTTGAACATTTCCAATTCCATTTTTAGATTTCCACATCTGATTGGCGATCATATTCATACCATTAATTATTGTGAAGTTAAAGTCAATATGCAGCGCTGTTTTTTCTAGAGGCATTTCACCACCAAATAATTATTCATTAAAAATTATCCACTGATAAAGCATACCAAAATTTCATTGATTTTGAGAAAATCTATGCAGACACCTGAAAAATTCAAAATTATGACGAAAAAAACTACAAATAGAGTGTTTTGCATGAGTTTAAGTTTGAATATAGCCTCAATGAGTCCGGTCCTGTGTTCGTCAACTTTTAATGTTCCGTTTTATTGAAACTTACAAGCTTAAGCGGATAATGAGTTTTTAGCCGAATACAACTGAATTATTTGGAGTTATAGCTGAACAAAAATTCGGGAAATTTGAATAAACTCCTCTGTATATCGGAAACGGAATGCACAAGACACACATATGAGGTGTTTTTGAACTCAGCTCAATGCCCTCTATTCACGGTTTTCGTTTGTCCGTTTACTTGTGAAACACCCTGTGTACTGAAAAATCGCAAAAGACACCTCGAGCAATTAAGAAATGCAATTAAATCGAGTAGTTTCTTTTGATCCGCTATGATGGAAAATGTCAATATCCAGATATTATTATTATTTATATAATAATATCTCGAAAACCAAGGCTCTTTTACCAAACGTAAAATATATTTATCTGAACCGCCATAGAGTCCTCTACCCGCAGGATCCATATTACCCATTCATTACGCCACACCCTGTATAATTATTATCATTATATCAATGTATTGAAAATAAACAGACATGAATACGAGCCAGTTGTTTTGTTTGAAGGTGAAGCTGCTGTTGCTTCAAACTTCTTTTAATTATTTTGACTACTAATCACGCAAGATGATTTTTGTTGAAGAATTCAACATTCTTGTAATTATCCGTTCATTTCTTCAAGAGATACCCATTCCCTACCACCTTTGATTATTCAACTCAATGCTAACACTGCATCAAATGCATTTCATCTTCGGGTTGATTTTTCTGAATTCTAAAACTGATGTAACGTCTTCAACCTCCAGCCAAAGAAGATAAACAACAGTAACTCTCCTCAAGCTACTGATCACTTGTATTTTCCATATAAATAAATAGATTTGGTATGTCTTCAATCAGTTTGTATAAACGTCAATTATGTTCGTTACATATTTTCGACTCAATATTTTCCGAAGTGATTTGACATTGTGATGAAATACGTAATTACTGAGATACTCACGTAGAACGGACTACGTAGCACTGATTTAAAACTCAAGAATGTTTCGACAAGCGTCTTAACCCAACATTTTCGTACCATACAGATTGAAAGGTATCCAATTTCCATGGCCAATCCAGTGCTAAAATGAAAGTGAATGAAGTATAGAAGCTGACAGTAAAACCTATATCTTTATTGATTCATTCAGGAAAAACATTTTTATGGAGTTCCTAATGTCGTGAATATAATGCCCAAAAATTAGACTAATATTTCATACCAGAACAAATTCGGTAAAATTGTCTTTTGAATTAATCCTATATGTCACGAAAAATTTCATTTTCATGCATCATTCATTTTGGGACCTATATGGTATTAAACTCCCCTATCGGACGAAGTATCGTAGACATAAGCATATTTATTCAAAACTGTCCAAATTCATTTACACCGAGATCACGAACCTTATCAATCAATTATCAGCGTATGAAGTTTATTAATATTATCTAGTATCGTTCTCGAACTATTTACAGGTTTCAATATGTGTGAATGAATCGGAAGAGCAGCTGTATTCTATATATGAGTAGAATTCGAGCTGTCTTACTTTCTGTCCTCCTAGAATCTGACAACGTTGCGGGAGGTGAGAGCGCACTACTAATAAGAAATATATGCGGAGGTAGTAAGGTCTGATTCGTTTGAAGAAAAATTTTTCGATAAAAATCTTTTCCCCTCTTTAGGTACCCCTGCTATTTACCTTCCCCTCTACATATATAAACAAAAATTATTCCAATTATATAACTCCTTCACCCGGAGGTCAGGTCGCCCAATGAACTTAACGGAGGTAACAACGCACTACGGGTTCATATATATATATATATATATATATATATATATATATATATATATATATATATATATATATATATATATATATTATTAAGTTATTATATATATATATATATATATATATATATATATATATATATATATATATATATATATATATATATATATATATATATATGAACCCGTAGTGCGTTGTTACCTCCGTTAAGTTCATTGGGCGACCTGACCTCCGGGTGAAGGAGTTATATAATTGGAATAATTTTTGCTTATATATGTAGAGGGGAAGGTAAATAACAGGGGTACCTAAAGAGGGGAAAAGATTTGTATCGAAAAATTTTTCTTCAAACGAATCAGACCTTACTACCTCCGCATATATTTCTTATTATTAGTGCGCTCTCACCTCCCGCAACGTTGCCAGATTTTAGGAGGACAGAAAGTAAGGCAGCTTGAATTCTACTCATATATAGAATACAGCTGCTCTTCCGATTCATTCACACTTATTGAAACCTGTAAATAGTTCGAGAACGATACTGATATTAATGAACTTCATACGCTTATACTTGATTGATAAGGTTCGTGATCTCGGTGTAAATGAATTTGGTCAGAAATTATTATCTTTTCTTCATGAATATTAACAGTTTCGAATAAATATGCTTATGTCTACGATACTTCGTCCGATAGGGGAGTTTAATACCATATAGGTCCCAAAATGAATGATACATGACAATGAAATTTTTCGTGACATATAAGATTAATTCCAAAGACAATTTTACCGAATTTGTTCTGGTATGAAATAGTAATCTAATTTTTGGGCATCATATTCACGACATTAGGAACTCCATTGGGATGTTTTTCCCGAATGAATCAACAAAGATATACGTTTTACTTTCAGCTTCTATACTTCATTTACTTTTATTATAGCACTGGATTGGCCATGGAAATTGGATACCTTTCACTCTGTATGGTACGAAAATGTTGGGTTGAGACGCTTGTCAAAACCTTTTTGAGTTTTGAATCAGTGCTACTTAGTCCGTTCTACGTGAGACTCTCAGTAATTACGTATTTAATCACAATGCCAAATCACTTCGGAAAATATTAAGTCGAAAATATGTAACGAACATAACTGACGTTTATACAAACTGATTGAAGACATACCAAATCTATTTATTTACATGGAAAATACAAGTGATCAGTAGTTTGAGCAGAGGTACTGTTGTTTATCTTCTTAGAATTCAAAAAAATCAACCCGAAGAATAAATGCATTTGATGCAGTGTTAGCGTTGAGTTGAATACTCAAAGGTGGTAGGAAATGGGTATCTCTTGAAGAAATGAACGGATAATCACAAGAATGTTGAATTCTTCAACAAAAATCATCTTGCGTGATTGGTAGTCTGGGTAGTCAAAATAATTAAAAGAAGTTTGAAGCAATAGGAGCTTCACCTTAAAAAAAAAACAACTGGCTTGTATTGATGTCTGTTTATTTTCAATACATTGATATAATAATAATAATTATACAGGCTGTGGCGTAATGAATGGATAATATGAGGCCTCCGGCTAGGGGACTCTATGACGGTTTAGATAAATATATTTTACGTTTTGTAAAAGTGCCTTGGTTTTCGAGATATTGTAGATTTTCGATTAATCACCCCAAATAATAATAATAACTGGATATTGACACTTTTCATTATAGCGGATCAAAAGAAACTCCTTGATTTAATGGCATTTTTCAATTGCTCCAGGAGTCTTTTGCGATTTTTCAGTACACAGGGTGTTTCACAAGTAAACGGACAAACGAAAACCGTAAATAGAGGGCATTGAGCTGAGTTCAAAAACACCTCATATGTGTGTCTTAGCTATTCCGTCTCCGATATACAGAGGAGTTTATTCAAATTTCCCGAATTTTCGTTCGGCTATAACTCCAAATATTTTAGTTGGATTCGGCTAAAAATTCATTATCCGCTTAAACTTGTAAGTTTCAATAAAAGAGAACATTAAAAGTTGACGAACACAGGACCGGACTCATTGAGGCTATATTCAAATTTAAACTCATGCTAAACACTCTGTTTGTAGTTTTTTTCGTCATAAATTTGAATTTTCTCAAAATCAATGAAACTTTGGTATGCCTTATCAGTGGATTATTTTTAATGAATAATTGTTTGGTGGTGAAATGCCTCTGGAAAAAACAGCGCTGCATATTGACTTTTACTTCACATTAATTAATGGGATGAATATGATCGCCAATCAAATGTCGAAATCTAAAAATGGAATTGGAAATGTTCAACTGAAGTTTTTCGTTCTCAATACATGTCTTGCATCTGTTTTTGATACTTATAGAATATCTGGGTATTCAGATAAGACATTTACAGTGATAATAAGCTTTGATATTGATAATGAACAAAAAAGGAAATAAAAAACTGCGCTATCATGAAAATAATAATTATAACTTAATATCTTCTGAATGAATCGCTTTTTATGGACATCGTGGAACTGAAGTAATTTTCCGAACTGATTTTCACCTCATTTGGTGTTTTAGTGAAGGTAATGATTGGCACTTCGAATAAGTATGATGAATGCACTTTCGAACTCTTCACTGATTCCGTTATAGTCATTATTGGATCTATGGAAATCTATGGATTGGTCTGGTCTTATTACAATTTGTTATTGAAACATTGATGATATTCATGCACCAGCAAAAGTATTTATCAGTATTTCAGGTCATTTCATTAGAAGGGTAGGACCCCAATATTGGAATGCTAGATATCCAGATCTGACACCCCGCGATTTCTTTCTTTGTTTTTATTCACACAACTAGTTGTCCATAGAAAAATAGATTCATTCTGAAGATCAAGTTTTAATTTTTAGTTACAAGATAGCGTAGTTTCTCCATCCATATCTGGGCATTATAAATTTTGAAACATTTCATCATTGTGAATGACTATTTTGAAGACCGAATAAGGTATAATTGTTGAACACATTCAACAGAATATTCTTTGAAAAAAAAATTCAATTAAGAATTTCTAAATACATTTTCATGAAGTGCTCTATTCCTTAGAGGCGTCTGACCAAAACAATTATTTCTAGAATATGATCAACAGGTGGGACAACCCAAAAATCAATTCATTTTGGGACAATAATAATGCAGATAACAAAAAAGTTAAAATTATGATTAAAAAACTACATACACGGTATTTTTATGAGTTTGAAGTGAAGTAAAGCCTCACTGAGCCCGGTCCTGATTTTTTTCGAATTTTAATGCTCTGTTCCAATGAAATTAACAACTCAAGGCTAAATATAAATTTTCAGTCGACTTGATCAAGAATTTCAGGAGTTATAGCCAAACGGAAATTCGAGAAATTTGAAGAAACCCCGAAGAAACTTGTATATAGGGTGCCCCAAAACTATTGAATCAAACGTCACACCACGATAGAGCAGATCAAATACTATCGAATGACACCAACATTAGTTGAGCGAAAATGTACGGTTTCTGAGAAAATCTAACCTAAAGTTGCCGATTTTCGAACTATTTTTTCAATCACAAGGCCAATTTGTGATTGAGGATAACGTTTTTCTCCCATATTATCACCCGTGTTTATTCTGACTATCAAAAATCATGTAGTAAAAACAATTGTTTCAATTTACCTTTACTCAGGTTATGGTTATCGATTAACTACTTAAAATAATTTGAATTAGGGGAGATATAACAATAATCTTAGTTCAATATAATTTAATATCGATTTCCGTTTTCACAAACTGGCCCTGTTATTGAGAAAAATAGTTCGAAAATCGCAACTTTAGGTATTTTACTAAAATTCTGATTATTCTGGAAACGGTACATTTTCGTCGAACTAATGTTGGTGTCATTCGATAATATTTGGTTTACTCTATCGTGGTGTGACGTTTGATCAACTAGTTTTGGGACATCCTGTATATGGGGTGATTTTGAACTCAGCTCAATGCCCTCTATTCACGGTTTTCATTTGTCTGTTTACTTGTGAAACACCCTGTACCTCCTTGTACCGTCATATGAAAATTCAAATTCTTCTTGTTGTGAGAAACGTTCAGCCCAACATCTGTTTACTGCAAAACACGTGTTAACGCTGATATGAAGGGTTCAAACTTTTCTACCTGATTCGGGCTTTTTAGGAACGAATTGCTCAAGATGCCGAGTTCGAGTAATATTTCGTTTTGCGTGTCATATTGGATAAAATTGAATTTATTCCATGGAAGATTCGAAAATAATTGATGTCCAGAATGCTCCAGAATGATGAAAATTTTCAGATTCCATTGAAACTCTTGCGAAAATTATTTCGTTTATTGTCAAGTTTAGATTTTAATTCATTCAGAACTTTGAGTTCGGCAAATAATGATGTGAATAATTCAATATTCTATTTGCCTCAAGAATCGAAACTTTTCGGGAAACGATTCATTTAATGATTAGATGACGAATAAATCAAAAAATTATGTGTGTTGATATTATATTTTCATTCATTGAAGAATATTTAGAATAATGAAGTTCAACAAAAGATACGAACAAGATACTTATTCAATTAGCCTCATGATCCGAAACATTTCAGAATTTATTTCGTATTTAGATGATCCGCTGCATATCGTTGTTCACAATACGACTGTCAATTTAGGACCAATTATAGAACGATTTAATTAATAGATCAATAGCTTTCGAAAATGTTGGTCAGTCTATAAACTGACAACTCATTTCGTCAAATGACGGATTTCAGTATCAGACTGCTACATAGTACATATAATGAGAGTAGCATTAATTAAGTCAGTATATTATTGGAGTAATACTAATTTTTTATAGCGGAGAATAGTGGTTTTTAGCCTCGGTATTCAAGAAATTCATTTTATTATGTTTTTTTTAAGGTGAATCGGCCCGAAATCTTGGATCCCCCGACCTGCTAGTTTCGTAAACTTCTATGACAATAGCATAATAACTCAAATTTCAACATTTTAACACAACTTTTTGAATTTAAGGGAGAGACACATTAAAAAAATCAATAGCAAGTTACCGCCTAAACTACGAGCTTGCCGAAGTTGAAACTGGTACCAATCTACTCAGTGCTTCATAATATGTATAGTTTTATGACTCAGTGTTTTTCAGAACCTGTAACAAAAAATTAAAAACTGTAAACTCGTCATCGCCTTCCAAAGGCTGTATCTTGGAAGAGCTGTCGATTTGGAAAAAAATTTAAAGGAACTACCCCCGCTTATTTTCATTGAGGAAGCATCTCCCTTAGTCCTTCGCATTTGTTTACAGATATGCTGTATATAGATTTATTTTATCTATGTACCTATTTATTTTGGATAGTGGAAGTTTAATCAATATGTGTTATTTTCGAAGACCAAAACAAAAATTTCAATTGCACCTGATTTGTTAATTATAAGAATCATCATTCATTTTGAATAATAAAACTTCATGCGAAAACACTTGAATTAACTTTTGTCTTTCTCCATTCATCATGCGTCCATCATAGTGTCCGCTGTTCATTATAGCTTTTGGGAATTTACCAATCAATCATATGTATCCGAGTATGTATCTATATTATTAACTTCATTTTGTAGATTCATCATGTCTTGACAAAAATATGGTTGCAATTTCAAAATATTTTGATTCGAGGCCTTCAAAAAGACTTCAATTTTGTTTATTTTTTCCCTTACATCCTGTATGATCTATCGTAAAATGCAAATCTGTTTTGGATAATTCTTCATAAAATCTTACTTGTTTCCATATAATTGGTAATTTTCTTTATGATACATCCCTAAAAAATTTAAACCAGAGAGATGGTACAAGATATTCAAATTTTCGGGAAAATCCAATAATTAAACATAATCGATAATAAAACAGATGTTTCTGAGCAAAGGATTCCTCAAAATCATTGAGCAATCCGATTTAAGAAAAATTTATAGAGAGTGTTCCATTTGAAATAACACAACAATGTCCAACATTCGGTTTAGCCTACGTTGTTCATTTCTGTGATATTGTAAAATTTGTTGCATTTTTTCTCTTGATTCTGAAATGAAAATTTTCGGAATGGCTCATTGTCCTTGAATATTCATCACCATTTACATCTGAATATTTATCTTGATATGAAAGAAGTTCAACGGATGCATAGATACACACGATGAAATATAAACAGTCATAATCCCATTCGAGAGAGCCAAGATTGGTTTTCTTTCACGTGATTCTTTCCCCTACAGAAGAATGCGATAAAGAATCGTTGAGATATGCCGCCTGGATTGCAATTATGGAGGAGATAGCGCGCTGCGCCTCTCTACAGTTAATTCCTCCGTATACTTATATTCCGCCTGGCTACATCTGCTTTGAAAATACAACGTTGCCATTTTCGGAGGTGCTAACGAGCAAAGAGTCGCCCACAGCAATTCTTCGATATACAGCTCAGCACACTAGCGCCAGTGATATACACTCCAACTAAAAGATTGTTCAGTACATAAACGGGGTGCGTTGTGACCTCAAAACGATTTTTTGATATGTTGGTCCCTGAATCCTCCTGAATCTAACAAGCTAAAAAACAAGGCAAAACGTTGTCACCTCCGATTTCGGAGGTGACAGCGATATATATGAGGTGAGAGCGTTAAACGAGTCATATATATATATATATATATATATATATATATATATATATATATATATATATATAGACTATTAATGTTGAAACTTATATATATATATATATATATATATATATATATATATATATATATATATATATATATATATATATATATATATATATATATATGAACCCGTAGTGCGTTATTACCTCCGTTAAGTTCATTGGGCGACCTGACCTCCGGGTGAAGGAGTTATATAATTGGAATAATTTTTGTTTATATATGTAGAGGGGAAGGTAAATAGCAGGGGTACCTAAAGAGGGGAAAAGATTTTTATCGAAAAATTTTTCTTCAAACGAATCAGACCTTACTACCTCCGCATATATTTCTTATTAGTAGTGCGCTGTCACCTCCCGCAACGTTGTCAGATTTTAGGACGACAGAAGGTAAGACAGCTCGAATTCTACTCATATATAGAATACAGCTGCTCTTCCGATTCATTCACAAATATTGAAACCTGTAAATAGTTCGAGAACGATACTAGATAATATTAATAAACTTCATACGCTGATAATTGATTGATAAGGTTCGTGATCTCGGTGTAAATGAATTTGGACAGTTTTGAATAAATATGCTTATGTCTACGATACTTCGTCCGATAGGGGAGTTTAATACCATACGCTGATAATTGATTGATAAGGTTCGTGATCTCGGTGTAAATGAATTTGGACAGTTTTGAATAAATATGCTTATGTCTACGATACTTCGTCCGATAGGGGAGTTTAATACCATATAGGTCCCAAAATGAATGATGCATGAAAATGAAATTTTTCGTGACATATAGGATTAATTCAAAAGACAATTTTACCGAATTTGTTCTGGTATGAAATAGTAGTCTAATTTTTGGGCATTATATTCACGACATTAGGAACTCCATATAAATGTTTTTCCTGAATGAATCAATAAAGATATACGTTTTACTTTCAGCTTCTATACTTCATTCACTTTCATTTTAGCACTGGATTGGCCATGGAAATTGGATGCCTTTCACTCTGTATGGTACAAAAATGTTGGGTTAAGACGCTTGTCGAAACATTCTTGAGTTTTAAATCAGTGCTACGTAGTCCGTTCTACGTGAGTCTCTCAGTAATTACGTATTTCATCACAATGTCAAATCACTTCGGAAAATATTGAGTCGAAAATATGTAACGAACATAATTGACGTTTATACAAACTGATTGAAGACATACCAAATCTAGTTATTTATATGGAAAATACAAGTGATCAGTAGCTTGAGGAGAATTACTGTTGTTTATCTTCTTTGGCAGGAGGTTGAAGACGTTACATCAGTTGTAGAATTCAAAAAAAAATAAACCCGAAGATGAAATGCATTCGATGCAGTGTTAGCATTGAGTTGAATAATCAAAGGTGGTAGGGAATGGGTATCTCTTGAAGAAATGAACGGATAATTAAAAGAATGTTGAATTCTTCAACAAAAATCATCTTGCGTGAATAGTAGTCAAAATAACTAAAAGATGTTTGAAGCAAGAGTGGCTTCACCTCACAAAACAACTGGCTCGTATTCATGTCTGTTTATTTTCAATACATTGATATAATGATAATAATTATACAGGGTGTGGCGTAATGAATGGATAATATGGATCCTGCGGGTAGAGGACTCTATGGCGGTTCAGATAAATATATTTTACGTTTGGTAAAAGTGCCTTGGTTTTCGAGATATTATTATATAAATAATAATTATATCTGGATATTGACATTTTCCATCATAGCGGATCAAAAGAAACTCCTCGATTGAATGGCATTTCTTAATTGCTCGAGGTGTCTTTTGCGATTTTTCAGTACACAGGTTGTTTCACAAGTAAACGGACAAACGAAAACTGTGAATAGAGGGCATTGAGCTGAGTTCAAAAACACCTCATATGTGTGTCTTGTGCATTGCGTTTCCGATATACAGAGGAGTTTATTCAAATTTCCCGAATTTTCGTTCAGCTATACCTCCAAATAATTCAGTTGTATTCGGCTAAAAACTCATTATCCGCTTAAGCTTGTAAGTTTCAATAAAACAGAACATTAAAAGTTGGCGAACACAGGACCGGACTCATTGAGGCCATATTCAAACTTAAACTCATGCAAAACACTCTGTAGTTTTTTTCGTCATAATTTTGAATTTTTCAGGTATCTGCATAGATTTTCTCAAAATCAACGAAATTTTGGTATGCTTTATCAGTGGATAATTTTTAATGAATAATTATTTGGTGGAGAAATGCCTCTAGAAAAAACAGCGCTGCATATTGAATTTTAATTCACAATAATTAATGGTATGAATATGATCGCCAATCAGATGTGGAAATCTAAAAATGGAATTGGAAATGTTCAACTGAATTTTTTCGTTTTTGATATTTTAGCATATCTGGTTATTCAGATGAATCATTCACAGTGATAATAAGCTTTATTATTGATAATGAACAAAAATAGCAATAAAAAACTACGCTATCATGAAAATAATAATTATAACTTGATATCTTCCGAATGAATCGCTTTTTATGGCTAACGTGGACCTGAAGTAATTTTTCGAATTGATTTTCACCTCATTTGGTCTTTTAGTGAAGGTAATGATTGGCACTTCGAATAAGTATGATAAATGCACTTTCGAATTCTTCACTTATTCCGTTATATTCATTATTGGATCTATGGAAATCTATGGATTGGTCTGGTCTTATTACAATTTGTTATTGAAACATTGATATTCATGCACCAGCAAAAGTATTTATCAGTATTTCAGGTCATTTCATTTGAAGGGTAGGCCCCCAACATTGGACTGCTAGATCTCCAGATCTGACACCCCGCGATTTCTTTCTTTGTTTTCATTCACACAACTAGTTGTCCATAGAAAAATAGATTAATTCTGAAGATCAAGTTTTAATATTTAGTTTCAAGTTAGCGTAGTTCTTCCATCCATATTTGTGCATTATCAATTTTGAAACATTTCATCATTGTGAATGACTATTTTGAAGAATTTCTATTTTTCATGAAGTCCTCTATTCCTTAGAGGCGTCTGACCAAAACAATTTTTTCTAGAACATGATCAACAGGAAGGGCAACCCAAAAATCAATTCATTTTGAGACAATAATAATGCAAATAACAAAAAAGTTTAAATTTTTAAATTATTATTAAAAAACTACATACACGGTGTTTTTATGAGTTTGAAGTTAAGTAAAGCCTCACTGAGCCCGGTCCTGATTTTTGTCGAATTTAAATGCTCTGTTTCAATGAAATTAACAACTCAAGGCTAAATATAAATTTTCAGTCGACTTGATAGAGAATTTCAGGAGTTATAGCCGAACGGAAATTCGAGAAATTCCAAAAAACACTGAAGAAACCTATATATAGGGTGCCCCGAAACTATCGAAACAAACGTCACACCACGATAGAGTAGATCAAATACTATCGAATGACAACAACATTAGTTGAGTTAGTTTCTGAGGAAACCTAACCTGTTGCCGATAGCGTTTTTCTCCCATATTATCACCCCTGTTTAATCTGAGTATTAAAAATCATGTAGAAAAAACAATTGTTTCAATTAACATCAACTTAGGTCGAGACTTAGGTTATGGTTATCGATTAACTACTTAAAATAATTTCAATTAGGGGAGATAAAACAATAATCTTAGTTCAATATAATTTAAAATCGATATCCTTCTTCACAAACTGGCCCTGTTATCAAGAAAGATAGTTCGAAAATCGGAAACTTTAGGTATTTTAATAAATTTCTGATTATTTTGGAAACGGTACGTTTTCGTTGAACTAATGTTGGTGTCATTCGATAATATTTGGTTTACTCTATCGTGGTGTGACGTTTGATTCACTAGTTTTGGGACACCCTGTATATGGGGTGATTTTGAACTCAGCGCAATGCCCTCTATTCACGGTTTTCATTTGTCTGTTTACTCGTGAAACACCCTGTATACTCCTTGTACTCTGAAAATTTTGAAACAAATGCCCTCACCCTCATATGAAAATTCAAATTCTTCTTGTTGTGAGAAACGTTCATCCAGAGACTCTGGTTCATCCCCCCGACCCTGGTTACATTGCCCGTTGAAAATGAAATCGGCATCTGTTTACTGCAAAACACGTGTTAATGCTGATACGAAGGGTTCAAACTTTTCTACCTGATTCGAGCTTTTTAGGAACGAATTGCTCAAGATGAGTTCGAGTAACATTTCGTTTGGCGTGTTATATTGGATAAAATTGAATTTATGCCATGGATGATTCGAGAATTATTGATGTCCAGAATGCTCCAGAATGATGAAAATTTTGAGATTTCATTGAAACTCTTGCGAAAACTGTCTCGTATATTGTCAAGTTTAGATTTTAATTCATTCAGAACTTTGAAGTTCGACAAATAATGATGTAAATAATTCAATATTATATTTGCCCCAAGACTCGAAACTTTTCGAGAAACGATTTATTTAATGATTTGATGACGAATAAATCAAAAAATTATGTGTGTTGATATTATATTTTCATTCATTGAAGAATATTTAGAATAATGAAGTTCAACAAATGATACGAACAAGATACTTATTCAATTAACCTTATGATCCGAAACATTTCAGAATTTATTTCGTGTTTAGATTATCCGCTGCATATCGTTTTTCACAATACTACTGTCAATTTAGGACCAATTATAGAACGATTTAATTAATAGATCAATAGCTTTCGAAAATGTTGGTCAGTCTATGAACTTACAACTCATTTTGAGAAATGACGGATTTCAGTATCCGACTGCTATATAGTATGATGAGAGTTCAAAAAAATTTGTATGGACTACAGAATTTAGATGGTTGATATTCCGCGTCGCTAACAGTCAATCACATTTCCTTCAGCGTAGTTGTTGTTTTGAAGAAAAAGTAGTAGATTCTCGCAAAATCCGAAACTCTACATGTATAGCAGTTGTTCAGTTCGGGATTAAAGTTTATCCTAGATTGATTTTGACATTTCAGTTCAGTTCTGTAAGATGATCTAGGATCATCTTAAATCTCGGCCTCATCCTGAACTGAACAACCGGGCCTTATAGTAATAGCAATGTAGCATTCATTAAGTCGGTATATTATTGGAATAATACTAATTTTTTATAGCGGAGAATAGTGGTTTTCAGCCTCGGTAGGTATTCACGAAATTCATTTTATTATGTTTTTTTAAGGTGAATCGGCCCGAAATCTTGGATCCCCCGACCTGCTAGTTTCGTATACTTCTATGACAATAGCATAATAACTCAAATTTCAACATTTTCACAGAAATTTTTGAATTTAAGGGAGAGACACATTGAAAAAATCGATAGCAATTTACCGCCTAAACTACGAGCTTGCCGAAGTTGAAACTGGTAACAATCTACTCAGTGCTTCATAATATGTATAGTTTTATGACTCAGTGTTTTTTAGAACCTGTAAAAAAAATTAAAAACTGTAAACTCGTCATCGCCTTCCAAAGGCTGTATCTTGGAAGGGCTGTCGATTTGGAAAATTTACAGGAAATACCCCCGCTTATTTTCATTAAGGAATCATCTCCCTTATTCCTTCGCATTTGTTTACAGATATCCTGTATATAGCTATATTTTATCTATGTACCTTTTTATTTTAGATAGTAGAAGTTAATCAATCATCTGTATCTCAATCATATGTATCCGAGTATGTATCTATATTATTAACTTCATTTTGAAGATTCATTATATCTTGACAAAAATATGGTTGCAATTTCAAAATATGTTGACTCGAGGCCTTCCAAAGACTTCAATATTGTTTATTTTTTCCCTTACACCCTGTATGATCTATCGAAAAATGCAAATCTGTTTTGGCGAATTCTTCATAAAATCTTACTTGTTTCGATATAATTGGTAATTTTCTTTATGATACTTCACTGAAATATTTAAACCAGAGAGATGCTACAAGCTCTTCAAATTTTTGGGAAAATCCAATATTTAAACATAATCGATAATAAAAGAGATGTTTCTGAGCAAAGGATTCCTCAAAATCTTTGAGAAATCTGATTCAAGAAAAATATAAAGAGCGTTCCATTTGAAATAACACAATGTCAAACATTCGGTTTAGCCGACGTTGTTCATTTCTGTGATATTGTGAAATTTGTAGCATTTTTTTCTCCTGATTCTGAAATGAAAATTTTCGGATTGGCTCATTGTCCTTGAATATTCATCACCATTAACACCTGAATTTTCTTATCCAAAAAATGTTTTTCTCTGAACAGGTTATTTTATTATATGCAATGATACAATACTGATTATTCGTTATACTAATAGGTAGTATTATCTATATGGATCATTTCCATAGAGAGAAGAAATATCATTATGGACAATACTCAAATCGATTCGTTTTCAGATAGGTAATGAAATAGTTCGCCAAATTCAGAATTATAGTGTAAGCTTGAGATGAAAGAAGTTCAACGGATGCATAGATATACGCACGATGAAATATAAACAGTCATAATCCCATTCGAGAGAGCCAAGATTGGTTCTCTTTCACGTGATTCTTTCCCCTACAAAGGAATGCGATAAAAAATCGTTGAGATATGCCGCCTGGCTTGCAATAATGGAGGAGAAAACGCGCTGCGCCTCTCATTACTTAATTCCTCCGTATACTGATATTCCGCCTGTCTACATCTGCTTTCACAGTACAACGTTGCCATTTTCGGAGGTGCAAACGAGCAAAGAGTCTTTCAGAGTAATTCTCCGATATACAGCTCAGCACACTAGCGCCAGTGATATACACTCGAACTAAAAGATTGTTCAGTACATAAAGGGGGTGCGTTGTGACCTCAAAACGATTTTTTGATATGTTGGTCCCTGAAGCCTCCTGAATCTAACAAGCTAAAAAACAAGGCAAAACGTTGTTACCTCCGATTTCGGAGGTGACATCGATATATATGAGGTGAGAGCGTTAAACGAGTTACTATTTTGGAGGTGGTATTAACACTTTATAACTATATATATATATATATATATATATATATATATATATATATATATAGTTATAAAGTGTTAATACCACCTCCAAAATAGTAACTCGTTTAACGCTCTCACCTCATATATATCGATGTCACCTCCGAAATCGGAGGTGACAACGTTTTGCCTTGTTTTTTAGCTTGTTAGATTCAGGAGGCTTCAGGGACCAACATATCAAAAAATCGTTTTGAGGTCACAACGCACCCCCTTTATGTACTGAACAATCTTTTAGTTCGAGTGTATATCACTGGCGCTAGTGTGCTGAGCTGTATATCGGAGAATTACTCTGAAAGACTCTTTGCTCGTTTGCACCTCCGAAAATGGCAACGTTGTACTGTGAAAGCAGATGTAGACAGGCGGAATATCAGTATACGGAGGAATTAAGTAATGAGAGGCGCAGCGCGTTTTCTCCTCCATAATTGCAATCCAGGCGGCATATCTCAACAATTTTTATCGCATTCTTTTGTAGGGGAAAGAATCACATGAAAGAAAACCAATCTTAGCTCTCTCGAATGGGATTATGTCTGTATACATTTCATCGTGTGTATCTATGCATCCGTTGAACTTCTTTCATCTCAAGCTAACACCATAATTCTGAATTTGGCGATTTAATTACTTTCTTGAAAACAAATCGATTTGAATCTTGTACATTATAGTGATTCTTTCTATGAAAATGATCTATATAGATAATACCACTCATTAGAATAACGAATAAATCAGTAATGTTCTTAGAACATAGAATAAGAGGAAGGAGCTTTTCTAGGTACACCTAGAGGTAAAATATATCTATATATACTATGAAGAACTTTCTTTCAGCTCGAACTTTCGATATTCATTTATATCAACATCGATAGCACTACAAAAAGTGTATCACTCACAAGAGCGTAATGCTCTATGTAGGGAAACGGCTTAAATGGATGATACCAGATAGTTTTTTGTTAAGAATGTACAACTACCTGCAAGATAACACAACAGGAGAAAAATTATTCATTGTTTCAAACACTTGTTAAAATACATATCGGGCTAAAAACCCTGAATCTACGCCAACACGAATCACGAATTTGTACAATTGGAGATATTTCAAGCTATTCCGTCTCTGGTTTCTGCATGATTTTATCGGGCCAAATGTTGCCTTGTTTCGGCCGGTTTGATAACCACTGATAGGAAATATTGACGAATTTTCAATGAAGTGTGAGAAATTTTTGAATTTCTTTTTCCTATTTTCTAATGAATAACCACTGATATATCTATGGGAGATGATTCCCCAACATGAGGGTTCCTCAAACAACTGAAGAACAGAAGAATCTTCACTAGGAAGGCCGAACCTAGTCGAAAGACCTTCATGGTCATAAGCAAGATTTGGAATACTATTAATTCCACTACTGGGTAAACTGAGCTTACCTTCACCCACCTGAAGATGTTATTGTGTCGTTGTTCAAAACTAATTTTGTAAAATCGTATTATCTATTTTGAGTTCAATTGTGGATCTTCATCCAGTATCAGTCACATCAATTCAATATATCTCTATAATTCTGAATTTGGCGAAATAATTCATTACCTACCTGAAATAAAACCATAATAATATTGATTCTTTCTATGAAAATTATTTATATAGATAATACTTCCTATTAGAATAACGAATAATCAGAAATGTTACATTGCATATAAAAAAATGAGCTGTTCAGAGAAAGGAGAATACTTTTTGGAAAAGAATATTCAGAAGTACAGGCCGATCCTAAGGCGTGCCGAATTCCTTATGTGCCGCTCCGCCCGCTCCAAAGACAAAAAATATACTTTTTTTTACATATATACGGTGTCCCAGATAAGATGAAAAACATTTTAATGTGAGATAGAGAACACCTCGAGGATTACGAAGAACCCCCACATGTAGTATCTAAGAGTTCTAGATTCTGATTTACAGGGTGTTTTTCAAATTTAAATGGAAATTGAAACCACTCTATCTCCTGAACGGAGATATTCATCCGAAATTTGATATGAAGATAGCTTCTATGAGGTTCCAGAAACTGATTTTTCGTCTTGATAGCGACAATAATTTTTTCTATCGTGTCGATATTCAACATCCTATTGATCTCATAACGAAGTGAATTTTGAATTTTTATGGATTTAATCAATTGAATCACTATTGAATGTTAATTTTAGTTTTCATTTGATCGACTACTTAGATCAGTTTTCTGAAGAGTAACTCGAGGATGGTTCTTCAACAATTATTTATTTTTAAGTAATTTAATTGGTAAAAATAAAATATAAAGTGATCGTTTTCATCCCATGATGAAGTGAATTTTATATCTTAATGAATTGCATTAAAGAATTAATTGTTCCTACATCTTTGGTTGCAGAGATGATTTTATTTGATGTTATTTTATAGAACGCACCGCACCTTTGATTTTTTTTGTATTGGATCAAATGAAAATTGGAATGAACATTCAATAATGTATATTTAATTGATTAAATTCGTTAAGATTCAAAATTCACTTCGATATGAGAAGAATAGAATGTTAAATATCAACACGAGAAAAAACTTATTGTCACTATCAAGAAATTGAATAAATAAATTTTACAGTTTACGCAGATATCGAGAAATCATGAAATTCATTGGGTGATTTCGCGAAATTTTAACGACAACGACTGTCCAAATTTACTGTCCTGCAAATAGAATGATATTGATTGCAGTTTTCTGGAACCTCATGGAAACTATCTCCATTCCAAATTTCGGATGAATAGGCGATTCCGTTCAGGAGATAGAGTTGTTTTAATTTCCACTCCACTCAAACTTTAAAAACACCCTGTAAATGAGAATCTATAATCTCCCATTTGGATGATGATGTCCCTGCCCTCCGACATCTTCTCTACAGATTTTTATGTTATCTAATCTACACAATAAAAATGCAATTTACATTTTTAAGTACACGCATGCAGTAACTTTAGGAAGCATCATAATTGAACCCTAGCCGTTTTTGTTTTTACGACCACGCGATTCTATTTCAAAATCTGGTAATTTTTACAAACCCTAGACATTCCTATCTCGAGTCCCTATCGATAACGATAATTGCTCTCAGATGGTGGTTTGTTCGATCTTTACATCACGTTCTTCTGAAGCAAGCATTCTTTTGTTTTTCTTTTTTTCGGTGAAAGGGAACAAGGAATATTCGATTTGACAAGATTGAAAAATTCAGTTTCATTTAATATTTTTCGTCGTCTCATTCAAAATTTGGATAATTGGAGTTAGAAAGTAATACTCAATAATTGACACTGACTGACAAATGAAGGTGGCTGTCTGAGGCCATCCCTTTTATTTGGGCGACCGCGTGCCGGACAAGCGCTGCATACCTGCTAGGATCGGCACTACCGTAATAGATAGTGATGAATATTCAATGAGAATAAGCGATTCCGAACATTTTCAGATTAATTCAAATTATTTCAGAATCGAGAGAAAAAATGCGATAAATTTTACAATATAAAAGAAATGAACGTCGGCTGAACCCAATGTTGGTCATTGATGTGTTATTCCAGATCGAACGCTCTGTATATTTTCTTTGAATCGGATTGCTCAATGATTTTGAGGAATACTTTGCTCGGAAACATCTCTCATATTATCGATTATGTTTGAAATATTGGATTTTCCCGAAAATTTAGAGAGGTTGTATCATCTTTCTGTGTTAACTTTTTTAGTGATATATCATAAAGAAAATTACCAATTATATCGAAATATGTGAGATTTTATAAGGAATTATCCAAAACAGATATGCATTTTTCGATAGATCATACAGGATGTGAGGGAAAAAATCAAAAAATTTGATTCTGTTGAAGGCCTTGAGTGACATTTTCTTGAAAGTGCAACCATATTTCCGTCAAGACATGATGAATCTACAAAATGAAGTTAATAATATAAATACATACTCGGATACATATGATTGATATACAGATGATTGGTTGGTAAATTCCCAAAAGCTATGATGAACAGCGGACACTATGATGGAGGCATGATGAAAGGAGAAAGACAAAAGTTAATTTAAGTATTTTCGCATGCTGTTTTATTATTCAAAATAAATGATTCTTATAATCAACAAATCAGGTGCAATTGACATTTTTGTTTTGGTCTTCGAAACTAAACTTCTACTATTCAAAATAAGTAGGTACATAGATAAAATATATCTATATACAGGATATCTGTGAACAAATGCGAAGAACTAAGGGAGATGATTCCTTAATGAAAATAAGCGGGGGTAGTTCCTATAAATTTTTTTCCAAATCGACAGCCCTTCCAAAATACAGCCTTTGGAAGGCGATGACGAGTTCACAGGTTTTAATTTTTTTTACAGAAGCACTGAGTAGATTGTTACCAGTTTCAACTTCGGCAAGCTCGTAGTTTAGGCGGTAAATTGCTATCGATTTTTTCAATGTGTCTCTCCCTTAAATTCAAAAATTTCTGTGAAAATGTTGAAATTTGAGTTTTTATGCTATTGTCATAGAAGTATACGAAACTAGCAGGTCGGGGGGATCCAAGATTTCGGGCCGATTCACCTTAAAAAAACATAATAAAATGAATTTCGTGAATAACTACCGAGGAGAATCCACTATTCTCCACTATAAAAAATTAGTATTATTCCAATAATATACCGACTTAATGAATGCTACGTTGCTATTACTATAAGGGCCGGTTGATCACTTCAGGATTAGGCCGAGATTTAAGATGATCCTAGATTGATCTGACAGAACTGAACTGAAATGTCAAAATCAATCTAGGACAAACTTTAATCCCGAACTGAACAACTGCTATACATGTAGAGTTTCGGATTTTGAGAGAATCTACTGCTTTTTCTTCAAAACAACAACTACGCTGAAGGAAATGTGATTGACTGTTAGCGACACGGAATATCAACCATCTGAATTCTGTAGTCCATACAAATTTTTTTGAACTCTCATCATACTAATATAGCAGTCTGATACTGAAATCCGTCATTTGACAAAATGAGTTGTCAGTCATAGACTGACCAACATTTTCGAAAGCTATTGATCTATTAATTAAATCGTTCTATAATTGGTCCTAAATTGACAGTCGTATTGTGAACAACGATATGCAGCGGATTATCTAAACACGAAATAAATTCTGAAATGTTTCGGATCATGAGGTTAATTGAATAAGTATCTTGTTCGTATCATTTGTTGAACTTCATTATTCTAAATATTCTTCAATGAATGAAAATATAATATCAACACACATAATTGATTTATTCGTCATCAAATAATTAAATAAATCGTTTCTCGAAAAGTTTCGAGTCTTGAGGCAAATATAATATTGAATTATTTACATCATTATTTGCCGAACTTCAAAGTTCTGAATGAATTAAAATCTAAACTTGAAAATATACGAGATAATTTTCGAAAGAATTTCAATGAAATCTGAAAATTTTCATCATTCTGGAGCATTCTGGACATCAATAATTCTCGAATCATCCATGCAATAAATTCAATTTTATCCAATATAACACGCAAAACGAAATGTTATTCGAACTCGGCATCTTGAGCAATTCGTTCCTAAAAAGCCCGAATCAGGTAGAAAAGTTTGAACCCTTCGTATCAGCATTAACACGTGTTTTGCAGTAAACAGATGCCGATTTCATTTTCAACGGTCAATGTAACCAGGGTCGGGGGTATGAACCAGAGTCTCTGGATGAACGTTTCTCACAACAAGAAGAATTTGAATTTTCATATGAGGGTGAGGCATTTGTTTCAAAATTTTCAGAGTACAAGGAGTATACAGGGTGTTTCACGAGTAAACAGACAAATGAAAACCGTGAATTGAGGGCATTGGGCGGAGTTCAAAATCACCCCATATACAGGGTGTCCCAAAACTAGTGAATCAAACGTCACACCACGATAGAGTAAACCAAATATTATCGAATGACACCAACATCAGTTCAACGAAAACGTACCGTTTCCAAAATAATCAGAATTTTATTAAAACACCTAAAGTTCCCGATTTTCGAACTATTTTTCTTAATAACAGGGCCAGTTTGTGAAGAAGGATATCGATTCTAAATTATATTGAACTAAGATTATTGTTTTATCTCCCCTAATTGAAATTATTTTAAGTAGTTAATCGATAACCATAACCTAAGTCTCGACCTAAGTTGATGTTAATTGAAACAATTGTTTTTTCTACATGATTTTCAATACTCAGATTAAACAGGGGTGATAATATGGGGTGAAAACGCTATCCTTAATCACAAATTTGCCTTGTGATTGAAAAAATAGTTCGAAAATCGGCAACTTTAGGTTAGGTTTTCTCAGAAACCGTACATTTTCGCTCAACTAATGTTGGTTTCATTCTATAGTATTTGATCTACTCTATCGTGGTGTGACGTTTGTTTCAATAGTTTTGGGGCACCCTATATATAGGTTTCTTCAGTGTTTTTTGAAATTTCTCGAATTTCCGTTCGGCTATAAGTCCTGAAATTCTCTATCAAGTCGACTGAAAATTTATATTTAGCCTTGAGTTGTTAATTTCATTGAAACAGAGCATTTAAATTCGACAAAAATCAGGACCGGGCTCAGTGAGGCTTTACTTAACTTCAAACTCATAAAAACAACGTTTATGTAGTTTTTTAATCATAATTTAAACTTTTTTGTTATCTGCATTATTATTGTCTCAAAATGAATTGATTTTTGGGTTGCGCCACCTGTTGATCATGTTTTAGAAGTAATTGTTTTGGTCAGACGCCTTCAAGGAATAGAGCACTTCATGAAAAATAGAAATTCTTAATTGATTTTTTTTTTCAAAGAAATGAAATGAATGTGTTCAACAATTATACCATATTCGGTCTTCAAAATAGTCATTCACAATGATAAAATGTTTCAAAATTGATAATGCACAAATATGGATGGAAAAACTACGCTATCTTCAAACTAAATATTAAAACTTGATCTTCAGAATTAATCTATTTTTCTTTGGACAACTAGTTGTGTGAATGAAAACAAAGAAAGAAATCGCGGGGTGTCAGATCTGGAGATCTAGCAGTCCAATGTTGGGGTCCTACCCTTCTAATGAAATGACCTGAAATACTGATAAATACTTTTGCTAGTGCATGAATATCATCAATGTTTCAATAACAAATTGTAATAAGACCAGACAAATCCATAGATTTCCATAGATCCAATAATGAATATAACGGAATAAGTGAATAACTCGAAAGTGCATTTATCATACTTATTCGAAGTGCCAATCATTACCTTCACTAAAAGACCAAATGAGGTGAAAATCAATTCGGAAAATTACTTCAGGTCCACGTTGTCCATAAAAAGCGATTCATTCGGAAGATATCAAGTTATAATTATTATTTTCATGATAGCGTAGTTTTTTATTGCTATTTTTGTTCATTATCAATAATAAAGCTTATTATCACTGTGAATGATTTATCTGAATAACCAGAAATGCTAAAATATCAAAAACGAAAAAATTCAGTTGAACATTTCCAATTCCATTTTTAGATTTCCACTTCTGATTGGCGATCATATTCATACCAATAATTATTATGAAGTAAAAGTCAATATGCTGCGCTGGTTTTTTCTAGAGGCATTTCACCACCAAACAATTATTCATTAAAAATTATCCACTGATAAAGCATACCAAACTTTCATTGATTTTGAGAAAATAAATGCAGATACCTGAAAAATTGAAAATTATGACGAAAAAAACTACAAACAGAGTGTTTTGCATGAGTTTAAGTTTGAATATAGCCTCAATGAGTCCGGTGCTGTGTTCGTCAACTTTTAATGTTCTGTTTTATTGAAACTTACAAGCTTAAGCGGATAATGAGATTTTAGCCGAATACAACTAAATTATTTGGAGTTATAGCTGAACGAAAATTCGGGAAATTTGAATAAACTCCTCTGTATATCGGAAACGGAATGCCCAAGACACACATATGAGGTGTTTTTGAACTCAGCTCAATTCCCTCTATTCACGGTTTTCGTTTGTCCGTTTACTTGTGAAACACCCTGTGTACTGAAAAATCGCAAAAGACTCCTCGAGCAATTAAGAAATGCCATTAAATCAAGGAGTTTATTTTGATGCGCTATGATGAAAAATGTCAATATCCAGTTATTATTATTATTTATATAATTATATCTCGAAAACCAAGGCACTTTTACCAAACGTAAAATATATTTATCTGAAGCGCCATAGAGTCCTCTACCCGCAGGATCCATATTATCCATTCATTACGCCCCACCCTGTATAATTATTATCATTATATCAATGTATTGAAAATAAACAGACATGAATACGAGCCAGTTGTTTTGTGAGGTGAAGCTCCTCTTGCTTCAAACTTCTTCTAATTATTTTGACTACCATTCACGCAAGATGATTTTGGTTGAAGAATTCAACATTCTTGTAATTATCCGTTCATTTCTTCAAGAGATACCCATTCCCTACCACCTTTGATTATTCAACTCAATGCTAACACTGCATCAAATGCATTTCATCTTCGGGTTGATTTTTTTGAATTCTACAACTGATGTAACGTCTTCAACCTCCAGCCAAAGAAGATAAACAACAGTAACTCTCCTCAAGCTACTGATCACTTGTATTTTCCATATAAATAAATAGATTTGGTATGTCTTCAATCAGTTTGTATAAACGTCAATTATGTTCGTTACATATTTTCGACTTGATATTTTCCGAAGTGATTTAACATTGTCATGAAATACGTAATTACTGAGAGTCTCACGTAGAACGGACTACGTAGAACTGATTTAAAACTCAAGAATGTTTTGACAAGCGTCTTAACCCAACATTTTCGTATCATACAGAGTGAAAGGTATCCAATTTTCATGGCCAATCAAGTGCTAAAATGAAAGTGAATGAAGTATAGAAGCTGAAAGTAAAACGTATATCTTTATCGATTCATTCGGGAAAAACATTTATATGGAGTTCCTGATGTCGTGAATATAATGCCCAAAAATTAGACTACTATTTCATACCAGAACAAATTCGTTAAAATTGTCTTTTGAATTAATCTTATATGTCACGAAAAATTTCATTTTCATGCATCATTCATTTTGGGACCTATATGGTATTAAACTCCCCTATCGGACGAAGTATCGTAGACATAAGCATATTTATTCAAAACTGTCCAAATTCATTCACACCGAGATCACGAACCTTATCAATCAATTATCAGCGTATGAAGTTTATTAATATTAGTATCGTTCTCGAACTATTTGCAGGTTTCAATATGTGTGAATGAATCGGAAGAGCAGCTGTATTCTATATATGAGTAGAATTCGAGCTGTCTTACTTTCTGTCCTCCTAAAATCTGGCAACGTTGCGGGAGGTGAGAGCGCACTACTAATAAGAAATATATGCGGAGGTAGTAAGGTCTGATTCGTTTGAAGAAAAATTTGTCGATAAAAATCTTTTCCCCTCTTTAGGTACCCCTGTTATTTACCTTCCCCTCTACATATATAAACAAAAATTATTCCAATTATATAACTGCTTCACCCGGAGGTCAGGTCGCCCAATGAACTTAACGGAGGTAGCAGCGCACTACGGGTTCATATATATATATATATATATATATATATATATATATATATATATATATATATATATTTACATCTGGCATACTTTATTGCGTCCTTTCAAAAAGCAACCTTATTGCGTCTCCCAGAAATACGCTACCTAGGTGGAATCTGATCGAAGTATATTAATCTACGCAAAAAATTACGTAGTTTGGTCGTTTCAGATCTCAAATATCTTTATTAATAAAGAAGTTGATATACGCACATTATTGCGTCCTTTCATGGTCCTACCATTAGTGCGTCCGGCGTATATTTTGTTTTCATATGTAGCACAATGCTGCGTCCGAATTATATTCAATCTTTCACCATTAGCATGTTGTTGCGTCCAGCGTAGTTGCCACATATGTTTTAGAATCTGGTACAGTAGGATTATTCGAAATCGATGACGTGATCGTATTATAACATTGGCTCCAGTTATTACAACTTTCATCTTTCAAAACACCTCTATATTTATGATGGCTTTCATCCTTAGTTTGTGGACTGCTCACTTGGGGAATCGTATTTCAGAATGTTTCAAACACTCTTTAAGTGTCTTTTTGTCAAGAAGAGCTGTAGTGATTATGTAATAATTTTTAAAACGTTATATATTTCATTTTTGTTTTTTTTAATAACGAATGAATGTGAGAGAGTGGTGCTCTGGAGATAACTTAAATTAGGAATGCATTAACTGCACAGTTGTTAGTTTATCCTACGTTTATCCTACGAACAACTTGGCAGTCTGGAGAGTAAACTACTCTCTCAGGGTAGTTAAATGGACGGCGAATGAAATTCTCGAGTTCGATAGAAGAGTTTGAATATGAATCGTAGCCTGAATCCTAGCTCTTCGATATACAAGGACTCTCTTTGCTTATAGGAGGACGAAACCATTGAGCATATCCTCAGTGACTGCCCAGCGGCAGACAAGGTTCGCTCAGGCTGGTTCAAGGGGAACTCATGAACTACTCCTCCTCTGTTATCACCTCTTCCTTTTGGAAGATGGCACTGGAGGTAAAAGTTTAGCTCTTTGAGCTTGTTTGTGTGCCACAATAGACCGCTTTGGTCGCGGTAGCAGGTCTGGGGGATTCGACAGATGCGCCGAACAAACTGTAACTGTAACTCTTCGATACAAAGGATATACTTTCCTCGAATGCAGGAAGACAGGGGTTTCAAAGTTTGCAATACCAACATTATACACAAAAGTTGGAAATGGAATAAGATTATTGAGAGGTCAAGACCCACTCAACGGAATAGTAGCTCATCATAAAATCAAAGTCAAAGAGCTGGAGTGCTTTGGAGAAGCTAATATCCGACATATGAATCGATCTTAAGCTAGTAGGAAAATCTATCACGCCAGCAGAACAAAAATTATTAGAAAGCCAGATTAGACAAGCAAAACTGAAGTTTTCATTCGAATATCATATGAGTAAACATATACTTTATATATTTCAAGAGATTGAAAGACCATGACTTGCTGTAAAAATCATCTTCTGCTTTTCTGGAGTCGGTTGAGTTGATGTCGGAAACGGGAGGATTTGTTCATCAAGATGGAGTGATACTAGATACTGGAATACTAGGTAGTATAAGAAGAATATAATGCAAGTGGTCACCTCAACATCTTTCAGGGCTAGCCGTGATCGACGAAAACTCTTATGCAAATCTTGTCCGCTTGCAGAATTCATACTTTATCAGGGTATATAGAGAGACACAATGCGAATTCCTTACTTCCATCTGAGAGAAGTTTATGGCATAGACAAATAACCAAAGCTCTCATTTGTACCTCCAAAGACCAAAGCAGTTTTTGAGAATGATACATCTCGCATATATTGCAATTAGGCTTTTTCAACAACTTGGCATATGCCAAGTTGTTGAAAAAGCGTGTATATACACGCAATAAAACTCGATAAAGTTCTGCCAGTAAAAGAGCTCAAAGAATTTCTTGTGTCGTATTCCCTTCGCTGCCAAAAATAATGTGGTATCAACGAAGAACAGAAAAGTGAAAAATACAAAGGATCAATGTTCGAACAGGGGGCTTCATACCCAGGGCATAAAGTTTGAATGGTAATTCTGATTGAAGAATTTTTAGATATGAGAACTTATAACGTTACTAAATTTGAGATTATTCTGGCCTGCAGAACTCTGGCAGAATGAAGGACTATCTCAAGAACGTGGGGACAACACCTGGTTCTGTCACTAGGGCAAGAAAAGGGGTTCTGGACGTGACAATGTTCAACGCAGCTTCCAGAAGAAGTGTTAAATCTTGGGAAATGTTGACCAAACCATCAATCTATGACCATAGGATAATCGAATATAAAATAACAGAAGAGGAACTGATCCACCATTAAGATCCATCTGAAGCAAAACTTACAACAGTTCGAAACTAATTGGCCAAACCCCTCGCATTGCGATCTGGAACAAAAAGTCGATCAGGGAATTTAAGAGGCCTTCCACTCCAGTTATCCACTCCCGGAAGTTTGAACAAGTGAGGATGCATCTAATTAATCCTATTCGTGCATGGGCTCATGCCGACGATTTCGAAATCTTTGGTGATATAGGCTCTATTGAAGACTGCGTTTCCTGCAGCGTGTTTTGTGGACTCATTCTTGATTTGGTGTGGCAGAAATCAAATACCATTGAGCATTTTTGAGTGCAATGTCGCCACGTACACCAGGAAAAAGAACTATTTATTGTATAGTTATAGTCTTGATGGCAGCGTCCTGAGAGAAAAAACGGAGATAAAAGATCTTGGCGTTGTTTTGATCAAAGTTTCACATTTGTTCCTCATGTTAATCATTTACTTGGTACGAGGCCAAGAATGTATGAATTCATCTTGCGTAATAGCAGATATTTTCTGATCCGGAAACCATGATTTTGCTGTTCAATACATTTATGACGAGCGAACTGGAGTTTGGATGCATTGCTTGGAACCCAATATACGATTGCCATACACATCACAATGACATATATTCCGAGAGCTGGCGACGAAAATCGGCAAAAGATTTGTAATGGATCATAATTAAATATGAGTTAGTTTTGATGGTGTATATGAATCAGCACCCAAGCTAAAAGGTCAGGTAATGGAACATCAAGTTTTCTGTTCTATTAACTAGTGACAATTTTCAATCATTACAAAATACTTGTAGAGTGTGTTGTAATTTCATATACCTACATCAAAGCGCATCGCCGCTAGGTGTTCCACTACCCGACCTTGAGAGTGGGTGCTGACTTATGTACACCCTCAATACTAAATCATATTAAATTATACGCCAGTACAAAACTTTTGCCGAATTTCGTTGCCAGCTCTCGGACTAATGGAGGCTGTTCAGAGAAGTTTTTTCGAGTAAGATCATGCTGTTTTGTTGAATAAATTCGGTGCAGTTAAGCTTGATGTCAGGAAGGGCTTTGTTTGTTTGAAGTTCCTTCCTGGACCCTTGAATGGCACATCTACTCGCTAGGGTAGGATTTCATGTAGGACGCCCAAGTTCTAGAACCGTACGCTTGTTCAACCTTACTACGCCCATAACAAATATATTGTTTCAGTCATCTGTGTACAATATGATTTGTTCTAAATTCAATCAGATTTCGCATCTCTGTGATATACACTTTGACAAACAGTCCTTATTAATTAAAATATTACAGGTACACTACATATATACAAGAGTTTACATAAATTGTAGAACTTTTTAATTTTTGTGGTAATGTCACTTCTAATCCCACAGCACTCAGAATACAAAAGGTCATGGCAAAAGGAGTAATAAACCCCACAATATCGCTCAATAAGCCAGACGGATAATTCACCGAAGGAGAACAGGAACGATCTTTCAGTTTTCCCAAAACAACCTTCACAGGTAGTAAACCCATAACTAGAATCGATACAGCAATATAGACCAAGAAGAAGGAAGATTGGGATATTTAAAAGGCGATGTTTGGAGTGGGCAATGAACACCTTCAATCTATATAGATCACCAGAAGTGTAAAGAAAAATCCTAGAAGAAATTCGTCTTCATCTTCTGAAGATAACCAGAAGCTGCTTAGAATGAGTCATATACACAGAAAATGTAGAAGGACAAAAGTTCCCTTCACACCAAAATGGGGACCCACAATCTTCAAGAACAATTAATTCAACATCGTTTCTATTGAAGACGATGAAGAAAGTAGTAGATAACAACATAAGAACATAGAATCTGGAGAATACACCAATTCACAAATGCCAGAGGTACTACAGGATCACCGATCAACAAAAACTGCTCTGTATGACCGTAGTGACTCTATAGCTAGGTTCCTGGTCCCTCGGGAACTAAAGAAAATGGAGAGGCAAATACACTTGCCTCTAGCAACAAGGAAAGTTGACGTTTATTCATCCAGTGGAATAAAAAAATTTTATAATAATTCACAAGTGAAATGAGATGACATAAGCATAAGCGGATAAAGCGATACCTTTCATGTCAATTTATAAATCCGATAATTCTCTGCTAAGTGTTATCGTTTGATTTCTAATTGAAGTGGAATAAAATTCACGTGAGTTATAATTTTTTTTCATTCGAAAAAATAATAATGACAATATCAGTTAAGAGAACACCATAAGGGCACTTCAATCGGACCTGCTATTGCTCTAGAGACAGAATCCAATTCTTCACCTCACAGACTTTCGGGATGACCTTGAAGCCTAGGAAGCTAAATCATTTCAGTTGTGCAAATACAACTTGGTTTACTTGTACACAGTTGCCAGATTTAGGACGCAACATTATGCGTCGTGTGAAAGATGTATATTGACTGTATATCAGTTTTCATCATTTGAAGCGCCCTCGAAGCGGAATTTGCGTGAACTAAAAATATACTTTAGGTTTCATGAGACGCACTTTACTGCGTCTGGAGATATGTTTTTCAACATGGAATAACTCTTTTATCAAAAGATGAATGAAATCTATAATTGTTACAAAGATAGCTCTCGACGTCCTTCACGATTTGCGACCACCCCTGTCGTTGAATCCCTCGAAATACCAGAGAAAACTTCGAAAAACAATGCTGCGTCCGGTATACGGACGCAATATTATTCAGGACGCAATAGTGTATGGCCCAAAGACAATGTATGGACGCTACATAGTATGCTGGATAAATATATATATATATATATATATATATATATATATATATATATATATATATATATATATATATATATATATATATATATATATATATATATATATATATATATATATATATATATATGTCAATCCTACATTTCGGGGACGAAAAAATCCAAGGATCCTACACTTTGGACCCAGAGCCTACAGTTCGGGGACGTCCCCAAAGTGTAAGTCATATTCTTGGTCAACTTATCGTACACTTTGGGTACAAAGTCCCCAAAGTGTAGCATCTTTAAATATCCTACACTTTGGGTACATTTTGTTAGTTTGTTAGTGCTACAGTTTCGGTACATCTGAAATATCAAAATATTCTTCGACTTCCTTTATATGGATTGAATTCAAACTTTCTCAAAAATAAATCCAAAGTGCTCTAATAATTGATGCTTACATCATTCATACCATATAGTAAAAGGCTATTTTTATTTTTTTGGTCGGAAAAACTTATATCAATCGTTTGTTGGATTCGCGAAAGGTGGGGGAAGGGGGTGAATATTCAAATGATCTTATAACGAATCGTAGTTTATCAGATGACGAAAGTTATTGTCCGTTGTCAAACCGAAATATTACGACAATTATCGACTGTATTCTTTGAAAAAACGCTCATAATTTAGAGATGATATGGAAGTTCCACTTATATTACGGAATTAGTTTTATCAAGGATACTCCTTCGCATTCAATTAATATGAGTTTGTGCTTTTGGGGTAGAGGGGAATATTTTCAAGATATTACAAATGTGCCGCGATTTGGTATACAGGGTGTCTGTAAACAAATGCGAAGGACTTAGAGAGATGATTCCTCGATGAAAATAAGAAGGGGTAGTTCCTATATAATTTTTTTTCGAAATCGACCTCCCTTCCAAGATACAGCCTTTGGAAGGCGATGACGAGTTGACAGTTTTTAATTTTTTTGCGGGTTCTGAAAAACACTGAGTCATAAAACTGTACAAAATATATTATGTACTGAGTGGATGTTACTCACACAATTTATTTCCCCCGAACGTCAATATTTGAGTTTATGAAAGTCGATTTATCAAAGTTCACATATAATTCGCCTATTTTGGCGGATTCTATCCGCTAGTAGTAAGAAACTGAATAAAACAATTTCGAAAACAGCTAATTTCGGTACTGATGTTTGTACGATTCAATAAATCATACCGTTAGTTCCATTGTCGGGGCGACTGCTGAAAAATTAATATAAGTATATGCACAGCCCTCTTATTAAGGGCTGTGGTATATGATATGTATATACTCTCATATCGGAATAATATGGATTTAATGCTCTGATTGCTACATAACATTAACAGATCATTCGAAAGAAAATTGTGCATTTATAAATAAATATACATAACATGCTCATTCACAATGATACATATCACAGATAATACGAAATAGATATACCATATACTTTTCATGAAAAACATTACAAATTAATGTATATGATACATAAACATTATATTATGTTTCATATGTATCATGTGAAGTGAGCACGTTATGTATAAATATTTATTTATAAATCCACAGTTGTATTTCAAATGTTCTGTTTACGTTATGTAGCACCCTTCTGCATGTAACATGTTGGTTTGCTGCGGTTGCAATATGTATGACACGTTGATGTTATGCAATTGTGTTTGCTGGGAAACGACTTGCTGAATTGATGAAACCTTAATACGTTGCTCCTTGTTAGTAACTAAGATGTCTAAAACACTGGTGTGTGCACTTGTCACTTTTCGCAAGCATCAAAATTTCAGAAAATCGGGGATATGGGATCAGTTTCGTGGCGGCGCCACCATGTCATTTGCTTCGTTTTATCCTTGTTCTATCAAAGGAAGTCCAAGATACTCTCTCGTTTTATTTTGTTTTGCGTTGATATCGAATATCGATCAACGAGTTCAAAATATGAACCAGCCCATTTTGTCAGCTGTTAAGGAATATTTGTGCTTTACAGTTCAATTTTCGTTGTAAAAACAAATTTGTCAACATTTCAACACTACCGAATAAGGGTTCAAAGGAGTATTTACTGTTCTTCTTCAAGATAATTTCCGTTTGGCAACTTGAATTCGTGAGGGGGGTAATTCAATATGATTTTAATAAAACACAATTGATTGGTCAAATATCCAATATATTCAGTTGATAGAAAGGTAATTTTCACTCTATCTATTCAGGAAGAATATTTGAAGTAACAGACTCGAATAGATTTATGTATTTCTGATTCTTAATACATGCTCACAATTCACATTACGTATTTCCAATACAGTTTCTTTGAAATATTGCTGCAGTTGCCATAAAACTTAGCTATATCCTTCCCGAATGTTCGTTCATCTGATTTTTTCTGCCTCAAATTCCAACAACACCGAATTATTAGCTGTAGTTCTTGATTCTCCATACAGAAACCTGAACTTAATGAACGACATGTTGAATAAATGAATGTTCTACACTCCTTTCTCGAAACTAATACATTTTCACACACCAATAATCGCTTATAAATACAACATATTCGTAAGTCGTAGGAAAGTATTCAGATTATTTTCAAATATCAATTGACAATGCTCTGTCAAATTCTAAACAGCGCTACCTACAGTGGGAAAAACGAAACTGGTCCGATATCCCCACGAAATTAAAAACAATATCGAATCAGTGAATACACCAGAGTTTTAGACATCTTGTTAGTAACAAACAAACAACAATAATGAATGACAATTGGCATACTGTCAAATTCCTGAGGCCATCGACCGCCTTCCCCTTGCATAACAAGAAATGAAATGGTGATATAGAGATGACGAGATATAGAAGTATATATATCTCGTTCACTTTCAACAAGATTCAGCTTCACCTCAATACTTTCATCCAGTGAGGTCAAGGGGTAGGGGATTTCCGGGGAGAGTATCGAAATCCATACGATCTGCGGTAAGGTGAACTTTATCTCAAAGTTGACTTGAGGTGAATACCTGATTGATTGGGTTGCAATTGTTATTATCATCCCCTCAGGAAAAGAAACTATATCCGCCTTTGAGTGAGGCAATGGTATTTCCAAGAGAAATGGATTGTTAGAGAACGGCCAATAGAATTGCCACTACGCTGCCCAGACTTGACACCTTCTGACTGTTTTTCCTCTACTCTTTCAAAGTAGATGCGATGGAGAAGAATTGAAAGTAAACTGGACAACGCATGTTGAGAAATTCAAGTTGAAGTTTTTCAGAACATTAGGCATGAATTTGAAAATTTTAGGTTATATTTCTGTACAAAATTATGGACAACATATTGAAAAACTTTTATCCCTAATAGCACACAACGTCCATGGGACATACAATTCATGTCCATTTAACGTCGGAACGTCCATGGACTTGATTTGTATTTGATCCGTTTCCGGACAGTTTTAGGACGTCCACGATATATATCCATTGTTAGTCCGATTTATGTACAATGTCCGTATCGGATATCCATTGGATGCCCGTGATGGACATAATACAGACTATATGACATATGTCCGTATCATATAGTTCCAAAATAGTCCCTGACCGACTTAATACAGGCAATGCCAAAAATATGTCCTTACTGGATATCCATAGGTGTCTGTGATGAACATAGTACGGACCATATAACTTATACATATGTATATATTACATGGTCCGTATAACATCCATCACGGATACCTAGTGAATATCCGGTAGGGACATCTTTTGAATGTCCTCACTGGATATTCACTAGGAGTCCGTAATGGACGTAATATGGACCAAATAACATATATATGTTACATGGTCCGTATAACGTCCATCACGGACACCTAGTGGATATCCGGTAGGGACATCTTTTGAATGTCCATACCGGATATTCACTAGGAGTCCGTAATGGACGTAATATGGACCAAATAACATGTATATATCACATGGTCCGTATAACGTCCATGGAGGACACCTATTGGATATCCGGTAGGGACATCTTTTGAATGTCCATACTGGATATTCACTAGGAGTTCGCAAGGGACGTAATATGGACCAAATAACATGAATATGTTACATGGTCCGTATAACGTCCATCACGGACACCTAGTGGATATCCGGTGGGGACATCTTTTGAATGTCCATACCGGAAATTCACTAGAAGTCCGTAATGGACGTAATATGGACCAAATAACATGTATATATCACACGGTCCGTATAACGTCCATGACGGACACCTATTGGATATCCGGTAGGGACATCTTTTGAATGTCCATACCGGATATTCACTAGGAGTTCGTAATGGACGTAATATGGACCAAATTACATATACACATTACATGGTCCGTATAACGTCCATCACGGATATCTTGTGGATATCCGGTAGGGACATCTTTTGAATGTCCGGATTTTCACTAGGAGTCAGTAATATGGACCAAATAATACATACATGTATATCAATGAACACCAAAATTTAATATTATTTTTCACTAAACTCCATTTTTCCGCTTTGTAGTATATGAATATCTTATGAATATTATATTATGTATAACGTTATGATGAACGAAGACTAAATACTTGAGTAATTACTATTATAAAATAATCAATGTTGAGTTTTAAGACTTTAGTTTTTATTATATGGTATTTCTGTATTAATCGACTACTATTCCATAAATCAGTTAACAATATAATGAATATGTTCCTACAAGTAGGTATATCGTATAGGACGGTTGCAGCGAAGACTCAGTAATGCGATGTCCCCACATACTCGCGGGTTCGAATCCGGGCCAAGTGTAAAAACTTTCTAGTAAGTATGGATGGAAAAGAGAACACAGAAAATACCATCTGCGTCTGAGTGTAAGACATTGGGTTCTAGGACATTGAAATTCTAATAGATAGGAGGATAGCCAACGTCGTGGTAAATTTTTGTACCGTTGAGATAGCTAATGATGGTCCCAACGGGATATCCATTGCAGGCCCGGATCTACGATTTTTTCTGACCGGGGAAAATATTCATGATGGCGCCCCCCCCCCTCTTCTAAGCAGGTTCGTAGGAAAAAAAATCTGATTGCATATTCGTCATCACTTTCAACCCGAGTTATTTTTTTCACTAGTTCGAGGACTTATAGATTACGAATATGCAATTAGATTTTTCCTAAGATGAGTACTTTGGGAAAAAATCACTCATATTTTTTTCCCATTGTTCCATCAAAAGATATTTTTTCTCATTGTTCCATTAAAAGTTATTCTTTTCCCAAAAATTGCATAAATAGAAAAAAATTGAAAAGTTTCTATTTACAAGAATGTCGTTTGCAACCCGCCATCGTCTATCGTTTTTACCCGCGCTTCATGAACGAAATTATTCCGAACAAAAATTTATTTTTGTAACTACATATATCGACCCGGATCATTTTACATATTAATTCAAGGTAGATCACGAATATGCAATTAGATTTTTGGAGGATCAGTATTTTGAGGAATAAATCACTTTTAGTGCAAAATTTCGGAAATATTGGTCAACTTTGAGGAGCTGTAGCAGCTAGAAAAAAGGCACTAGTCATATGCTGCTTTTTTGGTGATGAATTGGTTCTTTGCAAATATAAAAATCCACACTTCATTCATCTATCTCGAACGGTTCAGATTTTATGAATTTTTCCGCGAAGGTCCAAAATTTCCGATTTTCCATCGACCATAACTTGAAAAGCAATTTTTATTTAAATATCTGTTTGCATATTCGTGTTCTACGCCCTCGAATTAGTGTACAGAATGAATTCGGTTTTGATCGGAGACCAAAAATATTCTTCAGAAAACCGCCCACTTTGTATATATTTCATTTTGAGAAAACATTTAAAAAAAACTCAATTTCGTGAAACTTTTGTAAAAAACATTTTTTTGTACCTCTCTTAGTAACAAAGTTAAAGGGGGGCTCAAATTATGGTGAAAAACTCGGTCTATCTATGGAAAATTTGAAAAAATGTCGATCTTACCGATTTCCACCAAAATTGGTGTTTTTACTAAGGCATAGATTACGAATATGCAAACAGAATTATGCTGAAAGGATTAGTTTTTATGTTATGGTCTATAGAAAATCGGAAATTTTGGGCCTTAGTTCCAGATGAGAAGGCGATGAGTCGGCAATTCCCCAGGCAAAAAAATTACTGCTTGCGACGCAGTGTAAACATATCAGATCTTTCAACCTATTTCACCCAAGTGTGGCGGTCATTCGTAGATGACTGAATAATATGCAGTTAATTGATCTCTCATTGATTTTAAATATTTTAGGCATAGTGATGGTTTATCATGTTTCCATTCTACAGTTTCCATTTTAGCACTAGGAAATTAATTTTTTCCGAGAAAATCAAAAGTAAAAAAATTTCAACCTCTGGTTGATTTTGGCGCCCCCTTAGGCTGGCGCCCGGGGCAAGCGCCCCGCTTGCCCCCCCCTAGATCCGGGCCTGATCCATTGGACGTCCGCGATGGACGTCCGAATTCCGTTCAAAGTTGTGACATTTGTACGTCCCTCGGATGTCCATAGAATGTCCATTGTACCAGAAATGGACGTCCCATGGATGTCAGTAATGTCCGAAGAGAACGTCCTATGGATGTCCATAGGACTACTTTGTGCTATTAGGGATACTTAGTGGAAATTTTTCATTTATTTCATGTCTTATTGCAACTCTTGCTACGGTTACTATTGTACGGTTTTTTTTTTTTATTTTTCGGATGTACTGGCTCAGCGTAGAGAATTTTTGAAAAAGTCATGATATCTTATCTTCAAAATAAGAACACTCAACACGCATTCTAGATTATAGATTTTAGGGTAGGCTGTAATCACGCTCGCAGGGTTGATAAAAATTGATTGGAACCGACCGTATAAAATGTACCCCTACTCTACTAAAAAGATTTTGAGCGAGATCCGATATTGCTGGTGTTACTGGCCCCTTTAGAATAACAATAGAACCGCTTTTTTGTTGTTGAAATATCAATAAGAGTTTTGAGGTCGTCATCGAGACCTTTAAATCCGATATTTCACGTGGAAATATTCAACGTCGCTGGGCCGTAATTGCTTCATTCATATTCTGGAAACGGGTTCGTGTTCGAATACCCAGTGATCATTGAAATTTTTCTATGCTCGCTCGGCGCTCGGCAGCGCCCCATACTCTACCTCGCGTCCCCGACAAATAGGTGCTCCAAACACACGATTTTTTTTTTCGAACGAAAATGGGGCTCAACATCTGTGTACCCCACTCAGCCCTGCGCATAAATTTTTTGAAGCCCTAGCACACTAGGACCCTGGGTTACACACAGCCTGTTACCCCCGGAGGGTAACATACGAGTCCGCAGCAGTGAAATCATGGGATAATAACGTTACATTATAATTAATAATTCGTTAATTTTTCTTCTGATTATATATTTTCATTTCGAGAAAGGTATTTCTTCGAATTTATTATGTTCTCAGAATGTGGTAGAGGATGGCAATTTTTTTCACCTATTCCTCTGAAGCTTACCTTCTGAAATAACAATTCGACTAGACCTTACATTACGGACAGTGATCGATTTTGTTAGTAATTTTTTTATACATCCAATTTTTTATAAAAAATCGATTGGTACCAGTTTCAACTTCGGCAAGCTCGTAGTTTAGGCGGTTACTTGATCTCGATTTTTTTAATGTTTCTCTCGCTTAAATTCAAAAATTTCTGTGAAAATGTTGAAATTTGAGTTATTATGCTATTGTCATAGAAGTACCTATACGGAACTAGCAGGACGGGGGATACAAGATTTCCGGAATTTCGTGAATACCGAGGATAAAAACTACTATTCTCCACTATAAGAAATTAGTATTATTCTAATAATATATCGACTTAATTAATGCTACGTTGCTACTACTATAAGGCCCGGTTGTTCAGTTGAGGATTAGGCCGAGTTTTAAGATAATCCTAAATTAACTTGACAGAACTGACTTGGAATGTCAAAATTAATCTAGGATAAACTTTAATCCCGAACTGAACAACTGGGCCTATACATATAGAGTTTCGGATTTTGCGAGAATCTACTACTTTTTCTTCAAAACAACAACTACGCTGAATTAAATGTGATTGACTGTTAGCGACACCATCAACCAATATCAACCATCTAAATTCTGTAGTCCATACAATTTTTTTTGAACTCTCATTATACTATGTAGCAGTCTGAGTCTGATACTGAAATCCGTCATTTAACAAAATGAGTTGTCAGCTATCGATCTATTAATTAAATCGTTCTATAATTGGTCCTAAATTGACAGTCGTATTGTGAACAACGATATGCAGCGGATTATCTAAACAAGAATAAGAAATAAATTCTGAAATGTTTCGGATTATGAGGCTAATTGAATCTTATTCGTATCATTTGTTGAACTTCATTATTCTGAATATCTTTCCTTCAATGAATGAAAATATAATATCCACACACATAATATTTATATGAGATAATTTTCGCAAGAGTTTCAATGAAATCTGAAAATTTTCATCATTCTGGACATCAATAATTCTAGAATCATCCATAGAATAAATTCAATTTTATCCAATATAACACGCAAAACGAAATGTTATTCCAACATTTCGAACTCGGCATCTTGAGCAATTCGTTCCTAAAACGCCCGAATCAGGTAGAAAATTTTGAACCCTTCATATCAGCATAAACACGTGTCTTGCAGTAAACAGATGCCGATTTCATTTTCAACGGGCAATGTAACCAGGGTCGGCGTTGGGTAATAAAGGGATGAACGTTTCTTACAACAAGAAGAATTTGAATTTTCATATGACGGTGAGGGCATTTGTTTCAACATTTTCAGAGTACAAGAAGTATACAGGGTGTTTCACGAGTAAACAGACAAATGAAAACCGTGAATAGAGGGAATTGAGCTGTTTTCAGAATCATCCCATATACAGGGTGTCCCAAAACTAGTGAATCAAGCGTCACACCACGATAGAGTAAACCAAATATTATATTCTCGAATGACACCAACATTAGTTCAACGAAAATGTACCGTTTTTAAAATAATCAGGATTTTACTAAAATACCTAAAGCTGCCGATTTTCGAATTATTTTTCTAAATAACAGGGCCAGTTTGTGAAAAAGGATATCATTTTAAATTATATTGAACTAAGATTATAGTTTTATTTCCCTTAATTGAATTTATTCTGAGTAGTAAATCGATTACCTATGTAAATGTGAATTAAAAAAATTGTATTTTCTACATGATTTTTATTACTCAGAATAAACCCCTCTATAGGGGTGATAATATGGGAGAAAAACGTTATCCTCAATCACAAATTGGCCTTGTGATTGAAAAAATAGTTCGATAATCGGCAACTTTAGGTTAGGTTTTTTTTAGAAACGGTACATTTTCGCTCAACTAATGTTGGTGTCATTCGATAGTATTTGATCTACTCTATGGTGGTTTGACGTTTGATTCACTAGTTTTGGGACACCCTGCATATAGGTGCCTTCGGTTCTTCGGGGTTTCCTGAAATTTCTCGAATATCCGTTCGGCTATAACACTTGAAATTCTCGATCAAGTCGACTGAAAATTTATATTTATCCTTGAGCTGTTAATTTCATTGAAACAGAGCATTGAAAGTCGAAAAACACCAGGACCGGGCTCAGTGAGGCTTTATTTCACTCCAAACTCATAAAAACACCGTGTATGTAGTTTTTAATCATAATTTTAACTTTTTCGTTATCTGCATTATTATTGTCTCAAAATGAATTAATTATTGGGTTGCCCCACCTGTTGATCATGTTCTAGAAATAATTGTTTTGGTCAGACGCCTTTAAGGAATATAGCACTTCATGAAAATGTATTTAGAAATTCTTAATTGAATTTTTTTTTTAAGAATATTCTGTTGAATGTGTTCAACAATTGTATCATATTCGGTCTTCAAAATGGTCATTCACAATGATAAAATGTTTCAAAATTGATAATACCCAAATATAGATGGAAAAACTACGCTATCTTGACCCTAAAAATTAAAACTTGATCTTCAGAATGAATCCTTTTTTCTATGGACAACTAGTTGTGTGAATGAAAACAAAGAAAGAAATCGCGGCGTGTCAGATCTGGAGATCTAGCAGTCCAATGTTGGGGTCCTACCCTTCTAATGAAATGACCTGAAATACTGATAAATACTTTTGCTGTGCAAGAATATCATCAATGTTTCAAGAAAAAATTGTAATAAGACCAGACCAATCATTAGATTTCCATAGATCTAATAATGACTATAACGGAATCAGTGAAGAATTCGAAACTGCCTTTATCATACTTATTCCACGTCCCAATTATAACGTTCACTAAGAGACCAAATGAGATGAAAATCAATTCGGAAAATTACTTCAGGTCCACGTTGTCCATAAAAAGCGATTCATTCGGAAGATATCAAGTTATAATTATTATTTTCATGATGGCGTAGTTTTTTATTGCTATTTTTGTTCATTATCAATAATAAAGCTTATTTTCACTGTAAATGACTGAATAACCAAATATGCTATAAATATCAAAAACAAATGCGAGACATTTATTGAGAACGAAAAAAGTCAGTTGAACATTTCCAATTCCATTTTTAAATTTCCACATTTGATTGGCGATCATATTCATCACATGAATGTGAAGTCAATATGCAGCGCAGTTTTTTCAAGAGGCATTTCACCACCAAACAATTATTCATTGAAAATAATCCACCGATAGGGCATAACAAAGTTTCATTGATTTTGAGAAAATCAATGCAGATACCTGAAAAATTCTAAATTATGACGAAAAACTACAAACAGGGTGTTTTTCATGAGTTTAAATTTGAATATAGCCTCAATGAGTCCGGTCCTGTGTTCGTGAACTTTTAATGTTCTATTTTATTGAAACTTACAAGTTTAAGCGGATAATGAATTTTTAGCCGAATCCAACTGAAATATTTGGAGTTATAGCCGAACGAAAATTCGGACAATTTGAATAAACTCTTCTGTTTATCGGAAACGGAATAAGTACCTAACACACACATATGAGGTGTTTTTGAACTCAGCTCAACGCCCTCTATTCACGGTTTTCGTTTGTCCGTTTACTTGTGAAACATCCTGTGTACTGAAAAATTGCAAAAGACTCCTCGAGCAATTAAGAAATGTCATTAAATCAAGGAGTTTCTTTTGATCCGCTTTGATGAAAAATGTCAATATCCAGTTATTATTATTATTTGGGGTGCTTAATTGGAAAATGCGCATAAGAATAGGCTAAATGAACGAAACCGAAACGCTTCTACTTCTAAATCACCCATATGTATATTTATTATGGATGTATCGTTCTTCATAATCAAGGTACAGGGTTATATACTGAATCTGCCCATTTTTTTAAATTAATCATGATTTCTACCCCACACGTTTTTTCAATATTTGATTCGAATAGATATTGTTTATCCACATAAAATAAAAGAAGTCTTATTTCAAGTTGGGCCTCAATAAAATTAATGTGTAGATTTTGAGTCGAAACAACACAAAATTAATTATTTTATGTGCAAATTGGAGAGATCTGAAAAAATGAGCCGAAAAAATGAATTGCATAACATGAAAAATATTTTCAAATCACAAGAATTGTTAAAAATGGTAGGCATCAAGTTAGGATAGAAGAGTCTTGTTTGTTATTTATCTGGAAAACATGTACCGACCTGTATATTTAAAACTCAGAGATTGATATCCTCAATTTGTTCGCAATATTTATGAAACCCCCTGTATAAAGTTTTAGAGATGAGAAAGTGTGAAGGATCGATAGTTTAACAACGGATTTCACAAAACTTTGAGACTAAATCAACGATTTCACAGTAACTCAATTTCCAGAATTCCACTGAAACCTTTTTATTTCCGAATAGAAATAGAAACTGAGATTCATGGATTCGGAGTATATAGATAGATCATAATTTGATGAGAGAAATATTTATTCTCCGATCACGTTTTTTGAAACCAGATTAATCGAACCAATCCTAAAAAGCCAGTATTTTCGCTGAAATATCAATAATAGTTGAAAGATCCGGGACCTTCTAAAATCGATATTTCACATCGTAATATTGACGCCTCCGTGGCCGTGATGGCCTAGTTGCTCAATTCTATTCTAAAGCTACATTCACAATCAATTCACGGGCCGAAGTGCACTTCGGCACGGAAGCTTAGCAGATGGCGTTCTCCGTTACCATTCACAATGAAATTCAAGACCAAATTTCTTGCAAGTCGCAAACTATCACTTCGGCAAGGAATTTCGTGCCGGCTATAGATGATGCTGATGCTTATGTTTTGATCAGTTACATTTTTGATTCATTTGAGTATATGGTTCCAAGATTATTGCGAATGGTAAATTTCGTGCCGAAGTGCACTTCGGCCCGCGAATTGATTGTGAATGCAGCTTTACAGTAGTGATTCTTCAATATTTTTCTTAGTAACGATCGGGAGCGCCGATGGCCTCATACCAGGGTAATATGGGAGCTGCAAACAGACGACTTTTTTCGACCGAAAATGGAACTCAACACAACAATGGAACCATATTCCGAAATGAATTTCATTCAATAAAACCGTTTGTGAGATAGAATTAAAACTATAATTTTTTTATGGTTTTTCAACAGCTTGTATCTTTTAAACCGAGCCGATTCAGAAAGAATAGTACAGGAAAAAGTTTTTCTTCTGACCTTAAGAATCTACTGTTGAAATATTTTTACGAGTCAAAGACTTGCCCTGTATAGTTATGTGTTACACAATTGTCTCATATTATTTCTGTTGATTCGTGAAATTTCATTCACAATGGCAACTTCTAAAATATGTCCAACGCGATTAATGTCTAATCACTGAATCTGTTCATGTTCATGCGGTAACTGTCATAAGTCATATCCTAAACAGCAAAATTTTATATTATTAATGCATTTCATTGTTTTTATCTGAATGATATTTCTCGAAAACTTTCACGTTTCATATTCAATCATAAGATATTTCAGTCATGTTAATATGAATATGTACATTCAATTTTTCGCACTTTGTCTGATATCAAAAATTCATAAGAGAATAAGACCTTATATGGGACAACTTTGAGTGGTGCCACGTGGCACGTACCTACTGAAGCCTAATTAAAGTTCTTTCTAAAAAGCGAAAGAATTAATTATTCCAAATGAGGATAAATGAGTCCAGCCCTGGAATATTGAAATAATTCATATCTCGGAATGTATCAATAATAACCTACCAAGTTTCATAAAATTCCGTCGATAAGTTTGTCTTGAATGATGTAAATGATGTTGTCAGTATTTTCATGGATTCAGAGGCGGTTCTACGAGTGATTTAAGGGAGGGGGGAATATGCTTAGAATGAAGAATCAAATCATAAGTATTCTATGTTCTGATGGAATAAGTGATTGAAGGGGGGAAGCTTCGAAATTCTGTAGGGTATTTGTTGTATTTCTTTGTAAATGTAACTTAAAGGGGGGGGGGACATATACCCGCCTATAGTCTCTTCTCTACTCGCATATTGAACTGATGAGGCTGATACTAATGAAAATCCATAATTAAACTATAAACTAAATTACATGATTTTCACTAGGCTACGCATTCCAATAAAATTAATAAAAGTGATTGTATAAGACGTTATTTCACTCGTAAACGTACAGCGCCCACTTCCACTTTCTAATGGCAAAAACAGACGTAGGCAATGAAAAAGATACACTACATCCGTAAAACTGTGCGCTCTTTGTTTGTTTCCGGTACCCCGAAAATGTGTACTTAGGCCATAAAAATGCCGTGCAAACACTCAATCCACAAGGTCTTTCTAATGTCGAATGTGTTGTACCAATGGAGGCTACCCTCCATAGTTGTACCTATGTCTGTTCTTGCCATAAAAGAGAGTTGAAGTGCTGCCATGAACGTGAAGTTATAAAATTGACCTTTTCAGGCAGACTAATCGAACTCACGACCTGTCGATTACCGATCAAGCTCTTTTGACGGGTAATCAAGAGGTCGGGGGTTCAATTCCCGCCCGTCCAGAAACTTTTTTGTTTTCAGTAATTTGTCTGCACTCCATTAAATTGTCCTCTTATTTCCCTCACAGACATTAATTCCCTCATGGAATGAATGGAATTTCCATATCAACGTCAATAATATATTTACGGTTGAAGGGGGTGAAAAATTGTGGTGAAACGGGAGATGAAAAGCAAGAAAACAACATTTCAATTTGTCCGTCATAATTTTGCTTCAACTGATACTTTTTCAGAATCTTAAAATATATAACCTACCCGCATTCTCAGCCAAATGTCAACGCAGGGAAAAATCACCATGGAAATCATCAAATACCACCGTGATCTGATTACATAATTCATTCCTTACAACTGTGTGCACAATTACTATACTTCATACATTTTGGGGACGTTTTGCACCGTATAAGCTGTATAAGTTGTATAAGTCGTATAAAGTGTATAAGTTATACGCGTCCCCAAACTGTAGGATTGACATACATATATATATATATATATATATATATATATATATATATATATATATATATATATATATGTATGTATGTAAATCGTCAAGTCTGGGGTACTTTTCAGTCGCTAAATGGTCAGTTTGGAGACATTTGTCAACTTTGGGGTCGGCCCTCAAACTTTTCTCCTGGGAGTTGGTTAGTTTGGAGACCTGACCCCAAACTTTTTCAGAAATTGTTTAGATGATTAGTTTGGGGACGTGACTCCAAACTTCTTTAAAAAAATGTATATAAAATAAATTGTCGATAATAAATTCGTTTCGAGACAAGTGGAAGCATCTCTCCTGAGCGTATTGTTACAGTATTCACATTATTCTACAAAGTGAATCTGTTGAGCAATTTTGTACAGTTAAATGACTTCTTAAACGACCAAACTGAAAGAGTCTTCTAGATCAATTTACGCAACAGAAAAAGTTATGAAGTGCAGTAAAGTTCAATGACCAATAAAGATTTAATGATCAATAATAATGTACGAAATCAGATTGATAGGGTTCGTAAAGAAATTTATCCTATATCCACTTCAAGAAATTCATATTATGATGGTTTACATGGTTAACTTGATATTACCACAACAAAAATTCTTTTTTCTCTGAACATTTTGCTGATTCGTCAGTTATCGACAATTGAGGGTGAAATATACTGGAACCAGGGTACATGATACATCTTATTACTATCTGAAATATGTAGATGTTTCATTGTTCTCTCATTGCCAGGCAACAATTTTTCCAACTGATTTGCTCCTGACGAATAGGTGCAGAATATACCTAGAGGTATTTCCATCATTTAATAAATGAAATCCCAAAACTGGCCGAAACGATAAACGTCCTCAAACTTCACGATTCACACACATACAAAATTGTAGACCAAGATTCAAGGTTTCCACAATGAATTAATTGAATATAATAAATACTTTCACCATATATAGCATTATATTTTATAATTTATTGAAAAACACAAATATATTACGAATAAGTATAGTTATAACACGACCTAGAGATTAACATGACGGCCTCATTGTGAATGCTCTTATTCTCCAGAAATAAAACCTGTTTCTCACTTTCACAAATGAAATTCATTTGTAAAAATTTCGTTGTAAGATCACTGAAATATTTTTGTCCCAAACTGGCCATACCATAACGAAAAACGTCCTCAAATATTACGATTTAAACACATGTGAAGAAAATATCGCATGTTTCAGCGTTTCTCTGGTATAATTTGTACTGTTACGTGAGTTTTTATGTTTGAAGTTCGCGTTTTTTGTCATAATTGTGAAGATCAAATTCAATTCATAGAATTCCGTTATCGATCTAAGAAATCTGGATTGAAGGCTGAAAATGTTGTTTCTTTGATATTTGACGGCTATATCGACAATAGGTACTGCTTTGTATTTTTGTAAATTAAAGTTTAATATTCAGCAGAGAAACGCATTTGAGACTTCAATTCATCCTCACTGAATAGAAACTCATTTCAAACATATGTATATATTTGGAGTCCCTGATTATAGGGCCCAAACACTCAATTAATTAAATGAATTTTCAAGATGAGAATAAGGTTCTGTAAATTCGGTGTCTTATTCTTCAGATGATTATATGATACAAAGATACATACCATGGACTATGGGTTTCTTTCGCATTGTTCCTGAAATACAGGCTGTTGAAATTCAAAACAAAAACTGGTTTTTCGGAAATATTTTTAAAACCGTACACTGTTTTCATTCGAGTTTTGGTAGGTTATGAGTACGCATTAAAACACATTTTTTCAAATATCAAACTATTTCTTATATTCCTCAGAGGCGTCCGTACAGACTTATTTCCGAATTAAATTGACTTATTCCCTCTTGTTGTATCACAATAATTGTAGGAATTGAATAAACCTTATTATTATTATATTATTATTAAATTTGGTAAAAAATGGTACGCCAATGCTTTTTTTCAAATTTGAAATTATTTTCGTAATTATCCAATAATCCACAGTCAGAATGGTTTCTTGAGTTTTTTACCGGAAATAAATACTTTCTGAGATAAAAATAAAAGCAATTTCATCAGGAAATTCTGCAAATACTTATGTCATGTACTCCGACATTGGAGATAACTTCTGATATTACAATTTTTTGTATTTGAACACCCTGTATTTCAGAAACAATATCCATAGCGTCTTTGTAGCATAAAATCATCTGAGGAATAGGATCCCAAATTCACGGAACCTTATTCTGAAACACCCTGTATATTTCATTGAACTTATTAGTTCAATGATATATATTAATTAGGCCTCATCGTAAAAAAAATTTCTTTTTCTTCAAAAATAAACTTCATGTCTTACGTCCAGAAATAAAATTCATTTGTGAAATGTATTCTAACCGAAAATGGTTCATTTATAGTATATAATTGAGTGTAAAATGTTTTTTCTGTTGTAGACCTTTGACAAGATTTTTCAATCGCCGAAGGTGTCCCCAAAAATATAGAGCAATCACTTCCCTGCTGTATTACCAGTAATTGAATTTCCAAATTTATTTCCGAAAAATCTGAACGATTTATAAGTTTTCAATCACTTTTCATGGATCAGTTATGAAAAAAATTAAAAACAGTTCTTTTCAGGAACTTTGACTTCATTTGATATACACTTCCGGTACGATCGAAAGACTCAAGTCAACACAAATATTTCGGGAAAGAGGTGAATCTTTTTAACCTCTCTGTATAAAATAAGAAAAGATCCAATATATCTAAGTATACAGGGTAATTTCTTACCAATGACCCATCAGGCAGGTGGTAATAGGGGATCATATGAGTAGTCAGAAATGGGCACTCAAGCATCCAATTTCTGAGATACTTGGTGTTTTCTGACCATCAAAGTATATTTAAACCTCTATAATTTCCAAACTATTAAATATTTTTGTCTTTGAAGCCCGTTTACAACAGTCGAAAATTCTCTAGATAATTAGGTACTAGTGAATTCATGCACCGTGAATTCTCTGCAGTTACATACGTACTTTCAGTAGAATTCACTGTTCAGTTGCATACTTTCTGCAATCTTCTTGCCAAAATTCTCTAAAGAACTATTATAAACATTTTACGCCCATGTATCAAAACATAACTCTGTACGCGGAGAATTTTTTTCTGTCAGTTTCGTGAAGACAAGAAAAAATGCTATAGAAATCAATGATGAATTCGAAACTAACATATTCGTGCAGACGAAAAGAAATGATTCGGCAACAATGTATTCAATTAGCACATTTTTTTAATTGATTAGACACACGTTTCGGAAAATTCATTCATAGACGAACAATTCATATTTGAATTGAACTTCTAACGAACATATAGGAAATATGATAACTTATTTATGAAATTTCATCAGTGAGCTGCTTTGAAAAACCATGCATTTTTCATCTTTTTTCTATACATATAAAACTGATTTTCGTAACATTCGAGGGTTATACCGAAGATCAGCACATACTTCATCAAATCTCTGAAATAATTCAGCTCTAGTATTGATATTTTTCGGATGAATTAATTTTTTCAATGACCCTATAAAAATTATCCGAAGGGATAAAAGATGGTGCTGGCCTTCTTTTAGGACTTCCCCCACTTATCCTCCGATTTGGATACTCTGAATGATGGGAAATAATTCTTTCAGAAATATTTTTTCTCCTTTTCCGAATATGTTGATGATAAAAATGTGAATCAGACGGAGTGGTGTTTTTGATATCTGATCATCAAAACTAGGGCACAAAATCAGTCTTTAATATCGAAATAATTTTTCAACACCTGTTTCTAAAACATAGTTTTAAATATTATTGAAATCAGTCGATTATTTCGAGATTTGTAAAAAAAAACGAGATATTTTGTTTTTTTCAGATGGCTCTACTATAAACAGAATTTTTGTGCTATTCAGATTGATCATTGATTTCCATAGCATTTTTCATGTCTACGAAATTGATAATTGAAATTTTTTGACTCATATACAGAGGGATGTTTTACTACTAGAACGTAAAAAGTTTATGATCTTGTACGGTCCTGTTTTTTTTTATCGATTTCTGCTCTTGATTGTCTCAAAGATAAAATTTTACCAAATATCAAAATCAGCAGTTTCGAAACTGTCGGGGTTTCAATATAATGATTTTCAGGAAACACCCAGTATCTCAGAAACTAGTAGGCATAAAATATGATTGAGTGTCCATTTCTGACTTCTCATATTGTCCTCTATTATCCCCTTTCAATGGGTCATTGGTCAGAAATCACCCTGTATATACCCACCGAAGTTTTGCGTCTATAGAAATATCAAAAGTACGAAATATTCCTTTCTTGCTATTGAGTTTCAAAGTCTCATTTGAGTTTCATATCATTGTTATAGAAGATTTCCTGCTCAATATTGGGATATTTTGAATAGGTAAAAGTTAGCGAATTTCGTCATCAGGGAATTCCTACGGTTGTTGCTATGTGGATATATTTCATTGGTTAATTTCATAGAAAGCAGCGAACGGGGAAAAATATTCTAGAATTTTCGGCAGTTGATGAGCTTGTATATCCGAAATTTGTTCAGTTCGGGGTCAGTTCATGAAAAGGGGGAATACTTTGTCTGTATTCATTTAAGTACGGAAATTCTGATTTCAGAAGTTTTCTCTCACAAATATTTTACATCCATTCTGCAATCTGGTAATACCTATTGAGTCAATAATTGTCATCAAAAATTCCTGATCGCTTTAGATGGATGGATATCGCACCCTATGGATTGGATTTATATTCAATCGTTTGAAACACTTAATTAATGAAAAAAATGGCTAATTACGGTTGAGATCTTTTACGTAGAAACACTTTTCCAACCGGTGGAGGAGAAGTAGAATATTTCGATGATTCTGCCAGTTAAAATATATCGTTGTTAATGTTATATACGTATGCCCCTCGTAAAGTTTGGAAGCTTTATGCTTTATGTTATAGTATGAAGATCATGAGGACAATATTATCTTCAGAGTAGGTATCTCAACAATGGAACGGGTGGATTCAATGAGTTTTATTGAATTATGTCCATATAATTAGAATTTTTTCATTGAATTTATAGAGATTTACAATCTACTTTCAGAAGTATTAAGTAAATGTGTTGTATGTAGAGACCTTAGTCTTAGTCTTAGAAAGTATTGAACATCAATTCATAGTTAAGATTATCCAGTTAGGTCGTTTGGCCAGGTTCTTTTCAACCTCCGTGAGTTGAACGGATCTTCTGTCAGTTGGTCGATCAGTTGGTTAGCATGTCCTTCTAGCTTCTGATGATATTTTCTCGAGTAATTTTCTATTTCTGTGGCGACATATGGAACTCTTAAATCCTCATGGATGGTGTGGTTGGAGACATACCAAGGGGCATTAACCACTGAACGTAGTATTTTAGATTGGAGTCTTTGGATGATTTGAATATTTGATGGTTTTAACGCATTTATATCTAACGTCCATGATCTTCACATTAGATATTTATACTCATGAAAATCGTGAAGTTTGGAACCTTTTTGTTATGGTATGGTAAGTTTGGGGTCAGTGTTCCTCAACGATGGAAAAAACGGTTACAACGAGTTTTATCGACTCTTTTGATATATTCCGTCCAACATAAATTAATTCATATCGGGCGGCAGTGGAGGCCCTTAATCTTCCTATATTTATAACATATTCCTACCTACTTATGAGAATCGTAATGTTTCGAAAACTTTTTGTTATGGTAACAATAAAAATATTGTTACCTGTAAAAATACAGTATTTCAACAACAGAACGATTGGCTGCAGTAAATTTTATTGAATAATTTGATATTTCAGTTTCTCTTAATTAGCCCGACGGGAGGTTTTTCGACAGTCTTCTATTACTACTGAAGGATGAAAAATATTAATCCATCAGCCTCAAATTGATATTATTATTAGAAGTTTTCTATTATTAGTGTTTATGATTTGACATATTGATACTGTGATTTCATTGTTCAATTCATGTTTTTCAATATACTTGACACTTGACAGGTCAGTTTGTAAGTATGAGTTATATTGTAATTTGAGGAAACGATATATAACTTCCTAACTTAAATAGATTATTGTGGACTTATTGTGTGTTGATATTACAAATGTTGGTTTCTTTCCCTTTCAATCTTTTTCTATAGATGCAGTATTTGTACCATGGACTTTTTTCAGCGATGAAATACTGAAATATTCATTTAACTTGCTGCATAAAATAACCAGTTTGTCGGTTTGAATATTCAAATTCTCACGAATTGGAAAGATCTCAATCAATATTTCTGCCATGGATTTCAGTCATAGTAGATAGATAAGTTGAAGTGCTGTAATCCGGTGGCGAGCATGCTATCCCGGATTTACTGTTCTTTACTCAGTAGATAAGGTACGCCCACTAACCAACTATCATCTTTTATTTTGAGTAATTCGGCGAAATGTAATATCATGTGATATTTTGAATATTCTGCGTCTAAACTTTTTGATGCTTTATATAATTTTCACAGATTCATTGATTCCATTAGAAAATTCTCTAAAAAAATATGTTCAGTTTTTTTTTTTCAGTAATAATTGAAATGACTATTCCATAACGTTCTTGGTTTGAATCAGTTCAATGAAAATTCATAACATACATTATTTATACTCATGAAAATCGTAAAGATTGGAACCTTTTTGTTATGGTATGGTAAGTTTGGAGTCAGTAATATTCCAAGTGTTTCTCAACGATGGAAAAAAAGGTTACAACGAATTTTATCGACTCATTTGATATATTTCGTCCAACATGAATTAATTTATATCGAGCGGCAGTGGCGGCACTTCAATCTTCCTATATTTATAACATATTTATACCTACTTATGAGAATCGTAATGTTTTGAAAACTTTTTGTTATGGTTACAATAAAAATATTGTCACCTTTAAAATACAGTATTTCAACAACAGAACGATTGGCTGCAGTAAATTTTATTGAATAATTTGATAATTCAGTTTCTCATAATTAGCCCGAGGGGACGTTTTTCGACAGGAACTTTTTAGAAATTATTAGGTATCGCAGCGAGAAGCTCTATCGAGAACCTGGTTCTTTTGCTCTCGTTTTGCTGCAGTCTTCTATTACTACTGAAGGATGAAAAATATTAATCAATCAGCCTCAAATTGATATTATTATTAGAAGTTTTCTATTATTAGTGTTTATGATTTGACATATTGATACTGGGATTTCATTGTTCAATTCATGTTTTTCAATATACTTGACAGGTCAATTTGTAAGTATGAGTTATATTGTAATTTGAAGAAACCATATAACTTCTTAACTTGAATAGATTATTGTGGACTCATTGTGTGTTGATATTACGGATGTTGGTTTCTTTCCCTTTCAATCGTTTTTTATAGATGCAGCATTTGTACTATGGACTTTTTTCAGCAATGAACTACTGAAATATTCATTCAACTTGCTGCGTATAATAACCAGTTTGTCGGTTCGAATATTCAAATTCTCACGAATTGAAATGATCTTAATCAATATTTCTGCCATAGATTTCAGTCATAGTATATAGATAAGTTGAAGTGCTGTAATCCGTTGGTAAGCATGCTAACCGGGATTTACTGTTCTTTACTCAGTAGATAAGGTACGCTCACTGACCAACTAACATCTTGTATTTTGAGTAATTCGGCGGAATGAAATATCATGTGATATTTTGAATATTCTGCTTCTAAACTTTTTGATGCTTTATATAATTTTCACAGATTCATTGATTCCATTAGAAAATTCTCTAAAAAATATGTTCAGTTATTTTTTTTTTCAGTAATAATTGAAATGACTATTCCATATCATTCTCGGTTCAAATCAGTTCAATGAAAATTCATAACATAAATTCAACCTGTATATATGCAATAGCCCATACAATCAGACTCAATAGAGTCTGTTTATTACTCACCTGAGTGTTTTCAGATACAAAAAAATCTATGAAATTTCCATTTCGATAAATTGAACACATATCATTACACGAGTGAATTGAACACTTTGTGCAAACGGAACGTGAAGATCCTGAAATAATGAATCAACAGAATTCAAGCAAATATTGAAAATAAACGTGTTTAATAACGATTGATTTTTCATTGTTTGTGATTTTTCTGACTCTATTCACGGAATAACACATATGTATACCATAATATCAGAAAAAAAATCAAATATAAGGATGACCCCAAACTTGAAAAAATGTTTTTTTTCTGGTTTTCTCCGGTCCAATAGGTCATATATACGAATGTATAGTAATGTATACAAAAAAAATGCCACCTTAAAAATGTCCCCAAACATGACGATTTACATATATATATATATATATATATATATATATATATATATATATATATATATATATATATATATATATATATATGAACCCGTAGTGCGTTGTTACCTCCGTTAAGTTCATTGGGCGACCTGACCTCCGGGTGAAGGAGTTATATAATTGGAATAATTTTTGCTTATATATGTAGAGGGGAAGGTAAATAGCAGGGGTACCTAAAGAGGGGAAAAGATTTTTATCGAAAAATTTTTCTTCGAACGAATCAGACCTTACTACCTCCGCATATATTTCTTATTAGTAGTGCGCTCTCACCTCCCGCAACGTTGTCAGATTTTAGGAGGACAGAAAGTAAGACAGCTCGAATTCTACTCATATATAGAATACAGCTGCTCTTCCGATTCATTCACACATATTGAAACCTGTAAATAGTTCGAGAACGATACTAGATAATATCAATAAACTTCATACGCTGATAATTGATTGATAAGGTTCGTGATCTCGGTGTAAATGAATTTGGACAGTTTTGAATAAATATGCTTATGACTACGATACTTCGTCCGATAGGGGAGTTTAATACTATATAGGTCCCAAAATGAATGATTCATGAAAATGAAATTTTTCGTGACATATAGGATCAATTCAAAAGACAATTTTACCGAATTTGTTCTGGTATGAAATAGTAGTCTAATTTTTGGGCATTATATTCACGACATTAGGAACTCCATATAAATGTTTTTCCTGAATGAATCAATAAATATATACGTTTTACTTTCAGCTTCTACACTTCATTCACTTTCATTTTAGCACTGGATTGGCAATGGAAATTGGATACTTTTCACTCTGTATGGTACGAAAATGTTGTCGAAACATTTTTGAGTTTTAAATCAGTGCTACGTAGTCCGTTCTACGTGAGTCTCTCAGTAATTACGTATTTCATCACTTCGAAAAATATTGAGTCGTAAATATGTAACGAACATAATTGACGTTTATACAAACTGATTGAAGACATACCAAATCTATTTATTTATATGGAAAATACAAGTGATCAGTAGCTTGAGGAGAGTTACTGTTGTTTATCTTCTTTGGCTGGAGGTTGAAGACGTTACATCACTTGTAGAATTCAAAAAATCAACCCGAAGATGAAATGCATTTGATGCAGTGTTAGCATTGAGTTGAATAATCAAAGGTGGTAGGGAATGGGTATCTCTTGAAGAAATGAACGGATAATTACAAAAATGTTGAATTCTTCAACAAAAATCATCTCGCGTGAATAGTAGTCAAAATAATTAAAAGAAGTTTGAAGCAAGAGGGGCTTCACCTCACAAAACAACTGGCTCGTATTCATGTCTGTTTATTTTCTATACATTGATATAATGATAATAATTATACAGGGTGTGGCGTAATGAATGGATAATATGGATCCTGCGGGTAGAGGACTCTATGGCGGTTCGGATAAATATATTTTACGTTTGGTAAAAGTGCCTTGGTTTTCGAGATATTATTATATAAATAATAATAATATCTGGATATTGACATTTTCCATCATAGCGGATCAAAAGAAACTCCTCGATTTAATGGCATTTCTTAATTGCTCGAGGTGTCTTTTGCGATTTTTCAGTACACAGGGTGTTTCACAAGTAAACGGACAAACGAAAACCGTGAATAGAGGGCATTGAGCTGAGTTCAAAAACACCTCATATGTGTGTCTTGTGCATTCCGTTTCCGATATACAAAGGAGTTTATTCAAATTTCCCGAATTTTCGTTCAGCTATAACTCCAAATAATTCAGTTGTATTCGGCTAAAAACTCATTATCCGCTTGAGCTTGTAAGTTTCAATAAAACAGAACATTAAAAGTTGACGAACACAGGACCGGACTCATTGAGGCTATATTCAAACTTAAACTCATGCAAAACACTCTGTTTGTAATTTTTTTCGTCATAATTTTGAATTTTTCAGGTATCTGCATAGATTTTCTCAAAATCAATGAAATTTTGGTATGCTTAATCAGTGGATAATTTTTAATGAATAATTATTTGGTGGTGAAAGGCCTCTAGAAAAAACAGCGCTGCATATTGACTTTTACTTCACAATAATTAATGGTATGAATATGATCGCCAATCAGATGTGGAAATCTAAAAATGGAATTTGAAATGTTCAACTGAATTTTTTCGTTTTTGATATTTTAGCATATCTGATTATTCAGATAAATCATTCACAGTGATAATAAGCTTTATTATTGATAATGAATAAAAATAGCAATAAAAAAACTACGCTATCATGAAAATAATAATTATAACTTGATATCTTCCGAATGAATCGCTTTTTATGGAATTGATTTTCACCTCATTTGGTCTTTTAGTGAAGGTAATGATTGGCACTTCGAATAAGTATGATAAATGCACTTTCGAATTCTTCACTTATTCCGTTATATTCATTATTGGATCTATGGAAATCTATGGATTGGTCTGGTTTTATTACAATTTGTTATTGAAACATTGATGATATTCATGCACCAGCAAAAGTATTTATCAGTATTGCAGGTCATTTCATTTGAAGGGTAGGACCCCAACATTGGACTGCTAGATCTCCAGATCTGACACCCCGCGATTTCTTTCTTTGTTTTCATTCACACAACTAGTTGTCCATAGAAAAATAGATTAATTCTGAAGATCAAGTTTTAATATTTAGTTTCAAGATAGCGTAGTTCTTCCATCCATATTTGTGCATTATAATTTTGAAACATTTCATCATTGTGAATGACTATTTTGAAGACCAAATATGGTATAATTGTTGAACACATTCATTTCATTTCTTTGAAAAAAATCAATTAAGAATTTCTATTTTTCATGAAGTGCTCTATTCCTTAGAGGCGTCTGACCAAAACAATTTTTTCTAGAACATGATCAACAGGTGGGGCAACCCAAAAATCAATTCATTTTGAGACAATAATAATGCAGATAACAAAAAAGTTCAAATTATTATTAAAAAACTACATACACGGTGTTTTTATGAGTTTGAACTTAAGTAAAGCCTCACTGAGCCCGGTCCTGATTTTTGTCGAATTTAAATGCTCTGTTTCAATGAAATTAACAACACAAGGCTAAATATAAATTTTCAGTCGACTTGATAGAGAATTTCAGGAGTTAGGTATAGCCGAACGGAAATTCGAGAAATTTCAAAAAACACTGAAGAAACCTATATATAGGGTGCCCCAAAACTATCGAAACAAACGTCACACCACGATAGAGTAGATCAAATATAATACTATCGAATGACACCAACATTAGTTGAGCGAAAATGTACGGTTTCTGAGTTCTGTGATTAAGGATAGCGTTTTTCTCCCATATTATCACCCCTGTTTAATCTGAGTATTAAAAATCATGTAGAAAAAACAATTGTTTCAATTAACATCAACTTAGGTGGAGACTTAGGTTATGGTTATCGATTAACTACTTAAAATAATTTCAATTAGGGGAGATAAAACAATAATCTTAGTTCAATATAATTTAAAATCGATATCCTTCTTCACAAACTGGCCCTGTTATTAAGAAAAATAGTTCGAAAATCGGAAACTTTAGGTATTTTAATAAAATTCTGATTATTTTGGAAACGGTACGTTTTCGTTGAACTAATGTTGGTGTCATTCGATAATATTTGGTTTACTCTATCGTGGTGTGACGTTTGATTCACTAGTTTTGGGACACCCTGTATATGGGGTGATTTTGAACTCAGCGCAATGCCCTCTATTCAAGGTTTTCATTTGTCTGTTTACTCGTGAAACACCCTGTATACTCCTTGTACTCTGAAAATTTTGAAACAAATGCCCTCACCCTCATATGAAAATTCAAATTCTTCTTGTTGTGAGAAATGAGAAATGTCATCCAGAGACTCTGGTTCATCCCCCCGACCCTGGTTACCTTGCCCGTTGAAAATGAAATCGGCATCTGTTTACTGCAAAACACGTGTTAATACTGATACGAAAGGTTCAAAATTTTCTACCTGATTCGAGCTTTTTAGGAAAGAATTGCTCAAGATGAGATCGAGTAACATTTCGTTTTGCGTTTTATATTGGATAAAATTGAATTTATGCTATGGATGATTCGAGAATTATTGATGTCCAGAATGCTCCAGAATGATAAAAATTTTCAGATTTCATTGAAACTCTTGCGAAAACTGTCTCGTATATTGTCAAGTTTAGAATCCATTCAGAACTTTGAAGTTCGACAAATAATGATGTAAATAATTCAATATTATATTTGCATTTGCCTCAAGACTCGAAACTTTTCGAGAAACGATTTATTTAATGATTTGATGACGAATAAATCAAAAAATTATGTGTGTTGATATTATATTTTCATTCATTGAAGAATATTTAGAATGATGAAGTTCAACAAATGATACGAACAAGATACTTATTCAATTAACCTCATGATCCGAAACATTTCAGAATTTATTTCGTGTTTAGATAATCCGCTGCATATCGTTTTTCACAATACGACTGTCAATTTAGGACCAATTATAGAACGATTTAATTAATAGATCGATAGCTTTCGAAAATGTTGGTCAGTCTATGAACTGACAACTCATTTTGACAAATGACGGATTTCAGTATCCGACTGCTATATAGTATGATGAGAGTTCAAAAAAATTTGTATGGACTATACAGAATTTAGATGGTTGATATTCCGCGTCGCTAACAGTCAATCAAATTTCCTTCAGCGTAGTTGTTGTTTTGAAGAAAAAGTAGTAGATTCTCGCAAAATCCGAAACTCTACATGTATAGCAGTTGTTCAGTTCGGGATTAAAGTTTATCCTAGATTGATTTTGACATTTCAGTTCAGTTCTGTCAGATCAATCTACGATCATCTTAAATCTCGGCCTCATCCTGAACTGAACAACCGGGCCTTATAATAATAGCAACGTAGCATTCATTAAGTCGGTATATTAGTGGAATAATACTAATTTTTTATAGCGGAGAATAATGGTTTTCAGCCTCGGTAGGTATTCACGAATTTCATTTTATTATGTTTTTTTAAGGTGAATCGGCCCGAAATCTTGGATCCCCCGACCTGCTAGTTTCGTATACTTCTATGACAATAGCATAATAACTCAAATTTCAACATTTTCACAGAAATTTTGAATTTAAGGGAGAGACATTGAAAAAATCGATAGCAATTTACCGCCTAAACTACGAGCTTGCCGAAGTTGAAACTGGTAACAATCTACTCAGTGCTTCATAATATGTATAGTTTTATGACTCAGTGTTTTTTAGAACCTGTAAAAAAAAATTAAAAACTGTAAACTCGTCATCGCCTTCCAAAGGCTGTATCTTGGAGGGGCTGTCGATTTGGAAAATTCACAGGAAATAATCCCGCTTATTTTCATTAAGGAATCATCTCCCTTATTCCTTCGCATTTGTTTACAGAATATAGGTATATTTTATCTATGTACCTTTTTATTTTAGATAGTAGAAGTTTAATCAATATGTGTTATTTTCGAAGACCAAAACAAAAATTTCAATTGCACATGATTTGTTACTTTTAAGAATCATCATCTATTTTGAATAATAAAACTGCATGCGAAAATACTTAGATTAACTTTTGTCTTCCTCCTTTCATCATGCGTCCATCATAGTGTCCGCTGTTCATCATAGCTTCTGGGAATTTACCAATCAATCATCTGTATTTCAATCATATGTATCCGAGTATGTATCTATATTATTAACTTCATTTTGAAGATTCATTATATCATTATGGCTTCATGTAACATGCAAGGACCATTCATTGTGGCTTCAGGCGAATTATGACTTCAGTATATGTGAAGCCATAATGTAATTCACGTTTTCCGCTCAATGAAGCTACCGATTTGATTCTGGTTTACGTGATTCGAAGCACTGAGTGATGTGGAAGAACCTTGAATACAGATCTCTGCTTAAATTGTAAAGATGACATCACTATTACGAAATGAAAATTTCTTCTCGTGAAGCCCTAATGGTCGGAGAATGGTAAATATTGTATATTTTAGTTTGAGACATTGCAACCGGGGGCGTGACTGTAATATACATGTCCTGTATATTGTAAACTACACCTTGTACTTTATGGACTCAGAGATGTGGCAACATCTCCTTCCCGTTGTTATCCATAGTGAATAGAGAGAAATCTCATCCAGCGGTTGAATTTCGAATATCTCTTGGGGATGCAGAATTCTTATTGCGCGTCAGAGTTAGGTACTCATCTAGTGGTCTTTCAAAGCTTCTATGAAGGAAAACGTCATATATGGATGTTAATATTCTAATCAGTGATGAAAATTCGTGGTTCAATTTTTTATCAGTCAAACGCATATTCTAGTTGAATACTGAAGAATAACTGATATGTTAATTCAGCCCAAATGCTTTCTCAAGCCGAAACCATGTGATAGGCCAAAATATAATGGCTTCCAGAATTTTTTTTAGGTGTTAATAATATAATAATAATAATAATAATAAACTCCTTTATTTCAGATTTTACATATAATTTCTTATATATAAGAAAGTGAAATGACGTCAAATTAGTGACCAAGAAACTAAATAATATTATCCGAAAGAAAATAATCCGATAAATTATATGGTTCCAATTGAACCAGCAACCTCTTAATGGATTTCTTAAATTTACCCACATTATAACATCCCTTGAGACTATTTGGTAATCTATTAAACATTTTCACACATGCATAATATGGACCCTTTTCTATTATAGTTAATCTATGATGTGGAAAAATGAGATCTAAACTTCTTGTGTTATAATTATGATCACCACATGCGATGAACATATTCCTATTCTTAAAGACAAACATCAAACTCTCATATATGTACAAACCAAATACAGTCAATATTCCCATGCTCCTAAATTTGCCTCTACACGATTCTCTATAATTCATTTTCAAAATGTTCCTAATGATCCTCTTCTGGACTACAAATATTGACGTAATTTTGCAGTTCCCTCCCCAAAAAATAATTCCGTATCTCAAAATTGACTCGACATTAGCAAAATAAATAATCTTCAATGTATTTTCATTTATGTAGTGGGCTAAAGTCTTAATTCCGTATCCCACACTGGATAACTTCAAACAAGTCTTCTCTATGTGTTCTTCCCAATTAAGAAACTCATCAACATGTACACCCAGGAATTTTGTGTCCGATACAATTTTAACTTCCCGATTTACTAGGTTAATATAAGCTGGAACAGAATATTGTGACTGCCTCGTCCGAAACAACATTAGACTTGTTTTGGATTCATTTATCATCAATCCATTCATAGAAAACCAAACGTTCAATATGCAAAACTTATCTTTAGTTTTCTCTATAATTTGTTCCATATTATTTCCTCCAATTAAAACGTTAGTATCATCTACAAAGTTTGTAATTGAGCTATCATGAACTGTCAAAGGAAGATCATTTATGTAAATGATAAACAAAACTGGACCGGCAATACTGCCTTGTCCAACACCAAAATCTATAGAACAAATGTCTGATTTTACCCTATCCTTTCCATTGCTGACAACAACTTGTTGATTTCTATTTGATAAAAATGATCTTACCCAATCATTAGCTTTACCTCGTATGCCATATTCCTCCAGTTTTTTCAACAGAATTTCGTGATTAACACAGTCAAAAGCTTTACTTAGATCAATGAAAAGTCCCAAGACTAAATCTTTGTTTTCTAAATGATTCAATATTGCATTAACAAACTGATAAATAGCTGTGTTAGTTGATCAACCCTTTAAATATCCATGTTGAAACTGAGCAAATAATTTATTTTCATTCATGAAACAGAGCAACCTTGAAGTCAACACTAATTCAAAAATTTTGGAGAAAGCTGGTAATAAGCTAATCGGTCTAAAGTTGTTCAAATCATTTGGGTCTCCTTTCTTGAATATAGGTTTTATCAAAGCAAATTTTAGCTGGTCAGGAAATATTGAGTATTTCATAGAGTTATTTATGATGTAGCAGAGTACGTCCGATAGTGTCCCGATCGAGGCCTTCACAATATTTACAGGTATTTCATCATAACCACTACAATATTTACTTTTTAAATGCAGAGATAATTCTACCAGTTCAACTGCGCTAACAGGCCTAAGGAACATAGACCTATCCTGTTCTGGAATTTGACATTTGAAAGTTTTACTACATTGAACATTAGTTAAATTCTTTATAACTTCTGTTCTGATGATTCGAAGAAAATCAGGAGCTTCTTTACATTAACTGAAAAAAAAATGAAATGCTTGAATTGCAAACTTATTTCCAAAATTAATAAAATTGTTTTTCGCTTCATATAAAAAATTTTAATCTGATGGAAAAAACAACTTTCCATAAAAAACAAAAACCTGTTCTTTTCATTTCATAATGAACTTGCAATTCAAATGTCGTCGAAGTTAGTAACAAGACCTTCGAAATAAAAGAATTTTACCAACGACATAGAGCTCAGGAAGATATTCCTAAAAAATGTTGCAATGAAATGAGTTTAATATAGCAAATACCTAGTTGGTTTAGTTGGTTTTAGTAAAACACAACTACATAATAATTTTCCCACATATGATCCCGACCTCGAATGATATAATAGTTATTTTCCTATCAAGTGCGGAAAGTGATACTTGCCCGCACGAAACTGCCGTTGCCCGAACGATGCGAAGCAGAGTTCGGGTAAGCAGTTGAGTGCGGGCAAGACACTTTCCGCAAGAGTTAGGAACAATATTTTTTCTACAAGCGCTTGAAATATATAAATATATCAATTGCACGATACAGATCATATCTCATTTGATTAATTCATATAAAATGACAGACGTAATTCTGCATGTCGTTACCATGGGTTACTCATCGTTGACGTTCGGTGCATAGAGACATTATTATTATTATTATTATTATTTGACAGATGAGAGTTGAGGCCATGCCTATAAACTCACAAAAAATTTAACATATAAGAAAAAAAGTGCTCGATTATACAATAAGAGATAAATTCCAAAACAAAAATACAAAGTGAGCAGTCCTTCAAAATCATCCACGAAGAAGCCAACCATCGTAGTTGTTCTTGAATGAATTCACAGATGACGACCCAACCACAGATGAAGGCAACGAGTTCCACACACTAAACACCCGATTCGACAAGAAGTGCTGCCTCTGAACCGTCCTGAAGTTCTCTCTTCTCAGTTTTAAACAGTGACCTCGCAAACGGCAATCCGTATTCATCGTGAACAAGCGACGCAAGCTCACACCAAAGAGATCGTGCAAAGCACGGAAAGTTGTTAAAAGGTCACCACGAGTTCTCCGGTCGGCGAACCTAGGCAGGCTCATTATGGATAGTCTTTCATCATAAGAAGGGAGCGAGATTCCGTAGGGAATACGCGTGGCACGACGCTGGAGGTTTTCGAGCAGGGACATATCGCGAGACAGAACCGGACACCACACAGGACCAGCGAACTCGAGGATGGGTCGCACATAAGTTCGGTAAACCAGCGCACATGTACGTGGGTCACACTTGCCAAATGACTTCTGCAGCAGAAACAAGGATCTTTTGGCCCTGCTTACAGTCTGAGAGATGTGCTCAGACCAACTCAAAGTATCCGTCACTATTACACCAAGATCACTATGGCTGCTTGAAACAGGAATGGGGATACCATTAAGTAAGTATTGATATCGCGGATTCCGAGCACCCATGTGTCCGAGCACCACTGTTGAGCGGCAGCTGCCAGTCCTGGCACCACCTCGAGATAGAGTCAAGATCGTCCTGAATAATGCCGGCACTAGTGGGATTACCAAATAATTTGGTGTCATCTGCAAATTGGGAGATATTCGAGACAACGCAGGAGGGCAAGTCGGATATATACAACAGAAACAAAAGTGGACCCAAAACAGACCCCTGGGGGACTCCACTCAAAACATCTCTGGGAGAAGAAAAAGAATCCCCAACACGAACCTTAAAAGATCGGTTTGAAAGAAATGCCTCAATCCAAGAAAGCAGGCGCCCACGAATGCCAAAGTGCTCAAGTTTGTATAGGAGGCGTCTGTGGGGCACACGATCGAATGCCCGAGAAAAGTCAAGGTAAATCACATCAACAGGATTACCCCTGTCGAGGGACATCGACCAGGCATCAACACAGTCGAGCAGATTAGTGATCACCGAGCGACCCGGCAGAAAACCATGTTGGCATCGGGGGATAAGGTTATGGCCCAGCGCAAACTGCAGCACCTGTCCATGGATAACTCTTTCGCAAACCTTCGCAACAATTGGTACCAGGCTGATAGGACGGTAGTTAGCTGCACAACGCTTGTTTCCCTTCTTGAAAATAGGTGTCACACGTGCACTTCTCCAGTCAGACGGCAGCGATGAAGTCGCAAATGAGCGGGCAAATATAAGAGAAAGAGGCAGCGAAATGGAGTGGGCACACTCTTTCAGAAGTCTGGATGAGATTCCATCGGAACCAGGTGAGGAGTCAACTTTGAGAGCAGACAAATGGGTCTCCACGATGGATGGAGAGAAAATTACATCACTAAGTTCAGCGGATAAGCGAGGATTAATCATCCTAGGTAGTTGGCCAGTTTCATGCGTGAAAGATGCCGCAAAGGAATCAGCTAAAACGTTAGCAGACTCTTCCGGACCTGAACACAGTTTGTTGTTCTGGTCGTAGACCAATGGAGTATCCACTTTAGAGTTCAAAGTTGATCTGACATATTTAAAAAATTTCTTGCGGTCTTTAGATCTTGCTATTTTAAGTTCGTACTCCCTTTTGGCATTTTTTATTGTGGCTGATAGGTAACTAGAAAATGCTCGGTGAGCATCATAATCCCTTCGTTTTCTGCCACGAACATACCTCCGCCAGATTGACCTCTTATGACGAATCTGCCTGAGGATTTCGGCATTGATCCAAGGTTTAGTTGGAATGAAAGAAACATCCTTCGTGACGGTGCAGCGGTCATACAAACCCAGTAAAGTCTCAGCAAAAGAGTTCCACATCACCTCCACATCAGCAGCAGGTTGCAGCAAACTCACCCAGTCAACTCCTTCGGCCAAACTGACAAGTTTTTCGTAGTCAGTGATCTTGATTGACTTGGTAGCTATATTATTTGCGGAAGGAAATTTAAGTAGTAAAGTTGACCGAATCACAACATGGTCGGATTTCCCGAATGGGGGATGCTGTTCGATGTTGGACACAATGTCGGTATCATTAACGAGAATCAAATCCAAGAGGGAAGGAGACTGTGTACCTCTGAAACGAGTTGGAAAGTCGACCAATTGTGTGAGATCACTATCACGGATCATGTCCGCAAAAACAGCTGATGCACTGTTATAGATTTTTGATGATAAGGGCCAAACTACATCCGGCATGTTAAAATCACCAGCTATGTAGAGGTTCTTCTTTTTAGCTGAAAGATTTGCGAGCAAAGCGGCGAGTGGTCCATCAGAAACAGAGGGACGGGGACGATAGATGCAACCAATCGAGAAACAGCAGGAATTGCCCTTGAAGAGATCAATGAACAAAGAGTCGATTCCTGGAAAATTGGGACTCGAATGCTGGACAGAGAATGAATTGTGGATTTGGCTGGACACATAAATGCACACACCACCGTAGCCCACAGTTGTTATGCTGTCACTTCTGTAAATAGAGTAGCCTGGCAAAGTGACCAAGTCATCCGGAATGTCGGGACGGAGCCAAGATTCAGCCACAAGTACAAAAGTGGGGCGATAGGATGCAACAAAAGCCAGAAGCTCGAGATATTTTGAGGATAAAGACTGAGCATTTGTATAAACGATTGACCACTCGCATGTTTCATCTAATTTTTTGACCGCGCAGTATGATCTGTTTTGGTAATGGTAGGAGTGCCAGAAATATATTTGATGTCAATGCCAGACTCTCCTGCACCTCTTCTGCGTCTGAGCTCTTCGCGCAAGCTGTCGAGCTCTCTAACCTGCAGAGGCGTTTTGTCATCCGAAATGATGATTCTATGATAATCTGGTACACTTTTCATCAGTGCTTTATTCCTAAGAATTTTGTTAACAATCACTGAGTTAGAAAAGGAAACCTTGAGAATTCTTGGACGATCAGTAGAAGATTTACCGATCCTCGCAACTGAAACGCACTGATTACTAGCATCTGGCAACACACAATCGAGTATACTTGAAACTGAAGACAGGTCTTCCTCAGCGCCAGTCTCAGGAACCCCACGGATAAGGATATTATGTGATCTCCGCAGACGGTCAAGTAATTCAGATGGTTGTAGACTAGGGGTGGTCCGGTTGTTAGTTAGAATCCCCTGCTGCAAGGACTCAACCTTCGACAATCTGTGACTCGCAGAATCCACCACAACTTTGAGTGAGTTCTGACATGATAGAATTTAATTTATTCTATAAGATTTGCGTGCGGGAAAAACCCCTGCTAATCCATTCCCGCACGCAAATGCGTGCGGGAAAGAAATAGCAGGCGTTTTTCCCGCACGTTTTGGAAAAGTGACTCTTTGCAACTTGAAATGCGTGCGGGAAAAAGGTTGAACGCGCACGCTTGTAGAAAAAATTATTTATTAGCATAGTAGTCTATCAGCATACTGCAAAAGTATTATCATTTGGTGAGTAAATATTGAAAAAAATCCCAAATGAAGATTCAGTTTATTCAAACAATAATATGAAGTCAAGGATAACAGAATAAAAGTAGGTTATACATAGTGTTTGTTCATGAAAATTTTGAGTCAGTATAAAAACCAACATATTCTCAACCTTAGGAAGTCTTTATTTACAGCTCATGAGAATAAACGTTGTGATATCGTCACAAACTCGATTATCTGCTAAATTACATCAAAAGTCAACGATTTGAAAATTTTTACAGTCGAATTTCAAGATTGTATCAATATTCTCTAAAAGCCCTTATTATAATTCGATATTCAATCTTAATCTTACTCTATATCAGTATTATTATTTGGTAATGAAAAATAGTAGGTAAAGCTAGGGTTTTTAGCGTATATGGAAAACTCGGTCAACCGTTTTCAACATCTCTTCACTTAATTTGATGAAAAATAGTAAGTTTGATCAATATTGATATTATTGATGATAATTAATAAGAATGAAGGCTTTTAGAGTAATGGAAAACTCTGTCATATTGGAATACTTGTGGCGTTTTTTCACTCCTGATGAGAGTCTTCAATTCTCTTATTTTTTTTTCGTGTTGAGTAATACTGAATAATGATTCTACTATGGCCTTAAATTTAGAGCCAGCTCGTCCAGCATGGAAGAAAATTACACTAAAAATAAAATTCATTTAATATGTTTCATTTAGATAATAAGGTTTATAACAGATGTTCGAATTGTTTTCCTCAGCCGCAATGCAAGCTTGATATCTCCTTAAGAGGGGTCAACACCGTTCTAGTGGTCAGTTCAAAAAGAAAAAATGAATATCTCACGTCAGAAACTGCTAATTTATATGGGGTATTCATTATAATTCAATTCAATCAGTTCGTCACCTAGAAAATTCAGAAATTTTTTTATTCGTCAAACGGAAAAAAATTTTTTTTTTTTTTTGAAGAACAAATATTCATTCATGTTATTAACTTTCCGATGTGGAATTATCTCTTCTATGAAATTCCACATGAAAAAATTTCTCAAAAATTCTCGCCATTGGCTACAATCCGTATCCTGGTGAAATTGAAAAAAGACGTTCGTCTTTTCGACGAAAGTGGAAACTATTGTAATATTCGTAACTTCTACTGATCGTTTAAATGTTCTGGAAAAACCCCACATTCTGGTAGTCTTTCCCCCTTTACGCCTTATACGGATGGCGAGGAATTCCCGTGGTATAAACTCCTCTATAAGATCGTGTTATCAAACGTTTGTTTCTTCCATTGTTAACAAATTCAGCTGCCTCCATTTATCTGTGCAGTAACTCAGATATTTTCTATTGGCTAAATAAACCTTTACTTTCTCCGCTCCCAATAAGATAAATCTTGCAGATTTGAATCTGGTGAACGAGATAGTAACCAATCGCTAGAGTATACCTCATCAAGATACTTTCTAACTGCCACTCGTGCAAGTTATGCGTGCTCAGGTAACCATATTTTTCCAATGTGGACTCATCTGTCCATAAATTTTTCTCTGCAAATCACGGATTTTCCTGATGCTGTTGTTCGACAAAAGCTACACTGGGTTGATGGTTCCGGGACAGCAAACATTTGTAGTCGCGCGCGTACTCGAATCTAATTTAATTGCGTCATTCTCAGTCTCGCTCCCACATCGTAAAATACTTCTTTCTGTTCAACTCAAACTACAATAAGCCCCAAAGAAGGCCTTGGGCACACAAGAATTATTTTCAAATAACTAAGAAAAATGTCTTGCAAAGAATCAAATCGTCCACTATTCAAGGAATGATCTAGTATTTTTTCAAGAAGAGTCAGATGGTCGATGAATCGATCTCCTGGTTACAGCTTGCTGTCGACATCTGGGACACCCTGTATATATAGTGCTTACTTTATTATGACTATCATTTTTAACAAAAATCGTCCAAAATTGAATAAACAACCCCTTCATGGTGGAAGCTATGCCAGAATTTGATTTCGTTGAATTTGCAGCCCTCGCAAAACTCTTTAGATACAATCAAACTTCAAATCACAAAAGCAACATGGATCCGAATAAGAAGAAGAAACCACATATAATACCTACCAACCGCACTAGCATTTGGAGATATCGATAATCGATAACGAACTCAACTAGACACGTGAATATTCAATTCGAACTGGAAACGAAGCTGTAAAATGTACCTCATAATTGTCGGAATAGCAATCTCTCTGGCAACGCTGTGAGGGAATTAAACGCCATTTACATGAGTCCATAATGTTATCTTCTTGTACAAAAAGCGTATATTTGACGCCACAATGTTATGAATTTATACTGAAGCCATAACATACGCCAGATGTTGAAAATTCGTATATTCATTTTTCATCGTACGCTATTCTTCGTAGACAGGGAGTGTAATTGGTCGTTATGGTTGAATATACACGAATCAAAACCGACATAGGTCGTCTCTTTCAAGGTGACGCCATAATGGTTGGTCTATGGTCTGAAGCCATAATGTTCGGAGATGTAAATATATATATATATATATATATATATATATATATATATATATATATATATTTTTTTTTTTTTTTTTTCCTTCACCATCTCTATGGGTTTTATCTAACTTTGATCGGACAAAGAAATTGTCAAAATCAAAATAGTGTTCAGAATCCTTGTAGGAATTTTCTAACGATTCGGGTGGTATACAGGATGACTTGCTTTTGGGAAGCAGAAATGACATCAGGTTCCAGGCGTAATCTCTTAGTGTTCTCCAGTAGATGTGTCTCCACCAAGCCATTCACCGATATGATCATCGGGAGAATGCTGATCGTCCTCAAATTGTAGAGTTCACGCAGCTGAAATGCCAAGTCGCCGTATTTGGTAATCTTCTCCGTGTATGCTTTCGCAATGTTATCGTCCGCCGGGATCGTGAACTCTATGAGCATACATGTTTTTTGTTCGGTGTCGAAGAGCGCGATATCAGGTCTGTTATGCATCACCGCTCGATCCGTCACTAAAGTGGAGTCCCAATATAGTCTGTAGCGTGCATTCTGTTATATATATATATATATATATATATATATATATATATATATATATATATATATATATATAGTTATAAAGTGTTAATACCACCTCCAAAATAGTAACTCGTTTAACGCTCTCACCTCATATATATCGATGTCACCTCCGAAATCGGAGGTGACAACGTTTTGCCTTGTTTTTTAGCTTGTTAGATTCAGCAGGCTTCAGGGACCAACATATCAAAAAATCGTTTTGAGGTCACAACGCACCCCCTTTATGTACTGAACAATCTTTTAGTTCGAGTGTATATCACTGGCGCTAGTGTGCTGAGCTGTATATCGGAGAATTGCTCTGAAAGACTCTTTGCTCGTTAGCACCTCCGAAAATGGCAACGTTGTACTGTGCAAGCAGATGTAGACAGGCGGAATATCAGTATACGGAGGAATTAAGTAAAGAGAGGCGCAGCGCGTTTTCTCCTCCATTATTGCAAGCCAGGCGGCGTATCTCAACGATTTTTTATCGCATTCCTTTGTAGGGGAAAGAATCACGTGAAAGAGAACCAATCTTGGCTCTCTCGAATGGGATTATGACTGTTTATATTTCATCGTGCGTATATCTATGCATCCGTTGAACTTCTTTCATGTCAAGCTAACACTATAATTCTGAATTTGGCGAACTATTTCATTACCTATCTGAAAACGAATCGATTTGAGTCTTGTCCATAATGATATTTCTTCTCTCTATGGAAATGATCCATATAGATAATACTACCTATTAGTATAACGAATAATCAGTAATGTTACATTGCATATAATAAAATAACCTGTTCAGAGAAAAACATTTTTTGGATAAGAAAATTCAGATGTAAATGGTGATGAATATTCAAGGACAATGAGCCAATCCGAAAATTTTCATTTCAGAATCAGGAGAAAAAAATGCTAAAAATTTCACAATATCACAGAAATGAACAACGTCGGCTAAACCGAATGTTGGACATTGTGTTATTTCAAATGGAACGCTCTTTATATTTTTCTTGAATCAGATTTCTCAATGATTTTGAGGAATCCTTTGCTCAGAATCATCTCTTTTATTATCGATTATGTTTAAATATTGGATTTTCCCTAAAATTTGAAGAGCTTGTACCATCTCTCTGGTTTAAATATTTCAGTGATGTATCATAAAGAAAATTACCAATTATATCGAAACAAGTAAGATTTTATGAAGAATTCGCCAAAACAGATTTGCATTTTTCGATAGATCATACAGGGTGTAAGGGAAAAAATAAACAATATTGAAGTCTTTGGAAGGCCTCGAGTCAAAATATTTTGAAATTGCAACCATATTTTTGTCAAGATATAATGAATCTTCAAAATGAAATTAATAATATAGATACATACTCGGATACATATGATTGAGATACAGATGATTGCTTAACTTCTGATATCTAAAATAAAAAGGTATATAGATAAAAAATAGTGGATGCTATTTATACAGATATGGCAAAACCATTTGATAAGGTGCACTTTGATCGGACAAAGAAATTGTCAAAATCAAAATAGTGTTCAGAATCCTTGTAGGAATTTTCTAACGATTCGGGTGGTATACAGGATGACTTGCTTTTGGGAAGCAGAAATGACATCAGGTTCCAGGCGTAATCTCTTAGTGTTCTCCAGTAGATGTGTCTCCACCAAGCCATTCACCGATATGATCATCGGGAGAATGCTGATCGTCCTCAAATTGTAGAGTTCACGCAGCTGAAATGCCAAGTCGCCGTATTTGGTAATCTTCTCCGTGTATGCTTTCGCAATGTTATCGTCCGCCGGGATCGTGAACTCTATGAGCATACATGTTTTTTGTTCGGTGTCGAAGAGCGCGATATCAGGTCTGTTATGCATCACCGCTCGATCCGTCACTAAAGTGGAGTCCCAATATAGTCTGTAGCGTGCATTCTGTAGTAGAGGTTTTGGGACATATATGTAAGATGGTAGCTCTTCCTGGAGTAAACCTAGCTTCAACGCAACTTGTTGGTGGTAGATCCTCGCCATGGAGTTATGCCTCTCCAGGTAATCTCTTGGAGCTAGTATAGGACAAGAGGAAGTCACATGTTGTAATGTTTCAGGTGCTTGGGAACATTTGCGACAGCGATCAGATGGTACGTCGAGTTTGGCAATACTTTTCTGGTACATTCTTGTGGGCACCACTTGGTCCTGTATTGCCAGCAGTCGACCTTCTGTCTCCGGAAAGAGATACCCTGCTGTCAGGTAAGTTAACGACTCCTTTTTATTGATATTTTCTTTTTTCAGGCAACCAGGGTATCTTCCGTGCAAGGCTTTGGAGCTCCACTCCTCAATATATATATATATATATATATATATATATATATATATATATATATATATATATATATATATATATATATATATATATATATATATATATATATATATATATATATATATATATATATATATATATATATTATATATATATATATATATATATATATATATATGAAGACCTATGGGGAAAAAATTAGCAAATATGCTCCACTAGCCTGGCAGATGAAAGATCTATGGAAGCTAAAAAAGGTTGATATTGTGCCACTAATCATGAGCGTGAACGGTCTAGTGCTGAAGAAAACTATTACGCATTTGGAGGAACTACAGCTACCTCACAGCGCTATAACATGGATGCAGAAGGCGGTTATACTTGGGACCGTCGGCATAATTAGGCGAGTCGTCTCTCCACACTGAAAACGAAGTCTCTCTTGGTGATTAGACCCGGGAGGCATCGGATTTACCACAGTCATGTGTGAAATTAAAAAAAAAAAAAAAAAAAAAAAAAAAAAAAAAAAATATATATATATATATATATTTACATCTCCGAACGCCCGGGCATGTTCTGAGAAACAACCCATAGTTTACACTGTGTGAATTAAAAAAAAAAGAAAAAATATATATATATATATATATATATATATGAACCCGTAGTTCGTTTTTACCTCCGTTAAGTTCATTGGGCGACCTGACCTCCGGGTGAAGGAGTTTTTTAATTGGAATAATTTTTGCTTATATATGTAGAGGGGAAGGTAAATAACAGGGGTACCTAAAGAGGGGAAAAGATTTTCATTGAAAAATTTTTCTTTAAACGAATCAGACCTTACTACCTCCGCATATATTTCTTATTAGTAGTGCGCTCTCACCTCCCGCAACGTTGCCAGATTTCAGGAGGACAGAAAGTAGGGCAGCTTGAATTCTACTCATATACAGAATACAGCTGCTCTTCCGATTCATTCACACATACTGAAACCTGTAAATAGTTCGATAACGATACTGATATCAATAAACTTCATACGCTAATAATTGATTGATAAGGATTCGGAGTAAATGAATTTGGACAGAAATTATTATCTTTTCTTCATGAATATCAACAGTTTTGAATAAGTATGCTATGTCTACGATACTTCGTCCGATAGGGGAGTTTAATACCGTATAGGTCCTAAAATGAATGATACATGGAAATGAAAGTTTTCGTTACATATAAGATTAATTCCAAAGGCAATTTTACCGAATTTGTTCTGGTATGAAATAGTTATCTAAATTTTGGGCATTATATTCACGACATGAGGAACTCCATTGAAATGTTTTTCCCGAATGAATCAACAAAGATATACGTTTTACTTTCAGCTTCTATACTTCATTCACTTTCATTTTAGCACAGGATTGGCCATGGAAATTGAATACCTTTCACTCTGTTTGGTACGAAAATGTTGGGTTAAGACGCTTGTCAAAACATTTTTGAGTTTTAAATCAGTGCTACGTAGTCCGTTTTACGTGAGACTCTCAGTAATTATGTATTTCATCACAATGTCAAATCACTTCGTAAAATATTGCGTCGAAAATATGTAACGAACATAATTGACATTTATACAAACTGATTGAAAACATACCAAATCTATTTATTTACATGGAAAATAGAAGTAATCAGTAGCTTGAGGAGAGTTACTGTTGTTTATCTTCTTTGGCTGGAGGTTGAAGACGTTACATCACTTGTAGAATTCAAAAAAATCAACCCGAAGATGAAATGCATTTGATGCAGTGTTAGCATTGAATTGAATACTCATAGGTGGTAGGGAATGGGTATCTCTTGAAGAAATGAACGGATAATTACGAGAATGTTGAATTCCTCAACAAAAATCATCTTGCGTGAATGGTAGTCAAAATAATTAAAAGAAGTTTGAAGCAACAGGAGCTTCACCTTCAAACAAAACAACTGCCTAGTATTCATGTCTGTTTATTTTCAATACATTGATATAATAATAATAATTATACAGGGTGTGGCGTAATGAGTGGATAATATGGAGCCTGCGGGTAGAGTACTCTATGGCGGTTCAAATAAATATATTTTACGTTTGGCAAAAGTGCCTTGGTTTTCGAGATATTGGGGATTTTCGATGAATCACCCCAAATAATAATAATAACTGGATATTGACATTTTTCATCATAGCGGTTCAAAAGAAACTCCTTGATTTAATGGCATTTCTTAATTGCTCGAGGAGTCTTTTGAAATTTTTCAGTACACAGGGTGTTTCACAAGAAAACGGACAAACGAAAACCGCGAATAGAGGGCATTGAGCTTAGTTCAAAAACACCTCATATGTGTGTCTTAGGCATTCCGTTTCCGATATAGAGAGGAGTTTATTCAAATTTCCCTAATTTGTGTTCGGCTATAACTCCAAATATTTTAGTTGGATTCGGCGAAAAATTCATTATCCGCTTAAACTTCTAAGTTTCAATAAAACAGAACATTAAAAGTTGACGAACACAGGACCGGACTCATTGAGGATATATTCAAATTTAAACTCATGCAAAACACTTTGTTTGTAGTTTTTCTCGTCATAATTTTGAATTTTTCAGGTATCTTCATTGATTTTCTCAAAATCAATGAAACTTTGGTATGCCTTTTCAGATTATTTTTAATGAATAATTGTTTGATCGTGAAATGTCTGGAAAAAACATCGCTGCATATTGACTTTTACTTCACATTAATTAATGGGATGAATATGATCGCCAATCAACTGAGGAAATCTAAAAATGGAATTTGAAATGTTCAACTGAATTTTTTCGTTCTCAATATATGTCTTGCATTTGTTTTTGATATTTATAGCATATCTGGTCATTCAGATAAGTCATTAACAGTGATAATAAGCTTTGTTATTGATAATGAACAAAAATTGAAATAAAAAACTACGCTATCATGATCATGAAAATAATAATTATAATTCGATGTCTTATGAATGAATCGCTTTTTATGGACAACGTGGAACTGAAGTAATTTTCCGAACTGGTTTTCACCTCATTTGGTCATTTAGTGAAGGTAATGATTGGCACTTCGGATAAGTATGATAAATGCACTTTCTTCCGTTATAGTCATTATTGGATCTATGGAAATCTATGGATTGTTCTGGTCTTATTACAATTTTTTATTGAAACATTGATGATATTCATGCACCAGCAAAAGTATTTATCAGTATTTCAGGTCATTTTATTAGAAGGGTAGGACCCCAATATTGGACTGCTAGATCTCCAGATCTGACACCCCGCGATTTCTTTCTTTGTATTTATTCACACAACTAGTTGTCCATAGAAAAATAGATTCATTCTGAATATCAAGTTTTAAATTTTAGTTTCAAGATAGCGTAGTTTTTCCACCCATATTTGGATATTATCAATTTTGAAACATTTTATCCTTGTGAAAGAGTATTTTGAAGACCGAATATGGTATAATTGTTGAACACATTCAACAGAATATTCTTTGAAAAAAAATCAATTATGGATTTCTAAATACATTTTCATGAAGTGCTCTATTCCTTAGAGGCGTCTGACCAAAACAATTATTTCTAGAACATGATCAACAGGTGGGGCAACCCAAAAATCAATTCATTTTGAGACAATAATAATGCAGATAAAAATGTTGAAATTATGATTAAAAAACTACATACATGGTGTTTTTATGAGTTTGAAGTTAAGTAAAGCCTCACTGAGCCCGGTCCAGATTTTTGTCGAATTTTAATGCTCTGTTTCAATGAAATTAACAACTCAAGGCTAAATATAAATTTTCATTCGACTTGATCAGAATTTCAGGAGTTATAGTAAAACGGAAATTCGAGAAATTTCAAAAAACCTCGAAGAAACCTATATATAGGGTGCCCCAAAACTATTGAATCAAACGTCACACCACGATAGACTAGATCAAATACTATCGAATGACACCAACATTAGTTGAGCGAAAATGTACCGTTTCTAAAAAAACCTAACCTAAAGTTGCCGATTTTCGAACTATTTTTTCAGTCACAAGGCCAATTTGTTATTGAGGATAGCGTTTTTCTCCCATATTATCACCCCTGTTTATTCTGAGTATTAAAAATCATGTAGAAAAAACAATTGTTTTAATTTACATTTACTTAGGTTATGGTTATCGATTAACTACTTAAAATAATTTCAATTAGGGGAGATGAAACAATAATATTACTTCAATATAATTTAAAACCGATATCCTTTTTCACAAACTGGCCCTGTTATTGAGAAAAATAGTTCGAAAATCGGCAACTTTATGTATTTTAATAAAATTCTGATTATTTTGGAAACGGTACATTTTCGTCGAACTAATGTTGGTGTCATTCGATAATATTTGGTTTACTCTATCGCGGTGTGACGTTTGATTCACTAGTTTTGGGACACCCTGTATATGGTATGATTCTGAACTCAGCTCAATGCCCTCTTTTCACGGTTTTCATTTGTCTGTTTACTCGTGAAACACCCTGTATACTTCTTGTACTCTGAACATTTTAAAACAAATGCCCTCACCGTCATATGAAAATTCAAATTCTTCTTGTTGTAAGAACCGTTCATCCTTTCACCCAACACCGACCCTAGTTACATGGCCCGTTGAAAACGAAATCGGCATCTGTTTACTGCAAAACACGTGTTAACGCTGATATGAAGGGTTCAAAATTTTCTACCTGATTCGGGCTTTTTAGGAACGAATTGCTCAAGATGCCGAGTTCGAATAACATTTCGTTTTGCGTGTTATATTGGATAAAATTGAATTTATTCCATGGATGATTCGAGAATTATTGATGTCCAGAATGCTCCAGAATGATGAAAATTTTCAGATTTCATTGAAATTCTTGCGAAAATTATCTCGTATATTTTCAAGTTTAGATTTTAATTCATTCAGAACTTTGAAGTTCGGCAAATAATGATGTAAATGACATAGATAACAGTCAATCACATTTCCTTCAGCGCAGTTGTTGTTTTGAAGAAAAAGCAGTAGATTCTCGCAAAATCCGAAACTCTACATGAATAGTCCCAGTTGTTCAGTTCGGGATTAAAGTTTATCCTAAATTGATTTTGACACTTCAGTTCAGTTCTGTCAGGTTAATCTAGGATCATCTTAAATCTCGGCCTTATCCTGAACTGAACAACCGGGCCTTATAGTAATAGCAACGTAGCATTAATTAACTCGGTATATTATTGGAATAATATTAAATTTTCATAGCGGAGAATAGTAGTTTTCAGCCTCGGTATTCACGAAATTCATTTTATTATGTTTTTTTTCATGTGAATCGGCCCGAAATCTTGGATCCCCCGACCTGATAGTTTCGTATACTTCTATGACAATAGCATAATAACTCAAATTTCAACATTTTCACAGAAATTTTTGAATTTAAGGGAGAGACACATTAAAAAAATCGATAGCAAGTTACCGCCTAAACTGCGAGCTTGCCGAAGTTGAAACTGGTACCAATCTACTCAGTGCTTCATAATATGTATAGTTTTATGACTCAGTGTTTTTCAGAACCTGTAAAAAAAAATTAAAAACTGTGGACTCGTCATCGCCTTCCAAGGCTGCATCTTGGAAGAGCTGTCTATTTGGAAAAAAATTTATAGGAACTAGCCCCGCTTATTTTCATTAAGGAATCATCTCCCTTAGTCCTTCGCATTTGTTTACAGATATCCTGTATATAGATACATTTTATCTATGTACCTATTCATTTTGGATAGTAGAAGTTTAATCAATATGTGTTATTTTCGAAGACCAAAACAAAAATTTTAATTGCACCTGATTTGTTAATTATAAGAATCATCATTTATTTTGAATAATAAAACTTCATGCGAAAATACTTAAATTAAATTTTGTCTTTCTCCTTTCATCATGCGTCCATCATAGTGTCCGCTGTTCATCATAGCTTTTGGGAATTACCAATCAATCATATGTATCCGAGTATGTATCTATATTATTACCTTCATTTTGTAGATTCATCATGTCTTGACAAAAATATGGTTGCAATTTCAAAATATGTTGACTCGAGGCCTTCAAAAGACTTCAATTTTGTTTATTTTTTCCCTTACAAATCTGTTTTGGATAATTCTTCATGAATTCTTACTTGTTTCGATATAATTTGTAATTTTCTTTATGATACATCACTAAAAAATTTAAATAAATAAATAAATAAATAAATAATGTGCTTTATATCAGGTAAAGTGTACACATGACATTAAACACTTGAAGTGAAACAGGGTCATTTTCTGCTTTATAGTCTGTGTTCCATAAAGTCTTCCACACTGTAGGGTTCGATTTCAAGTAGGAGTTTGAAGATGAATTTCTTGAACTGTTGTAGAGTCCATTCTCCTCTTAGTTTGTGAGCTATCTTATTGTAATAACGAATATATCTATATTCAGGTCCCTTTTCAGTGAGGCTTAATCTGTGTCTTGGATATTTTAGTGCAGTTGTCCTCGTATTGTAATTACTTACAGTGTTCTCTTCGAAGTAGTGCTAGTTCTTGAATGTAAATATCAGGCTTTCTTGGATGTGTACAGCAGGAGCAGTCAAAAGACCATTCCTTCTGAAGACTCCCCTGCATGATTCCGTCCTCCTCATCCTCCAGATCATTATGAAGGCTCTCTTCTTCATTTTCAGCACTCTATGTAGGTTGTATGAACTACCATAGAACATGATGCCATACCTAAACACTGTCTGGTATATTGTTCTTAGTGAGGTTATGTCCAGATATTTATTGAGGACTCCCAAAGTGTAGCAGATGGTACCCAGTTGATTGCAAAGGTTGGAAATGTGCTCTCCCCAATCAAGGGTTACCTCAATAGTGAGGAGTAGGAAGCGACAAGATTTAGTCAGTTCTAATGTGGAGTTAGACAGTGAAATGCTGGTAGGCACTTGGGGACCGGAATGAGCTGTCCTGAATAGGATGGCACTTGTTTTTTCAGAATTCATGCACAAACCGTTTGCTTCAAACCACTGGCTAGCACGATTTAGAGTTAGAGTTGAGTGTAAAATGGTAAACTCAACTCTAAATCGTGCTTGGCCAATACAGTGAAGTTTGTGTCATCTGCATAATTCACTGTCCTAACCATGGTTTCATCGAATATGGTACTTAGGTCATTTAGAAAAATGATAAAAATTATAGGGCCCAATATGCTACCCTGCGGAACTCTGTGAGTTCTTCTTCCGAAACTGTTGTTTTTCCGTTCTGAGAGATCATCACTCTCTGCCTGAGGTTTGCTAAATATGATTGAAACCAGTCAAGCTTGTTTATGCCATATGCAGAAAGTTTATGGAGAATAAGGTCGTGGGACAGAGTATCGAATGCCTTTGATAGATCCAGCATTAGACCCACTGTTATATTAGAATCCTCCAAGGCATTAAGGATTCCTGAAATGAACTCAAACACTGCTGTCTGAGTTGATCTACCTCTTACATAACCATGTTGTGTGGGTAAAAGGATCTTTTTTTTTAGAAGGTATTCTACTAGTTGAGTGCAGATTGTTAGTTCCAGTATTTTAAACCAGAGAGATGGTACAAGCTATTCAAATTTTCGGGAAAATCCAATAATTAAACATAATCGATAATAAAACAGATGTTTCTGAGCAAAGGATTCCTCAAAATCATTGAGCAATCCGATTTAAGAAAAATATATAGAGCGTTCCATTTGAAATAACACAACAATGTCCAACATTCGGTTTAGCCGACGTTGTTCATTTCTGTGATATTGTAAAATTTGTAGCATTTTTTCTCTTGATTCTGAAATGAAAATTTTCGGAATGGCTCATTGTCCTTGAATATTGATCACCATTTACATCTGAATATTTAGCTTGAGATAAAAGAAGTTCAACGGATGCATAGATACACACGATGGAATATAAACAGTCATAATTCCATTCGAGAGAGCCAAGATTGGTTTTCTTTCACGTGATTCTTTCCCCTACAGATAAATGCGATAAAAAATCGTTGAGATATGCCGCCTGGATTGCAATTATGGAGGAGATAGCGCGCTGCGCCTCTCTACAGTTAATTCATCCGTATACTTATATTCCGCCTGTCTACATCTGCTTTGAAAATACAACGTTGCCATTTTCGGAGGTGCTAACGAGCAGAGAGTCCCCCACAGCAATTCTTCGATATACAGCTCAGCACACTAGCGCCAGTGATATACACTCGAACTAAAAGATTGTTCAGTACATAAACGGGGTGCGTTGTGACCTCAAAACGATTTTTTGATATGTTGATCCCTGAAGCCTCCTGAATCTAACAAGCTAAAAAACAAGGCAAAACGTTGTCACCTCCGATTTCGGAGGTGACAGCGATATATATGAGGTGAGAGCGTTAAACGAGTTACTATTTCGGAGGTGGTATTAACACTTTATAACTATATATATATATATATATATATATATATATATATATATGAACCCGTAGTTCGTTGTTACCTCCGTTAAGTTCATTGGGCGACCTGACCTCCGGGTGAAGGAGTTTTTTAATTGGAATAATTTTTGCTTATATATGTTGAGGGGAAGGTAAATAACAGGGGTACCTAAAGAGGGGAAAAGATTTTCATTGAAAAATTTTTCTTTAAACGAATCAGACCTTACTACCTCCGCATATATTTCTTATTAGTAGTGCGCTCTCACCTCCCGCAACGTTGCCAGATTTCAGGAGGACAGAAAGTAGGGCAGCTTGAATTCTACTCATATACAGAATACAGCTGCTCTTCCGATTCATTCACACATACTGAAACCTGTAAATAGTTCGAGAACGATACTGATATTAATATACTTCATACGCTAATAATTGATTGATAAGGATTCGGAGTAAATGAATTTGGACAGAAATTATTATCTTTTCTTCATGAATATCAACAGTTTTGAATAAGTATGCTATGTCTACGATACTTCGTCCGATAGGGGAGTTTAATACCGTATAGGTCCTAAAATGAATGATACATGACAATGAAATTTTTCGTTACATATGAGATTAATTCCAAAGACAATTTTACCGAATTTGTTCTGGTATGAAATAGTTATCTAAATTTTGGGCATTATATTCACGACATGAGGAACTCCATTGAAATGTTTTTCCCGAATGAATCAACAAAGATATACGTTTTACTTTCAGCTTCTATACTTCATTCACTTTCATTTTAGCACAGGATTGGCCATGAAAATTGAATACCTTTCACTCTGTATGGTACGAAAATGTTGGGTTAAGACGCTTGTCAAAACATTTTTGAGTTTTAAATAAATGCTTCGTAGTCCGTTCTACGTGAGACTCTCAGTAATTACGTATTTCATCACAATGTCAAATCACTTCGGAAAATATTGCGTCGAAAATATGTAACGAACATAATTGACATTTATACAAACTGATTGAAGACATACCAAATCTATTTTATTTACATGGAAAATAGAAGTAATCAGTAGCTTGAGGAGAGTTACTGTTGTTTATTTTCTTTGGCTGAAGGCTGAAGACGTTACATCAGTTGTAGAATTCAAAAAAATCAACCCGAAGATGAAATGCATTTGATGCAGTGTTAGCATTGAATTGAATACTCATAGGTGGTAGGGAATGGGTATCTCTTGAAGAAATGAACGGATAATTACGAGAATGTTGAATTCCTCAACAAAAATCATCTTGCGTGAATGGTAGTCAAAATAATTAAAAGAAGTTTGAAGCAACAGGAGCTTCACCTTCAAACAAAACAACTGCCTAGTATTCATGTCTGTTTATTTTCAATACATTGATATAATAATAATAATTATACAGGGTGTGGCGTAATGAATGGATAATATGGAGCCTGCGGGTAGAGTACTCTATGGCGGTTCAAATAAATATATTTTACGTTTGGCAAAAGTGCCTTGGTTTTCGAGATATTGGGGATTTTCGATGAATCACCCCAAATAATAATAATAACTGGATATTGACATTTTTCATCATAGCGGTTCAAAAGAAACTCCTTGATTTAATGGCATTTCTTAATTGCTCGAGGAGTCTTTTGAAATTTTTCAGTACACAGGGTGTTTCACAAGTAAACGGACAAACGAAAACCGTGAATAGAGGGCATTGAGCTTAGTTCAAAAACACCTCATATGTGTGTCTTAGGCATTCCGTTTCCGATATAGAGAGGAGTTTATTCAAATTTCCCTAATTTTTGTTCGGCTATAACTCCAAATATTTTAGTTGGATTCGGCTAAAAATTCATTATCCGCTTAAACTTCTAAGTTTCAATAAAACAGAACATTAAAAGTTGACGAACACAGGACCGGACTCATTGAGGATATATTCAAATTTAAACTCATGCAAAACACTCTGTTTGTAGTTTTTTTCGTCATAATTTTGAATTTTTCAGGTATCTGCATTGATTTTCTCAAAATCAATGAAACTTTGGTATGCCTTATCAGTGGATTATTTTTAATGAATAATTGTTTGGTGGTGAAATGCCTCTGGAAAAAACAGCGCTGCATATTGACTTTTACTTCACATTAATTAATGGGATGAATATGATCGCCAATCAACTGAGGAAATCTAAAAATGGAATTGGAAATGTTCAACTGAATTTTTTCGTTCTCAATATATGTCTTGCATTTGTTTTTGATATTTAAAGCATATCTGGTTATTCAGATAAGTCATTAACAGTGATAATAAGCTTTATTATTGATAATGAACAAAAATAGAAAAAACTACGCTATCATTATCATGAAAATAATAATTATAATTCGATATCTTCCGAATGAATCGCTTTTTATGGACAACGTGGAACTGAAGTAATTTTCCGAACTGATTTTCAACTCATTTGGTCTTTTAGTGAAGGTAATGATTGGCACTTCGAATAAGTGTGATAAATGCACTTTCGAATTCTTCACTGATTCCGTTATAGTCATTATTGGATCTATGGAAATCTATGGATTGTTCTGGTCTTATTACAATTTGTTATTGAAACATTGATGATATTCATGCACCAGCAAAAGTATTTATCAGTATTTCAGGTCATTTTATTAGAAGGGTGGGACCCCAACATTGGACTGCTAGATCTCCAGATCTGACACCCCGCGATTTCTTTCTTTGTTTTTATTCACACAACTAGTTGTCCATAGAAAAATAGATTCATTCTGAATATCAAGTTTTAAATTTTAGTTTCAAGATAGCGTAGTTTTTCCATCCATATTTGGATATTATCAATTTTGAAACATTTTATCCTTGTGAAAGAGTATTTTGAAGACCGAATATGGTATAATTGTTGAACACATTCAACAGAATATTCTTTGAAAAAAAATCAATTAAGAATTTCTAAATACATTTTCATGAAGTGCTCTATTCCTTAGAGGCGTCTGACCAAAACAATTATTTCTAGAACATGATCAACAGGTGGGGCAACCCAAAAATCAATTCATTTTGAGACAATAATAATGCAGATAACAAAAAAGTTGAAATTATGATTAAAAAACTACATACATGGTGTTTTTATGAGTTTGAAGTTAAGTGAAGACTCACTGAGCCCGGTCCTGATTTTTGTCGAATTTAAATGGTCGGTTTCAATGAAATTAACAACTAAAGGCTAAATATAAATTTTCAGTCGACTTGATAGAGAATTTCAGGAGTTATAGCCGAACGGAAATTCGAGAAATTTCAAAAAACCCCGAAGAAACCTATATATAGGGTGCCCCAAAACTATTGAATCAAACGTCACACCACGATAGAGTAGATCAAATACTATCGAATGACACCAACATTAGTTGAGCGAAAATGTACCGTTTCTAAAAAAACCTAACCTAAAGTTGCCGATTTTCGAACTATTTTTTCAGTCACAAGGCCAATTTGTTATTAAGGATAGCGTTTTTCTCCCATATTATCACCCCTGTTTATTCTGAGTATTAAAAATCATGTAGAAAAAACAATTGTTTTAATTTACATTTACTTAGGTTATGGTTATCGATTAACTACTTAAAATAATTTCAATTAGGGGAGATGAAACAATAATATTACTTCAATATAATTTAAAATCGATATCCTTTTTCACAAACTGGCCCTGTTATTGAGAAAAATAGTTCGAAAATCGGCAACTTTATGTATTTCAATAAAATTCTGATTATTTTGGAAACGGTACATTTTCGTCGAAGTAATGTTGGTGTCATTCGATAATATTTGATTTACTCTATCGTGGTGTGACGTTTGATTCACTAGTTTTGGAACACCTTGTATATGGTATGATTCTGAACTCAGCTCAATGCCCTCTATTTACGGTTTTCATTTGTCTGTTTACTCGTGAAACACCCTGTATACTTCTTGTACTCTGAAAATTTTGAAACAAATGCCCTCACCGTCATATGAAAATTCAAATTCTTCTTGTTGTAAGAACCGTTCATCCTTTCACCCAACGCCGACCCTAGTTACATGGCCCGTTGAAAACGAAATCGGCATCTGTTTACTGCAAAACACGTGTTAACGCTGATATGAAGGGTTCAAAATTTTCTACCTGATTCAGGCTTTTTAGGAACGAATTGCTCAAAATGCCGATTTCGAATAACATTTCGTCTTGCGTGTTATATTGGTTAAAATTGAATTGAATTTATTCCATGAACGATTCGAGAATTATTGATGTCCAGAATGCTCCAGAATGATGAAAATTTTCAGATTTCATTGAAATTCTTGCGGAAATTATCTCGTATATTTTCAAGTTTAGATTTTAATTCATTCAGAACTTTGAAGTTCGGCAAAAAATGATGTAAATGATATAGATAACAGTCAATCACATTTCCTTCAGCGCAGTTGTTGTTTTGAAGAAAAAGCAGTAGATTCTCGCAAAATCCGAAACTCTACATGAATAGGCCCAGTTGTTCAGTTCGGGATTAACGTTCATCCTAAATTGATTTTGACATTTCAGTTCAGTTCTGTCAGGTTAATCTAGGATCATCTTAAATCTCGGCCTTATCCTGAACTGAACAACCGGGCCTTATAGTAATAGCAACGTAGCATTAATTAACTCGGTATTTTATTGGAATAATATTAAATTTTTATAGCGGAGAATAGTGGTTTTCAGCCTCGGTATTCACGAAATTCATTTTATTATGTTTTTTTTTTTTTTCATGTGAATCGGCCCGAAACCTTGGATCCCCCGACCTGATAGTTTCGTATACTTCTATGACAATAGCATAATAACTCAAATTTCAACATTTTCACAGAAATTTTTGAATTTAAGGGAGAGACACATTAAAAAAATCGATAGCAAGTTACCGCCTAAACTGCGAGCTTGCCGAAGTTGAAACTGGTACCAATCTACTCAGTGCTTCATAATATGTATTGTTTTATGACTCAGTGTTTTTCAGAACCTGTAAAAAAAAATTAAAAACTGTAGACTCGTCATCGCCTTCCAAGGCTGCATCTTGGAAGAGCTGTCTATTTGGAAAAAAAATTATAGGAACTAGCCCCGCTTATTTTCATTAAGGAATCATCTCCCTTAGTCCTTCGCATTTGTTTACAGATATCCTGTATATAGATACATTTTATCTATGTACCTATTCATTTTGGATAGTAGAAGTTTAATCAATATGTGTTATTTTCGAAGACCAAAACAAAAATTTTAATTGCACCTGATTTGTTAATTATAAGAATCATCATTTATTTTGAATAATTAAACTTTATGCGAAAATACTTAAATTAACTTTTGTCTTTCTCCTTTCATCATGCGTCCATCATAGTGTCCGCTGTTCATCATAGCTTTTGGGAATTACCAATCAATCATATGTATCCGAGTATGTATCTATATTATTACCTTCATTTTGTAGATTCATCATGTCTTGACAAAAATATGGTTGCAATTTCAAATTATGTTGACTCGAGGCCTTCAAAAGACTTCAATTTTGTTTAATTTTTTCCCTTACATCCTGTATGATCTATCGAAAAATGCAAATCTGTTTTGGATAATTCTTGATGAAATCTTACTTGTTTCGATATAATTTGTAATTTTCTTTATGATACATCACTAAAAAATTTAAATAAATAAATAAATAAATAAATAAATAATGTGCTTTATTTCAGGTAAAGTGTACACATGACATTGAACAGTTGAAGTGAAACAGGGTCATTTTCTGCTTTATAGTCTGTGTTCCATAAAGTCTTCCACACTGTAGGGTTCGATTTCAAGTAGGAGTTTGAAGATGAATTTCTTGAACTGTTGTAGAGTCCATTCTCCTCTTAGTTTGTGAGCTATCTTATTGTAATAACGAATATATCTATATTCAGGTCCCTTTTCAGTGAGGCTTAATCTGTGTCTTGGATATTTTAGTGTAGTTGTCCTCGTATTGTAATACTTACTGTTTTCTCTTCGAAGTAGTGCTAGTTCTTGAATGTAAATATCAGGCTTTCTTGGATGTGTACAGCAGGTGCAGTCAAAAGACCATTCCTTCTGAAGACTCCCCTGCATGATTCCGTCCTCCGCATCCTCCAGATCATTCTGAAGGCTCTCTTCTTCATTTTCAGCTTTCTATGTAGGTTATATGAACTACCATAGAACATGATGCCATACCTAAACACTGCCTGGTATATTGTTCTTAGTGAGGTTATGTCCAGATATTTATTGAGGACTCCCAAAGTGTAGCAGATGGTACCCAGTTGATTGCAAAGGTTGGAAATGTGCTCTCCCAATCAAGGGTTACCTCAATAGTGAGGCCTAGGAAGCGACAAGATTTAGTCAGTTCTAATGTGGAGATAGACAGTGAAATGCTGGTAGGCACTTGGGGACCGGAATGAGCTGTCCTGAATAGGATGGCACTTGTTTTTTCAGAATTCATGCACAAACCGTTTGCTTCAAACCACTGGCTAGCACGATTTAGAGTTAGAGTTGAGTGTGAAATGGTAAACTCAACTCTAAATCGTGCTTGGCCAATACAGTGAAGTTTGTGTCATCTGCATAATTCACTGTCCTAACCATGGTTTCATCGAATATGGTACTTAGGTCATTTAGAAAAATGATGAAAATGATAGAGCCCAATATGCTACCCTGCGGAACTCTGTGAGTTCTTCTTCCGAAACTGTTGTTTTTCCGTTCTGAGAGATCACCACTCCCTGCCTGCGGTTTGCTAAATATGATTGAAACCAGTCTAGCTTGTTTATGCCATATGCAGAAAGTTTATGGAGAATAAGGTCGTGGGACAGAGTATCGAATGCCTTTGATAGATCCAGCATTAGACCCACTGTTATATTAGAATCTTCCAAGGCATTAAGGATTCCTGAAATGAACTCAAACACTGCTGTCTGAGTTGATCTACCTCTTACATAACCATGTTGTGTGGGTAAAAGGATCTTTTTTTTTAGAAGGTATTCTACTAGTTGAGTGCAGATTGTTAGTTCCAGTATTTTAAACCAGAGAGATGGTACAAGCTATTCAAATTTTCGGGAAAATCCAATAGTTAAGCATAATCGATAATAAAATAGGTGTTTCTGAGCAAAGGATTCCTCAAAATCATTGAGCAATCCGATTTAAGAAAAATATATAGAGCGTTCCATTTGAAATAACACAACAATGTCCAACATTCGGTTTAGCCGACGTTGTTCATTTCTGTGATATTGTAAAATTTGTAGCATTTTTTCTCTTGATTCTGAAATGAAAATTTTCGGAATGGCTCATTGTCCTTGAATATTCATCACCATTTACATCTGAATATTTAGCTTGAGATGAAAGAAGTTCAACGGATGCATAGATACACACGATGAAATATAAACAGTCATAATTCCATTCGAGAGAGCCAAGATTGGTTTTCTTTCACGTGATTCTTTCCCCTACACATAAATGCGATAAAAAATCGTTGAGATATGCCGCCTGGATTGTAATTATGGAGGAAATAGCGCGCTGCGCCTCTCTACAGTTAATTCATCCGTATACTTATATTCCGCCTGTCTACATCTGCTTTGAAAATACAACGTTGCCTTTTTCGGAGGTACTAACGAGCAAAGAGTCTTCCAGAGCAATTCTTCGATATACAGCTCAGCACACTAGCGCCAGTGATATACACTCGAACTAAAAGATTGTTCAGTACATAAACGGGGTGCGTTGTGACCTCAAAACGATTTTTTGATATGTTGGTCCCTGAAGCCTCCTGAATCTAACAAGCTAAAAAACAAGGCAAAACGTTGTCACCTCCGATTTCGGAGGTGACAGCGATATATATGAGGTGAGAGCGTTAAACGAGTCACTATTTTGGAGGTGATATTAACACTTTATAACTATATATATATATATATATATATATATATATATATATATATATATATATATATATATATATATATATATATATATATATTTATATATATATATTTATATATATATATTTATATATATATCGATTTTTTTGAATCAGTCTAATATATATATATATAGTTATAAAGTGTTAATACCACCTCCAAAATAGTAACTCGTTTAACGCTCTCACCTCATATATATCGATGTCACCTCCGAAATCGGAGGTGACAACGTTTTGCCTTGTTTTTTAGCTTGTTAGATTCAGGAGGCTTCAGGGACCAACATATCAAAAAATCGTTTTGAGGTCACAACGCACCCCCTTTATGTACTGAACAATCTTTTAGTTCGAGTGTATATCACTGGCGCTAGTGTGCTGAGCTGTATATCGGAGAATTACTCTGAAAGACTCTTTGCTCGTTTGCACCTCCGAAAATGGCAACGTTGTACTGTGAAAGCAGATGTAGACAGGCGGAATATCAGTATACGGAGGAATTAAGTAATGAGAGGCGCAGCGCGTTTTCTCCTCCATTATTGCAAGCCAGTCGGCATATCTCAACGATTTTTTATCGCATTCCTTTGTAGGGGAAAGAATCACGTGAAAGAGAACCAATCTTGGCTCTCTCGAATGGGATTATGACTGTTTATATTTCATCGTGCGTATATCTATGCATCCGTTGAACTTCTTTCATCTCAAGCTTACACTATAATTCTGAATTTGGCGAACTATTTCATTACCTATCTGAAAACGAATCGATTTGAGTCTTGTCCATAATGATATTTCTTCTCTCTATGGAAATGATCCATATAGATAATACTACCTATTAGTATAACGAATAATCAGTATTGTATCATTGCATATAATAAAATAACCTGTTCAGAGAAAAACATTTTTTGGATAAGAAAATTCAGATGTTAATGGTGATGAATATTCAAGGACAATGAGAAAATCCGAAAATTTTCATTTCAGAATCAGGAGAAAAAATGCTACAAATTTCACAATATCACAGAAATGAACAACGTCGGCTAAACCGAATGTTTGACATTGTGTTATTTCAAATGGAACGCTCTTTATATTTTTCTTGAATCAGATTTCTCAAAGATTTTGAGGAATCCTTTGCTCAGAAACATCTCTTTTATTATCGATTATGTTTAAATATTGGATTTTCTCAAAAATTTGAAGAGCTTGTAGCATCTCTCTGGTTTAAATATTTCAGTGATGTATCATAAAGAAAATTACCAATTATATCGAAACAAGTAAGATTTTATGAAGAATTCGCCAAAACAGATTTGCATTTTTCGATAGATCATACAGGGTGTAAGGGAAAAAATAAACAATATTGAAGTCTTTGGAAGGCCTCGAGTCAACATATTTTGAAATTGCAACCATATTTTTGTCAAGATATAATGAATCTTCAAAATGAAGTTAATAATATAGATACATACTCGGATACATATGATTGAGATACAGATGATTGATTAACTTCTACTATCTAAAATAAAAAGGTACATAGATAAAATATAGCTATATACAGGATATCTGTAAACAAATGCGAAGGAATAAGGGAGATGATTCCTTAATGAAAATAAGCGGGGGTATTTCCTGTAAATTTTCCAAATCGACAGCCCTTCCAAGATACAGCCTTTGGAAGGCGATGACGAGTTTACAGTTTTTAATTTTTTTTACAGGTTCTAAAAAACACTGAGTCATAAAACTATACATATTATGAAGCACTGAGTAGATTGTTACCAGTTTCAACTTCGGCAAGCTCGTAGTTTAGGCGGAAAATTGCTATCGATTTTTTCAATGTGTCTCTCCCTTAAATTCAAAAATTTCTGTGAAAATGTTGAAATTTGAGTTATTATGCTATTGTCATAGAAGTATACGAAACTAGCAGGTCGGGGGATCCAAGATTTCGGGCCGATTCACCTTAAAAAAACATAATAAAATGAATTTCGTGAATACCTACCGAGGCTGAAAACCACTATTCTCCGCTATAAAAAATTAGTATTATTCCAATAATATACCGACTTAATGAATGCTACATTGCTATTACTATAAGGCCCGGTTGTTCAGTTCAGGATGAGGCCGAGATTTAAGATGATCCTAGATCATCTTACAGAACTGAACTGAAATGTCAAAATCAATCTAGGATAAACTTTAATCCCGAACTGAACAACTGCTATACATGTAGAGTTTCGGATTTTGCGAGAATCTACTACTTTTTCTTCAAAACAACAACTACGCTGAAGGAAATGTGATTGACTGTTAGCGACGCGGAATATCAACCATCTAAATTCTGTAGTCCATACAAATTTTTTTGAACTCTCATCATACTATATAGCAGTCGGATACTGAAATCCGTCATTTCTCAAAATGAGTTGTAAGTTCATAGACTGACCAACATTTTCGAAAGCTATTGATCTATTAATTAAATCGTTCTATAATTGGTCCTAAATTGACAGTAGTATTGTGAAAAACGATATGCAGCGGATTATCTAAACACGAAATAAATTCTGAAATGTTTCGGATCATAAGGTTAATTGAATAAGTATCTTGTTCGTATCATTTGTTGAACTTCATTATTCTAAATATTCTTCAATGAATGAAAATATAATATCAACACACATAATTTTTTGATTTATTCGTCATCAAATCATTAAATAAATCGTTTCTCGAAAAGTTTCGAGTCTTGGGGCAAATATAATATTGAATTATTCACATCATTATTTGTCGAACTTCAAAGTTCTGAATGAATTAAAATCTAAACTTGACAATATACGAGACAGTTTTCGCAAGAGTTTCAATGAAATCTCAAAATTTTCATCATTCTGGAGCATTCTGGACATCAATAATTCTCGAATCATCCATGGCATAAATTCAATTTTATCCAATATAACACGCCAAACGAAATGTTACTCGAACTCATCTTGAGCAATTCGTTCCTAAAAAGCTCGAATCAGGTAGAAAAGTTTGAACCCTTCGTATCAGCATTAACACGTGTTTTGCAGTAAACAGATGCCGATTTCATTTTCAACGGGCAATGTAACCAGGGTCGGGGGGATGAACCAGAGTCTCTGGATGAACGTTTCTCACAACAAGAAGAATTTGAATTTTCATATGAGGGTGAGGGCATTTGTTTCAAAATTTTCAGAGTACAAGGAGTATACAGGGTGTTTCACGAGTAAACAGACAAATGAAAACCGTGAATAGAGGGCATTGCGCTGAGTTCAAAATCACCCCATATACAGGGTGTCCCAAAACTAGTGAATCAAACGTCACACCACGATAGAGTAAACAAAATATTATCGAATGACACCAACATTAGTTCAACGAAAACGTACCGTTTCCAAAATAATCAGAATTTTATTAAAATACCTAAAGTTTCCGATTTTCGAACTATTTTTCTTGATAACAGGGCCAGTTTGTGAAGAAGGATATCGATTTTAAATTATATTGAACTAAGATTATTGTTTCATCTCCCCTAATTGAAATTATTTTAAGTAGTTAATCGATAACCATAACCTAAGTAAATGTAAATTAAAACAATTGTTTTTTCTACATGATTTTTAATACTCAGAATAAACAGGGGTGATAATATGGGAGAAAAACGCTATCATTAATAACAAATTGGCCTTGTCCTTGTGACTGAAAAAATAGTTCGAAAATCGGCAACTTTAGGTTAGGTTTTTTTAGAAACGGTACATTTTCGCTCAACTAATGTTGTTGTCATTCGATAGTATTTGATCTACTCTATCGTGGTGTGACGTTTGTTTCGATAGTTTCGGGGCACCCTATATATAGGTTTCTTCAGTGTTTTTTGAAATTTCTCGAATTTCCGTTCGGCTATAACTCCTGAAATTCTCTATCAAGTCGACTGAAAATTTATATTTAGCCTTGAGTTGTTAATTTCATTGAAACAGAGCATTTAAATTCGACAAAAATCAGGACCGGGCTCAGTGAGGCTTTACTTAACTTCAAACTCATAAAAACACCGTGTATGTAGTTTTTTAATAATAATTTAAACTTTTTTGTTATTTGCATTATTATTGTCTCAAAATGAATTGATTTTTGGGTTGCCCTTCCTGTTGATCATGTTCTAGAAAAAATTGTTTTGGTCAGACGCCTCTAAGGAATAGAGGACTTCATGAAAAATAGAAATTCTTCAAAATAGTCATTCACAATGATGAAATGTTTCAAAATTGATAATGCTCAAATATGGATGGAAGAACTACGCTAACTTGAAACTAAATATTAAAACTTGATCTTCAGAATTAATCTATTTTTCTATGGACAACTAGTTGTGTGAATGAAAACAAAGAAAGAAATCGCGGGGTGTCAGATCTGGAGATCTAGCAGTCCAATGTTGGGGTCCTACCCTTCAAATGAAATGACCTGAAATACTGATAAATACTTTTGCTGGTGCATGAATATCATTAATGTTTCAATAACAAATTGTAATAAGACCAGACCAATCCATAGATTTCAATAGATCCAATAATGAATATAACGGAATAAGTGAAGAATTCGAAAGTGCATTTATCATACTTATTCGAAGTGCCAATCATTACCTTCACTAAAAGACCAAATGAGGTGAAAATCAATTCGAAAAATTACTTCAGGTCCACGTTAGCCATAAAAAGCGATTCATTCGGAAGATATCATGTTATAATTATTATTTTCATGATAGCGTAGTTTTTTATTGCTATTTTTGTTCATTATCAATAATTAAGCTTATTATCACTGTGAATGATTTATCTGAATAACCAGATATGCTAAAATATCAAAAACGAAAAAATTCAGTTGAACATTTCCAATTCCATTTTTAGATTTCCACATCTGATTGGCGATCATATTCATACCATTAATTATTGTGAATTAAAATTCAATATGCAGCGCTGTTTTTTCTAGAGGCATTTCTCCACCAAATAATTATTCATTAAAAATTATCCACTGATAAAGCATACCAAAATTTCGTTGATTTTGAGAAAATCTATGCAGATACCTGAAAAATTCAAAATTATGACGAAAAAAACTACAGAGTGTTTTGCATGAGTTTAAGTTTGAATATGGCCTCAATGAGTCCGGTCCTGTGTTCGCCAACTTTTAATGTTCTGTTTTATTGAAACTTACAAGCTTAAGCGGATAATGAGTTTTTAGCCGAATACAACTGAATTATTTGGAGTTATAGCTGAACGAAAATTCGGGAAATTTGAATAAACTCCTCTGTATATCGGAAACGCAATGCACAAGACACACATATGAGGTGTTTTTGAACTCAGCTCAATGCCCTCTATTCACAGTTTTCGTTTGTCCGTTTACTTGTGAAACAACCTGTGTACTGAAAAATCGCAAAAGACACCTCGAGCAATTAAGAAATGCCATTCAATCGAGGAGTTTCTTTTGATCCGCTATGATGGAAAATGTCAATATCCAGATATAATTATTATTTATATAATAATATCTCGAAAACCAAGGCACTTTTACCAAACGTAAAATATATTTATCTGAACCGCCATAGAGTCCTCTACCCGCAGGATCCATATTATCCATTCATTACGCCACACCCTGTATAATTATTATCATTATATCAATGTATTGAAAATAAACAGACATGAATACGAGCCAGTTGTTTTGAGAGGTGAAGCCACTCTTGCTTCAAACATCTTTTAGTTATTTTGACTACCCAAACAACACACACACATCTTTAAAACATTTTATAGACCATAGCTCATAGACTTTTAGATGATCTATAAAACATCAGAAAGTATCGAACCTTTAACCTAGATTCGACGGAAAAATGTCCGCGAGATTTACGTTGAAAAGTATCACTTCTTTAGACGTCTATTCGACGTAATTCTAATTATCTCTATAACAAGTACGATTTCTGATATTCTCGAGATTATCCTGATTTGGTATTTTGTTTGATAGATAATAGACGTTTGAGGATCTACTTTATTAAAATCATTCGATATCGTTTATATATCATTAGATTTTTGACATTTTTCTTCGATCAACAATCTGATAATATATAGATGATCTGAAAAACATGACCATCAGGACATCTAAATCATGTAGCACCAAAGATCTTCTTTAGACTTTGGAGCATTGTCTTTATCGTTGAAGAAATCGGATGTCTATTAGAGGAAAGATTATTTATTGAAAAATATGGTGTTAGTATTCACCTATTTTAGATGATCAAAGATGAACGTTTGTTAAATAATTCTAGAATGACCTTGTATTGTATATACAGTTTTTGTCCTCTAATTGTTGTCAACTTTGGAATTATATTAGGATAATTTAAAAAACGTGATATTAATGACCTCTTAACTAGACATATTTATTTCACAAGATATGTTTCGAAGAAGGGTCCATGTGAAAGAAAATGGACGTTCCGTAGATTCAAGATCCACATCTTCGAATCATATCCATAAAATCTGACCACTTGAAAATCTACAGATTAGTGATGGGCGAGTTCATATTTATACGGAATGGTTGACAGTTCGTATGGGAGTTGGAAGAGAAAAAACAGGTCCTGATGAATAAATATATTTATAATAAAAAAAAACAAAAATAAATATAAATCAAAAACATAACACAAACTCATAAAATTGGAAAAAACATAATATAAATAGATGAGATTATTGTCTGCTTGTTTTTATTCCTCTCATATTCGTACCGTTGATTGGCTAGTCGTAACCAGTCTTGAATGGCCCGTTTTATGACAGCATCATTTAAGTCTGCTGGCGTTTCACTTTCGAAGAGAACATATACAGCCTCTGGAAGCAACATAAATTACAAATGGCTTAATGTTTTTTGATTGAATATCAATTACAAGTTGAAAAAATATGCAAAAAAATATTCTTTCAAAGAAAAGAAAGCGATGAACCAAAACCTGGAGATACAAATTATAAATCAATAGGATTCAATTTCCGTACTCTTTAGATACCCTGAGTATTTTTTAGAAATAAAAAATTCACTTCTGAATCGATGTCTGAAGATGTCTATCAAAAGACTTTTTCAGATAACCCTCTTCACCAAGTAAATTCTACATAGAAATGGAAAACGCTGAGGTAATGAACTCCTATGGATTAATTGATACAGAATTTTCAATTCGAACATCGAAATACGAAAAAACATTCGAATTCTTAAATGATCTGAAAAACATCTAAACATTTCCTCGAAGATTTCAAACTCCGTATATTCAATTATTCGTCAAATTTCAGACTGAATCCTGTTTTGTTAGTACTTATAATAAGGGTTACATTATTCAGCAAGAGTTTCCTGAGTGAAGTGATTCAAAATTCACTTCTGAATCGATGTCTGAAGATGTCTATCAATAGACTTTTTCAGATAACCCTCTTCACCAAGTAAATTCTACATAGAAATAGAAAACGCTGCGGTAATGAACTCCTATGGATTAATTGATACAAAATTTTCAATTCGAACATCGAAATACGAAAAAACATCCGAATTCTTAAATGATCTAAAAAACATCTTAACATTTCCTCGAAGATTTCAAACTCCGTATATTCAATTATTCGTCAAATTTCAGATTGAATCCTGTTTTGTTAGTACTTATAATAAGGGTTACATTATTCAGCAAGAGTTTCCTGAGTGAAGTGATTCAAAATTCACTTCTAAATCGATGTCTAGAAGATGTCTATTAATAGACTTTTTCAGATAACCGTCTTCACCAAGTAAATTTTACATAGAAATAGAAAACGCTACTGTATAATGAACTCTGGGCTGAAGGACCTAGGTCGATGGCCATAAAATAAACTTTTTCTCTTCTCTCTCTAATGAACTCCTATGGATTAATTGATACAAAATTTTCAATTCGAACATCGAAATACGAAAAAATATTCGAATTCCTAAATGATCTAAAAAACATCTAAACATTTCCTCGAAGATTTCAAACTCTGTATATTCGATTATTCGTCAAATTTCTGATTGATATTCCTCAGAGGACCGCATTTTAGATATAATATATACCGTTAATAGTACCTATCTAACAAAATAGTATTGACTTGTCAATGGTTATCTAAAGAATATCATTCAATAGACTTTATTAGACGATTGATCTATGAAAGATATTTCTATTTTAAATCTACCTATATTTCAATTTATTGTAGCCAAAAATTCAGGTAAGTATTTTAAAACGATAACTGGATATCATTTTCAACAGAGAGCACAAATCCAAACTAATACCATATCGAAGTAAATAGTATTTTGCTATGTTCAAGCAATTTGATTAATGTGTGAAGGGATTACCTGCTGTAACTACCCTAAGTAGAAATTGCACTCACCTTGTTCAATTATTACAGCACAAATCACTAATCAAAAAACGAACACAATCACTAGCCGACTTGACCTTCTTACAAAGAAGGGTTGTATACTAACGGAAATGTTGAATGTTCAAGTTCAAATGGCTATGCACTATGAACTTTAACTCTATTGGCCCATGGCCGGTTCGCGGCTTCTTGCGAATTGCGATAAGAGTTCGCCACCAAGCGATCCAACCCGATCGTAGTTCGTGTCTAGTCCTTCTCATCGCATATCTCTCGATCCTTCAACCAAACAAACTCGGAAAAATATACTTTTTCCTCAAGACTCTCAAGAGTATCTTGGGTTAATCAATAATTTCGTTCGAAATTCATATTTAACATATTGAATTGGGAGTCAATCATTCTTCACCATTATTGTTTTTGAAATAGGTACCAATATTCATACACTATTTTCGATTTATATTAAAAAAATTGTCCAATCAGTTTTATCATATGAAAATTTTCAAGAATTTCAATATCCTGATACTAAGTCTTCTAGAAAAACATCCCCATCAGTAAGAATACGAATACTTACATGTGCTTTTTAACATTGATACTTAGATGATAAAACACAATATGAATTTGAAAAATACACTAGGAAGATGTTGATTAGTCCAAAATTTTTTGACTATCGTAGAAATATGGTTTATGAATAATTAATTTCGGAAGTCACTTCAATAGATGACATTGACTTCTCATTATTATTTGGAACACTTGGAATCGTGAAGTTTAAAGACGATCTAGCAATGACAAATCTAGAAGAAATTTATTTTTTCACTGTTTTTCGACCATTTTACTTAGATGTTTTATATATGTAATCTAGGCGTCTAAACAAAGTCAGATATTGATGTGTCATATCGATATAGTATATGTTATCTATTTCCCGTCTGAAAATTAACTTCATCATGATTATAAAATTAAGATATCCAATAAACGTTTTTTCAATATATGATCTTCTTTGAAGATATTAATCGACATATTTGGTACAATTTGAATTCTAATGTTCATAGACGATACAAAATGATATATCTGAAAGATATTCATCTGGTCACTGGTTTTCGACCATTTTAGTTAGATGTTCTCCATATGTAATCTAGATGTCTTAATAAAGTCAGATATTGATGTCTTATATTGGTATGGTATATCATATCTATTAGTTGTCTGCCCAGTGATTCTTTCGCGATTAATACAATTAGATATAAGATAAACGTTTTTCAGATGTATATTTGGAAACTAATCTATTTTCAGATATCTTACGGACATAAGAATTTTGCCAGGCATAAGACTAGACATCTAAAAGTTATTTCAAAAACATCATTTATAGAAAACGTCTTATTTAGATAATCTAATTTTGATCATAATTCAGAGCAAGATCATTTTAGATTTCTTTTGACATAAATGAGATGTCATTTAGACGGAAGTGTGTTGTTTGGGTACTATTCACGCAAGATGATTTTTGTTGAAGAATTCAACATTCTTGTAATTATCCGTTCATTTCTTCAAGAGATACCCATTCCCTACCACTTTTGATTATTCAACTCAATGCTAACACTGCATCGAATGCATTTCATCTTCGGGTTTATTTTTTTTGAATTCTACAACTGATGTAACGTCTTCAACCTCCTGCCAAAGAAGATAAACAACAGTAATTCTCCTCAAGCTACTGATCACTTGTATTTTCCATATAAATAACTAGATTTGGTATGTCTTCAATCAGTTTGTATAAACGTCAATTATGTTCGTTACATATTTTCGACTCAATATTTTCCGAAGTGATTTGACATTGTGATGAAATACGTAATTACTGAGAGACTCACGTAGAACGGACTACGTAGCACTGATTTAAAACTCAAGAATGTTTCGACAAGCGTCTTAACCCAACATTTTTGTACCATACAGAGTGAAAGGCATCCAATTTCCATGGCCAATCCAGTGCTAAAATGAAAGTGAATGAAGTATAGAAGCTGAAAGTAAAACGTATATCTTTATTGATTCATTCAGGAAAAACATTTATATGGAGTTCCTAATGTCATGAATATAATGCCCAAAAATTAGACTACTATTTCATACCAGAACAAATTCGGTAAAATTGTCTTTTGAATTAATCCTATATGTCACGAAAAATTTCATTTTCATGCATCATTCATTTTGGGACCTATATGGTATTAAACTCCCCTATCGGACGAAGTATCGTAGACATAAGCATATTTATTCAAAACTGTCCAAATTCATTTACACCGAGATCACGAACCTTATCAATCAATTATCAGCGTATGAAGTGTATTAATATTATCTAGTATCGTTCTCGAACTATTTACAGGTTTCAATATTTGTGAATGAATCGGAAGAGCAGCTGTATTCTATATATGAGTAGAATTCGAGCTGTCTTACTTTCTGTCCTCCTAAAATCTGACAACGTTGCGGGAGGTGAGAGCGCACTACTAATAAGAAATATATGCGGAGGTAGTAAGGTCTGATTCGTTTGAAGAAAAATTTTTCGATAAAAATCTTTTCCCCTCTTTAGGTACCCCTGCTATTTACCTTCCCCTCTACATATATAAACAAAAATTATTCCAATTATATAACTCCTTCACCCGGAGGTCAGGTCGCCCAATGAACTTAACGGAGGTAACAACGCACTACGGGTTCATATATATATATATATATATATATATATATATATATATATATATATATATATATATATATATATATATATATATATATATATATATATATATATATATATATATATATATATATATATATATATATATATATATATATATATATATATATATATATATATATATATATATATATATATATATATATATATATATATATATATATATATATATATTAGACTGATTCAAAAAAATCGACTTTCTTTTTTTTCGAGAAACACACCCCTAATTATCTTCGGGGCATTGAAAAATGACGTCTGTGAAAATATTAGCCGAAAATATTATTATTTAGAGGTCGCTCATCGAGGATTTCTATTTTCCCTACTAATAGCAGGTGAAAAAAATTCATTTCTGGTTAAAAAATTCCAGTTCGCAAACCAATGGACGGATTCTATTGAGCTATATATTTTTATGTAAGGAATTAGGTACTCTACAAAAACTGTGTCATATAATTTTTCCATAAAACGGCTTCTCGATAAGTTATTAGAGCTTGAAATGAAATTTTTGTTGAAATAGCTGTTTTTACTCGGATATTGGGGAGAAATTATTGGAATTTACTTTGAAAATCAGAATATAGTTCTGGAAAGATATAATTAATATGATTCATTGTAGATTCAAATAATTTATGACATCCTCAAATAGTCAAACTCAAAAATTTTTAGAGAGTTAGAAATTTATACTCTTCAGAATCAAATTATTCAGCATCTATTATTTCTCATTCACTTGGGTCACAAAGAATGATTGGGTTCGTGCCCTCTTTCAGATTAGTGTTTGTTCTTAAACCCAGTATTTGTCTTCAGTTTCAGTCATAATACAATTTTGTGTATTCATTATTTTTATAAACCCAAAATAGCCGCTGTCACAAAATAGTGAACTATCAATTTTTCAACAAATATCTCGATATTTGTGGGATTGGTAGGTTTAATGATATTAGAAATAAGTCGCATATAGAAAGCATTTATTCGGTTGTGAAAAATAATATTGGAGTTGGTATATTCAACATTTATAATACATTATATGTTCTAAACAGATAATTTCAATTTTTTTTAAATGCAATCCGGAAAACGATGACGATGTTCGTTTATCAATTGTAAAAGGAACTGTAACTGTTTATTCTTCATTCTTCTTTTAGTAGTTATTGCATTCTTCAATTGAACCAATAACTCGCTCCAGTCGCTCCACTGAATCGTTAACAACAGAAAGATCCTATCATCTATATGTTACTTTCACTACATAATGCCTTCTCCAATGAAATCATATAGCGAGAATTTTGTGAATGCGGCCATTTTGGGTTTGCAAAAATAATGAATACACAAAATTGTATTATGGATGAAACTGAAGACAAGTACCGAGTTTACGATCAAACACTAATCTGAAAGAGGGCACAAAACCAATCATTCTTTCTGACCCAAGTGAATGAGAAATAAGAGATGCTAAATAATTTGATTCTGAAGAGTATGAAATACTAACTCCCTAACAATTGTTGAGGTTGACAATTTGGGGATGTCATAAATGATTTAAATCTAAATAGACTCCTATCAATTGTAACTTTCGAGAAGGATTTCCTGATTTTCAAAGTAAATTCCAATAATTTCTCCCCGATATCCGAGTAAAAAGAGCTACTTCGACAAAAATTTAATTTCAAGCTCTGATAACTTTTCGAAAAGCCGTTTTATGGAAAAACTTTAGGTGGCAGTTTTTGTAGAGCACCTAACTCCCTACATAAAAATATATCGCTCAATGGAATCCGTCCATTGGTTTGCGAACTGGAATTTTTCAACTAGAAATAAATTTTTTTTCCCTGCTATTAGTAGGGAAAATAGAAATCCTCGATGAGCGACCTCTAAATAATAAGATTTTTGGCTAATATTTTCACAGACGTCATTTTTCAGTGTCCTGAAGATAATAAGGGATGTGTTTCTCGAAAAAAAAGAAAGTAGATTTTTTTGAATCAGTCTAATATATATATATATAGTTATAAAGTGTTAATATCACCTCCAAAATAGTGACTCGTTTAACGCTCTCACCTCATATATATCGCTGTCACCTCCGAAATCGGAGGTGACAACGTTTTGCCTTGTTTTTTTAGCTTGTTAGATTCAGGAGGCTTCAGGGACCAACATATCAAAAAATCGTTTTGAGGTCACAACGCACCCCGTTTATGTACTGAACAATCTTTTAGTTCGAGTGTATATCACTGGCGCTAGTGTGCTGAGCTGTATATCGAAGAATTGCTGTGGGGGACTCTTTGCTCGTTAGCACCTCCGAAAATGGCAACGTTGTATTTTCAAAGCAGATGTAGACAGGCGGAATATAAGTATACGGATGAATTAACTGTAGAGAGGCGCAGCGCGCTATCTCCTCCATAATTGCAATCCAGGCGGCATATCTCAACGATTTTTTATCGCATTTATCTGTAGGGGAAAGAATCACGTGAAAGAAAACCAATCTTGGCTCTCTCGAATGGAATTATGACTGTTTATAATTCATCGTGTGTATCTATGCATCCGTTGAACTTCTTTCATCTCAAGCTAAATATTCAGATGTAAATGGTGATGAATATCCAAGGACAATGAGCCATTCCGAAAATTTTCATTTCAGAATCAAGAGAAAAAATGCTACAAATTTTACAATATCACAGAAATGAACAACGTCGGCTAAACCGAATGTTGGACATTGTTGTGTTATTTCAAATGGAACGCTCTATATATTTTTCTTAAATCGGATTGCTCAATGATTTTGAGGAATCCTTTGCTCAGAAACATCTGTTTTATTATCGATTATGTTTAATTATTGGATTTTCCCGAAAATTTGAATAGCTTGTACCATCTCTCTGGTTTAAAATACTGGAACTAACAATCTGCACTCAACTAGTAGAATACCTTCTAAAAAAAAAGATCCTTTTACCCACACAACATGGTTATGTAAGAGGTAGATCAACTCAGACAGCAGTGTTTGAGTTCATTTCAGGAATCCTTAATGCCTTGGAGGATTCTAATATAACAGTGGGTCTAATGCTGGATCTATCAAAGGCATTCGATACTCTGTCCCACGACCTTATTCTCCATAAACTTTCTGCATATGGCATAAACAAGCTTGACTGGTTTCAATCATATTTAGCAAACCTCAGGCAGAGAGTGATGATCTCTCAGAACGGAAAAACAACAGTTTCGGAAGAAGAACTCACAGAGTTCCGCAGGGTAGCATATTGGGCCCTATAATTTTTATCATTTTTCTAAATGACCTAAGTACCATATTCGATGAAACCATGGTTAGGACAGTGAATTATGCAGATGACACAAACTTCACTGTATTAGCCAAGCACGATTTAGAGTTGAGTTTACCATTTTACACTCAACTCTAACTCTAAATCGTGCTAGCCAGTGGTTTGAAGCAAACGGTTTGTGCATGAATTCTGAAAAAACAAGTGCCATCCTATTCAGGACAGCTCATTCCGGTCCCCAAGTGCCTACCAGCATTTCACTGTCTAACTCCACATTAGAACTGACTAAATCTTGTCGCTTCCTAGGCCTCACTATTGAGGTAACCCTTGATTGGGGAGAGCACATTTCCAACCTTTGCAATCAACTGGGTACCATCTGCTACACTTTGGGAGTCCTCAATAAATATCTGGACATAACCTCACTAAGAACAATATACCAGACAGTGTTTAGGTATGGCATCATGTTCTATGGTAGTTCATACAACCTACATAGAGTGCTGAAAATGAAGAAGAGAGCCTTCATAATGATCTGGAGGATGAGGAGGACGGAATCATGCAGGGGAGTCTTCAGAAGGAATGGTCTTTTGACTGCTCCTGCTGTACACATCCAAGAAAGCCTGATATTTACATTCAAGAACTAGCACTACTTCGAAGAGAACACTGTAAGTAATTACAATACGAGGACAACTGCACTAAAATATCCAAGACACAGATTAAGCCTCACTGAAAAGGGACCTGAATATAGATATATTCGTTATTACAATAAGATAGCTCACAAACTAAGAGGAGAATGGACTCTACAACAGTTCAAGAAATTCATCTTCAAACTCCTACTTGAAATCGAACCCTACAGTGTGGAAGACTTTATGGAACACAGATTATAAAGCAGAAAATGACCCTGTTTCACTTCAAGTGTTTAATGTCATGTGTACACTTTACCTGATATAAAGCACATTATTTATTTATTTATTAATGTATTTAAATTTTTTAGTGATGTATCATAAAGAAAATTACAAATTATATCGAAACAAGTAAGAATTCATGAAGAATTATCCAAAACAGATTTGTAAGGGAAAAAATAAACAAAATTGAAGTTTTTTGAAGGCCTCGAGTCAACATATTTTGAAATTGCAACCATATTTTTGTCAAGACATGATGAATCTACAAAATGAAGGTAATAATATAGATACATACTCGGATACATATGATTGATTGGTAATTCCCAAAAGCTATGATGAACAGCGGACACTATGATGGACGCATGATGAAAGGAGAAAGACAAAATTTAATTTAAGTATTTTCGCATGAAGTTTTATTATTCAAAATAAATGATGATTCTTATAATTAACAAATCAGGTGCAATTAAAATTTTTGTTTTGGTCTTCGAAAATAACACATATTGATTAAACTTCTACTATCCAAAATGAATAGGTACATAGATAAAATGTATCTATATACAGGATATCTGTAAACAAATGCGAAGGACTAAGGGAGATGATTCCTTAATGAAAATAAGCGGGGCTAGTTCCTATAAATTTTTTTCCAAATAGACAGCTCTTCCAAGATGCAGCCTTGGAAGGCGATGACGAGTCTACAGTTTTTAATTTTTTTTTACAGGTTCTGAAAAACACTGAGTCATAAAACTATACATATTATGAAGGACTGAGTAGATTGGTACCAGTTTCAACTTCGGCAAGCTCACAGTTTAGGCGGTAACTTGCTATCGATTTTTTTAATGTGTCTCTCCCTTAAATTCAAAAATTTCTGTGAAAATGTTGAAATTTGAGTTATTATGCTATTGTCATAGAAGTATACGAAACTATCAGGTCGGGGGATCCAAGATTTCGGGCCGATTCACATGAAAAAAAAACATAATAAAATGAATTTCGTGAATACCGAGGCTGAAAACTACTATTCTCCGCTATGAAAATTTAATATTATTCCAATAATATACCGAGTTAATTAATGCTACGTTGCTATTACTATAAGGCCCGGTTGTTCAGTTCAGGATAAGGCCGAGATTTAAGATGATCCTAGATTAACCTGACAGAACTGAACTGAAGTGTCAAAATCAATTTAGGATAAACTTTAATCCCGAACTGAACAACTGGGACTATTCATGTAGAGTTTCGGATTTTGCGAGAATCTACTGCTTTTTCTTCAAAACAACAACTACGCTGAAGGAAATGTGATTGACTGTTATCTATATCATTTACATCATTATTTGCCGAACTTCAAAGTTCTGAATGAATTAAAATCTAAACTTGAAAATATACGAGATAATTTTCGCAAGAATTTCAATGAAATCTGAAAATTTTCATCATTCTGGAGCATTCTGGACATCAATAATTCTCGAATCATCCATGGAATAAATTCAATTTTATCCAATATAACACGCAAAACGAAATGTTATTCGAACTCGGCATCTTGAGCAATTCGTTCCTAAAAAGCCCGAATCAGGTAGAAAATTTTGAACCCTTCATATCAGCGTTAACACGTGTTTTGCAGTAAACAGATGCCGATTTCGTTTTCAACGGGCCATGTAACTAGGGTCGGCGTTGGGTGTAAGGATGAACGGTTCTTACAACAAGAAGAATTTGAATTTTCATATGACGGTGAGGGCATTTGTTTTAAAATGTTCAGAGTACAAGAAGTATACAGGGTGTTTCACGAGTAAACAGACAAATGAAAACCGTGAAAAGAGGGCATTGAGCTGAGTTCAGAATCATACCATATACAGGATGTCCCAAAACTAGTGAATCAAACGTCACACCGCGATAGAGTAAACCAAATATTATCGAATGACACCAACATTAGTTCGACGAAAATGTACCGTTTCCAAAATAATCAGAATTTTATTAAAATACATAAAGTTGCCGATTTTCGAACTATTTTTCTTAATAACAGGGCCAGTTTGTGAAAAAGGATATCGATTTCAAATTATATTGAAGTAATATTATTGTTTCATCTCCCCTAATTGAAATTATTTTAAGTAGTTAATCGATAACCATAACCAAAGTAAATGTAAATTAAAACAATTGTTTTTTCTACATGATTTTTAATACTCAGAATAAACAGGGGTGATAATATGGGAGAAAAACGCTATCCTCAATAACAAATTGGCCTTGTGACTGAAAAAATAGTTCGAAAATCGGCAACTTTAGGTTAGGTTTTTTTAGAAACGGTACATTTTCGCTCAACTAATGTTGGTGTCATTCGATAGTATTTGATCTAGTCTATCGTGGTGTGACGTTTGATTCAATAGTTTTGGGGCACCCTATATATAGGTTTCTTCGAGGTTTTTTGAAATTTCTCGAATTTCCGTTTTACTATAATTCCTGAAATTCTGATCAAGTCGAATGAAAATTTATATTTAGCCTTGAGTTGTTAATTTCATTGAAACAGAGCATTAAAATTCGACAAAAATCTGGACCGGGTTCAGTGATTCTTTACTTAACTTCAAACTCATAAAAACACCATGTATGTAGTTTTTTAATCATAATTTCAACTTTTTTATCTGCATTATTATTGTCTCAAAATGAATTGATTTTTGGGTTGCCCCACCTGTTGATCATGTTCTAGAAATAATTGTTTTGGTCAGACGCCTCTAAGGAATAGAGCACTTCATGAAAATGTATTTAGAAATCCATAATTGATTTTTTTTCAAAGAATATTCTGTTGAATGTGTTCAACAATTATACCATATTCGGTCTTCAAAATACTCTTTCACAAGGATAAAATGTTTCAAAATTGATAATATCCAAATATGGGTGGAAAAACTACGCTATCTTGAAACTAAAATTTAAAACTTGATATTCAGAATGAATCTATTTTTCTATGGACAACTAGTTGTGTGAATAAAAACAAAGAGAGAAATCGCGGGGTGTCAGATCTGGAGATCTAGCAGTCCAATATTGGGGTCCTACCCTTCTAATAAAATGACCTGAAATACTGATAAATACTTTTGCTGGTGCATGAATATCATCAATGTTTCAATAACAAATTGTAATAAGACCAGAACAATCCATAGATTTCCATAGATCCAATAATGACTATAACGGAAGAAAGTGCATTTATCATACTTATCCGAAGTGCCAATCATTACCTTCACTAAATGACCAAATGAGGTGAAAACCAGTTCGGAAAATTACTTCAGTTCCACGTTGTCCATAAAAAGCGATTCATTCATAAGACATCGAATTATAATTATTATTTTCATGATCATGATAGCGTAGTTTTTTATTTCTATTTTTGTTCATTATCAATAACAAAGCTTATTATCACTGTTAATGACCTATCTGAATGACCAGATATGCTATAAATATCAAAAACAAATGCAAGACATATATTGAGAACGAAAAAATTCAGTTGAACATTTCAAATTCCATTTTTAGATTTCCTCAGTTGATTGGCGATCATATTCATCCCATTAATTAATGTGAAGTAAAAGTCAATATGCAGCGCTGTTTTTTCCAGACATTTCACGATCAAACAATTATTCATTAAAAATAATCTGAAAAGGCATACCAAAGTTTCATTGATTTTGAGAAAATCAATGGAGATGCCTGAAAAATTCAAAATTATGACGAGAAAAACTACAAACAGAGTGTTTTGCATGAGTTTAAATTTGAATATATCCTCAATGAGTTCGGTCCTGTGTTCGTCAACTTTTATTGTTCTGTTTTATTGAAATTTAGAAGTTTAAGCGGATAATGAATTTTTAGCCGAATCCAACTAAAATATTTGGAGTTATAGCCGAACAAAAATTGGGGAAATTTGAATAAACTCCTCTCTATATCGGAAACGGAATGCCTAAGACACACATATGAGGTGTTTTTGAACTCAGCTCAATGCCCTCTATTCACGGTTTTCGTTTGTCCGTTTACTTGTGAAACACCCTGTGTACTGAAAAATTTCAAAAGACTCCTCGAGCAATTGAGAAATGCCATTAAATCAAGGAGTTTCTTTTGAACCGCTATGATGAAAAATGTCAATATCCAGTTATTATTATTATTTGGGGTGATTCATCGAAAATCCCCAATATCTCGAAAACCAAGGCACTTTTGCCAAACGTAAAATATATTTATTTGAACCGCCATAGAGTACTCTACCCGCAGGCTCCATATTATCCACTCATTACGCCACACCCTGTATAATTATTATTATTATATCAATGTATTGAAAATAAACAGACATGAATACTAGGCAGTTGTTTTGTTTGAACGTGAAGCTCCTGTTGCTTCAAACTTCTTTTAATTATTTTGACGCAAGATGATTTTTGTTGAGGAATTCAACATTCTCGTAATTATCCGTTCATTTCTTCAAGAGATACCCATTCCCTACCACCTATGAGTATTCAATTCAATGCTAACACTGCATCAAATGCATTTCATCTTCGGGTTGATTTTTTTGAATTCTACAACTGATGTAACGTCTTCAGCCAAAGAAAATAAACAACAGTAACTCTCCTCAAGCTACTGATTACTTCTATTTTCCATGTAAATAAATAGATTTGGTATGTCTTCAATCAGTTTGTATAAATGTCAATTATGTTCGTTACATATTTTCGACGCAATATTTTCCGAAGTGATTTGACATTGTGATGAAGTACGTTATTACTGAGAGTCTCACGTAGAACGGACTACGTAGCACTGATTTAAAACTCAAAAATGTTTTGACCAGCGTCTTAACCCAACATTTTCGTACCATACAGAGTGAAAGGTATTCAATTTCCATGGCCAATCCTGTGCTAAAATGAAAGTGAATGAAGTATAGAAGCTGAAAGTAAAACGTATATCTTTGTTGATTCATTCGGGAAAAACATTTCAATGGAGTTCCTCATGTCGTGAATATAATGCCCAGAATTAGATAACTATTTCATACCAGAACAAATTCGGTAAAATTGTCTTTGGAATTAATCTTATATGTAACGAAAAATTTCATTGTCATGTATCATTCATTTTAGGACCTATACGGTATTAAACTCCCCTATCGGACGAAGTATCGTAGACATAGCATACTTATTCAAAATTGTTGATATGAATATCAACAGTTATAACAAGTTATAAACTTGATTTTAGGTAAAAAATCTAGACGTGTACGACGGAGTAAAAGAGAAATACAACTTCTTCAAGAGACCTTCAGTCCTGAAATAGATCACAATGAGGAAATCTCGAAACCTAAAGTACAGGAGTTTTACTACAAACACAGAGTTGCGATGAATAGGCGTACGCCTCATTTAATTATTCAGAAAATCAAAGCAGAGCAGAAGAAAAATAAGATGATGCGTGAAAACTTGAAACGTGAGTATATTTTCTTCAATGTGTCAATAATAATATTATATTGAAATGGAGATTTTCTCCACAAAAATTCAAGTCATTGTATAATATGACCAATACTCATGCAGTTCAATTACCCCAAAGAAAACACGAATCTCAACTTATATTTATTTTCCGCCGATCAAGTCATCTCAACGTACACGAAATCGTCCATTAACAACCCCTACTAATGCATGATTTTTCTTCAATTAACGCACGATTCTCAACAACCGAAGATGAACATAGAAGTATGCAAAGATATTAACATAAATATAAATGTACACATAACTCTGATAATTTCGAATCCGTCAATCATATTTAACATTTAATTCCTAAATCACTTGTCAAAAATCTTACTTTCGAATGTTGCATTGCAGTTTCCAAAGATTCCTATTTCAATGATACAATTATTGATCACAGAATTTGAGGTTTGCAGAAAAGATCATTAATAACTTTATACAGTAGATCATGATCAACTACACATTATTTCAGCAAAGAAAGAAAGATACAGCATAGAAGAACAGGAAGTGTTAGAAGAAACAGTTGCTCGTCACCTGCAAGAAAGATCATATCCTAGTCTAAGAGAATGTTCTTATGTAATAGAAACGAATGAAGTGTTGAGTTCAAGGTCTCCGTCAGCTGTGAAAACATTCATTTACAATAGTATTAAAAAAAGGAGATCTATTTAAACTATCTAGTTCGAGGAAATCTTCAGCTATCTATCCCTTTTTATTTTTCATAATCAAAAAAGCATTTTTTGTTCTATATGTCCTTTTTCATGTGCTCTTTAATAAAAACTTCTCCATGGTATTAGTGGTTTCATTATTAGTTGAAAGATACATTTATTAAAAAACATTGATTGATATTTTTAATGAGCATGCTTTCACGAACAAAGAGTTATGATTGAAACTGAACAATAAGATTTACTAGCAATTCGAACTGAAAATTGAAAAAAAAAATAATTATTATGATTTTATGTCCCAACAATAAAATATCAGATGATCAATTTTGATTCGATGATTTATTTCGAAAAAGAAACGAAAGAAATTTGGGTAAGTCACAAAACTATTCAAATTATTCTAAAAGGGCGTTAGGTGCTTGATCTTGAAATTGAAATTGAGCGTTGAGATGGTTACCCGGGAATATCAGTGGAAAGTTTTGGAAATTGGCGATTTTATACAGAGTGTCCCAAAACTAGTGAATCAACCGTCACACCACTATATAGTAGACCAAACTCTATCGAATGATACCAATATTAGTTCAGCGAAAATGTACCGTTTCCAAAATAATCAGAAGTTTATGAAAATACCGCCGATTTTCGAACAAAATTTTTTTCAATCACAGGGCCAGTTTGGGAAAAAAGATAGCGATTTTAAATCATCTTAATCCTAGATTATTGTTTCATTATACCTAATTAAAATTATTTCAAGGAGTTAATCGAAAACCTAAATAAATGTAAATTAAAACAATTGTTTTTTCTACATAATTTTTATTACTCCGAATAAACCCCCTCTATAGGGGTAATAATATGGGCGAAAAATGCTGTCCCTAATCACAAATTGGCCCTGTGACTAGAAAAATAGTCCGAAAATCGGCAATTTCAGGTTAGGTTTTTTTGGAAACGGTATATTTTCGCTCAACTAATATTGGTGTCATTCGATAGTATTTGATCTACTCTATCGTGGTGCGACGTTTGATTCACTAGTTTTGGGACACCCTGTATATTGTGATATGCTTTTTCCGAATATCAACTTCCCATCCTTCTCGCTTTGGCCGCCATTTTGACGAAATGGCAGCCAAAATCAATTTTTTTTTAAATATCTCGTTTTTTTGACTCATTTGACGATGATAACAATTATATGAAAAATTAAACTAGAGTAGATTCACAACAATATACTCCTACATATTTTTTCGTATCATCAATAATTTTAACGTATGAGCGCCGCAAAATGTAATCGAAATTACGCTCTTATCTATTACCCATTTCCATACCATAAGCCTACAACTCAAGTTCTATTTTCTGTAATTGAAGATTTCGGGCTCAGAAAATGATGATCAAGGTGTTATCCGATTCTTGATCATATTATTCTTGAGGAAAATCAACCAGGACTGAAAAATAACAACAGTTATAAATAATTCGGTTGAATAAAGGGATGTGGACTCTGTAAAACTATCGGAGATATTGAAAGAACAAGAGCAGTTCTCTAATGAGTAGGATATTTGCTATGAAAAAGTCTGACGCCCGTTTTCACCAACTGTCAAACAAGCTCCTATCTTAATAATTAATATCCAATATAATACTTTCACGAAAACGCTATTTAACGTAGCGTCACCTACTGGCGTTATTCGCAAGAGGGATAATTATTTCCTTTATTTTCATTCAATCGAATTTTTAATGATTGAGTTTTAATGTATATTATATTAATCCGGCCGTAGAAGAATCCAACAAATCATCTTTCATAACAAACACTTCATCCAATCTTGAGTTATAAATGGTGTAACCCACAGAATAGCGACTTTGTTTTATATATTGAGATTTTAATTGAGCAATGAAAACAGGACATTTTAGGAAGTTCAAACAGAAGTGTAACTTTAGAATCATGAAAATTGAGGAGTACCTATGACATCAGGTACTAACTCGCAACAGAAGTGATGATCAAAAAATTTTCATTATAATTATAGATCAGAAATTTGTTTGTGAATAAGGCCTATCAAGTGTGAGCGTGAAACTCACAATACCCGTATTCAATTCCATATACATCGCTGAATTACAATTCGAAATATTGGTAGCAATGTTTCGGAGGATGAGTTTTTTCATAGAAAATGTTTTGAACATTGGAAAACTATTTTTTTTTATATCTGCCATAGTTTCGGCAAGAGCTTATCAAAATATGTATATAAATCACCAATTCGGGAAAATTTATAAGTAAAACCAAATGTTATCCATAGTTTTCAGAATGTTGATAATAATACAAGAAACAAATAATAACAATGAAAAGAAAAACTATTGAGTCAAGTATTCATTGAAAGAGGTACATCGAACAGCAGAAAAACTTCATAGACGAATAATCTTGAAGAAACAAAATGAGTAGGAAAAAAGGAAGGAGCTGAAGATAACTCGAAACAATGTCGCGAAAAATCAGGATTTGTTTGCCCCTGGGTGTCGAATATCTAAATCCTCCTCTGCATACGATAGTACTATCTAATTCATTTGAAATACTTTTCCGCAATTTTGGTTTCCTGATCAGGAAAATTCACAGAAATAACTTATTTTCCATATCTCTTGAGGGGAAGTAAAAAAATTTTTAAATCTAGTTTATGTCTAAGCGCACAGGTACGAGCAGAAAGTACAGGTTGGGCAAAATTCGTTGTCTACTGAAGGGATCTCGAGAACTATAGCAGCTAGAAGAAAACGGACGGCACATTCTCTTTTTTCCTGACAATTCTAATCTGAAAACAGCTCCAGCCTAATGTTCAAAGATTTTGAGTTATGAACGAAAATTGAGAAATTGTCAATTTCAATGAAGCTGACTAGCACGCTTGTTTGAACTCATATTCGAAATCCGTTGTCACATTCTACAGGCACTTTTTTATATGAGGAATCCGAATATGATATTATTGAATTTTTCGATCCAGTCATTTTCGAGATACGACGAGAATTTTTGATTTTACAAAAGTGAACTATAATTGAAAGTTCTTTCATCTTGCTGCAATTTTTCTGCTGATTTCAAAAATGTATCATATGTCGCATTTTCCATGAATGTTACACGAGAAAAAAATTCAATGTTTTTCCTGCTTTTTAATTCACTGTTGAATTATAAGTAGGCTGGCTTACCCCAACAACCGTTGAATATGCATTATCTTTTGTGAACCTGAGCCACTATGATTGGAATCACGGATTGCTGAATAAATATTTCGATTATTAATTTGTCATCGTTTGTTCTCGCGATGTTTGGCATGCATATCTAACGATGGTTCGCAATTCGAACACTACCGTTGACAGAAGTACCTTTTTTTCATCATGTTACTTGTGTGAAAATTATAATTATAGTTTACTATCGTATTTGATTTATATTACTGACTCTCTAAGTCTCTTTCATGAATAGAAAAACGATAATTGAATAAATTTTCTCCTTCAATAATCAAACGAAAATCTTCAACTCTCTTTTAAAGGATATAGATCTCGATATCGATATATAAAAGAAATAATTATTCGGCAGTTAGTGATTCCTATCACAGAAGGTTGAGTTAACATAGAATTATGTTGAGTTCACGAACCATAATGCATTTTCAACGGTCGCTATGGTTACGCCAGCCTACTGAAAAATCAACAGTGAATCGAAAAGCTGGAAAAAGTATTAAATTTATTTTCTTATGTTATATTCATGTGAATAGCGACACATCATACATTTTTGAAATCAACAAAAAAATTGCAGCAAGACGAAAGAACTTTTAACTATAGTTTACATTTGAAAAGTCAAAAATCCCCGTCGTATCTCCAAAATGGCTGGATCAAAAAATTTAATAATATTATATTCGAATTCCTCATAAAAAAGTGCCTGTAGAATGTTACAACGGATTTCGAATACGAGTTCAAATAAGCGAGTTATTCAGCTTCATTGAAAATGACAATTTCTCAATTTTCGTTCATAACTCAAAATCTATAAACGTTAGGCTGGATCTGTTTTCAGTTTTGGATTAGTGGAGAAAAAAGTGTCATTAGTTTTCTTCTAGCTACTCTAGTTCTCGAGATCCCTTCAGTAGATAACGAATTTTGCCCACCCTGTACATTAAAAGAGGTGAAAATTATTCAAATATTTTCACGTTTTTTGAGATTCAAAAAATGATCGATTACAGCCTGTACACACGACGATTATTTTTCACAAGAAATTTCGACAAAATACAAGTAAAATAACAACAACTTTTTGAGGAATTGAGAGATGAGCTTTCCCAAGCATTTTCGTGGACAAAACGAAATTTCCATGTTGACTAAGGTTTCCTCGAACTTTTGGTTAAATAGAGCCTATTTGAAACAAACGTCAACAAATAAGTGAAAAAAAAACTATCGAAATAGAGAAGGCATCGAATTTAACAATATGCATATCACAGATTTGTAGCATGCACTATAAAGAATTTTTTTTTTTAACGAGTTGACTCTGTCAAGAATTCATGCAACTTGTCCAGAATTTCACGCGAAGACATATAAAAACGATGTCCAGCAAAGAACGGTTATTTGCCAGAAAATATTGGTCCAGCAATACACCCTTCGCCATAAATATATATTATATCGTTGCGTTTTTAGCTGGACCGAACCATTCATCCATGCGTCAATTAATGGACAGAGCGTGTTATTGCTGGACGTCCAGCAATGAACAATAGAACTTCCTATGTTCATGCGGGTATAGCTGCACGATAGACTTAATCCACACAAATTCGAAAACTCTAATGTGTTACCGTGTTGTTTACTGCTCATTTCCTTGGAATATTAAATTGGTTGATGCATTTAACTTTCATGCACACTCAAAAATAAAATTTAATCAAATAAAACAAACAGTACCTAAGTGTAATACTGATTTGGATGAGAAATAAATGGCATCGTATTAAAGACATGATTTAAAGAAAAGATGACCTTCATTCCCTTTCCAGAAAATCACATCCAATAAAGACAAAGTGTTTTTTTCCCAGAGATGAATTGCAATGGTCATTGAATATTTTTCAGTTTTGAAATGAAAGTTCTCTTCATGGCAATGTATGCATCATAATAAATAGTTATTTGTGCAACCAGTTAGGAAAAGCATTATTTTTCGAAATGAGCGTAAAGAACGCGAAATACGAAAAATAGTGTTTTCCAACGTGTTTCACACAAAATTTTTTTCGATTTTGAATAGGATGTTGCTATTATTTAAAATTAAATGTACCAAAAACGTCTTCAAAAGCGTCTCTCGCAGATTCCCAAAATCGTCTATTGACGGAAATTATTCAATTTTTCACTTATACTATGAAAGCAAGTATCGTTTCATCATCAGTTGCGAAATATTTTACTTTGCGTAACTGGTTGCGAAAAGTAAAACGTTTTAAAACGTCAGTGAGTTTTGAAAAGTGTCCTTTTATATCTCAAAATTAGAAAAAATAAATTTTTTTGAGCAATCTCTGATCGTGATCATCAAATTGCAAAAAAATTGTTTCGAATGGTATAGACCATTTATCCAACAATAGTCCACCGATTTACATAATAACATTTTTCATTTTTCCATCCACAGAACCAAAAAAAATCAATCATTAAAAGTTTTGGAAGTTGGTAACACAAAATTCGAATTTCAAAACTAAAAATTTTGTGTTGTTTGATCAAGAAAAGGCACTGAAATAACTTATTTTCCAATATCCCTTCAACAACGACAAATTGAAAAAACGTGGACGACCGTCGTAGACCAGCATGATCCTGAATTTATCGTTCCAAAATATTCTCGCTGAGGTAAAAAAAAAACGTGCACCTACGATGGTCGACGTTTGATTTTTACGGTTGTTTTTGTGGACAATTGAAATAATTTTATGGTCGAAAGTGGACTAACCTTGGACAATTGATCAATTTCAACGTTTAAAATACATTTCTGCAATTTGGGCGTGCTGCTCCGAAAATGAAAGATATAAATTCCGAAAAAAGTACCACCCAGAGCAGGGTTCGAACCTACGACCCCCCGATTACGTAGGTTCGAACCCTGCTCTGGGTGGTACTTTTTTCAGAATTCAATTCCTGTCTGTCATGCCGCTAAAACTTTCAATTTCATTATATTTTCAGACAAAAACTATCATCACAGATATAAATTCCTTTCTTCATAATTCTTAAATGGTGCCTAGGCATACACAAAAAAGATGGACAAACGAACTTTCTTTTGCTTTATGGTTTCAAAATTCGTTTCTGGAGTTGCCAACTTCTCAAGGCTTTCATTTACGGCCTTTTTCAAAAAACCTATCTATCCATCGTTTCACTTACTGATGATTGGTAAGCATTGGTAACCATTCTAAAATATATCTACAGATAGATCATAGAAATGAAATCAGATGTTTTTTTCATCTTCAGTAAAAAATGGATAGATAGGTTTATTGAAAACCGCCGTTAGTGGTACCAACTCAACACTATGATCGAATTCTGTGGTTCTCCGGGTATACAAAAGTGGACATTGGTAATACGATCTGATCCATTTTGCCTAGGTTTTTACAATCTGGGGGCCTGGGGGGATGAAAAAAGTGGACAAACATAGACCTAATGTAAAATGTCGTAAAATGTCTTTCTCCGCAACTTTCGAACGGAGTCTAAAAGAAATTGGCCTATGAAGGACTCTGAATTTTTGGTGTCAATATTTGCATTCGGGTGTATCTGCTTTACACTCCATGCTCTATGGTATTCATTAATTTTCATATTCTAAACAGTCGAATGTCAATGAAGTATTGCTTTTTTATGACTCTCCTGGTTTTCTGGATCAATTGATAAATTGCTGTTTCTGTACTTTTATCCTGCATGAAACAATGTTGGTTATCATTAAATATTCGGAATATTGTGGACCTTAACTTGATGAATGCAAATTTTGTCATGATAGGTGAGGCTTCAGGTTAGCATTGTATTTTCCTCAAGTGGTCTTCAAAACTAAAAGGAACTATTGGGGGGAAGTAAGGAAGGTTTAAAAAGATCTTCATATCTGAGCCCATATGTTAGAAATCAAGTTATTCATTTCACAATGTTATGGAGATTATGACAATTTATTAATGTCATATCCTACAGGATACACTCCCAATTACAGGAAAACAAAAGAAAAAAAAATTGAGAATACAGTTACATATTGAAATGGTGCACAAAGTAATATAATACACAACAAATAAACAATCCTCACAAAATTCAGGTGTGGCGCGATAAATAGGTCTGCACTATGGCCCGAGGAGAGTCGAGAAAACTGTCACATACATTGGCGAGCGAATTGATAATTCCACAAGCATAATTTATAGGAGATCGAGAACTGGCGTTTGTTCTCCCCGTCCCACTGTAAAAGACCATGTCACTCCTAGAACCCAAACGGGGAACCAGAAACGGAAGACAAGACAAAAGCTCTGGACAATCGATTTTTCGACTAATAATTTTGCATATGAATAATAGTGCACATATATTCACCCTATCCGTAGTGGATACGGTACCGAACCTAGAGAGCAAGAGATTATTGTCATAGCCTATGATGAGGAAGAGGTACGCAGAAGGATATACAAATGATTCAATTCCTCCCAATGTATTGATGGAAACTTTCGATATGGTTTCAACTGATGATTCGCTCAAAGATCCACCTATATCAGAAACTGAAGAAAAATTTTCACCAAACGCTGAATATGAGACGGATCACTCCAAAGTTCCGAATCATAGTGTTTGTGAATCAACCACATCTGATGTCTTGAGTAATGCTCGTCAAAGGCGGAGTTGTGGACGACCAAGCAATCTTCAAAATTATACAACATAAAAGGAAAGAAAGAAATGTTAGGAATCAAGTTATTCACTTCACGATGTTATGGGGATAATGATAATTTATTAATGTCATCAGTTATTGTATAAATAAATAATCATAACACCATAGCTACGAGCAGAAAAAACATTTGAAGATGTTAAAGAATTATGCAGATGTAATCACGTTGCTTATAATCTATGAGGAATGCTCAAAGAAACCGTATACGCGACGAATTATAACAGGAAATTTTGACAAAATACAGAAAACATAGCACACGTGCCCAGAAAAATAAAAAGATGTCCCAAGAATATTTTCTATACTCACGGAGAAAACGCATTTTTCATGTTGACTAAAGTCTTCTTAAACTTTTGGTTAATCAGAGCATTCTTCGAATAAATTTCAATAAACATATCTAAAAGAAGCATAAATATACCCTTGGAGTATGAAAGACATTGAATTACACAATATGCATATTCGTTGATGAAAATGTAGGTCACAGATGTGGAGCATCTACAGTGAAATGAATTTTTATTCTCGGATCGCTAATTTCCCTCATTTTGCAAATAAGGAGGTGCATCTGGCAACAATGCATGTAACTTGTCCAGCAAGTCACGTTAAGACATATAAAAACGACGTCCAGCAAAGAACGGATAGTCATCAGAAAATATCGGTCCAGCAATACACCTTACGGCGTAAATATATATATATATATATATATATATATATGAACCCGTAGTGCGTTGTTACCTCCGTTAAGTTCATTGGGCGACCTGACCTCCGGGTGAAGGAGTTATATAATTGGAATAATTTTTGTTTATATATGTAGAGGGGAAGGTAAATAGCAGGGGTACCTAAAGAGGGGAAAAGATTTTTATCGAAAAATTTTTCTTCAAACGAATCAGACCTTACAACCTCCGCATATATTTCTTATTAGTAGTGCGCTCTCACCTCCCGCAACGTTGTCAGATTTTAGGAGGACAGAAAGTAAGACAGCTCGAATTCTACTCATATATAGAATACAGCTGCTCTTCCGATTCATTCACACATATTGAAACCTGTAAATAGTTCGAGAACGATACTAGATAATATTGATAAACTTCATACGCTGATAATTGATTGATAAGGTTCGTGATCTCGGTGTAAATGAATTTGGACAGTTTTGAATAAATATGCTTATGTCTACGATACTTCGTCCGATAGGGGAGTTTAATACCATATAGGTCCCAAAATGAATGATGCATGAAAATGAAATTTTTCGTGACATATAGGATTAATTCAAAAGACAATTTTACCGAATTTGTTCTGGTATGAAATAGTAGTCTAATTTTTGGGCATTATATTCACGACATTAGGAACTCCATATAAATGTTTTTCCTGAATGAATCTATAAAGATATAGGTTTTACTTTCAGCTTCTATACTTCATTCACTTTCATTTTAGCACTGGATTGGCCATGGAAATTGGATACCTTTCACTCTGTATGGTACGAACATAGATTAAATAGATGGAACATAAGCTATTTTCCAGACTGTTCATTTTTCCAATAATTCCCACTCCATGCAACCACCAATGAAATGAATTTTCGCTTGTATTCCCCTTCTGATCGCTTCAAAATTTCTAAGACGGCGTGTGTATTTGTAATTGTCAAAATATTATTTCAATCATTCAATCCGTAATATTTTGGAAAATATGCAACGATGTGCCGTAAAAAAGTGTGTTTGAAATAAAAGTGCATTTATACATGGAAGAGGAAAGCGATTCACCCATTCCGGTAAGTTTTTGATATTTTATTCTTGTTTGAGTACACGACTTTATGAAATCAGGGGAGGGATTTAGGGGACGCCAGGGTCGAATTCTGTTTGAATTTGAATACGATCTAATGATTTGTGCTTACATTGAAATGTTGAGTTTGTACATTAAAATAATTGATTTAAATTTTAGTTTTCCAAGAAATAAAACCAGACGACCAGACCAGACTGCGGGTCTTGAAAACAATTTACACTTCTCTTATAATTTACACTCCAGACTTCAGTATAATGAGAGAAATCGACTTTTACTGTTAATTTGAAAAAGATGCCATGCCGAGTGAGGTAAGATAGGTACATTACCACTTTTTTAACTCGCTTTCTTGTCTGAATATCACTTTGTTTGGAATTTTTCAAGTGATTTCTGACAACTTCTAGTTTTGAGGTGAACTTGAAATTTGGTAGATTCTCTTTCTCCTATAATAAATCAAGCTTTTTTATACAAACATCCTTCCTGGTTTCAAGATGAACAGTAGAACGAGATTTTAATTGCGTTAACAATACTTTAATTATAGCCAATACTGTGCCTGTCATCAGTACTGGAGTTTTTGAAGAAAATGGAAGGAAAATGGGAACAAAATCATCAAAGATGAATGCCAGTTCAGTATTTGCAGAAATGAAAGTGTCTTGTAGTTCAAGAATAAAACAAGTAAGATACATACCCACCCAGGGTGGTACAAAAAATTCTGTAAACTACTATGGTTAATAGAACTCATCTTAGGAATGAAAATCCATAAAAATGAGTAAAGGTCATGTTTTGAGGCACACGGCGTTGAACATTTTTTGATAATCAAAAAAGTTTTCTTCATTTGTAAAAATGTATTTCAATGGCAATGAAAAAATTATGCTACTACTGTAATTATGAACACAATATTATGACCATTCAAATGGAGCTCGGATATTCCCATTATTTTTATGAGTTATTGAATTAAAATGTCTGTTATCAGGATATTTCGAAGTGAAATTTCAGTAGAAAAACTTTTGCAGGAATAAACACGCGGAGAACAGAAATTGCAAAACAGCTAATTGAAGTCGAAACCGATTTGAGACGACGAGTGTGTCGTCAGTACTTCAAGAAATAATTTGCTACCCTACAAGCCGTTGTCTATTCATTGGCAGGAAAAATTGAAGATGAAAGCTTGAAATGCCGAGGCAAATACCTTATGAAAAATTTCTTTGAAGACAGCTGCATGCATAAAAAACATAAATATGGCAATGACCTCAAACAATTTACTTTAAAGTAACATTATTATTTAGTTAAGGTTTACAATTTCGTTAAAATTGCTCCTAATTATGATACACTTCAACACCCAAAAGCACTTTTGTGGTGGTATGAAAATTTGAAGGGGGAAGCAGTTTGTTGAATTATTTGAGTTGCTGAAAATGAAAGTTTAAAACACTGCTTATTAGTTGATATGCAATATAACTTAATTGAATTTGTAACTGCTCATAAAAGAAAAAAAATGATGCTTTATGACGAATTTAGGGATTCTTTCATGGGTAACTCTATGCAATAATGATTTTTTTTTTGATTTCACAATCATTGGTAGATGTTTATAGTTTAACATTACTTTTTCATTCCGCCTAATCTGTTCAAAAGACTTGAGAATTTCTTCAATGAACAAACTCTTTCAGATTCTCATTATACAAATTCCATCAAATTCAGCTGCTTCCACTTCTATTGATCTGGAAATTAACCATTGTGAAGGGAATTAATTTGAAGAAAGTAATTTTTAGTTTTTAGTATATACTAATATAATGAATAAAATTTCAAATAATTTGTATGTAGGCTAGGGTCATATTGACCATTAGTATATGGTTATATTGTATTCAAAATAAATTATTTTTCACACAAGGTGTTTTGGTATTACTAGTTCTATATCCCTTTGAATAGTTGTCATAAAAAAAATACTCCAAATCTTTGCATTAAAACATACTTATTTTCCATTCGATCTAAAATTATTGCCGACTATCTGAAATATTCAGTGCAAGTAGTTCTGAATCAGCCCCTGTCCAGTTCCCCCACCCGAAGAATCCAAATTCATATTTATGGCAGTATTTTGTGAATGCGTTTTTGTCGAAATGCTCTATCTCCTGTTTTATTAATCTATGGGTACGAAAATGTTGGGTTAAGACGCTTGTCGAAACATTCTTGAGTTTTAAATCAGTGCTACGTAGTCCGTTCTACGTGAGTCTCTCAGTAATTACGTATTTCATCACAATGTCAAATCACTTCGGAAAATATTGAGTCGAAAATGTGTAACGAACATAATTGACCTTTATACAAACTGATTGAAGACATACCAAATCTATTTATTTATATGGAAAATACAAGTGATCAGTAGCTTGAGGAGAGTTACTGTTGTTTATCTTCTTTGGCTGGAGGTTGAAGACGTTACATCAGTTGTAGAATTCAAAAAAATCAACCCGAAGATGAAATGCATTTGATGCAGTGTTAGCATTGAATTGAATAATCAAAGGTGGTAGGGAATGGGTATCTCTTGAAGAAATGAACGGATAATTACAAGAATGTTGAATTCTTCAACAAAAATCATCTTGCGTGATTAGTAGTCAAAATAATTAAAAGAAGTTTGAAGCAAGAGGAGCTTCACCTTCAAACAAAACAACTGGCTCGTATTCATGTCTGTTTATTTTCAATACATTGATATAATAATAATAATTATACAGGGTGTGGCGTAATGAATGGATAATATAGAACCTGCGGGTAGAGGACTCTATGGCGGTTCAGATAAATATATTTCACGTTTGGTAAAAGAGCCTTGGTTTTCGAGATATTATTATATAAATAATAATAATATCTGGATATTGACATTTTCCATCATAGCGGATCAAAAGAAACTCCTCGATTTAATGGCATTTCTTAATTGCTCGAGGTGTCTTTTGCGATTTTTCAGTACACATGGTGTTTCACAAGTAAACGGACAAACGAAAACCGTGAATAGAGGGCATTGAGCTGAGTTCAAAAACATCTTATATGTGTGTCTTGTGCATTCCGTTTCCGATATACAGAGGAGTTTATTCAAATTTCCCGAATTTTCGTTCAGCTATAACTCCAAATAACTCAGTTGTATTCGGCTAAAAACTCATTATCCGCTTAAGCTTGTAAGTTTCAATAAAACGGAACATTAAAAGTTGACGAACACAGGACCGGACTCATTGAGGCTATATTCAAACTTAAACTCATGCAAAACACTCTGTTTGTAGTTTTTTTCGTCATAATTTTGAATTTTTCAGGTATCTGCATAGATTTTCTCAAAATCAATGAAATTTTGATATGCTTTATCAGTGGATAATTTTTAATGAATAATTATTTGGTGGTGAAATGCCTCTAGAAAAAACAGCGCTGCATATTGACTTTAACTTCACAATAATTAATGGTATGAATATGATCGCCAATCAGATGTGGAAATCTAAAAATGGAATTGGAAATGTTCAACTGAATTTTTTCGTTTTTGATATTTTAGCACATCTGGTTATTCAGATAAATCATTCACAGTGATAATAAGCTTTATTATTGATAATGAACAAAAATAGCAATAAAAAACTACGCTATCATGAAAATAATAATTATAACTTGATATCTTCCGAATGAATCGCTTTTTATGGACAACGTGGACCTGAAGTAATTTTCCGAATTGATTTTCACACGGTGTTTTTATGAGTTTGAAGTTAAGTAAAGCCTCACTGAGCCCGGTCCTGATTTTTGTCGAATTTAAATGCTCTGTTTCAATGAAATCAACAACTCAAGGCTAAATATAAATTTTCAGTCGACTCGATAGAGAATTTCAGGAGTTATAGCCGAACGGAAATTCGAGAAATTTCAAAAAACACTGAAGAAACCTATATATAGGGTGCCCCAAAACTATCGAAACAAACGTCACACCACGATAGAGTAGATCAAATACTATCGAATGACACCAACATTAGTTGAGCGAAAATGTACGGTTTCTGAGAAAACCTAACCTAAAGTTGCTGATTTGCGAACTATTTTTTCAACTACAAGGCAAATTTGTGATTAAGGAGAGTGTTTTTCTCCCATATTATCACCCCTGTTTAATCTGAGTATTAAAAATCATGTAGAAAAAACAATTGTTTCAATTAACATCAACTTAGGTCGAGACTTAGGTTATGGTTATCGATTAACTACTTAAAATAATTTCAATTAGGGGAGATAGAACAATAATCTTAGTTCGATATAATTTAAAATCGATATCCTTCTTCACAAACTGGCCCTGTTATTAAGAAAAATAGTTCGAAAATCGGGAACTTTAGGTATTTTAATAAAATTCTGATTATTTTGGAAACGGTACGTTTTCGTTGAACTAATGTTGGTGTCATTCGATAATATTTGGTTTACTCTATCGTTGTGTGACGTTTGATTCACTAGTTTTGGGACACCCTGTATATGGGGTGATTTTGAACCCAGCGCAATGCCCTCTATTCACGGTTATCATTTGTCTGTTTACTCGTGAAACACCCTGTATACTCCTTGTACTCTGAAAATTTTGAAACAAATGCCCTCACCCTCATGTGAAAATTCAAATTCTTCTTGTTGTGAGAAACGTTCATCCAGAGACTCTGGTTCATCCCCCCGACCCTGGTTACATTGCCCGTTGAAAATGAAATCGGCATCTGTTTACTGCAAAACACGTGTTGATGCTGATACGAAGGGTTCAAACTTTTCTACCTGATTCGAGCTTTTTAGGAACGAATTGCTCAAGATGAGTTCGAGTAACATTTCGTTTTGCGTGTTATATTGGATAAAATTGAATTTATGCCATGGATGATTCGAGAATTATTGATGTCCAGAATGCTCCAGAATGATGAAAATTTTCAGATTTCATTGAAACTCTTGCGAAAACTGTCTCGCATATTGTCAAGTTTAGATTTTAATTCATTCAGAACTTTGAAGTTCGGCAAATAATGATGTAAATAATTCAACATTATATTTGCCTCAAGACTCGAAACTTTTTGAGAAACGATTTATTTAATGATTTGATGACGAATAAATCGAAAAATTATGTGTGTTGATATTATATTTTCATTCATTGAAGAATATTTAGAATAATGAAGTTCAACAAATGATACGAACAAGATACTTATTCAATTAACCTCATGATCCGAAACATTTCAGAATTTATTTCGTGTTTAGATAATCCGCTGCATATCGTTGTTCACAATACGACTGTCAATTTAGGACCAATTATAGAACGATTCAATTAATAGATCAATAGCTTTCGAAAATGTTGGTCAGTCTATGAACTGACAACTCATTTTGTCAAATGACGGATTTCAGTATCAGACTGCTATATATTATGATGAGAGTTCAAAAAAATTTGTATGGACTACAGAATTTAGATGGTTGATATTCCGTGTCGCTAACAGTCAATCACATTTCCTTCAGCGTAGTTGTTGTTTTGAAGAAAAAGTAGTAGATTCTCGCAAAATCCGAAACTCTACATGTATAGTAGTTGTTCAGTTCGGGATTAAAGTTTATCCTAGATTGATTTTGACATTTCAGTTCAGTTCTGTCAGATCAATCTAGGATCATCTTAAATCTCGGCCTCATCCTGAACTGAACAACCGGGCCTTATAGTAATAGCAACGTAGCATTCATTAAGTCGGTATATTATTGGAATAATACTAATTTTTTATAGCGGAGAATAGTGGTTTTCAGCCTCGGTATTTACGAAATTCATTTTATTATTTTTTTTTGAGGTGAATCGGCCCGAAATCTTGGATCCCCTGACCTACTAGTTTCGTACACTTCAATGACAATATTGACAATAGCATAATAACTCAAATTTCAACATTTTAACAGAAATTTTTGAATTCAAGGCAGAGACACATTAAAAAATCGATAGCAGGTTACCGCCTAAACTACGAGCTTGCCGAAATTGAAACTGGTACCAATCTACTCAGTGCTTCATAATATATATAGTTTTATGACTCAGTGGTTTTTAGAACGTGTAAAAATAATTAAAACTGTAAACTCGTCATCGCCTTCCAAAGGCTGTATCTTCGAAGGGCTGATTTGGAAAATTTACAGGAACTACCCCCGCTTATTTTCATTAAGGAATCATCTCCCTTATTCCTTCGCATTTGTTTACAGATATCCTGTATATAGCTTTATTTCATCTATGTACCTTTTTATTTTAGATAGTAGAAGTTTAATCAATATGTGTTATTTTCGAAGACCAAAACAAAAATTTCAATTGCACATGATTTGTTACTTATAAAAATCATCATCTATTTTGAATAATAAAACTGCATGCGAAAATACTTAGATTAACTTTTGTCTTCCTCCTTTCATCACGCGTCCATCATAGTGTCCGCTGTTCATCATAGCTTCTGGGAATTTACCAATCAATCATCTGTATCTCAATCATATGTATCCGAGTATGTATCTATATTATTAACTTCATTTTGAAGATTCATTATATCTTGACAAAAATATGGTTGCAATTTCAAAATATGTTGACTCGAGGCCTTCCAAAGACTTCAATATTTTTTATTTTTTCCCTTACACCCTGTATGATCTATCGAAAAATGCAAATCTGTTTTGGCGAATTCTTCATAAAATCTTACTTGTTTCGATATAATTGGTAATTTTCTTTATGATACATCACTGAAATATTTAAACCAGAGAGATGGTACAAGCTCTTCAAATTTTCGGGAAAATCCAATATTTGAACATAATCGATAATAAAAGAGATGTTTCTGAGCAAAGGATTCCTCAAAATCATTGTGCAATCCGATTTAAGAAAAATATAAAGAGCGTTCCATTTGAAATAACACAATGTCCAACATTCGGTTTAGCCGTCGTTGTTCATTTCTGTGATATTGTGAAATTTGCAGCATTTTTTTCTCCTGATTCTGAAATGAAAATTTTCGGATTGGCTCATTGTCCTTGAATATTCATCACCATTAACATCTGAATTTTCTTATAAAAAAATGTTTTTCTCTGAACAGCTTATTTTATTATATGCAATGTAACAATACTGATTATTCGTTATACTAATAGGTATAGTATTATCTATATGGATCATTTCCATAGAGAGAAGAAATATCATTATGGACAAGACTCAAATCGATTCGTTTTCAGATAGGTAATGAAATAGTTCGCCAAATTCAGAATTATAGTGTTAGCTTGAGATGAAAGAAGTTCAACGGATGCATAGATATACGCACGATGAAATATAAACAGTCATAATCCCATTCGAGAGAGCCAAGATTGGTTCTCTTTCACGTGATTCTTTCCCCTACAGAAGAATGCGATAAAAAATCGTTAAGAAATGCCGCCTGGCTTGCAATAATGGAGGAGAAAACGCGCCGCGCCTCTCTTTACTTAATTCCTCCGTATACTGATATTCCGCCTGTCTACATCTGCTTGCACAGTACAACGTTGCCATTTTCGGAGGTGCTAACGAGCAAAGAGTCTTTCAGAGCAGTTCTCCGATATACAGCTCAGCACACTAGCGCCAGTGATATACACTCGAACTAAAAGATTGTTCAGTACATAAAGGGGGTGCGTTGTGACCTCAAAACGATTTTTTGATATGTTGGTCCCTGAAGCCTCCTGAATCTAACAAGCTAAAAAACAAGGCAAAACGTTGTCACCTCCGATTTCGGAGGTGACATCGATATATATGAGGTGAGAGCGTTAAACGAGTTACTATTTTGGAGGTGGTATTAACACTTTATAACTTTATATATATATATATATAAATATATATATATATATATATATATATATATATATATATATATATATATATATATATATATATATATATATATATATATATATATATATATATATATATATATATATATATATATATATATATATATATATGAACCCGTAGTTCGTTGTTACCTCCGTTAAGTTCATTGGGCGACCTGACCTCCGGGTGAAGGAGTTTTTTAATTGGAATAATTTTTGCTTATATATGTAGAGGGGAAGGTAAATAACAGGGGTACCTAAAGAGGGGAAAAGATTTTCATTGAAAAATTTTTCTTTAAACGAATCAGACCTTACTACCTCCGCATATATTTCTTATTAGTAGTGCGCTCTCACCTCCCGCAACGTTGTCAGATTTCAGGAGGACAGAAAGTAGGGCAGCTTGAATTCTACTCATATACAGCTGCTCTTCCGATTCATTCACACATACTGAAACCTGTAAATAGTTCGAGAACGATACTGATATTAATAAACTTCATACGCTAATAATTGATTGATAAGGATTCGGAGTAAATGAATTTGGACAGAAATTATTATCTTTTCTTCATGAATATCAACAGTTTTGAATAAGTATGCTATGTCTACGATACTTCGTCCGATAGGGGAGTTTAATACCGTATAGGTCCTAAAATGAATGATACATGACAATGAAATTTTTCGTTACATATGAGATTAATTCCAAAGACAATTTTACCGAATTTGTTCTGGAATGAAATAGTTATCTAAATTTTGGGCATTATATTCACGACATGAGGAACTCCATTGAAATGTTTTTCCCGAATGAATCAACAAAGATATACGTTTTACTTTCAGCTTCTATACTTCATTCACTTTCATTTTAGCACAGGATTGGCCATGGAAATTGAATACCTTTCACTCTGTATGGTACGAAAATGTTGGGTTAAGACGCTTGTCAAAACATTTTTGAGTTTTAAATAAATGCTACGTAGTCCGTTCTACGTGAGACTCTCAGTAATTACGTATTTCATCACAATGTCAAATCACTTCGGAAAATATTGCGTCGAAAATATATAACGAACATAATTGACATTTATACAAACTGATTGAAGACATACCAAATCTATTTATTTACATGGAAAATAGAAGTAATCAGTAGCTTGAGGAGAGTTACTGTTGTTTATTTTCTTTGGCTGAAGGCTGAAGACGTTACATCAGTTGTAGAATTCAAAAAAATCAACCCGAGGATGAAATGCATTTGATGCAGTGTTAGCATTGAATTGAATACTCATAGGTGGTAGGGAATGGGTATCTCTTGAAGAAATGAACGGATAATTACGAGAATGTTGAATTCCTCAACAAAAATCATCTTGCGTGAATGGTAGTCAAAATAATTGAAAGAAGTTTGAAGCAACAGGAGCTTCACCTTCAAACAAAACAACTGCCTAGTATTCATGTCTGTTTATTTTCAGTACATTGATATAATAATAATAATTATACAGGGTGTGGCGTAATGAATGGATAATATGGAGCCTGCGGGTAGAGTACTCTATGGGGGTTCAAATAAATATATTTTACGTTTGGCAAAAGTGCCTTGGTTTTCGAGATATTGGGGATTTTCGATGAATCACCCCAAATAATAATAATAACTGGATATTGACATTTTTCATCATAGCGGTTCAAAAGAAACTCCTTGATTTAATGGCATTTCTTAATTGCTCGAGGAGTCTTTTGAAATTTTTCAGTACACAGGGTGTTTCACAAGTAAACGGACAAACGAAAACCGTGAATAGAGGGCATTGAGCTCAGTTCAAAAACACCTCATATGTGTGTCTTAGGCATTCCGTTTCCGATATAGAGAGGAGTTTATTCAAATTTCCCTAATTTTTGTTCGGCCATAACTCCAAATATTTTAGTTGGATTCGGCTAAAAATTCATTATCCGCTTAAACTTCTAAGTTTCAATAAAACAGAACATTAAAAGTTGACGAACACAGGACCGGACTCATTGAGGATATATTCAAATTTAAACTCATGCGAAACACTCTGTTTGTAGTTTTTCTCGTCATAATTGTGAATTTTTCAGGTATCTTCATTGATTTTCTCAAAATCAATGAAACTTTGGTATGTCTTTTAAGATTATTTCTAATGAATAATTGTTTGATCGTGAAAAGTCTGGAAAAAACAGCGCTGCATATTGACTTTTACTTCACATTAATTAATGGGATGAATATGATCGCCAATCAACTGAGGAAATCTAAAAATGGAATTGGAAATGTTCAACTGAATTTTTTCGTTCTCAATATATGTCTTGCATTTGTTTTTGATATTTATAGCATATCTGGTTATTCAGATAAGTGATTAACAGTGATAATAAGCTTTATTATTGATAATAAACAAAAATAGAAAAAACTACCCTATCATGATCATGAAAATAATAATTATAATTCGATATCTTCCGAATGAATCGCTTTTTATGGACAACGTGGAACTGAAGTAATTTTCCGAACTGATTTTCACCTCATTTGGTCTTTTAGTGAAGGTAATGATTGGCACTTCGAATAAGTGTGATAAATGCACTTTCGAATTCTTTACTGATTCCGTTATAGTCATTATTGGATCTATGGAAATCTATGGATTGTTCTGGTCTTATTACAATTTGTTATTGAAACATTGATGATATTCATGCACCAGCAAAAGTATTTATCAGTATTTCAGGTCATTTTATTAGAAGGGTAGGACCACAATATTGGACTGCTAGATCTCCAGATCTGACACCCCGCGATTTCTTTCTTTGTTTTTATTCACAAAACTAGTTGTCCATAGAAAAATAGATTCATTCTGAAGATCAAGTTTTAATTTTTAGTTTCAAGATTTTTCGATCCATATTTGGGTATCATCAATTTTGAAACATTTGATCCTTGTGAAAGAGTATTTTGAAGACCGAATATGGTATAATTGTTGAACACATTCAACAGAATATTCTTCGAAAAAAAATCAATTAAGGATTTCCAAATACATTTTCATGAAGTGCTCTATTCCTTAGAGGCGTCTGACCAACACAATTATTTCTAGAACATGATCAACAGGTGGGGCAACCCAAAAATCAATTCAATTTGAGACAATAATAATGCAGATAACAAAAAAGTTGAAATTATGATTAAAAAACTACATACACGGTGTTTTTATGAGTTTGAAGTTAAGTAAAGCCTCACTGAGCCCGGTCCAGATTTTTGTCGAATTTTAATGCTCTGTTTCAATGAAATTAACAACTCAAAGCTAATTATAAATTTTCAGTCGACTCGATCAGAATTTCAGGAGTTATAGATAAACGGAAATTCGAGAAATTTCAAAAAACCCCGAAGAAACCTATATATAGGGTGCCCCAAAACTATTGAATCAAACGTCACACCACGATAGAGTAGATCAAATACTATCGAATGACACCAACATTAGTTGAGCGAAAATGTACCGTTTCTAAAAAAACCTATCCTAAAGTTGCCGATTTTCGAACTATTTTTTCAGTCACAAGGCCAATTTGTTATTAAGGATAGCGTTTTTCTCCCATATTATCACCCCTGTTTATTCTGAGTATTAAAAATCATGTAGAAAAAACAATTGTCTTAATTTACATTTACTTAGGTTATGGTTATCGATTAACTACTTAAAATAATTTCAATTAGGGGAGATGAAACAATAATATTACTTCAATATAATTTAAAATCGATATCCTTTTTCACAAACTGGCCCTGTTATTAAGAAAAATAGTTCGAAAATCGGCAACTTTATGTATTTTAATAAAATTCTGATTATTTTGGAAACGGTACATTTTCGTCGAACTAATGTTGGTGTCATTCGATAATATTTGGTTTACTCTATCGTGGTGTGACGTTTGATTCACTAGTTTTGGAACACCTTGTATATGGTATGATTCTGAACTCAGCTCAATGCCCTCTATTCACGGTTTTCATTTGTCTGTTTACTCGTGAAACACCCTGTATACTCCTTGTACTCTGAAAATTTTAAAACGAATGCCCTCACCGTCATATGAAAATTCAAATTCTTCTTGTTGTAAGAACCGTTCATCCTTTCACCCAACGCCGACCCTAGTTACATGGCCCGTTGAAAACGAAATCGGCATCTGTTTACTGCAAAACACGTGTTCGCTGATATGAAGGGTTCAAAATTTTCTACCTGATTCGGGCTTTTTAGGAACGAATTGCTCAAGATGCCGAGTTCGAATAACATTTCGTTTTGCGTGTTATATTGGATAAAATTGAATTTATTGCATGGATGATTCGAGAATTATTGATGTCCAGAATGATGAAAATTTTCAGATTTCATTGAAATTCTTGCGAAAATTATCTCGTATATTTTCAAGTTTAGATTTTAATTCATTCAGAACTTTGAAGTTCGGCAAATAATGATGTAAATGATATAGATAACAGTCAATCACATTTCCTTCAGCGCAGTTGTTGTTTTGAAGAAAAAGCAGTAGATTCTCGCAAAATCCGAAACTCTACATGTATAGCAGTTGTTCAGTTCGGGATTTAAGTTTATCCTAGATTGATTTTGACATTTCAGTTCAGTTCTGTCAGATTATCTAGGATCATCTTAAATCTCTGCCTCATCCTGAACTGAACAACCGGGCCTTATAGTAATAGCAACGTAGCATTCATTAAGTCGGTATTTTATTGGAATAATACTAATTTTTTATAGCGGAGAATAGTGGTTTTCAGCCTCGGTAGGTATTCACGAAATTCATTTTATTATGTTTTTTTAAGGTGAATCGGCCAGAAATCTTGGATCCCCCGACCTGCTAGTTTCGTATACTTCTATGACAATAGCATAATAACTCAAATTTCAACATTTTCACAGAAATTTTTGAATTTAAGGGAGAGACACATTGAAAAAATCGATAGCAATTCACCGCCTAAACTACGAGCTTGCCGAAGTTGGAACTGGTAACAATCTACTCAGTGCTTCATAATATGTATAGTTTTATGACTCAGTGTTTTTTAGAACCTGTGAAAAAAATTAAAAACTGTAAACTCGTCATCGCCTTCCAAAGGCTGTATCTTGGAAGGTCTGTCGATTTGGAAAATTTACAGGAAATACCCCCGCTTATTTTCATTAAGGAATCATCCCCTTATTCCTCCGCATTTGTTTACAGATATCCTGTATATAGCTATATTTTATCTATGTACCTTTTTATTTTAGATAGTAGAAGTTAATCAATCATCTGTATCTCAATCATATGTATCCGAGTATGTATCTATATTATTAACTTCATTTTGAAGATTCATTATATCTTGACAAAAATATGGTTGCAATTTCAAAATATGTTGACTCGAGGCCTTCCAAAGACTTCAATATTGTTTATTTTTTCCCTTACACCCTGTATGATCTATCGAAAAATGCAAATCTGTTTTGGCGAATTCTTCATAAAATCTTACTTGTTTCGATATAATTGGTAATTTTCTTTATGATACATCACTGAAATATTTAAACCAGAGAGATGCTACAAGCTCTTAAAATTTTTGGGAAAATCCAATATTTAAACATAATCGAAAATAAAAGAGATGTTTCTTAGCAAAGGATTCCTCAAAATCTTTGAGAAATCTGATTCAAGAAAAATATAAAGAGCGTTCCATTTGAAATAACACAATGTCAAACATTCGGTTCAGCCGACGTTGTTCATTTCTGTGATATTGTGAAATTTGTAGCATTTTTTTCTCCTGATTCTGAAATGAAAATTTTCGGATTGGCTCATTGTCCTTGAATATTCATCACCATTAACATCTGAATTTTCTTATCCAAAAAATGTTTCTCTCTGAACAGGTTATTTTATTATATGCAATGATACAATATGATTATTCGTTATACTAATAGGTAGTATTATCTATATGGATCATTTCCATAGAGAGAAGAAATATCATTATGGACAAGACTCAAATCGATTCGTTTTCAGATAGGTAATGAAATAGTTCGCCAAATTCAGAATTATAGTGTAAGCTTGAGATGAAAGAAGTTCAACGGATGCATAGATATACGCACGATGAAATATAAACAGTCATAATCCCATTCGAGAGAGCCAAGATTGGTTCTCTTTCACGTGATTCTTTCCCCTACAAAGGAATGCGATAAAAAATCGTTGAGATATGCCGCCTGGCTTGCAATAATGGAGGAGAAAACGCGCTGCGCCTTTCATTACTTAATTCCTCCGTATACTGATATTCCGCCTGTCTACATCTGCTTGCATAGTACAACGTTGCCATTTTCGGAGGTGCAAACGAGCAAAGAGTCTTTCAGAGTAATTCTCCGATATACAGCTCAGCACACTAGCGCCAGTGATATACACTCGAACTAAAAGATTGTTCAGTACATAAAGGGGGTGCGTTGTGACCTCAAAACGATTTTTTGATATGTTGGTCCCTGAAGCCTCCTGAATCTAACAAGCTAAAAAACAAGGCAAAACGTTGTCACCTCCGATTTCGGAGGTGACATCGATATATATGAGGTGAGAGCGTTAAACGAGTTACTATTTTGGAGGTGGTATTAACACTTTATAACTATATATATATATATATATATATATATATATATGAACCCGTAGTTCGGTGTGACCTCCGTTAAGTTCATTGGGCGACCTGACCTCCGGGTGAAGGAGTTGAGTAATTGGAATAATTTTTGTTGATATATGTAGAGGGGAAGGTAAATAACAGGGGTACCTAAAGAGGGGAAAAGATTTTTATCGAAAAATTTTTCTTCAAACGAATCAGACCTTACTACCTCCGCATATATTTCTTATTAGTAGTGCGCTCTCACCTCCCGCAACGTTGCCAGAATTTAGGAGGACAGAAGGTGAAGCAGCTTGAATTCTACTCATATATAGAATACAGCTGCTCTTCCGATTCATTCACACATATTGAAACCTGTAAATAGTTCGAGAACGATACTAATATGGATATAATTGATTGATATGGTTCGTGATCTCGGTATAAATGAATTTGGACAGAAATTTTTATATTTTCTTCATGAATATCAACAGTTTTGAATAAATATGCTGATGTCTACGACACTTCGTCCGATAGGGGAGTTTAATGGCATATAGGTTCCAAAATGAATTATACATGACAATGAAATTTTTCGTGACATATAAGATTAATTCCAAAGACAATTTTACCGAATTTGTTCTGGTATGAAATAGTAATCTAATTTTTGGGCATTATATTCACGACATTAGGAACTCCATTGAAATGTTTTTCCTGAATGAATCAACAAAAATAGACGTTTTACTTTCACATTCTTTACTTCATTCACTTTTATTTTAGCACTGGATTGGCCATGGAAATTGGATACTCTGTATGGTACGAAAATGTTGGGTTAAGACGTTTGTCAAAACATTTTTGAGTTTTAAATCAGTGCTACGTAGTCCGTTTTACGTGAGACTCTCTGTAATTACGTATTTCATCACAATGTCAAATCACATCGGAAAATATTTAGTAGAAAATATGTAACGAACATAATTGACGTTGATACAAACCGATTGAAGACATACCAAATCTATTTATTTACATGGAAAATACAAGTAATCAGTAGCTTGAGGAGAGTTACTGTTGTTTATCTTCTTTTGCTGAAGGTTGAAGACGTTACATCAGTTGTAGAATTCAAAAAAATCAACCCGATGATGAGATGCATTTGATGCAGTGTTAGCATTGAGTTGAAAACTCAAAGGTGGTAGGGAAGGGGTATCTCTTGAAGAAATGAACGGATAATTACAAGAATGTTAAATTTTTCAACAAAAATCATCTTGCGTGAATGGTAGTAAAATAATTAAAAGAAGTTTGAAGCAAGAGGAGCTTCACCTTCAAACAAAACAACTGGCTTGTATTCATGTCTGTTTATGTTCAATACATTGATATAATAATAATAATTATACAGGGTTTGGGGTAATGAATGGATAATATGGAGCCTGCGGGTAGAGGACTCTTTGGCGGTTCAGATAAATATATTTCACGTTTGGTAAAAGTGCCTTGATTTTCGAGATATTGGGGATTTTCGATTAATCACCCCAAATAATAATAGTAGTAGTAGTAGTAACAGTCGTTTATTGCAAATATAAGCATATAAGCAATTGGCCATCGACCTGAGGTCCTTCAGCCTATAAATTTACACTTTAATATATAAAAATTTTACAATTATATATTAACACTAGCTGACCCGGCAAACGTTGTTTTGCCATATAAATAATTTTCTATTAATTTCTAGTGTAGACAAAAAATAGCTTACTTATTGTAAGTGTATTTTTGTATGTTGTATCATAAAAAAATAGAAATTAAAAATTTTGTCTAAGAACTAAAAAAAAATTTTTAGGGGTGGAGTTCCCCTAACATTTAGGGGGATGAAAAATAGATGTTGGCCGATTCTCATAGATACCGGATAAGCACAAAAAATTCCATCAAAATCGGTCAAGCCGTTTCGGAGGAGTATGGCAACGAAAACTGTGACACGAGAATTTTATATATTAGAAGAAGATAAAACATTACTTAATTTGTTTATTAGAGTCTCTGTTGGGTGTTTTCTAGTTGAAATGTTTACATCTTTATGATATTGGGGGATCACTTCTTCTAACTCTAACAATCTAGAATAAAATTTTTTATTTAGCCTATTGATCCTCTCCTTGATTGGCTCAATTCCTGTTGCTGAGAAAAGCAGGTGGTTTGGGGGATTATGCAGAACATTGTTATGGTGCCTCATTCTAGTGATGGTCCTCAGTGCTGTCGTTTCTGCCACCTCCAGATTTTTAATTGCTGGGGCTTTGCAATTGGCAAACAGTGGATGGGCGTATTCCAGTAAGGGTCGACATATAGTTTTATATATTTTTGTGGCACTCTTTATGTTGATACCCTGTTTCTTATAGGTTAGCTTTGCAAAATATTTCGCTCTAGACATGGTCTTTTTTTTAATTAATTTTGTGTGTCTGTTGAAATTGTACCTGTTATCGATTTGAACTCCCAAGTATTTTATTGATGGGGATGGTGTTACAGTCGTACCATTAATGATTATATGTGGGGATCCTTGAGAAATTATGTGATTATAAGATGTGATTTGGCTGGGTTAGGTGTTAGTCTCCATTTAAAGAACCATTTGATAATGTCATTTACCAGAAGCTGTAGTGCTTGCATGCAAGTCTCTAGAGATTTTTCGTGAACAATCAACGTTGTGTCGTCCGCAAATTGTAATAGGTATTTTTTCTTTGTGGTCTTAGGGTAGATGTCATAACCATAGAATTTGTATAGTGTTGTGGAAAGTGGAGATCCTTGTGGTGTTCCTTGCTCTGAATGTTGAATGTGTATTTTGACCGTCAGCTTTCTGTTCTCCAGAAACTGCTTGCAGAGTTTTATTAAGATAGCAGGGCATTTTATCTTGTTCAGTTTGAAAAGTAGTCCCTTGTGCCACATGCTGTCGAATGCTTTTTGTATGTCCAAACACAATGCTGAAGTTTTCAGTTTACTGAGAGTAGCATTTTGCACATTTGAAACCAATATTGTAGTGGGTGGTTTGTTGAATTCCTTTCCTTGAAGCCAAATTGGTAATTGGGAATGTACTTGTTTAAATGTTTTTCCAGTACGGATTTAATTATTTTCTCATAAAGCTTTCCCAGCACGGGCAACAAAGTTATTGGCCTATAATTGGTAACCTTGCTCGAGTCTGAACTCGTTTTGTGTATTTTAATTATATGACCTTTTTTCCATATTTCTGGGAATATAGAGTTATTCAGACAGTATTCATAAATACTCATTAGATATTTGTGTATTTTTTCGTTTAGTGTTTTCACTATGGTCCATGGTATGTTGTCTGGCCCAGGTGCACTATTTTTTGTTTTCTGCAGTATTAGGTAGTAGTCTGCTTCATTTATTTCAATCTTTTCAGCCTCAACTGTATTACTGTTTTTGAAAAATTCCTCATACCAAGCATTCACTTCATCATAAGTATTTCTATCGAAATTGCCTTCTTTGTCAAATGTGAATATGTTCTTGTAGTGGCTAGCAAACAAATCAACCTTTTCCTGGTCAGTTTTGTATTCAGTGTTATTTTCTATTAATGTGGGAATTTGTGTGTATTTTTTGTATTTAGTTAGCTTGTTGATTTCATGATAGAAAGTCTTCCCTTTAGATTCATTTATTCTGCCGCAGGCTTCTGTCCACTTGTGCTCCTTATATTGTTGAATCATTTTGTTTACATTTCTATTGAGCTCATTCAGTGATTTTTTGACTTCTGGAAGTTTATTTCTGCAATATTCCCTATATATTTTTCTTTTTTGTTTTATTAGCTTTATAATGTATGGGGGAAGTTCATGAATGTATGGGTAGATCGAGATCATTGGGGTATGCTTTTTGATGGTTTCTGATAGCAAGCTATTGAAAGACTCAACATGGTTTTCGTTTATTGGGTTATTTTTATTTATATCTATAAATTTTTCTAATTCTTTGTTAATCTCATCAATGCTGGATTTTTTATAATTTGATATTTGTTTGATATTCGTTTCCATTGGATCTATGTTCATATCTATTTCCAAAATCATCGCTAGATGGTTGGCACCAAGATCAGGTGTCAATTGTATTTTCTTGACATTTTGCCTAATGTTGGTGGAAAATAGTACTAAATCAGGAGTACTCTTAACGTTCCCCATCAAAAATGTGGCATCCGTTACAGCCTTGGAAAATTGCCCACTTTCCAAAAAACTATTGATCTGCTTGTTCTTAGCTCTATTCACATTGAAGTCTCCAATAATAATGGCATACTTGTACTGGGACGCTTTTATGAAAATAGTTTCCTCTATTTTGGGAGTAGGATGTATGTAAGTTAGGAAAATATGCAATTTTTCTTCTTTGAAAGGGATAGTGAAATGCGTCACCTCGTTTAAAGGGTTATTGATCACTGGTGGATTTGCTTTGCCACATTTGATGTTAGGGCTACACTGTACTATACTACCACCCCTTGTGTTCTGTATCACATGTCCTATTCGTTGAATTGTTGTACAATTTCTGTAATTTGTTGAACTCGTCTCGTGAATTTTTGCCTGTTTTTTCATTGTTGTAACCTCCTTATTATATTTTTCCTCTTCAGAAGTTCCGCAAGTAGTGGAAGTGCCGCCGACTTGAGACATTTCTGATTGAAGAAATCTCTCACATTCCGCGGCGTCAGCGGTAATTATTTTCTCGATTTTTAAATTTCCAACTGGTGTGAAAATTATCGCAATTTATCTTCGAATATGAATAATCAGAATGATAAGCACATGTGTTCACCATGAGAGTTGAACGCGGACTGAAAATAAATAAATAAATAATAATTAAAACTGGATATTGACATTTTTCATCATAGGGGATCAAAAGAAACTCCCTGATTTAATGGCATTTCTTAATTGCTCCATCGAGCAATTAAGACTCATCAGTCTTTTGCGATTTTTCAGTACAGGGTGTTTCACAAGTAAACGGACAAACGAAAACCGTGAATAGAGGGCATTGAGCTGAGTTCAAAACACCTCATATGTGTGTCTTAGGCATTCCGTTTCCGATATACAAAGGAGTTTATTCAAATTTCCCGAATTTTCGTTCGGCTATAACTCCAAATATTTCAGTTGGATTCGGCTAAAAATTAATTATCCGCTTAGCGCTTAAACTTGTAAGTTTCAATAAAACAGAACATTAAAATTTGACGAACACAGGACCGGACTCATTGAGGCTATATTCGAATTAAAACTCATGCAAAACACTTTGTTTGTAGCCTTTTTCGTCATAATTTTGAATTTTTCAGGTATCTGTATTGATTTTCTCAAAATCAATGAAACTTTGGTATGCCTTATCAGTGGATTATTTTTGATGAATAATTGTTTGGTGGTGAAATGCCTCTGGAATAAACAGCACTGCATATTGACTTTTACTTCACATTAATTAATGGGATGAATGATGAATATGATCGCCAATCAAATGTGGAAATCTAAAAATGGAATTGGAAATGTTCAACTGAATTTTTTCGTTCTCAATATATATCTTGCATTTGTTTTTGATATTTATAGCATATCTGGTTATTCAGATAAGTCATTTACAGTGATAATAAGCTTTATTATTGATGTTGAACAAAAATAGAAATAAAAAACTACGCTATCATGAAAATAATAATTATAACTTGATATCTTCCGGATGAATCGCCTTTTATGGACATCGTGGAACTGAAGTAATTTTCCGAACTGATTTTCACCTCATTTGGTCTTTTAGTGAAGGTAATGATTGGCACTTCGAATAAGTATGATGAATGCAATTTCGAATTCTTCACCGATTCCGTTATATAGTCATTATTGGATCTATGGAAATCTATGGATTGGTCTGGTCTTATCACAATTTATTATTGAAACATTGATGATATTCATGCACCAGCGAAAGTATTCATCAGTATTTCAGTTCATTTCATTAGAAGGGTAGGACAACATTGGACTGCTAGATCTCCAGATCTGACACCCCGCGATTTCTTCCTTTGTTTTTATTCACACAACTAGTTGTCCATAGAAAAAAAGATTAATTCTGAAAATCAAGTTTTAATTTGTAATTTCAAAATAGCGTAGTTTTTCCATCCATATTTGGGTATTATCAATTTTGAAACATTTTATCATTGTGAATGACTATTTTAAAGACCGAATATGGTATTATTGTTGAACACATTCAACAGAGTATTCTTTGAAAACAAATCAATTAAGAATTTCTAAATTCATTTTCATGAAGTGCTCTATTCCTTAAAGGCATCTGACCAAAAAAATTATTTCTAGAACATGATCAACTGGCGGAACAACCCAAAAATCAATTCATTTTGAGACAATAATAATGCAGATAACAAAAAAGTTAAAATTATGATTAAAAAATTACATACACGGTGTTTTTATGAGTTTGAAGCTAAGTAAAGCCTCACTGAGCCCGGTCCTGATTTTTTTTCGAATTTTAATGCTCTGTTTCAATGAAGTTAACAACTCAAGGCTAAAAATAAATTTTCAGTTGACTTGATCGGGAATTTCAGGAGTTATAGCGAAACGGAAATTCGTGAAATTTCAAAAAAAAATCCGAAGGAACCTATGTATATAAAGGGTGCCCCAAAACTATTGAATCAAACGTCACACCACGATAGAGTAGATAAAATACTATCGAATGACACCAACATTAGTTGAGCGAAAATGTACCGTTTCTGAGAAAACCTAACCTAAAGTTGCCGATTTTCGAACTATTTTTTCAATCACATGCCCAATTCGTGAATAAGGATAGCGTTTTTCTCCCATATTATCACCCCTGTTTATTCTGAGTATTAAAAATCATGTAGAAAAAACAATTGTTTGAATTTACATTTACTTAGGTTTTGGTTATCGATTAACTACTTAAAATAATTTCAATTAGGGGAGATTAAACAATAATATTAGTTCAATATAATTTAAAATCGATATCCGTTTTCAAAAAGTGGCCATGTTATTAGGAAAAATAGTTCGAAAATCGGCAACTTTAGGTATTTTAATAAAATTCTGATTATTTTGGAAACGGTACATTTTCTTCGAACTAATGTTGGTGTCATTCGATAATTATATTTGGTTTACTCTATCGTGGGGTGACGTTTGATTCACTAGTTTTGGGACACCTTGTATATGGGGTGATTTTGAACTCAGCGCAATGCCCTCTATTCACGGTTTTCATTTGTCTGTTTACTCGTGAAACACCCTGTATACTCCTTGTACTCTGAAAGTTTTGAAACAAACCGTCATATGAAAATTCAAATTTTTTTTGTTTTGAGAAACGTTCATCCAGATACTCTGGTTCATCCGTTTACCCAACGCCGACGCTGGTTACATTGCCCGAAATGAAATCGGCATCTGTTTACTGCAAAACACGTGTTGATGCTGATATGAAGGGTTCATACTTTTCTACCTGATTCGGGCTTTTTAGGAACGAATTGCTCAAGATGCCGAATTCGAGTAACATTTCGTTTTGCGTGTTATATTGGATAAAATTGAATTTATTCCATGGATGATTCGAGAATTATTGATTCAGAATGCTCCAGAATGATGAAAATTTTCAGATTTCATTGAAACTCTTGGGAAAATTATCTCGTATATTGTCAAGTTTAGATTTTAATTCATTCAGAACTTTGAAGTTCGGCAAATAATGATGTGAATAATTCAATATTCTATTTGCCTCAAGACTCGAAACTTTTGGAGAAACGATTTATTTAATGATTTGATGACGAATAAATCAAAAAATTATGTGTGTTGATATTATATTTTCATTCATTGAAGAATATTTAGAATAATAAAGTTCAACAAATGATACGAACAAGATACTTATTCAATTAGCCTCATGATCCGAAACATTCCAGAATTTATTTCGTGTTTAGATTATCCGCTGCATATCGTTGTTCACAATACGACTGTAAATTCAGGACCAATTATAAAACGACTTAATTGATAGATCAATAGCTTTCGAAAATGTTGGTCAGTCTATAAACTGACAACTCATTTTGTCAAATGACGGATTTCAGTATCAGACTGCTACATAGTATAATGAGAGTTCAAAAAAAAATGTATAGACTACAAAATTTAGATGGTTTATATTATGTGTCGCTGACTGTCAATCACATTTCCTTCTGCGCAGTTGTTGTTTTGAAGAAAAAGTAGTAGATTCTCGCAAAATCCGAAACTCTACATGAATAGGCCCAGTTGTTCAGTTCGGGATTAAAGTTTATCCTAGATTGATTTTGATATTTCAGTTCATTTCTGTCAGGTTAATCTAGGATCATCTTAAATCTTGGCCTAATCCTAAACTGAACAACCGAGCCTTATAGTAATAGCAACGTAGCATTAATTAAGTCGGTATATTATTGGAATAATACTACTTTTTTATAGCGGAGAATAGTGGTTTTTAGCCTCGGTATTCACGAAATTCATTTTATTATTTTTTTTTAAGGTGAATCGGCTCGAAATCTTGGATCCCCCGACCTGCTAGTTTCGTAAACTTCTATGACAATAGCATAATAACTCAAATTTCAACATTTTAACACAACGTTTTGAATTTGAGGGAGAGACACATTATAAAAATCGATAGCAAATTACCGCCTAAACTACGAGCTTGCCGAAGTTGAAACTGGTACCAATCTACTCAGTGCTTCATTATATGTATAGTTTTATGACTCAGTGTTTTTTAAAACCTGTAACAAAAAATTAAAAACTGTAAACTCGTCATCGCCTTCCAAAAGCTGTATCTTGGAAGGGCTGTCGATTTGGAAAAAAATTTAAAGGAACTACCCCCGCTTATTTTCATTGAGGAAGCATCTCCCTTAGTCCTTCGCATTCGTTCACAGATATCCTGTATATAGATTTATTTTATCTATGTACCTATTTATTTTGGATAGTGGAAGTTTAATCAATATGTGTTATTTTCGAAGACCAAAACAAAAATTTCAATTGCACCTGGTTTGTTAATTATAAGAATCATTATTTATTTCGAATAATACTTAAATTAACTTTTGTCTTTCTCCTTTCATCATGCGTCCATCATAGTGTCCGCTGTTCATCATAGCTTTTGGGAATTTACCAATCAATCATATGTATCCGAGTATGTATCTATATTAATAACTTCATTTTGTAGATTCATCATGTCTTGACAAAAATATGGTTGCAATTTCAAAATATTTTGACTCGAGGCCTTCAAAAGACTTCAATTTTGTTTATTTTTTCCCTTACATCGTGTATGATCTATCGAAAAATGCAAATCTGTTTTGGATAATTCTCCACAAAATCTTACTTGTTTCGATATAATTGGTAATTTTCTTTATGATACATCACTAAAAAATTTAAACCAGAGAGATGGTACAAGCTATTCAAATTTTCGGGAAAATCCAATAAAAACATAATCGATAATAATACAGATATTTCTGAGCAAAGGATTCCTCAAAATCATTGAGCAATCCGATTTAAGAAAAATATATAGAGCGTTCCATCTGAAATGACACAACAATGTCCAACATTTGTTGCATTTTTTCTCTTGATTCTTAAATAAAAATTTTCGAAATGGCTCATTGTCCTTGAATATTCAACACCATTTACATCTGAATATTTAGCTTGATATGAAAGAAGTTCAACGGATGCATAGATACACACGATGAAATATAAACAGTCATAATCCCATTCGAGAGAGCCAAGATTGGTTTTCTTTCACGTGATTCTTTCCCCTACAGGAGAATGCGATAAAAAATCGTTGAGATATGCCGCCAGGATTGCAATTATGGAGGAGATAGCGCGCTGTGCCTCTCTGCAGTTAATTCCTCCGTATACTTATATTCCGCCTGTCTACATCTGCTTTGAAAATACAACGTTGCCATTTTCGGAGGTGCTAACGAGCAGAGAGTCGCCCACAGCAATTCTTCGATATACAGCTCAGCACACTAGCGCCAGTGATATACACTCGAACTAAAAGATTGTTCAGTACATAAAGGGGGTGCGTTGTGACCTCAAAACGATTTTTTGATATGTTGGTCCCTGAAGCCTCACGAATCTAACAAGCTAAAAAACAAGGCAAAACGTTGTCACCTCCGATTTCGGAGGTGACAGCGATATATATGAGGTGAGAGCGTTAAACGAGTTACTATTTTGGAGGTGGTATTAACACTTTATAACTATATATATATATATATATATATATATATATATATATATATATATATATATATATATATATATATATATATATATATATATATATATATATATATATATATATATATATTTATATTTGTCCAATAGACGTTTCCAGTCCCGATACGTTTCTAAGGCGACCTGAGACCCACATGATCCGAATGTTTTCTTCGAGTATATATGATGAAATAACTTTAATGAGAATTATAACTCCTTAGGCACACTAAGAGGGGAAAAGAATTCCTTCATTTAAAAAAGTAGCATAATCGATAATATTTTCCAAACCCGAGACATTGCACCAACTTTACAATCCCACATATACTCCAGCGGTAAATATGGCCAACGTTCACGATCCCGGCGCTGTTGCCAGTTTGACGGGACTGGAACCGACAATTTCGATGTATAAAATGACGCGAAAAAGTAGGTGTTACGGTAGAAATTCATATATGTGTGAGTTTGTCGAGAAAGAAGTATTGTCTCAATATTCTCATGAAGCAAATTCCTTTTAAACAGATTCTTCTCAAATTTTGATCCATTAATAGCATAACCTTGAGAGGCCTGTATACATAAAATAATTGTAATAAAATATGAAAAATTAATTTTTAGCTTCCTTCTGAAATCTACGAGGGGGTTCCTGAAATTCGTACAAGTACTCCAACTATCATAAAAATGAGACAAAAATCAACAAAATTTTTTCATTTTTGTTTGTGTTATTTCATTTCAGTGTTTCGCATTAATGAATGATTGTACCTATCGAGGAAAGCTATTACGATTATTCTGGTCGTTTTAAAGTTTGTTATGGAATATTTCACATCTCATACCTATTCATTGACGCGATATTTATAGGAATGAATTAGATTTTTCTGTTTTTTATTTCAATTTGGAAAATACATTAGAGGAGGAATTCTGGGCTTGGCCCGGACTTCTTGGAAAGTGAAACAATTATTTTCAATTCGACATACAGGATGATATGATAAAACTGAACACGTTGAATTAGGTGTGATGAGTCTAGCTCTGGAATATTAAAATAATTCCTATTTCGCTCTCTAGGTCTCAATTTTTGTCAACAGTGTTTCAATAAATTTTGTTGATTTTTGTCTCATTTTTATGATAGTTGGAGTACTTGTACGAATTTCAGGAACCCCCTTGTAGATTTCAGAAGGAAGCTAAAAATTAATTTTTCATATTTTATTACAATTATTTTATGTATACAGGCCTCTCAAGGTTATGCTATTAATGGATCAAAATTTGAGAAGAATCTGTTTAAAAGGAATTTGCTTCATGAGAATATTGAGACAATACTTCTTTCTCGACAAACTCACACATATATGAATTTCTACCGTAACACCTACTTTTTCGCGTCATTTTATACATCGAAATTGTCGGTTCCAGTCCCGTCAAACTGGCAACAGCGCCGGGATCGTGAACGTTGGCCATATTTACCGCTGGAGTATATGTGGGATTGTAAAGTTGGTGCAATGTCTCGGGTTTGGAAAATATTATCGATTATGCTACTTTTTTAAATGAAGGAATTCTTTTCCCCTCTTAGTGTGCCTAAGGAGTTATAATTCTCATTAAAGTTATTTCATCATATATACTCGAAGAAAACATTCGGATCATGTGGGTCTCAGGTCGCCTTAGAAACGTATCGGGACTGGAAACGTCTATTGGACAAATATATATATATATATATATATATATATATATATATATATATATATATAGATTTGTTCGACCGCATATACAGACCCAAAACGGTATACTCGACCGACTTTTCAGTCCAAAAGTGACGTTGTCAGACCCGGCTCCGGGTCTGGTAACGTTCGACCATAGAATCGTTATAAGGGGGGTTAGGGGATGCTAGGGGTGAATTTTCAGGTGGGTCTGAAAAGTCGGTTATACTCGTTATTATATACAGAAAACTTCAGAGTTTGGCCAGTGCGAGGGCGCTTCGAGCGACATGAAATTGATGTATATAATCCGCATAGTTGACCGACGCATCTAGTCCGAAAATTTGGCAACGCTGCAGTTGAAGAGCTTGAGAATTTATTTTGTCATCTTTTCGATTTATACACCTCGAATGTACTATAAGAAAACTTATACGATCCCGGTATGATGAACAGTCGTCATGAGAAATATGACAATATTTTGAATTTGAATTGAAGTGGTGTTATTGGATTCTTTTCGTATACGAACTATAATAGCACACGTATGGAAACTTATACAAGCCCGATTAAGTGAAGTGAGTCGAGCTAATTTCAGGAGCACTGGCACGTTTAGGATCCTATGCACAAAAATTGTATTTTCACCACACCCTACTTGACCCTCTGTCGTGTTTACGAATTTACAAATTTCCTCATCATTGTAGTTATATTGGGTTGACTTGACAGGAGCTTTTTTCCAGAAATTTTTCAGAAGATCAATATACAAAAGCAATGGAGATTTTTTACTCCTACCACAGTGATAAAAAGGTTTTTTCAGTATGAAGTCCTTATATTCTTGAAAAACTATTCTTGAAAACTCTATCTCTGGTACAAGTATTCTTCATTTTTGTTTGAATGATAGAGATGAAATATTGGAAATTACTTGAGTATCCCGAGCTAACAATTGGAAATTTTCAGTTCAGGAGGTGGAAGGGTATTCCTCAGTCAAACTTTCAATTTAATCATTCATGAAAATACACATAAAAATCATTATCAATTCAGAGGACTTTCAGTTACACGATTGGTTTTCGCCTATAGGTACAAGTTAATTGACAGAGTGATGTGATACCTAATATAAGTTTAATATAGATATTTGAATTAGCTTGAGCTTAAATGAACAGATGATATAATATACCAAAATAAATAAAAACACCTAAAAACTGTCTCTCACCAATTTATTCTACAAGAACTACCGGTTTCGGGATGACTAATCGCATCCCATCTTCAGGTTCCAACACCAGAAACGCTGTTATGAGCCTCTGGACTTCAAAAACCTACTGGGATGTCAATAATTCTGGAAAAGACCATAGTGATTTTTCAAATTTTGACATTTAAATTGACGTTTTCTGGAACTCATCTATGTCTTGAAATTTTTACTTCTCGTAACTAGTAAATTATTTCGCAACTGTTGCGATAAACTAAAATTAAATACCTTCAGTGACGACTGAGACGATTTAAAATGAATCTGCGAGGAACGTTCGACTATTGACTGAAGAGGGTAGAGTAGGGTAAAGTTAAAATTAATTTTTTTTTGGCGAAGATCCTGACTTCATCGGACGTTTATAGTTTTGCGGACGTGTGATAATCTAGTTTGCATACGAAAAGAATTCAATAACACCTCTCAGATTCTATTCAAAATATTGTGATAACTTTTTTTTTCAAGGTGTTCCAGACATAAAAATTCAAAAGCGTAAGGTCGGGGCTTCTTGTTGGCCATCTTACCGGACTGTACCTTCCAATCCATTGCACCCCAAAATATTGATTTATTTAATCCCGTACATTCCGGCTATTATGAGCTGGGCAGTCATTCATTTGAAACCAGACATTTTCTCCACTATGTCTGTCAAGATGCTTTGGATCAATCGGATCGGGAAATATTACTCGTCCGAAAAGTTCACCTCTCATGACTGCCAACCACACGTTGACCCTCAACCCATGTATGGAAAAGAGAAAACTCCCTTGAGACCATGGTTTCTCATTTTCAACATGAGTTGAGGGTCAACGTAAGATGGCCACAAAGAGGCTCCGACCATACGCCTTTGGATTTTTATGTCTGGAACACCTTGAAAGAAAAAGTTTATTAAATTAGCGTTCAGACTCGAGAGGTCCTGATCGAAAGAATAACATTGTGTTATGCTAAAATGCGTCAGAAACTTCGCAGGGTTGCAGATTCACTACAAAAACGATGTATAAAATGTATTGAACAAGGCGGTGGCATTTCGAGCAATTATTACGAGTATAAGTACCGGTAGTAATTTGTTTTCTTTAGGTACATGTTTTCATAAAATCTATATCATTAAAATTTAGTTTACTCATTTGGGTTATTTGATTTTGCAGATAAATTCATGATTTCCATGTGAATAATTTTAATATTCAATCATAAGGAGCTTCAAAATAAATCAAATTAAGGTTTGGAATGTGTCGAGTTTTTCGTTGTTATCTTGTTAGCCATTATATTCATATGTTAACACTTTCTCCTTAACCGTATATTTCACAACTGGAACCGTCTCCCTGAATGCGTAGTGCGATCGACCTCGGTAAACGGTTTCAAAAACAGTTATGACAGGTAGAAGTCCTCTCTGTGAGGAACTGTGGTGTTATATCTAATTTTTTTTCTTTTTTGTATATGATATTTCAGTTTTGTATTTTTCGCTTTCATTTTCGTTTATCCACACAGTTTATGTATGCATGTATGTAATCTATAACCTTCGAGTTTATAGGCTTGTCCTCTACTGGAAACAATTATGTAATAAATAAATATGAAGGAAGAAGACTAGCAGCAAGAATAAAAGCTTATATGTCATTCGGAAGCAATCTAAATAGGGTTGAAAAGAAAACATATCCATAATTAATAATTTTTCATTGATAAAACCATTGAAAAAATAGGCTTAATTCTGTTCACTTCAGAATCGTGATATTCTTCCGATCCCCTTACCAAGCCCGCAATAAGAAATTTTTTCGTACACACGAATTCTCATCATGTAGCAGATTTATTGCTGTTTCCAGATATGTGGTCAAATTTAATTAGGCTACGAGATAACTGTAGTGTGATTGATACCATTAGAAAAACTTGGAATATTTCGTGAAATCAAAAAATGTTATATTAAAGAATAACCGATAACATTTCGATTATGTGTTATATGACATTTTTCGTTCCAAATCACTTGTATGATCTCATCATGAAGTTTGGTCCTTTTAAAAGTGGACACGCTGTATAAACCAATAATCAATTAGATTAAGCTTGAGAGTCGAAAATTAATTTTTCAACAGTATTCAATTGCAAAGCGCAGTATACAAGAGTTTCCTCTCCACATGCAGTATAGTATGTAGAATGTTTAGAACTTGGAGATAATTTTCAACCTTGAATTTTTCAAATTGTATGGCCAATCACAAATCTTCTTTCTATATGAGAATCTGCAGTGATGATGATGCTCAGTTCACTGAAGATCATGCGTTTAATACTCCAGAGATCGTGTGAAACCATAAGAAATACTACCGGGATATTCGAAAGAATACGAAGGTCTACGAGACAGAGAGTTGATGCATATATTTTAGCGAGAGGTAGTCATTTTGAACATTTATTATAGTTTAGCGTTATTGTATCTGAAATAAAATGAAAAGTACTGTTGTCACTTTTGCTCATTAGTCGAAAGAAATTTCAATTTGTTAAATTAAAATATTAGGGATATAATTTTCTTCCGGAAATTAGTAATTTAACCTTCAGAAAGATTCATAGAACATCTTTATCTCCCGTCATAGACATACAATATCTCAGGAACACTTATACGACGAAATGAAATGAACAGTAATCAGAACTGATTGCAAGTTTATATTTCTTCCGAGAAAGTATCGACTGTATCGAAACTTTGCAGGCGATTTTTTCTCCCGAATCGAATAGGAATCCATAAGAGAATTTTGTTTTTTGAATATCTATCCCACGAAAACAATTTTTGAAGGAAAAATCATAAAGGGTTGTTATGTTCGACCCTTAATAATGAAATTATGAGATCTAAAAAATTGTGTGAGTAATAATATATACTTAGTGCTTCATATTATGTATAGTTTTATGACTCAGTGTTTTTAAGAACCCGTGAAAAATCAAAAACTATAAACTCGTCATCGCCTTCCAAAGGCTGTATCTTGGATGGGAGGTCCATTTCGAAAGAAATTCATAGGAACTACCCCTGCTTATTTTCATCGAGGAATCATCTCCCTTAGTCCTTCGCATTTGTATAATATTAACTTTCCACAAAATATTTCTCCTGGCATGCCACAGGGCATAAAAATCGGAGAAACACATTTTCAAAGTAAGGAATGGCCTGGACCATACCTATCCAATTAAATGAATTGGTCCAGGAGGCCCAACTGGGAACCACCTTATAGATTACCAGATCTGAACCTTCTATAAAATTCTTTGTGGGTAAAATTGAAGGAGGTTTATGAGGAGGATATCCAGGCGACGAGAAACCAATTGAATGCATTCAATTGAATTATGAATTTTTGTGATCTATTAAGAAATAATGGCAAAATGGATCGAAAGGCTTTATCTCATCGGAGAATTCAACGTGACAGATGTGTACAAACAAACGGTTCTCATTTCGCAAAACTTTGAAAATAATATTGACGGAATTTGAACTTCAGTAATCAATTTTTTCATTTTTGTGTGTGTTTTTTCATTTCAGTGTTTCGCATTGATGAATGATTGTACCTATCGAGTTAAGCTATTACGATTATTCTGGTCGTTTTAAAGTTTGTTATGGAATCTTTCACATCTCTATTCATTGACGTGATATTTATAGGAATTAAGTAGATTTTTCTTCTTTTCTTTATTTCAATTTGGAAAATACATTAGAGGAGGAATTCTGGGCTTGGCATGGACTTCTTGGAAAGTGAAACAATTATTTTCAATCCGACATACAGGATGATATGATAAAACTGAACACATTGAATTAGGTGTGATGAGTCTAGCTCTGGAATATTAAAACAATTCATATTCCGCTTTCTAGATTTTTTGTCAACAGTGTTTCAATAAATTTTGTTGATTTTTGTCTCATTTTTATGATAGTTGGAGTACTTGCACGAATTTCAGGAACCCCCTTGTAGATTTCAGAAGGAAGCTAAAAATTAATTTTTCATATTTTATTACAATCATTTTATGTATACAGGCCTCTCAAGGTTATGTTATTAATGGATCAAAATTTGAGAAGAATCTGTTAAAAAGGAATTTGCTTTATGAGAATATTGAGAAAATACTTCTTTCTCAACAAACTCACACATATATGAATTTCTACCGTAACACCTACTTTTTCGCGTCATTTTATACATCGAAATTGTCGGCTCCAGTCCCGTCAAACTGGCAACAGCGCCGGGATCGTGAACGTTGGCCATATCTACCGCTGGAGTATATGTGGGATTGTAAAATTGGTGCAATGTCTCGGGTTTGGAAAATATTATCGATTATGCTACTTTTTCAAATGAAGGAATTCTTTTCCCCTCTAAGTGTGCCTAAGGAGTTATAATTCTCATTAACGTTATTTCATCATATATACTCGAAGAAAACATTCGGATCATGTGGGTCTCAGGTCGCCTTAGAAACGTATCGGGACTGGAAACGTCTATTGGACAAATATATATATATATATATATATATATATATATATATATATATATATATATATATATATATATATATATATATATATATATATATATATATATATATATATATATATATATATATATATATATATATATGAACCCGTAGTTCGTTGTTACCTCCGTTAAGTTCATTGGGTGACCTGACCTCCGGGTGAAGGAGTTTTTTAATTGGAATAATTTTTGCTTATATATGTAGAGGGGAAGGTAAATAACAGGGGTACCTAAAGAGGGGAAAAGATTTTCATTGAAAAATTTTTCTTTAAACGAATCAGACCTTACTACCTCCGCATATATTTCTTATTAGTAGTGCGCTCTCACCTCCCGCAACGTTGTCAGATTTCAGGAGGACAGAAAGTAGGGCAGCTTGAATTCTACTCATATACAGCTGCTCTTCCGATTCATTCACACATACTGAAACCTGTAAATAGTTCGAGAACGATACTGATATTAATAAACTTCATACGCTAATAATTGATTGATAAGGATTCGGAGTAAATGAATTTGTACAGAAATTATTATCTTTTCTTCATGAATATCAACAGTTTTGAATAAGTATGCTATGTCTACGATACTTCGTCCGATAGGGGAGTTTAATACCGTATAGGTCCTAAAATGAATGATACATGACAATGAAATTTTTCGTTACATATGAGATTAATTCCAAAGACAATTTTACCGAATTTGTTCTGGTATGAAATAGTTATCTAAATTTTGGGCATTATATACACGACATGAGGAACTCCATTGAAATGTTTTTCCCGAATGAATCAACAAAGATATACGTTTTACTGTCAGCTTCTATACTTCATTCACTTTCATTTTAGCACAGGATTGGCCATGGAAATTGAATACCTTTCACTCTGTATGGTACGAAAATGTTGGGTTAAGACGCTTGTCAAAACATTTTTGAGTTTTAAATAAATGCTACGTAGTCCGTTCTACGTGAGACGTGAAAATATGTAACGAACATAATTGACATTTATACAAACTGATTGAAGACATACCAAATCTATTTATTTACATGGAAAATAGAAGTAATCAGTAGCTTGAGGAGAGTTACTGTTGTTTATTTTCTTTGGCTGAAGGCTGAAGACGTTACATCAGTTGTAGAATTCAAAAAAATCAACCCGAGGATGAAATGCATTTGATGCAGTGTTAGCATTGAATTGAATACTCATAGGTGGTAGGGAATGGGTATCTCTTGAAGAAATGAACGGATAATTACGAGAATGTTGAATTCCTCAACAAAAATCATCTTGCGTGAATGGTAGTCAAAATAATTGAAAGAAGTTTGAAGCAACAGGAGCTTCACCTTCAAACAAAACAACTGCCTAGTATTCATGTCTGTTTATTTTCAGTACATTGATATAATAATAATAATTATACAGGGTGTGGCGTAATGAATGGATAATATGGAGCCTGCGGGTAGAGTACTCTATGGGGGTTCAAATAAATATATTTTACGTTTGGCAAAAGTGCCTTGGTTTTCGAGATATTGGGGATTTTCGATGAATCACCCCAAATAATAATAATAACTGGATATTGACATTTTTCATCATAGCGGTTCAAAAGAAACTCCTTGATTTAATGGCATTTCTTAATTGCTCGAGGAGTCTTTTGAAATTTTTCAGTACACAGGGTGTTTCACAAGTAAACGGACAAACGAAAACCGTGAATAGAGGGCATTGAGCTCAGTTCAAAAACACCTCATATGTGTGTCTTAGGCATTCCGTTTCCGATATAGAGAGGAGTTTATTCAAATTTCCCTAATTTTTGTTCGGCCATAACTCCAAATATTTTAGTTGGATTCGGCTAAAAATTCATTATCCGCTTAAACTTCTAAGTTTCAATAAAACAGAACATTAAAAGTTGACGAACACAGGACCGGACTCATTGAGGATATATTCAAATTTAAACTCATGCAAAACACTCTGTTTGTAGTTTTTCTCGTCATAATTTTGAATTTTTCAGGTATCTTCATTGATTTTCTCAAAATCAATGAAACTTTGGTATGCCTTTTCAGATTATTTCTAATGAATAATTGTTTGATCGTGAAATGTCTGGAAAAAACAGCGCTGCATATTGACTTTTACTTCACATTAATTAATGGGATGAATATGATCGCCAATCAACTGAGGAAATCTAAAAATGGAATTGGAAATGTTCAACTGAATTTTTTCGTTCTCAATATATGTCTTGAATTTGTTTTTGATATTTATAGCATATCTGGTTATTCAGATAAGTGATTAACAGTGATAATAAGCTTTATTACTGATAATAAACAAAAATAGAAAAAACTACCCTATCATGATCATGAAAATAATAATTATAATTCGATATCTTCCGAATGAATCGCTTTTTATGGACAACGTGGAACTGAAGTAATTTTCCGAACTGATTTTCACCTCATTTGGTCTTTTAGTGAAGGTAATGATTGGCACTTCGAATAAGTGTGATAAATGCACTTTCGAATTCTTTACTGATTCCGTTATAGTCATTATTGGATCTATGGAAATCTATGGATTGTTCTGGTCTTATTACAATTTGTTATTGAAACATTGATGATATTCATGCACCAGCAAAAGTATTTATCAGTATTTCAGGTCATTTTATTAGAAGGGTAGGACCACAATATTGGACTGCTAGATCTCCAGATCTGACACCCCGCGATTTCTTTCTTTGTTTTTATTCACACAACTAGTTGTCCATAGAAAAATAGATTCATTCTGAAGATCAAGTTTTAATTTTTAGTTTCAAGATAGCGTAGTTTTTCGATCCATATTTGGGTATCATCAATTTTGAAACATTTTATCCTTGTGAAAGAGTATTTTGAAGACCGAATATGGTATAATTGTTGAACACATTCAACAGAATATTCTTCGAAAAAAAATCAATTAAGGATTTCTAAATACATTTTCATGAAGTGCTCTATTCCTTAGAGGCGTCTGACCAAAACAATTATTTCTAGAACATGATCAACAGGTGGGGTAACCCAAAAATCAATTCAATTTGAGACAATAATAATGCAGATAACAAAAAAGTTGAAATTATGATTAAAAAACTACATACACGGTGTTTTTATGAGTTTGAAGTTAAGTAAAGCCTCACTGAGCCCGGTCCAGATTTTTGTCGAATTTTAATGCTCTGTTTCAATGAAATTAAGAACTCAAAGCTAATTATAAATTTTCAGTCGACTTGATCAGAATTTCAGGAGTTATAGCCAAACGGAAATTCGAGAAATTTCAAAAAACCCCGAAGAAACCTATATATAGGGTGCCCCAAAACTATTGAATCAAACGTCACACCACGATAGAGTAGATCAAATACTATCGAATGACACCAACATTAGTTGAGCGAAAATGTACCGTTTCTAAAAAAACCTAACCTAAAGTTGCCGATTTTCGAACTATTTTTTCAGTCACAAGGCCAATTTGTTATTAAGGATAGCGTTTTTCTCCCATATTATCACCCCTGTTTATTCTGAGTATTAAAAATCATGTAGAAAAAACAATTGTTTTAATTTACATTTACTTAGGTTATGGTTATCGATTAACTACTTAAAATAATTTCAATTAGGGGAGATGAAACAATAATATTACTTCAATATAATTTAAAATCGATATCCTTTTTCACAAACTGGCCCTGTTATTAAGAAAAATAGTTCGAAAATCGGCAACTTTATGTATTTTAATAAAATTCTGATTATTTTGGAAACGGTACATTTTCGTCGAACTAATGTTGGTGTCATTCGATAATATTTGGTTTACTCTATCGTGGTGTGACGTTTGATTCACTAGTTTTGGAACACCTTGTATATGGTATGATTCTGAACACAGCTCAATGCCCTCTATTCACGGTTTTCATTTGTCTGTTTACTCGTGAAACACCCTGTATACTCCTTGTACTCTGAAAATTTTAAAACGAATGCCCTCACCGTCATATGAAAATTCAAATTCTTCTTGTTGTAAGAACCGTTCATCCTTTCACCCAACGCCGACCCTAGTTACATGGCCCGTTGAAAACGAAATCGGCATCTGTTTACTGCAAAACACGTGTTGATGCTGATACGAAGGGTTCAGAATTTTCTACCTGATTCGGGCTTTTTAGGAACGAATTGCTCAAGATGCCGAGTTCGAATAACATTTCGTTTTGCGTGTTATATTGGATGAAATTGAATTTATTGCATGGATGATTCGAGAATTATTGATGTCCAGAATGCTCCAGAATGATGAAAATTTTCAGATTTCATTGAAATTCTTGCGAAAATTATCTCGTATATTTTCAAGTTTAGATTTTAATTCATTCAGAACTTTGAAGTTCGGCAAATAATGATGTAAATGATATAGATAACAGTCAATCACATTTCCTTCAGCGCAGTTGTTGTTTTGAAGAAAAAGCAGTAGATTCTCGCAAAATCCGAAACTCTACATGTATAGCAGTTGTTCAGTTCGGGATTAAAGTTTATCCTAGATTGATTTTGACATTTCAGTTCAGTTCTGTCAGATTATCTAGGATCATCTTAAATCTCTGCCTCATCCTGAACTGAACAACCGGGCCTTATAGTAATAGCAACGTAGCATTCATTAAGTCGGTATATTATTGGAATAATACTAATTTTTTATAGCGGAGATTAGTGGTTTTCAGCCTCGGTAGGTATTCACGAAATTCATTTTATTATGTTTTTTTAAGGTGAATCGGCCCGAAATCTTGGATCCCCCGACCTGCTAGTTTCGTATACTACTATGACAATAGCATAATAACTCAAATTTCAACATTTTCACAGAAATTTTTGAATTTAAGGGAGAGACACATTGAAAAAATCGATAGCAATTTACCGCCTAAACTACGAGCTTGCCGAAGTTGAAACTGGTAACAATCTACTCAGTGCTTCATAATATGTATAGTTTTATGACTCAGTGTTTTTTAGAACCTGTGAAAAAAATTAAAAACTGTAAACTCGTCATCGCCTTCCAAAGGCTGTATCTTGGAAGGTCTGTCGATTTGGAAAATTTACAGGAAATACCCCCGCTTATTTTCATTAAGGAATCATCTCCCTTATTCCTTCGCATTTGTTTACAGATATCCTGTATATAGCTATATTTTATCTATGTACCTTTTCATTTTAGATAGTAGAAGTTAATCAATCATCTGTATCTCAATCATATGTATCCGAGTATGTATCTATATTATTAACTTTATTTTGAAGATTCATTATATCTTGACAAAAATATGGTTGCAATTTCAAAATATGTTGACTCGAGGCCTTCCAAAGACTTCAATATTGTTTATTTTTTCCCTTACACATTGTATGATCTATCGAAAAATGCAAATCTGTTTTGGCGAATTCTTCATAAAATCTTACTTCTTTCGATATAATTGGTAATTTTCTTTATGATACATCACTGAAATATTTAAACCAGAGAGATGCTACAAGCTCTTAAAATTTTTGGGAAAATCCAATATTTAAACATAATCGATAATGAAAGAGATGTTTCTGAGCAAAGGATTCCTCAAAATCATTGTGCAATCCGATTCAAGAAAAATATAAAGAGCGTTCCATTTGAAATAACACAATGTCCAACATTCGGTTTAGCCGACGTTGTTCATTTCTGTGATATTGTGAAATTTGTAGCATTTTTTTCTCCTGATTCTGAAATGAAAATTTTCGGATTGGCTCATTGTCCTTGAATATTCATCACCATTAACATCTGAATTTTCTTATCCAAAAAATGTTTCTCTCTGAACAGGTTATTTTATTATATGCAATGATACAATACTGATTATTCGTTATACTAATAGGTAGTATTATCTATATGGATCATTTCCATAGAGAGAAGAAATATCATTATGGACAAGACTCAAATCGATTCGTTTTCAGATAGGTAATGAAATAGTTCGCCAAATTCAGAATTATAGTGTAAGCTTGAGATGAAAGAAGTTCAACGGATGCATAGATATACGCACGATGAAATATAAACAGTCATAATCCCATTCGAGAGAGCCAAGATTGGTTCTCTTTCACGTGATTCTTTCCCCTACAAAGGAATGCGATAAAAAATCGTTGAGATATGCCGCCTGGCTTGCAATAATGGAGGAGAAAACGCGCTGCGCCTCTCATTACTTAATTCCTCCGTATACTGATATTCCGCCTGTCTACATCTGCTTGCACAGTACAACGTTGCCATTTTCGGAGGTGCAAACGAGCAAAGAGTCTTTCAGAGTAATTCTCCGATATACAGCTCAGCACACTAGCGCCAGTGATATACACTCGAACTAAAAGATGGTTCAGTACATAAAGGGGGTGCGTTGTGACCTCAAAACGATTTTTTGATATGTTGGTCCCTGAAGCCTCCTGAATCTAACAAGCTAAAAAACAAGGCAAAACGTTGTCACCTCCGATTTCGGAGGTGACATCGATATATATGAGGTGAGAGCGTTAAACGAGTTACTATTTTGGAGGTGGTATTAACACTTTATAAATATATATATATATATATATATATATATATATATGAACCCGTAGTGCGCTGCTACCTCCGTTAAGTTCATTGGGCGACCTGACCTCCGGGTGAAGCAGTTATATAATTGGAATAATTTTTGTTTATATATGTAGAGGGGAAGGTAAATAACAGGGGTACCTAAAGAGGGGAAAAGATTTTTATCGACAAATTTTTCTTCAAACGAATCAGACCTTACTACCTCCGCATATATTTCTTATTAGTAGTGCGCTCTCACCTCCCGCTACGTTGCCAGATTTTAGGAGGACAGAAAGTAAGACAGCTCGAATTCTACTCATATATAGAATACAGCTGCTCTTCCGATTCATTCACACATATTGAAACCTGTAAATAGTTCGAGAACGATACTAATATTGATAAACTTCATACGCTGATAATTGATTGATAAGGTTCGTGATCTCGGTGTGAATGAATTTGGACAGTTTTGAATAAATATGCTTATGTCTACGATACTTCGTCCGATAGGGGAGTTTAATACCATATAGGTCCCAAAATGAATGATGCATGAAAATGAAATTTTTCGTGACATATAAGATTAATTCAAAAGACAATTTTACCGAATTTGTTCTGGTATGAAATAGTAGTCTAATTTTTGGGCATTATATTCACGACATCAGGAACTCCATATAAATGTTTTTCCCGAATGAATCGATAAAGATATACGTTTTACTTTCAGCTTCTATACTTCATTCCCTTTCATTTTAGCACTGGATTGGTCATGAAAATTGGATACCTTTCACTCTGTATGATACGAAAATGTTGGGTTAAGACGCTTGTCGAAACATTTTTGAGTTTTAAATCAGTGCTACGTAGTCCGTTCTACGTGAGTCTCTCAGTAATTACGTATTTCATCACAATGTCAAATCACTTCGGAAAATATGGAGTCGAAAATATGTAACGAACATAATTGACGTTCATACAAACTGATTGAAGACATACCAAATCTATTTATTTATATGGAAAATACAAGTGATCAGTAGCTTGAGGAGAGTTACTGTTGTTTATCTTCTTTGGCTGGAGGTTGAAGACGTTACATCAGTTGTAGAATTCAAAAAAATCAACCCGAAGATGAAATGCATTTGATGCAGTGTTAGCATTGAGTTGAATAATCAAAGGTGGTAGGGAATGGGTATCTCTTGAAGAAATGAACGGATAATTACAAGAATGTTGAATTCTTCAACAAAAATCATCTTGCGTGAATGGTAGTCAAAATAATTAGAAGAAGTTTGAAGCAAGAGGAGCTTCACCTCACAAAACAACTGGCTCGTATTCATGTCTGTTTATTTTCAATACATTGATATAATGATAATAATTATACAGGGTGTGGCGTAATGAATGGATAATATGGATCCTGGGGGTAGAGGACTCTATGGCGCTTCAGATAAATATATTTTACGTTTGGTAAAAGTGCCTTGGTTTTCGAGATATAATTATATAAATAATAATAATAACTGGATATTGACATTTTTCATCATAGCGCATCAAAAGAAACTCCTTGATTTAATGGCATTTCTTAATTGCTCGAGGAGTCTTTTGCGATTTTTCAGTACACAGGGTGTTTCACAAGTAAACGGACAAACGAAAACCGTGAATAGAGGGCATTGAGCTGAGTTCAAAAACACCTCATATGTGTGTCTTGGGCATTCCGTTTCCGATATACAGAGGAGTTTATTCAAATTTCCCGAATTTTCGTTCAGCTATAACTCCAAATAATTTAGTTGTATTCGGCTAAAAACTCATTATCCGCTTAAGCTTGTAAGTTTCAATAAAACAGAACATTAAAAGTTGACGAACACAGCACCGGACTCATTGAGGCTATATTCAAACTTAAACTCATGCAAAACACTCTGTTTGTAGTTTTTTTCGTCATAATTTTCAATTTTTCAGGTATCTGCATTTATTTTCTCAAAATCAATGAAAGTTTGGTATGCTTTATCAGTGGATAATTTTTAATGAATAATTGTTTGGTGGTGAAATGCCTCTAGAAAAAACCAGCGCAGCATATTGACTTTTACTTCATAATAATTATTGGTATGAATATGATCGCCAATCAGAAGTGGAAATCTAAAAATGGAATTGGAAATGTTCAACTGAATTTTTTCGTTTTTGATATTTTAGCATATCTGGTTATTCAGATAAATCATTCACAGTGATAATAAGCTTTATTATTGATAATGAACAAAAATAGCAATAAAAAACTACGCTATCATGAAAATAATAATTATAACTTGATATCTTCCGAATGAATCGCTTTTTATGGACAACGTGGACCTGAAGTAATTTTCCGAATTGATTTTCACCTCATTTGGTCTTTTAGTGAAGGTAATGATTGGCACTTCGAATAAGTATGATAAATGCACTTTCGAGTTCTTCACTTATTCCGTTATATTCATTATTGGATCTATGGAAATCTATGGATTGGTCTGGTCTTATTACAATTTGTTATTGAAACATTGATGATATTCATGCACTAGCAAAAGTATTTATCAGTATTTCAGGTCATTTCATTAGAAGGGTAGGACCCCAACATTGGACTGCTAGATCTCCAGATCTGACACCCCGCGATTTCTTTCTTTGTTTTCATTCACACAACTAGTTGTCCAAAGAAAAATAGATTAATTCTGAAGATCAAGTTTTAATATTTAGTTTGAAGATAGCGTAGTTTTTCCATCCATATTTGTGCATTATCAATTTTGAAACATTTTATCATTGTGAATGACTATTTTGAAGACCGAATATGGTATAATTGTTGAACACATTCATTTCATTTCTTTGAAAAAAAAATCAATTAAGAATTTCTATTTTTCATGAAGTGCTCTATTCCTTGAAGGCGTCTGACCAAAACAATTACTTCTAAAACATGATCAACAGGTGGCGCAACCCAAAAATCAATTCATTTTGAGACAATAATAATGCAGATAACAAAAAAGTTTAAATTATGATTAAAAAACTACATACACGTTGTTTTTATGAGTTTGAAGTTAAGTAAAGTCTCACTGAGCCCGGTCCTGATTTTTGTCGAATTTAAATGCTCTGTTTCAATGAAATTAACAACTCAAGGCTAAATATAAATTTTCAGTCGACTTGATAGAGAATTTCAGGACTTATAGCCGAACGGAAATTCGAGAAATTTCAAAAAACACTGAAGAAACCTATATATAGGGTGCCCCAAAACTATTGAAACAAACGTCACACCACGATAGAGTAGATCAAATACTATCGAATGACACCAACATTAGTTGAGCGAAAATGTACGGTTTCTGAGAAAACCTAACCTAACGTTGCCGATTTTCGAACTATTTTTTCAATCACAAGGCAAATTTGTGATTAAGGATAGCGTTTTTACCCCATATTATCACCCCTGTTTAATCTGAGTATTGAAAATCATGTAGAAAAAACAATTGTTTCAATTAACATCAACTTAGGTCGAGACTTAGGTTATGGTTATGAAATAAAACACCCCTTACCTGGAATCAATGGAAGAGCGGCTTTCCACTGAACAAGGGGTGATTATTTTTAAGATGTTAACTACACAAAATTGAAGGCCCCCTTAAGGGCAAAAATGGTGGATTCGGCCCGTCGCGCGAAGGACAGGTCTTTGATGTTTTTCTATATTTTCTGGGGAGAAAATTTAAATGAAAATCTGTTAAATTTAACGAATAAATCTATTGCAGAAATTTGAATACAAGCACGTATTTGGTCGATAACGACCACAATAAAAATCTCAATTTCTTTCACACATGCAAAGTGCGCAAAGCAATAATCATTAAAATTTCATCGATAAAAATCTTGGATTAAAAAATTCTCTTTTCTCAATTTCACAACAACAATAAAAATATGATCAAAAATCAGATGAATTTTAGAGGAGCTTTCAGGACTCTGGACAAACAAAAATTGGAACCTTCTACCTTTTTCTGCGACCAGCGACCGTCGTTCGCCTGGGGTTGCTGGTGAACTTTTCGATCACCAGACTTTCCTCGCACAGTACGGCGAATTCTTTACACTCAACCGCACTTCCCGCACTTTTCCGTCGTCAACGATTAACGCTATTCGTTTCGACTCTATCCAAAATTCCTAAAATCCTATATCCGATCTATATCACAAATAAAAACAATTATTACGCCCTGACTGACTTTAACCACGGTACTAAATCTCTTACACTATTCCCCGAATAGCTTGTACCCGTCTCCCTTTTTGAGACCTAACTCCGAAAAAAAAATACTTCTAAATTTCTCGGACTGCCGAACTTACTTTCGGACTTCCAAATCTACTCTATTAGAATCCCGGATTCTACTTCCGTCTTCCCGACGTATATTTTCTTCGACCAACTTCCCACTGACTCCCTTCCCTATTTTGGTTCCTTTTTATCATTCCCCTTCTTAGACCAAAAACCCAAATTTCCTCTCCACCTCTCGTGGGTGTATCCAGAATTATTCTACGACGCGCTAACCTTGCATTTTTCTGAACTAATTGAATTAGCCGGTTAAAACTCAAGAGCCTGCTAATTCTTACAACGCCGAATCAATTATCTTCGAATATTGAATTGATATATAAGCTCTTATGGGCGAGTTATTATCTAAACTAAACCGTTTTCCTTTTAACTTAAAATCAGCCTCAAGTCCGACATGAAACTCTACTTCTTCGATACTTATCTTCTTACTGGAAAAATATCATTCATACGCTTGTCATCGAAACCTTTATTTTCAATTATCTTGAACGTTGAGAGCCCGAGAAAGAATTTCCTAGCCCAATATTCTACCAGCATATATATCTCTTCAATATTCCTATTTATTACAGTTATCGATTAACTACTTAAAATAATTTCAATTAGGGGAGATAAAACAATAATCTTAATTCAATATAATTTAGAATCGATATCCTTCTTCACAAACTGGCCCTGTTATTAAGAAAAATAGTTCGAAAATCGGGAACTTTAGGTGTTTTAATAAAATTCTGATTATTTTGGAAACGGTACGTTTTCGTTGAACTAATGTTGGTGTCATTCGATAATATTTGGTTTACTCTATCGTGGTGTGACGTTTGATTCACTAGTTTTGGGACACCCTGTATATGGGGTGATTTTGAACTCCGCGCAATGCCCTCAATTCACGGTTTTCATTTGTCTGTTTACTCGTGAAACACCCTGTATACTCCTTGTACTCTGAAAATTTTGAAACAAATGCCTCACCCTCATATGAAAATTCAAATTCTTCTTGTTGTGAGAAACGTTCATCCAGAGACTCTGGTTCATCCCCCCGACCCTGGTTACATTGCCCGTTGAAAATGAAATCGGCATCTGTTTACTGCAAAACACGTGTTAATGCTGATACGAAGGGTTCAAACTTCTCTACCTGATTCGAGCTTTTTAGGAACGAATTGCTCAAGATGAGTTCGAGTAACATGTAACATTTCGTTTTGCGTGTTATATTGGATAAAATTGAATTTATGCCATGGACGATTCGAGAATTATTGATGTCCAGAATGCTCTAGAATGATGAAAATTTTCAGATTTCATTGAAACTCTTGCGAAAACTGTCTCGTATATTGTCAAGTTTAGATTTTAATTCATTCAGAACTTTGAAGTTCGACAAATAACGATGTAAATAATTCAATATTATATTTGCCTCAAGACTCGAAACTTTTCGAGAAACGATTTATTTAATTCTTTGATGACGAATAAATCAATTATGTGTGTTGATATTATATTTTCATTCATTGAAGAATATTTAGAATAATGAAGTTCAACAAATGATACGAACAAGATACTTATTCAATTAACCTCATGATCCAAAACATTTCAGAATTTATTTCGTGTTTAGATAATCCGCTGCATATCGTTGTTCACAATACGACTGTCAATTTAAGACCAATTATAGAACGATTTAATTAATAGATCAATAGCTTTCGAAAATGTTGGTCAGTCTATGACTGACACTCATTTTGTCAAATGACGGATTTCAGTATCAGACTGCTATATTAGTATGATGAGAGTTCAAAAAAATTTGTATGGACTACAGAATTCAGATGGTTGATATTCCGTGTCGCTAACAGTCAATCACATTTCCTTCAGCGTAGTTGTTGTTTTGAAGAAAAAGTAGTAGATTCTCGCAAAATCCGAAACTCTACATGTATAGCAGTTGTTCAGTTCGGGATTAAAGTTTGTCCTAGATTGATTTTGACATTTCAGTTCAGTTCTGTCAGATCAATCTAGGATCATCTTAAATCTCGGCCTAATCCTGAAGTGATCAACCGGGCCTTATAGTAATAGCAACGTAGCATTCATTAAGTCGGTATATAATTGGAATAATACTAATTTTTTATAGTGGAGAATAGTGGATTCTCCTCGGTAGTTATTCACGAAATTCATTTTATTATGTTTTTTTAAGGTGAATCGGCCCGAAATCTTGGATCCCCCGACCTGCTAGTTTCGTATACTTCTATTACAATAGCATAAAAACTCAAATTTCAACATTTTCACAGAAATTTTTGAATTTAAGGGAGAGACACATTGAAAAAATCGATAGCAATTTACCGCCTAAACTACGAGCTTGCCGAGGTTGAAACTGGTAACAATCTACTCAGTGCTTCTGTAAAAAAAATTAAAACCTGTGAACTCGTCATCGCCTTCCAAAGGCTGTATTTTAGAAGGGCTGTCGATTTGGAAAAAAATTTATAGGAACTACCCCCGCTTATTTTCATTAAGGAATCATCTCCCTTAGTTCTTCGCATTTGTTCACAGATATCCTGTATATAGATATATTTTATCTATGTACCTACTTATTTTGGATAGTAGAAGTTTAGTTTCGAAGACCAAAACAAAAATGTCAATTGCACCTGATTTGTTGATTATAAGAATCATGTATTTTGAATAATAAAACAGCATGCGAAAATACTTAAATTAACTTTTGTCTTTCTCCTTTCATCATGCCTCCATCAAAGTGTCCGCTGTTCATCATAGCTTTTGGGAATTTACCAACCAATCATCTGTATATCAATCATATGTATCCGAGTATGTATTTATATTATTAACTTCATTTTGTAGATTCATCATGTCTTGACAAAAACATGGTTGCAATTTCAAAATATGTTGACTCGAGGCCTTCTAAAGACTTCAATTTTGTTTAATTTTTCCCTTACATCCTTTATGATCTATCGAAAAATGAAATCTGTTTTGAATAATTCTTCATAAAATCTCACTTGTTTCGATATAATTGGTAATTTTCTTTATGATACATCACTAAAAAATTCAAACCAGAGAGATGGTACAAGTTCTTTAAATTTTCGGGAAAATTCAATATTTAAACATAATCTATAATAAAATAGATGCTTCTGAGCAAAGGATTCCTCAAAATCATTTAGCAATCCGATTCAAGAAAAATATATAGAGCGTTCCATTTGAAATAATACACAATGGTCCAACATTGGGTTCAGCCGACGTTCATTTCTTTTATATTGTAAAATTTATCGCATTTTTTCTCTCGATTCTGAAATAATTTGAATTAATCTGAAAATGTTCGGAATCGCTTATTCTCATTGAATATTCATCACTATCTATTACGGTAGTGCCGATCCTAGCAGGTATGCAGCGCTTGTCCGGCACGCGGTCGCCCAAATAAAAGGGATGGCCTCAGACAGCCACCTTCATTTGTCAGTCAGTGTCAATTATTGAGTATTACTTTCTAACTCCAATTATCCAAATTTTGAATGAGACGACGAAAAATATTAAATGAAACTGAATTTTTCAATCTTGTCAAATCGAATATTCCTTGTTCCCTTTCACCGAAAAAAAGAAAAACAAAAGAATGCTTGCTTCAGAAGAACGTGATGTAAAGATCGAACAAACCACCATCTGAGAGCAATTATCGTTATCGATAGGGACTCGAGATAGGAATGTCTAGGGTTTGTAAAAATTACCAGATTTTGAAATAGAATCGCGTGGTCGTAAAAACAAAAACGGCTAGGGTTCAATTATGATGCTTCCTACAGTTACTGCATGCGTGTACTTAAAAATGTAAATTGCATTTTTATTGTGTAGATTAGATAACATAAAAATCTGTAGAGAAGATGTCGGAGGGCAGGGACATCATCATCCAAATGGGAGATTATAGATTCTCATTTACAGGGTGTTTTTAAAGTTTGAGTGGAGTGGAAATTAAAACAACTCTATCTCCTGAACGGAATCGCCTATTCATCCGAAATTTGGAATGGAGATAGTTTCCATGAGGTTCCAGAAAACTGCAATCAATATCATTCTATTTGCAGGACAGTAAATTTGGACAGTCGTTGTCGTTAAAATTTCGCGAAATCACCCAATGAATTTCATGATTTCTCGATATCTGCGTAAACTATAAAATTTATTTATTCAATTTCTTGATAGTGACAATAAGTTTTTTCTCGTGTTGATATTTAACATTCTATTCTTCTCATACCGAAATGAATTTTGAATCTTTACGAATTTAATCAATTAAATATACATTATTGATTGTTTATTCAAATTTTCATTTGATCCAATACAAAAAAAAATCAAAGGTGCGGTGCGTTCTATAAAATAACATCAAATAAAATCATCTCTGCAACCAAAGATGTAGGAACAATTAATTCTTCAATGCAATTCATTAAGATATAAAATTCACTTCATCATGGGATGAAAACGATCACTTTATATTTTATTTTTACCAATTAAATTACTTAAAAATAAATAATTGTTGAAGAACCATCCTCGAGTTACTCTTCAGAAAACTGATCTAAGTAGTCGATCAAATGAAAACTAAAATTAACATTCAATAGTGATTCAATTGATTAAATCCATAAAAATTCAAAATTCACTTCGTTATGAGATCAATAGGATGTTGAATATCGACACGATAGAAAAAATTATTGTCGCTATCAAGACGAAAAATCAGTTTCTGGAACCTCATAGAAGCTATCTTCATATCAAATTTCGGATGAATATCTCCGTTCAGGAGTGGTTTCAATTTCCATTTAAATTTGAAAAACACCCTGTAAATCAGAATCTAGAACTCTTAGATACTACATGTGGGGGTTCTTCGTAATCCTCGAGGTGTTCTCTATCTCACATTAAAATGTTTTTCATCTTATCTGGGACACCGTATATATGTAAAAAAAAGTATATTTTTTGTCTTTGGAGCGGGCGGAGCGGCACATAAGGAATTCGGCACGCCTTAGGATCGGCCTGTACTTCTGAATATTCTTTTCCAAAAAGTATTCTCCTTTCTCTGAACAGCTCATTTTTTTATATGCAATGTAACATTTCTGATTATTCGTTATTCTAATAGGAAGTATTATCTATATAAATAATTTTCATAGAAAGAATCAATATTATTATGGTTTTATTTCAGGTAGGTAATGAATTATTTCGCCAAATTCAGAATTATAGAGATATATTGAATTGATGTGACTGTTACTGGATGAAGATCCACAATTGAACTCAAAATAGATAATACGATTTGACAAAATTAGTTTTGAACCACGACACAATAACATCTTCAGGTACCCACCTGAAGGTAAGCTCAGTTTACCCAGTAGTGGAATTAATAGTATTCCAAATCTTGCTTATGACCATGAAGGTCTTTCGACTAGGTTCGGCCTTCCAAGTGAAGATTCTTCTGTTCTTCAGTTGTTTGAGGAACCCTCATGTTGGGGAATCATCTCCCATAGATATATCAGTGGTTATTCATTAGAAAATAGGAAAAAGAAATTCAAAAATTTCTCACACTTCATTGAAAATTCGTCAATATTTCCTATCAGTGGTTATCAAACCGGCCGAAACAAGGCAACATTTGGCCCGATAAAATCATGCAGAAACCAGAGACGGAATAGCTTGAAATATCTCCAATTGTACAAATTCGTGATTCGTGTTGGCGTAGATTCAGGGTTTTTAGCCCAATATGTATTTTAACAAGTGTTTGAAACAATGAATAATTTTTCTCCTGTTGTGTTATCTTGCAGGTAGTTGTACATTCTTAACAAAAACCTATCTGGTATCATCCATTTAAGCCGTTTCCCTACATAGAGCATTACGCTCTTGTGAGTGATACACTTTTTGTAGTGCTATCGATGTTGATATAAATGAATATCGAAAGTTCGAGCTGAAAGAAAGTCCTTCATAGTATATATAGATATATTTTACCTCTAGGTGTACCTAGAAAAGCTCCTTCCTGTTATTCTATGTTCTAAGAACATTACTGATTTATTCGTTATTCTAATGAGTGGTATTATCTATATAGATCATTTTCATAGAAAGAATCACTATTATGTACGAGATTCAAATCGATTTGTTTTCAAGTAAGTAATTAAATCGCCAAATTCAGAATTATGGTGTTAGCTTGAGATGAAAGAAGTTCAACGGATGCATAGATACACACGATGAAATGTATACAGTCATAATCCCATTCGAGAGAGCTAAGATTGGTTTTCTTTCACGTGATTCTTTCCCCTACAAAAGAATGCGATAACAATAGTTGAGATATGCCGCCTGGATTGCAATTATGGAGGAGATAGCGCGCTGCGCCTCTATTTACTTAATTCCTCCGTATACTGATATTCCGCCTGTCTACATCTGCTTGTACGGTACAACGTTGCCATTTTCGGAGGTGCTAACCAGCAAAGAGTCCCGCAGAGCAATTCTTCTATATACAGCTCGGCACACTAGCGCCAGTGATATACACTCGAACTAAAAGATTGTTCAGTACATAAACGGGGTGCGTTGTGACCTCAAAACGATTTTTTGATATGTTGATCCCTGAAGCCTCCTGAATCTAACAAGCTAAAAAACAAGGCAAAACGATGTCACCTCCGAAATCGGAGGTGACATCGATATATATGAGGTGAGAGCGTTAAACGAGTTACTATTTTGGAGGTGGTATTAACACTTTATAACTATATATATATATATATATATATATATATATATATATATATATATATATATATATATATATATATATATATATATATATATATATATATATATATATATATATATATATATATATATACATATATATATATATATATAAATAAATTAGTTTTATCGGGTATGTGGTCTAATTCCAAGTAAAACAGCCAATAAGTTCTGTGTTTATCTTTACTTCTCAATATTTCGTTGACAGTTGTCAACTTCTTCAGGAGAAACTGCAAAATGATGAAACGTGAAAAATAAGACAAAAACATAAAACGGCATTACTTACAAGATGTACCAAAACATTAATCAATAATATCGACTGCAATCAACATTAATAATGACAAATTTCTCAGAAATCAGCTTAAAAAACATGAAAAATCCCCAGTCATTATACATTACATAGCTAACGGTGGAACGATACTACGCTGTAGGCACAATACGCCATCTCATGAGAAGACAACAAAAAGAAGACACAGAACCATCTATGTTTTAATTTTCAAATTACTATAAAATATTCAAGAGGTCACTATAAATCGCACTCATACGGTCCGTGTCCGATTTAAAGTTCACTGCATTTTGCTGCTTGCCAATCTGTAACATTTCGAGGAATAACCTATTTCTGTAATTCGAATCTGTCTCCAACACTCTGATATCATCAAACCCGAAAGCAAAACTGTGCCCAGTTTCTTGGCAGTGTCTAACTAAAGCACACGAGTTCTTTCCAATACGGCAATCACTTCTATGTTGAGTGATTCTTTGTTTCAACCATTGTTGCGTTTGGCCCACGTAACAACCATCACAATGTTGACATGAGATCTTATATACTGCATTAGTGCATAATTCTATTGGTGTCCTTTCCTTGGTCCTCGAGAACAGGTCACCTACCTTCGTTAAATTATATTTGGCGAGTTTGATGTTTTCAAATTTGTTCAAAACTCCTATAAGGTTGGGTGTCAAATCTTTAACGAATGGAATCCTCATGAATTTAAAACTGTTTGTTTGTTCAGTTGTTGTTGTCAACCTTGATTCCCTATTGTGTATCAATCTGTTAAGGGTATTTTTAGGGTAACCGTTATTCTGAAAAATCTCAAACAACCTACGTAGGTTCTTTTTCAGCAATGATTCATCTGAGATATAGCATACTCTATTTTTTAATTCTTTAATCATGTTTATTTTTTGATTATAAGGGTGCTGGGAGTGAAAATTTATGAATCTGCCCGATGCAGTGGGCTTCTGGTACCAATCCAGAAGAATCCTATTATTTTCACTCCTAATTACTCGAGTATCTAAGAAGGGTAGGCTGTTATCCCTTTCAACTTCCATAGTGAATTTCAAATTTGCGTTAAATCCGTTGAATGTATCCAAAATGAATGCTGTTTTATCCGCTGGAATTGCACAAAACAGATCGTCAACAAACTTGTAAAAGAAGGGTATGTGGAACCAAATTGTTGGTAAAATCATGTCTAATAGATAGTCTAAGATGATGGTTGCCAAAATGGCGCTCAACGGTGACCCCATTGGTGTGCCGAATATTTGCTCATAAAATTCACCGTCAAAGACAAAGTATGCGTTGTTGAATATGAACTCAATGATCTCAATGAAGCTCTCCCTGCTTAAGGTAGTGTGGGGTTTTATCAGATCCCAGTTTTTTCGCAGAATTTCTAATATGAGATCCAACGGGATATTCGTAAAAAGGGATACTACGTCCAGTGAAATCAGGATATATCCTTCTGGCAGGGTTACATCCCTCATTTTGTCAACAAACGCAAACGTATCTTTAATGTTATATTCATTTCTATCATGGAATGAAACTTTCAAGATGTCAGCGATGAATTTTGAAATCTTATATGTTAAAGTATTGACAGAACTTACAATGGGGCGCATAGGTATGTTCTCCTTATGAATCTTCGGTAGGGTATAGAGTTTCGGATGGGCAGAATTATATATTGTCAAGTGTTTTAGTTGTGGGTCAGTTATTTCCTTCAATCGGTGTAATCTCCTTAATAATTCATTCAATTTCTTCTGTGCAGAACTTTGAGGAGGGACCCTACGGCAGCTGCACAGAAGAAATTGAATGAATTATTAAGGAGATTACACCGATTGAAGGAAATAACTGACCCACAACTAAAACACTTGACAATATATAATTCTGCCCATCCGAAACTCTATACCCTACCGAAGATTCATAAGGAGAACATACCTATGCGCCCCATTGTAAGTTCTGTCAATACTTTAACATATAAGATTTCAAAATTCATCGCTGACATCTTGAAAGTTTCATTCCATGATAGAAATGAATATAACATTAAAGATACGTTTGCGTTTGTTGACAAAATGAGGGATGTAACCCTGCCAGAAGGATATATCCTGATTTCACTGGACGTAGTATCCCTTTTTACGAATATCCCGTTGGATCTCATATTAGAAATTCTGCGAAAAAACTGGGATCTGATAAAACCCCACACTACCTTAAGCAGGGAGAGCTTCATTGAGATCATTGAGTTCATATTCAACAACGCATACTTTGTCTTTGACGGTGAATTTTATGAGCAAATATTCGGCACACCAATGGGGTCACCGTTGAGCGCCATTTTGGCAACCATCATCTTAGACTATCTATTAGACATGATTTTACCAACAATTTGGTTCCACATACCCTTCTTTTACAAGTTTGTTGACGATCTGTTTTGTGCAATTCCAGCGGATAAAACAGCATTCATTTTGGATACATTCAACGGATTTAACGCAAATTTGAAATTCACTATGGAAGTTGAAAGGGATAACAGCCTACCCTTCTTAGATACTCGAGTAATTAGGAGTGAAAATAATAGGATTCTTCTGGATTGGTACCAGAAGCCCACTGCATCGGGCAGATTCATAAATTTTCACTCCCAGCACCCTTATAATCAAAAAATAAACATGATTAAAGAATTAAAAAATAGAGTATGCTATATCTCAGATGAATCATTGCTGAAAAAGAACCTACGTAGGTTGTTTGAGATTTTTCAGAATAACGGTTACCCTAAAAATACCCTTAACAGATTGATACACAATAGGGAATCAAGGTTGACAACAACAACTGAACAAACAAACAGTTTTAAATTCATGAGGATTCCATTCGTTAAAGATTTGACACCCAACCTTATAGGAGTTTTGAACAAATTTGGAAACATCAAACTCGCCAAATATAATTTAACGAAGGTAGGTGACCTGTTCTCGAGGACCAAGGAAAGGACACCAATAGAATTATGCACTAATGCAGTATATAAGATCTCATGTCAACATTGTGATGGTTGTTACGTGGGCCAAACGCAACAATGGTTGAAACAAAGAATCACTCAACATAGAAGTGATTGCCGTATTGGAAAGAACTCGTGTGCTTTAGTTAGACACTGCCAAGAAACTGGGCACAGTTTTGCTTTCGGGTTTGATGATATCAGAGTGTTGGAGACAGATTCGAATTACAGAAATAGGTTATTCCTCGAAATGTTACAGATTGGCAAGCAGCAAAATGCAGTGAACTTTAAATCGGACACGGACCGTATGAGTGCGATTTATAGTGACCTCTTGAATATTTTATAGTAATTTGAAAATTAAAACATAGATGGTTCTGTGTCTTCTTTTTGTTGTCTTCTCATGAGATGGCGTATTGTGCCTACAGCGTAGTATCGTTCCACCGTTAGCTATGTAATGTATAATGACTGGGGATTTTTCATGTTTTTTAAGCTGATTTCTGAGAAATTTGTCATTATTAATGTTGATTGCAGTCGATATTATTGATTAATGTTTTGGTACATCTTGTAAGTGATGCCGTTTTATGTTTTTGTCTTATTTTTCACGTTTCATTATTTTGCAGTTTCTCCTGAAGAAGTTGACAACTGTCAACGAAATATTGAGAAGTAAAGATAAACACAGAACTTATTGGCTGTTTTACTTGGAATTAGACCACATACCCGATAAAACTAATTTATTTAAATAATATATGGTCGATAAGAACACTACACAATTTATATATATATATATATATATATATATAAATATATATAATGAGGATAAATTCAGATGCATACCACCCGACGATATGAATATCGACAAGTGTTACGATCTGAATTGAGCTAGCCAGTTTGTCATCGTCAAGGCCCCCAAATGGAGTACGCTCCACCGAAGAAAAGCAGATGCTGACCATGGTTTCGGCCTCATTTGGCCTCATCAGAGCAACATAGCATTTTTCCACGGTGGAGAACGTTTGGAATTGATGGAACTTTATTCAATGTTGTTATGTTCTAGTGGGTATTATTTATTTACCCACAGCGCCATCCAACATGAAACGGTATCCGATTCAATCCCCTATTGACGATGACAAACTGGCTAGCTCAATTCAGATCGTAACACTTGTCGATATTCATATCGTCGGGTGGTATGCATCTGAATTTATCCTCATTATTTAATTCATTGCCTCCCTGTTTAGGCGTGATCACTTTCTTCATTATAAATAAATATATATATATATATATATATATATATATATATATATATATATATATATATATATATATATATATATATATATATATATATATATATATTTTTTTTTTCACCTCTCACGGGTTAGGCTATTGAGAGTGCCGGATCATTTTGACCAAGGCATTTCTCAGTTGCTCGTAAGGAACCTGCGTACGATTCGTGTGGTCCATAAGATAACCTCCTTCTGTGCATCGCCGATTACGCTCTCATCGAGTCCGAGCTTCATTGTGTTCTCCAGCAAATGTGTTTCGACTAAGCCATTAGTTGTGATGACGAGTGGAAGGATTGTCGAGTAGGTAAGTCCATAAATTTCTTTTAGTTCGAAAGACAGATCATGATACTTCATAATCTTCTCGGTATATGCTCTCTCAATATTGTCATCAGCTGGGATGGTGACATCAGCTATAATTAATTTCTTTAATTTCTTTTCGAAGAGAACAATGTCGGGCCGATTATGTGGGATGGATCTGTCTGTAATGAGTGGATGGTCCCAGTAAAGCTTCACCTCTTCGTTCTCTAGGATCTCTTTTGGTAAGTATTCGTATATCGGCCGTGTTGTTTCGAGCAATCCATGTTTTTTGGCAATTGCTTGATGGTATGCTTTTGCCATGGCGTTGTGGCGGTCAGTGTATTCTCTAGGTGCGAGGATAGAACAGGACGAGGTGATATGCTGGATTGTCTCAGGTGATTGTGAGCATTTGCGGCATTTATCTGTTGTCATATTTTTCCCTATTATGTTTTTCAGGTATGCTCTGGTGGCCACAACCTGATCCTGTATGGCTGTTAATCTGCCTTCTGTTTCTGGGAAAAGGTAACCAGCTTTAAGGTATGTAAGTGATCGATCTCTATCTATTTTTCTATGTTTCAGGACTGTTGGAAATCTACCATGGAGTGCTCTGCCTTGCCATACCTCGGACAACTCCTGGATTGTGGGGGGTGCAGGTGGATCACTGTTCGATGACAAGTTCAATGTTGTTATATTGTTATCTTCTGCAGATAGTGCCTTGAAGAAGGGTGAGTCTTTTGATTTGAAATATTCTCTCATTTCTTTGACTGTGTTGTAGTGTGTAGTCTCAATGTTCTGTAGTCCTCGTCCTCCATCCTTTCTCGGTATGTAAAGTCTGTTGACAGAGGCGTTTGGGTGATGAATTCCATACCTTGTTAAGAGTCCCCTAACCTGTGTATCTAGAGCCCTAAGGTCGGTGGTTGACCATTTGATTATTCCAAATGAGTAGGCTAAGCAAGGTACCACCCACGTGCTTATTGACGTGAACATCGCTTTGGAGTTTAATTTGCTCTGTAAGATTTTCTTGAGTCTATTTATGAATTTCTCCTTGAATATGATTTTGACCTCATTGTTTCTTATTTCTAGGCCTTGTTGGATGCCTAGGTATTTGTATGTTCTTTCTGGTCCCAGTGTTTGAATTGTAATTTGATCTTGAACTTTCATTGCTTCTCCTTCTGTTAGCTTTCCCCTCTTCACGTGTAATACAGCGCACTTATCCAACCCCATTTCCATTTTTATGGTTTCAGTGAATGATGCTACTATTTTGAGTTCTCTCATCAGTTGTTCTTCGTTGGCTGCATACAGTTTGAGATCATCAATGTAAAGGTGGTGGTTGATTCTGGTATTGTTCCTCTTCTCTATCACGTAGCCATATTTGGATGCGTTGAGCAGTTTGCTCAACAAATTTATTGCAAGGCAGAACCACAAGGTGCTTAGTTTGTCTCCCTGAAATATTCCTCTCATGATTTTGATTTCTTCCGTTGTGTAGTCTCCTCTGTCTGTGTTCACATGCAACCGCGTTCTCCATGTTCCCATTAGATGTTCGAGTAGATTGATCATTGTCTCAGATACCCCATATAGCCTCAGGACTTTTTTTAGCCATGAGTGTGGTATCGAATCATAGGCCTTCTTATAATCAATCCACGCCATGGACAAGTTACGTTGTTTCTTTTTTGCCTGCTTTGTTATGATAGTGTCGATGATCAGTAGTTCCTTACATCCTTTAGCATCCTTTCGACAGCCGTTCTGCTCACGTGCCATAATATTGTACCTGCCAACATGTCTCCACAGTTTTTGTGTGAGTATTCCCGTAAGTATCTTATATATATCGTCGGGAGGCACGTGATTGGTCGGTAGTTTTTGGGATCTTCATTGTTTGTTCCTTTTGGAAGCATATGCGTGATTCCAAGTGTGCATGATTCAGGTATTATTGATGGGTTTTTTAAAGCTTCTTGAAAGAGCTTCGCCAGGTGATTATGCGTCGAATCGAAATATTTCCACCAGTAATTATGGATCGCGTCAGGCCCCGGTGCAGACCAGTTGTTTGTTTTTTTTAGAACTGTTTTTATGTCTTGACCAGTTATGATTATTTGTTCCATAACATATTTATTAGATTCAGCTTCTGCTTCCTTAATCCAAAACGCCTCATCATCGTGATCTCCCGAGTAACTCCATATTTCTTTCCATGTTGTATGTATACTTTCTGGTGTTGGATAAGTTTTGTTGTCTGCGGAAGTTCCCTCAAGTGTGCGATAGAATTGTTTGGGATGCTTGTAAAAGAGTTGATTATTTTTGTATCTTTTAACCCTTTCATTATAACGCCTGATACGATTTCCCAAAGCCTTTATTTTTTGTTTCAGAGTATCAGATAGTATTATAAGCTTCTGCCTGAGTTGTTCGTTGTGGGACTCAATATGATGTTGTGAGGCTATGCGTGATACTCGTTTAACTATTTTCCTGGTTGGTGAGTTATTATTCAGGTAAGTATGTAGTGTACCTATTGTTTTTCTAATATTATTAATTTTTCTTTCCAGACGCGTCCTCCAAGGTGGGATTTTTTCTTCTTTCGGCTTAAATTCTTTATCGCACAGACGAATACCATTCTCCTCGCAAACTGTAATCGCCCCTGCGTATACATAGTCGATCAGATCTTCAATACTGGAGTGATCTTGTATTCTAGATTTTATCACTGAGTTTGTTCTCTCAACGCATTCTAGGATTCTTCGTGAGCCCTTGAGTCTTGGAATTCTTGGTCTATCCTGGGGAGATACTTTTTCATACATCCTCATATTTTTCATGAAGACTTGCGCCGTTTTGTTCCATTGAGGGGTTGGTTCGATTTGGGTTTCTGCATGGGTTTCCTCGGTTTCTGCGTCTGTGTTCTCCGAGGTGATAATCGTGTGAGGCCTTATGCTTCTTTTAATGACCTCCAATTCAACACTGGATAACTTTTCGTTCTGGAGGATCAGTTTCACTCTGTTGGCAAGAAGGTTCGGGTAGGATAGTTTCCCTGGGTTAATCTCGTTCCACGTAGTTGTTAAGATTTCTCTGTAAGTTCTTCCTGTGTCCTGTTGTAATTGTTGAGCAATGAAATGAGTACGTATTAAGAGGACGTTTTCCTCCTGTGTCCAGCGTACTCTCCTATCTCGTGTGTTCGAAACCTCAGCGGGACGGGTTCTAATTCCGTCCAAGCTAATGCTTCTTCTTTCCCTTCTATGAGGGTTCGAGTCCGGACGTACGGTGCCATCTCGGGGGGCTGCACCGCTTGCCCCACAGCTGACCCCATCAGGCTCTACCTCTGGACGGCTCCGAAGAGGGCCAGCCCGCTGCCCTCTACCGCCCTGCATCATACTTCTTGTGACAGGAGCGTTTCTAAATCTACAGCTCCCCAGGCTGCTGACCTGAGGAGCTGGGTGACTCGGGTATATATATATATATATATATATATATATATATATATATATATATATATGAACCTGTAGTTCGTTGTTACCTCCGTTAAGTTCATTGGGCGACCTGACCTCCGGGTGAAGGAGTTTTTTAATTGGAATAATTTTTGCTTATATATGAAGAGGGGAAGGTAAATAACAGGGGTACCTAAAGAGGGGAAAAGATTTTTATCGAAAAATTATTCTTCAAACCAATCAGACCTTACTACCTCTGCATATATTTCATATTAGTAGTGCGCTCTCACCTCCCGCAACGTTGCCAGATTTTAGGAGGACAGATAGTAAGGCAGGTTGAATTCTACTCATATATAGAATACAGCTGCTTTTCCGATTCATTCACACATATTGAAACCTGTAAATAGTTCGAGAACGATACTAATATTGATAAACTTCATACGCTAATAATTGATTGATAAGGATTCGGAGTAAATGAATTTGGACAGAAATTATTATCTTTTCTTCATGAATATCAACAGTTTTGAATAATTATGCTATGTCTACGATACTTCGTCCGATAGGGGAGTTTAATACCGTATAGGTCCTAAAATGAATGATACATGACAATGAAATTTTTCGTTACATATAAGATTAATTCCAAAGAAAATTTTACCGAATTTGTTCTGGTATGAAATAGTTATCTAAATTTTGGGCATTATATTCACGACATGAGGAACTCCATTGAAATGTTTTTCCCGAATGAATCAACAAAGATATACGTTTTACTTTCAGCTTCTATACTTCATTCACTTTCATTTTAGCGCAGGATTGGCCATGGAAATTGAATACCTTTCACTCTGTATGGTACAAAAATGTTGGGTTAAGACGCTTGTCAAAACATTTTTGAGTTTTAAATCAGTGCTACGTAGTCCGTTCTACGTGAGACTCTCAGTAATCACGTATTTCATCACAATATCAAATCACTTCGGAAAATATTGCGTCGAAAATATGTAACGAACATAATTGACATTTATACAAACTGATTGAAGACATACCAAATCTATTTATTTACATGGAAAATAGAAGTAATCAGTAGCTTGAGGAGAGTTACTGTTGTTTATTTTCTTTGGCTGAAGGCTGAAGATGTTACATCAGTTGTAGAATTCAAAAAAATCAACACGAAGATGAAATGCATTTGATGCAGTGTTAGCATTGATTTGAATACTCATAGGTGGTAGGGAATGGGTATCTCTTGAAGAAATGAACGGATAATTACGAGAATGTTGAATTCCTCAACAAAAATCATCTTGCGTGAATGGTAGTCAAAATAATTAAAAGAAGTTTGAAGCAACAGGAGCTTCACCTTCAAACAAAACAACTGCCTAGTATTCATGTCTGTTTATTTTCAATTTATTGATATAATAATAATAATTATACAGGGTGTGGCGTAATGAATGGATAATATGGAGCCTGCGGGTAGAGTACTCTATGGCGGTTCAAATAAATATATTTTACGTTTGGCAAAAGTGCCTTGGTTTTCGAGATATTGGGGATTTTCGATGAATCACCCCAAATAATAATAATAACTGGATATTGACATTTTTCATCATAGCGGTTCAAAAGAAACTCCTTGGTTTAATGGCATTTCTTAATTGCTCGATGAGTCTTTTGAAATTTTTCAGTACACAGGGTGTTTCACAAGTAAATGGACAAACGAAAACCGTGAATAGAGGGCATTGAGCTTAGTTCAAAAACACCTCATATGTGTGTCTTAGGCATTCCGTTTCCGATATAGAGAGGAGTTTATTCAAATTTCCCCAATTTTTGTTCGGCTATAACTCCAAATATTTTAGTTGGATTCGGCTAAAAATTCATTATCCGCTTAAACTTCTAAGTTTCAATAAAACAGAACATTAAAAGTTGACGAACACAGGACCGGACTCATTGAGGATATATTCAAATTTAAACTCATGCAAAACACTCTGTTTGTAGTTTTTCTCGTCATAATTTTGAATTTTTCAGGTATCTTCATTGATTTTCTCAAAATCAATGAAACTTTGGTATGCCTTTTCAGATTATTTCTAATGAATAATTGTTTGATCGTGAAATGTCTGGAAAAAACAGCGCTGCATATTGACTTTCACTTCACATTAATTAATGGGATGAATATGATCGCCAATCAACTGAGGAAATCTAAAAATGGAATTGGAAATGTTCAACTGAATTTTTTCGTTCTCAATATATGTCTTGCATTTGTTTTTGATATTTATAGCATATCTGGTTATTCAGATAAGTCATTAACAGTGATAATAAGCTTTATTATTGATAATGAACAAAAATAGAAATAAAAAACTACGCTATCATGATCATGAAAATAATAATTATAATTCGATATCTTCCGAATGAATCGCTTTTTATGGACAACGTGGAACTGAAGTAATTTTCCGAACTGATTTTCACCTCATTTGGTCTTTTAGTGAAGGTAATGATTGGCACTCACTGATTCCGTTATAGTCATTATTGGATCTATGGAAATCTATGGATTGTTCTGGTCTTATTACAATTTGTTATTGGAACATTGATGATATTCATGCACCAGCAAAAGTATTTATCAGTATTTCAGGTCATTTTATTAGAAGGGTAGGACCCCAATATTGGACTGCTAGATCTCCAGATCTGACACCCCGCGATTTCTTTCTTTGTTTTTATTCACACAACTAGTTGTCCATAAAAAAATAGATTCATTCTGAATATCAAGTTTTAAATTTTAGTTTCAAGATAGCGTAGTTTTTCCATCCATATTTGGATATTATCAATTTTGAAACATTTTATCCTCGTGAAAGAGTATTTTGAAGACCGAATATGGTATAATTGTTGAACACATTCAACAGAATATTCTTTGAAAAAAATCAATTAAGGATTTCTAAATACATTTTCATGAAGTGCTCTATTCCTTAGAGGCGTCTGACCAAAACAATTATTTCTAGAACATGATCAACAGGTGGGGCAACCCAAAAATCAATTCATTTTGAGACAATAATAATGCAGATAACAAAAAAGTTGAAATTATGATTAAAAAACTACATACATGGTGTTTTTATGAGTTTGAAGTTAAGTAAAGCCTCACTGAGCCCGGTCCAGATTTTTGTCGAATTTTAATGCTCTGTTTCGATGAAATTAACGACTCAAGGCTAAATATAAATTTTCAGTCGACTTGATCAGAATTTCAGGAGTTATAGCCAAACGGAAATTCGAGAAATTTCAAAAAACCCCGAAGAAACCTATATATAGGGTGCCCCAAAACTATTGAATCAAACGTCACACCACGATAGAGAGTAGATCAAATACTATCGAATGACACCAACATTAGTTGAGCGAAAATGTACCGTTTCTAAAAAAACCTAACCTAAAGTTGCCGATTTTCGAACTATTTTTTCAGTCACAAGGACAAGGCCAATTTGTTATTAGGGATAGCGTTTTTCTCCCATATTATCACCCCTGTTTATTCTGAGTATTAAAAATCATGTAGAAAAAACAATTGTTTTGATTTACATTTACTTAGGTTATGGTTATCGATTAACTACTTAAAATAATTTCAATTAGGGGAGATGAAACAATAATATTACTTCAATATAATTTAAAATCGATATCCATTTCCACAAACTGGCCCTGTTATAAGGAAAAATAGTTCGAAAATCGGCAACTTTATGTATTTTAATAAAATTCTGATTATTTTGGAAATGGTACATTTTCGTCGAACTAATGTTGGTGTCATTCGATAATATTTGGTTTACTCTATCGTGGTGTGACGTTTGATTCACTAGTTTTGGAACACCCTGTATATGGTATGATTCTGAACTCAGCTCAATGCCCTCTATTCACGGTTTTCATTTGTCTGTTTACTCGTGAAACACCCTGTATACTTCTTGTACTCTGAAAATTTTAAAACAAATGCCCTCACCGTCATATGAAAATTCAAATTCTTCTTGTTGTAAGAACCGTTCATCCTTTCACCCAACGCCGACCCTAGTTACATGGCCCGTTGAAAACGAAATCGGCATCTGTTTACTGCAAAACACGTGTTAACGCTGATATGAAGGGTTCAAAATTTTCTACCTGATTCGGGCTCTTTAGGAACGAATTGCTCAAGATGCCGAGTTCGAATAACATTTCGTTTTGCGTGTTATATTGGATAAAATTGAATTTATTCCATGGATGATTCGAGAATTATTGATGTTCAGAATGCTCCAGAATGATGAAAATTTTCAGATTTCATTGAAATTCTTGCGAAAATTATCTCGTGTATTTTCAAGTTTAGATTTTAATTCATTCAGAACTTTGAAGTTCGGCAAATAATGATGTAAATGATATAGATAACAGTCAATCACATTTCCTTCAGCGCAGTTGTTGTTTTGAAGAAAAAGCAGTAGATTCTCGCAAAATCCGAAACTCTACATGAGTAGGCCCAGTTGTTCAGTTCGGGATTAAAGTTTATCCTAAATTGATTTTGACACTTCAGTTCAGTTCTGTCAGGTTAATCTAGGATCATCTTAAATCTCGGCCTTATCCTGAACTGAACAACCGGGCCTTATAGTAATAGCAACGTAGCATTAATTAACTCGGTATTTTATTGGAATAATATTAAATTTTTATAGCGGAGAATAGTGGTTTTCAGCCTCGGTATTCACGAAATTCATTTTATTATGTTTTTTTTGATGTGAATCGGCCCGAAATCTTGGATCCCCCGACCTGATAGTTTCGTATACTTCTATGACAATAGCATAATAACTCAAATTTCAACATTTTTGAACAACAGAAATTTTTGAATTTAAGGGAGAGACACATTAAAAAAAATCGATAGGAAGTTACCGCCTAAACTGCGAGCTTGCCGAAGTTGAAACTGGTACCAATCTACTCAGTGCTTCATAATATGTATAGTTTTATGACTCAGTGTTTTTCAGAACCTGTAAAAAAAAATTAAAAACTGTAGACTCGTCATCGCCTTCCAAGGCTGCATCTTGGAAGAGCTGTCTATTTGGGAAAAAATTTATAGGAACTAGCCCCGCTTATTCTCATTAAGGAATCATCTCCCTTAGTCCTTCGCATTTGTTTATAGATATCCTGTATATCGGGTGTCCCAGAGCTTTTAGGCCAGCAAATATCTCAGTTACCTGCGGAAAAAAAAAATTGAAAAAAATACTTGTCGTAGGAGACCATACGCTCTTTCATGCAGCATAGCAAAATCCACCCCCTGACAAACAACCCCCGAGAAACCACCCCTAACTTTTTGCCCAAATAAAAGGGATGGCCTCAGACAGCCACCTTCATTTGTCAGTCAGTGTCAATTATTGAGTATTACTTTCTAACTCCAATTATCCAAATTTTGAATGAGACGACGAAAAATATTAAATGAAACTGAATTTTTCAATCTTGTCAAATCGAATATTCCTTGTTCCCTTTCACCGAAAAAAAGAAAAACAAAAGAATGCTTGCTTCAGAAGAACGTGATGTAAAGATCGAACAAACCACCATCTGAGAGCAATTATCGTTATCGATAGGGACTCGAGATAGGAATGTCTAGGGTTTGTAAAAATTACCAGATTTTGAAATAGAATCGCGTGGTCGTAAAAACAAAAACGGCTAGGGTTCAATTATGATGCTTCCTACAGTTACTGCATGGGTGTACTTAAAAATGTAAATTGCATTTTTATTGTGTAGATTAGATAACATAAGAATCTGTAGAGAAGATGTCGGAGGGCAGGGACATCATCATCCAAATGGGAGATTATAGATTCTCATTTACAGGGTGTTTTTAAAGTTTGAGTGGAGTGGAAATTAAAACAACTCTATCTCCTGAACGGAATCGCCTATTCATCCGAAATTTGGAATGGAGATAGTTTCCATGAGGTTCCAGAAAACTGCAATCAATATCATTCTATTTGCAGGACAGTAAATTTGGACAGTCGTTGTCGTTAAAATTTCGCGAAATCACCCAATGAATTTCATGATTTCTCGATATCTGCGTAAACTGTAAATTTTATTTATTCAATTTCTTGATAGTGACAATAAGTTTTTTCTCGTGTTGATATTTAACATTCTATTCTTCTCATACCGAAGTGAATTTTGAATCTTTACGAATTTAATCAATTAAATATACATTATTGAATGTTTATTCCAATTTTCATTTGATCCAATACAAAAAAAAATCAAAGGTGCGGTGCGTTCTATAAAATAACATCAAATAAAATCATCTCTGCAACCAAAGATGTAGGAACAATTAATTCTTTAATGCAATTCATTAAGATATAAAATTCACTTCATCATAGGATGAAAACGATCACTTTATATTTTATTTTTACCAATTAAATTACTTAAAAATAAATAATTGTTGAAGAACCATCCTCGAGTTACTCTTCAGAAAACTGATCTAAGTAGTCGATCAAATGAAAACTAAAATTAACATTCAATAGTGATTCAATTGATTAAATCCATAAAAATTCAAAATTCACTTCGTTATGAGATCAATAGGATGTTGAATATCGACACGATAGAAAAAATTATTGTCGCTATCAAGACGAAAAATCAGTTTCTGGAACCTCATAGAAGCTATCTTCATATCAAATTTCGGATGAATATCTCCGTTCAGGAGATAGAGTGGTTTCAATTTCCATTTAAATTTGAAAAACACCCTGTAAATCAGAATCTAGAACTCTTAGATACTACATGTGGGGGTTCTTCGTAATCCTCGAGGTGTTCTCTATCTCACATTAAAATGTTTTTCATCTTATCTGGGACACCGTATATATGTAAAAAAAAGTATATTTTTTGTCTTTGGAGCGGGCGGAGCGGCACATAAGGAATTCGGCACGCCTTAGGATCGGCCTGTACTTCTGAATATTCTTTTCCAAAAAGTATTCTCCTTTCTCTGAACAGCTCATTTTTTTATATGCAATGTAACATTTCTGATTATTCGTTATTTTAATAGGAAGTATTATCTATATAAATAATTTTCATAGAAAGAATCAATATTATTATGGTTTTATTTCAGGTAGGTAATGAATTATTTCGCCAAATTCAGAATTATAGAGATATATTGAATTGATGTGACTGATACTGGATGAAGATCCATAATTGAACTCAAAATAGATAATACGATTTTACAAAATTAGTTTTGAACCACGACACAATAACATCTTCAGGTGGGTGAAGGTAAGCTCAGTTTACCCAGTAGTGGAATTAATAGTATTCCAAATCTTGCTTATGACCATGAAGGTCTTTCGACTAGGTTCGGCCTTCCAAGTGAAGATTCTTCGTTTCTTCAGTTGCTTGAGGAACCCTCATGTTGGGGAATCATCTCCCATAGATATATCAGTGGTTATTCATTAAAAAAATAGGAAAAAGAAATTCAAAAATTTCTCACACTTCATTGAAAATTCGTCAATATTTCCTATCAGTGGTTATCAAACCGGCCGAAACAAGGCAACATTTGGCCCGATAAAATCATGCAGAAACCAGAGACGGAATAACTTGAAATATCTCCAATTGTACAAATTCGTGATTCGTGTTGGCGTAGATTCAGGGTTTTTAGCCCGATATGTATTTTAACAAGTGTTTGAAACAATGAATAATTTTTCTCCTGTTGTGTTATCTTGCAGGTAGTTGTACATTCTTAACAAAAAACTATCTGGTATCATCCATTTAAGCCGTTTCCCTACATAGAGCATTACGCTCTTGTGAGTGATACACTTTTTGTAGTGCTATCGATGTTGATATAAATGAATATCGAAAGTTCGAGCTGAAAGAAAGTTCTTCATAGTATATATAGATATATTTTACCTCTAGGTGTACCTAGAAAAGCTCCTTCCTGTTATTCTATGTTCTAAGAACATTACTGATTTATTCGTTATTCTAATGAGTGGTATTATCTATATAGATCATTTTCATAGAAAGAATCACTATTATGTACAAGATTCAAATCGATTTGTTTTCAAGTAAGTAATTAAATCGCCAAATTCAGAATTATGGTGTTAGCTTGAGATGAAAGAAGTTCAACGGATGCATAGATACACACGATGAAATGTATACAGTCATAATCCCATTCGAGAGAGCTAAGATTGGTTTTCTTTCTCGTGATTCTTTCCCCTACAAAAGAATGCGATAAAAATTGTTGAGATATGCCGCCTGGATTGCAATTATGGAGGAGATAGCGCGCTGCGCCTCTCTTTACTTAATTCCTCCGTATACTGATATTCCGCCTGTCTACATCTGCTTGTACGGTACAACGTTGCTATTTTCGGAGGTGCTAACCAGCAAAGAGTCCCGCAGAGCAATTCTTCTATATACAGCTCGGCACACTAGCGCCAGTGATATACACTCGAACTAAAAGATTGTTCAGTACATAAACGGGGTGCGTTGTGACCTCAAAACGATTTTTTGATATGTTGATCCCTGAAGCCTCCTAAATCTAACAAGCTAAAAAACAAGGCAAAACGTTGTCACCTCCGTTTTCGGAGGTGACATCGATATATATGAGGTGAGAGCGTTAAACGAGTTACTATTTTGGAGGTGGTATTAACACTTTATAACTATATATATATATATATATATATATATATATATATATATATATATATATATATATATATATATATATATATATATATATATATATATATATATATATATATATATATATATATATATATATATATATATGTATATATATACACATTTACATTATATATATATATATATATATATATAATAATGAGGATAAATTCAGATGCATACCACCCGACGATATGAATATCGACAAGTGTTACGATCTGAATTGAGCTAGCCAGTTTGTCATCGTCAAGGCCCCCAAATGGAGTACGCTCCACCGAAGAAAAGCAGATGCTGACCATGGTTTCGGCCTCATTTGGCCTCATCAGAGCAACATAGCATTTTTCCACGGTGGAGAACGTTTGGAATTGATGGAACTTTATTCAATGTTGTTATGTTCTAGTGGGTATTATTTATTTACCCACAGCGCCATCCAACATGAAACGGTATCCGATTCAATCCCCCCCAGATAGAAACCAAGACGAAGACAATAGCATATGTCCCATATTTTCCCTAATTCAGTACGCCGGTTCGCCTTGCGAACGTCGGACGTATGATGGGAAGTCTGAGACGCGCTCGGTTCTCGACAGAATACGATGCCGGCGATACAATAATGAAGAAAGTGATCACGCCTAAACAGGGAGGCAATGAATTAAATAATGAGGATAAATTCAGATGCATACCACCCGACGATATGAATATCGACAAGTGTTACGATCTGAATTGAGCTAGCCAGTTTGTCATCGTCAAGGCCCCCAAATGGAGTACGCTCCACCGAAGAAAAGCAGATGCTGACCATGGTTTCGGCCTCATTTGGCCTCATCAGAGCAACATAGCATTTTTCCACGGTGGAGAACGTTTGGAATTGATGGAACTTTATTCAATGTTGTTATGTTCTAGTGGGTATTATTTATTAACCACAGCGCCATCCAACATGAAACGGTATCCGATTCAATCCCCCCCAGATAGAAACCAAGACGAAGACAATAGCATATGTCCCATATTTTCCCTAATTCAGTACGCCGGTTCGCCTTGCGAACGTCGGACGTATGATGGGAAGTCTGAGACGCGCTCGGTTCTCGACAGAATACGATGCCGGCGATACAATAATGAAGAAAGTGATCACGTCTAAACAGGGAGGCAATGAATTAAATAATGAGGATAAATTCTGATGCATACCACCCGACGATATGAATATCGACAAGTGTTACGATCTGAATTGAGCTAGCCAGTTTGTCATCGTCAAGGCCCCCAAATGGAGTACGCTCCACCGAAGAAAAGCAGATGCTGACCATGGTTTCGGCCTCATTTGGCCTCATCAGAGCAACATAGCATTTTTCCACGGTGGAGAACGTTTGGAATTGATGGAACTTTATTCAATGTTGTTATGTTCTAGTGGGTATTATTTATTTACCCACAGCGCCATCCAACATGAAACGGTATCCGATTCAATCCCCCCCAGATAGAAACCAAGACGAAGACAATAGCATATGTCCCATATTTTCCCTAATTCAGTACGCCGGTTCGCCTTGCGAACGTCGGACGTATGATGGGAAGTCTGAGACGCGCTCGGTTCTCGACAGAATACGATGCCGGCGATACAATAATGAAGAAAGTGATCACGTCTAAACAGGGAGGCAATGAATTAAATAATGAGGATAAATTCAGATGCATACCACCCGACGATATGAATATCGACAAGTGTTACGATCTGAATTGAGCTAGCCAGTTTGTCATCGTCAAGGCCCCCAAATGGAGTACGCTCCACCGAAGAAAAGCAGATGCTGACCATGGTTTCGGCCTCATTTGGCCTCATCAGAGCAACATAGCATTTTTCCACGGTGGAGAACGTTTGGAATTGATGGAACTTTATTCAATGTTGTTATGTTCTAGTGGGTATTATTTATTTACCCACAGCGCCATCCAACATGAAACGGTATCCGATTCAATCCCCCCCAGATAGAAACCAAGACGAAGACAATAGCATATGTCCCATATTTTCCCTAATTCAGTACGCCGGTTCGCCTTGCGAACGTCGGACGTATGATGGGAAGTCTGAGACGCGCTCGGTTCTCGACAGAATACGATGCCGGCGATACAATAATGAAGAAAGTGATCACGCCTAAACAGGGAGGCAATGAATTAAATAATGAGGATAAATTCAGATGCATACCACCCGACGATATGAATATCGACAAGTGTTACGATCTGAATTGAGCTAGCCAGTTTGTCATCGTCGTTCATCGAGAACCGAGCGCGTCTCAGACTTCCCATCATACGTCCGACGTTCGCAAGGCGAACCGGCGTACTGAATTAGGGAAAATATGGGACATATGCTATTGTCTTCGTCTTGGTTTCTATCTGGGGGGGATTGAATCGGATACCGTTTCATGTTGGATGGCGCTGTGGGTAAATAAATAATACCCACTAGAACATAACAACATTGAATAAAGTTCCATCAATTCCAAACGTTCTCCACCGTGGAAAAATGCTATGTTGCTCTGATGAGGCCAAATGAGGCCGAAACCATGGTCAGCATCTGCTTTTCTTCGGTGGAGCGTACTCCATTTGGGGGCCTTGACGATGACAAACTGGCTAGCTCAATTCAGATCGTAACACTTGTCGATATTCATATCGTCGGGTGGTATGCATCTGAATTTATCCTCATTATTTAATTCATTGCCTCCCTGTTTAGGCGTGATCACTTTCTTCATTATATATATATATATATATATATATATATATATATATATATATATATATATATATATATATATATATATATATATATATATATATATATATATATATATATATATATATATATATATATATATATATATATATATATATATATATATATATATATATATATATATATATATATATATATATATATATATATATATATATATATTTGAATTTAAATTATAAGAGTCTTTTAAATTATAATTGTAGAATTTTAAGGGTTCATTTCGCAACAACAGTAAACAACTTCACAATTCCTGCTGACTATACATTAATCTCGCTTGACGTAGTAAATCTATTTGGTAATATAGACAAACATGATGTTATCAAGGTCATAAAAGAAAAATGGAATAAAATAAAAAATCATACACAGATTAATATGGAGCTCTTCCTGGAAATTGTATCGTTTTTGTTGGAAAACAACTATTGTACTTATAAGGGAGAATTTTTCAAGCAGATATTCGGATGCGCGATGGGTTCTAAACTTAGCCCAATTTTAGCACAGTATGTTATGGATCACCTAATTGAATCATGTGTGAAAAAAATACCATTCAAAATATTATTACTGAAGAAATTTGTGGACGACTTATTCATGGCTATACCGAAAAATGAAATAGCGAATATATTAAAATATTTCAACTCTCACTCGAAAAATTTGCAATTTACCATAGAGAAAGAGGATAGTGAACAATGTGTACCCTTCTTAGATACAAGGGTACACAGAGATGATACGACTATTAAGTTGAAATGGTACAGAAAAGAAACTCATTCTAACAAAATGCTACATTATTATTCAAACCACAACATAAATACAAAAATAAATGTAATAAAACAGATGAAAACTAGAGTCGAGAGAATTTGTCATGAATCATACATCAGAGAAGGAATAAACAATCTTATGGAAATTTTCAAACAGAATGGTTATCCAAGAGGTTTATTAACAAAATTGTTGTTTTCAAGTAACATAACAGACCAACAACAGACAAGAAATACTGAAACAACAGAGGAAATCCATTATGCATCATATCCAAATATAAATGGTTTAACTGGAAAACTGAAAAGAATATTTCAAGGTGAAAACGTCAAAATTGCAGTACACAATCAAAAGACCGTGAAAAACTTATATTCAAGACTGAAGGACCCGATCGAAACGGCCGTCAAAAGCAATGTGGTTTATGAGGTGAAGTGTGAAAATTGTGAACAAACTTATATAGGACAGACATCACAGTGGATTAAAAGGAGAATGGCATTACACAAATCGGATATCACTAAACATCCAGAACGATGCGCACTAGCATCCCACGCATTTAATCTTGACCATAGGGTAAACTTTGAAGACGTGAAAGTACTGAAAACAGAAAAAAATTATCGAAAAAGATTGGTTTTAGAAATGATTGAAATTAATAAAAAAGAGAATACAATTAATAAGAAAACGGATACAAATAAGTTAAGTTCCATTTATCGTTATTTGTTGGAAAAATCGAAAGAAAGGGAAAACGAAATATTCTTCGATGGTCCAGTCGACGAATAACACCATAGAATGGCAGACTGTCAAACTAACAAATTAAACGGATTTTGGAATTTTATACCTTGACAGATATCAACAATCGGATTAGTTTTTAAATTTTTCTAACATTGTGTTTTATAAGTGTTTTTATAAATAGTAGTTGCATTCAAAAAATTGTAACTCAATGATGATTACTGAAAATGTTTATAGCTAGGCAGATTTCTTTAACATAACCTCAAATTCAGTAAGTAAACAGATAAAAATAATTTAATGTAGAAATAAAATAAATTTTCAATGTATTCCAGAGGCCCCGAAGAAGAATTAAATTAAATTCGAAAGCTTGGCAAAGAATGAAGAGTTTCACTTAAGATCCCTCCCAAAAAAACGAGTCGTTTTACCCTTAAAATTCTACAAATATATATATATATATATATATATTGTTATATTGTTATATTGTTATGGTCCGTTGATGCTGTCTTTTCCAATGAATAATAATCCAGATAATGATCGCAAGTATGTTGTTGTGTTCTGATGTAATCAAATGAAGAAATGAATGAAATGAGAACCACTCGTTTCACAACTTTATTTCTCATAAAAATAAAACTTCGTACAGGTGTTTTTCTATCTTTGCTACAATACTCGAACTGGTTAATTACATTTTTAATATCGGCTTGCGCCGGATTCGTACGCGCTGCGCACATAAATGCGTAAAGAAATAGTATTGAAAATATAAAATATAACAATTCCTCCCTCTCTAAGTTTACAAAGGTTCCATACCTAACCTTGATGGTGCTTTTCGTATGCGTGTGGACCTCCTTAGGGTACAAGGATCATCTGGAGCAGGCAACTGTTTTGGTATTTCCGTTTGAGGAGCTTTAGTTATGTTCAATGTCTGTTCAGAATCTTTATTCTCCTCAGTATTTTCCCTACAGGAATTTTCTAAATTTATCTCAGAATTTTGAGCTGATTCTGTTGAAATCAAAACCGGATCCAGAGTAGGATTGGATGGTGTATGGCTAATTATTAATGGTGTTTCTTGACCTATTGAACGTATCTGGTCAACATGCCGTTTCCAAATTCGTGAATCATCTAGTCGAACTAAATAAGTCAAATTACCTAGGACTCTTTCAATGACACCGAACTCCCATTTATGAGAGTGTGAATATTCTCTGGTCATAACTCTCTCCCCCTCCTTAAATTTTTTCTGACAACCATTGTCTGTGTTAATTGATTTTGAAATATTTCCCGGTGGTAATAATAAATCCAGTTTAGTTCTTATATTTCTACCGAACATTAGGGTGGAGGGACTTACGCCAGTTATAGAATGAGGCAATTTCCTGTAGTTCATTAGAAATTTTGATAAGTTTTTCTCAATGTCATTTTCAGTGTGTCCTAATGTTTTTATCACATTCTTGAAAGATTGCACATATCTTTCTGCAAGTCCATTGGTTGCAGGATGATATGGTGGCGATAATTTATGGAAAATGTTGTTTTCCTTCAAGAAATTTTTGAATTGAAAAGACGTAAATGTGGGTGCATTATCACTTACTATGACCGATGGTAAACCGAAGGTACCAAATATTTTTTTCAGTAAAGGAATTAAAGTCTGGACTGTCATATTTTTGACTAAGTGTATTTCTGGCCAACGACTATACGCATCCACTAGAATGAGGAAATAGTGGTTCATAAACGGTCCAGCGAAATCGATATGAACTCTTTCAAAAACAGTTTTAGCCTGTTCCCAAGGATGAAATGGATATTTGAATAACCAAATCTCGAAACTGCACATAGTTTTCGGATTGAGATGTACATGTTGAATTTCAGATCGATAGTTCTGATAGGAATTGAGATTTCAGTGGTCGATTCGACAAAATATCATTTCAATTCCTAAGGAACTATTGGATCAATTCGAACCAAATCTTGAAACTGCACATAGTTTGCGAATTGAGATGCACATGTTGAATTTCAGTTCGATAGTTCAGATAGGAATTGAGATTTCAGTGGTCAATTCGGCAAAGTGTGATATCAAATCTTCGAAAACTGTTGGATCAATTCGAACCAAATCTTGGAACTGCACATAGTTTTCGAAATGAGATGCATATGTTGAATTTCAGTTCGATAGCTCTGATAGGAATTGAGATTTCAGTGGTCTATTCGGCAAAGTGTGATATCAATTCTTTGAAAACTGTTGGATCAATTCGAACCAAATCTTGAAACTGCACATAGTTTTCGAAATGAGATGCATATGTTGAATTTCAGTTCGATAGCTCTGATACGAATTGAGATTTCAGTGGTCTATTCGGCAAAGTGTGATATCAATTCGTCGAAAACTGTTGGATCAATTCGAACCAAATCTTGAAACTGCACATAATTCCTATCTGAACTATCGAACTGAAATTCAACATGTGCATCTCAATTCGAAAACTGTGTACAGTTTCGAGATTTGGGTCGAATTGATCCAACAGTTCCTTGGGAATTGAAATGATATTTTGTCGAATCGACCACTGAAATTTCAATTCCTATCAGAACTATCGAACTGAAATTCAACATGTGCATCTCAATTCGAAAACTATGTGCTGTTTCAAGATTTGGTTCGAATTGATTCAACAGTTTTTGAGGAATTGATATCACACTTTGCCGAATAGACCACTGAAATCTCACTTCCTATCTGAACTATCGAACTGAAATTCAACATGTGCATCTCAATCCGAAAACTATGTGCAGTTTCAAGATTTGGTTCGAATTGATCCAATAGTTTTCGAGGAATTGATATCACACTTTGCCGAATTGACCACTGAAATCTCAAATCCTATCGAACTGAAATTCAACATGTGCATCTCAATTCGAAAACTGTGTACAGTTTCGAGATTTGGGTCGAATTGATCCAATAGTTCTTTGGGAATTGAAATGATATTTTGCCGAATTGACCACTGAAATCTCAATTCCTATCTGAACTATCGAACTGAAATTCAACATGTGCATCTCAATTCGAAAACTGTGTGCAGTTTCAAGATTTGGTTCGAATTGATCCAATAGTTCCTTAGGAATTGAAATGATATTTCGCCGAATTGACCACTGAAATCTCAATTCCTATCTGCAAAGTGTGATATCAATTCCTCAAAAACTGTTGGATCAATTCGAACCAAATCTTGAAACAGCACATAGTTTTCGAATTGAGATGCACGTGTTGAATTTCAGTTCGATAGTTCTGATAGGAATTGAGATTTCAGTGGTCGATTCGACGAAATATCATTTCAATTCCAAAGGAACTATTGGATCAATTCGAACCAAATCTTGAAACTGCACATAGTTTTCGAATTGAGATGCACATGTTGAATTTCAGTTCGATAGTTCAGATAGGAATTGAGATTTCAGTGGTCAATTCGGCAAAATATCATTTCAATTCCCAAAGAACTATTGGATCAATTCGACCCAAAACTCGAAACTGTACACAGTTTTCGAATTGAGATGCACATGTTGAATCTCAGTTCGATAGGATTCGAGATTTCAGTGGTCAATTCGGCAAAGTGTGATATCAATTCCTCAAAAACTGTTGGATCAATTCGAACCAAATCTTGCAACTGCACATAGTTTTCGAATTGAGATGCACATGTTGAATTTCAGTTCGATAGTTCAGATAGGAATTGAGATTTCAGTGGTCTATTCGGCAAAGTGTGATATTAATTCCTCAAAAACTGTTGGACCAATTCACCAATTCCTATCAGGACTATCGAACTGAAATTCAACATGTGCATCTCATTACGAAAACTATGTGCAGTTCCAAAATTTGGTTCGAATTGATCCAACAGTTTTCGAGGATTTGATATCACACTTTGCCGTATTGACCACTGAAATCTCAATTCCTATCTGAACTATCGAACTGAAATTCAACATGTGCATCTCAATTCGAAAACTGTGTACAGTTTCGAGATTTGGGTCGAATTGATCCAATAGTTCTTTAGGAATTGAAATGATACTATGTCGAATCGACCACTGAAATCTCTATCCTATCAGGACTATCGAACTGAAATTCAACATGTGCATCTCAATTCGAAAACTATGTGCAGTTTCAAGATTTGGTTCGAATTGATCCAATAGTTCCTTAGGAATTGAAATGATATTTTGTCGAATCGACCACTGAAATCTCAATTCCTATCAGAACTATCGATCTGAAATTCAACATGTACATCTCAATCCGAAAACTATGTGCAGTTTCGAGATTTGGTTCGAATTGATCCAACAGTTTTCGAAGAATTGATATCACACTTTGCCGAATCGACCACTGAAATATCAATTCCTATCTGAACTATCGAACTGAAATTCAACACGTGCATCTCAATTCGAAAACTATGTGCAGTTTAAAGATTTGGTTCGAAATGATCCAACAATTTCCGAGGAATTGATATCACACTTTGCCGAATTGACCACTGAAATATCAATTATTATTTGAACTATCGAACTGAAATTCAACAAGAGCATCTCAATTCGAAAACTGTGTACAGTTTCGAGATTTGGGTCGAATTGATCCAATAGTTCCTTAGGAATTGAAATGATATTTTGTCGAATCGACCACTGAAATCTCAATTCCTATCAGAACTATCGATCTGAAATTCAACATGTACATCTCAATCCGAAAACTATGTGCAGTTTCGAGATTTGGTTCGAATTGATCCAACAGTTTTCGAGGAATTGATATCACACTTTTCCGAATAGACCACTGAAATCTCACTTCCTATCTGAACTATCGACTGAAATTCAACATGTGCATCTCAATCCGAAAACTATGTGCAGTTTCAAGATTTGGTTCGAATTGATCCAACAGTTTTCGAGGAATTGATATCACACTTTGCCGAATTGACCACTGAAATCTCAAATCCTATCGAACTGAAATTCAACATGTGCATCTCAATTCGAAAACTGTGTACAGTTTCGAGATTTGGGTCGAATTGATCCAATAGTTCTTTGGGAATTGAAATGATATTTTGCCGAATTGACCACTGAAATCTCAATTCCTATCTGAACTATCGAACTGAAATTCAACATGTGCATCTCAATTCGAAAACTATGTGCAGTTTCAAGATTTGGTTCGAATTGATCCAATAGTTCCTTAGGAATTGAAATGATATTTCGCCGAATTGACCACTGAAATCTCAATTCCTATCTGCAAAGTGTGATATCAATTCCTCAAAAACTGTTGGATCAATTCGAACCAAATCTTGAAACAGCACATAGTTTTCGAATTGAGATGCACGTGTTGAATTTCAGTTCGATAGTTCTGATAGGAATTGAGATTTCAGTGGTCGATTCGACGAAATATCATTTCAATTCCTAAGGAACTCTATTGGATCAATTCGAACCAAATCTTGAAACTGCACATAGTTTTCGAATTGAGATGCACATGTTGAATTTCAGTTCGATAGTTCAGATAGGAATTGAGATTTCAGTGGTCAATTCGGCAAAATATCATTCCAATTCCCAAAGAAATATCGGATCAATTCGACCCAAATCTCGAAACTGTACACAGTTTTCGAATTGAGATGCACATGTTGAATTTCAGTTCGATAGGATTTGAGATTTCAGTGGTCAATTCGGCAAAGTGTGATATCAATTCCTCAAAAACTGTTGGATCAATTCGAACCAAATCTTGAAACTGCACATAGTTTTCGAATTGAGATGCACATGTCGAATTTCAGTTCGATAGTTCAGATAGGAATTGAGATTTCAGTGGTCTATTCGGCAAAGTGTGATATTAATTCCTCAAAAACTGTTGGACCAATTCCCCAATTCCTATCAGGACTATCGAACTGAAATTCAACATGTGCATCTCATTACGAAAACTATGTGCAGTTCCAAAATTTGGTTCGAATTGATCCAACAGTTTTCGAGGATTTGATATCACACTTTGCCGTATTGACCACTGAAATCTCAATTCCTATCTGAACTATCGAACTGAAATTCAACATGTGCATCTCAATTCGAAAACTGTGTACAGTTTCGAGATTTGGGTCGAATTGATCCAATAGTTCTTTGGGAATTGAAATGATATTTCGCCGAATTGACCACTGAAATCTCAATTCCTATCTGCAAAGTGTGATATCAATTCCTCAAAAACTGTTGGATCAATTCGAACCAAATCTTGAAACAGCACATAGTTTTCGAATTGAGATGCACGTGTTGAATTTCAGTTCGATAGTTCTGATAGGAATTGAGATTTCAGTGGTCGATTCGACGAAATATCATTTCAATTCCAAAGGAACTATTGGATCAATTCGAACCAAATCTTGAAACTGCACATAGTTTTCGAATTGAGATGCACATGTTGAATTTCAGTTCGATAGTTCAGATAGGAATTGAGATTTCAGTGGTCAATTCGGCAAAATATCATTTCAATTCCCAAAGAACTATTGGATCAATTCGAGCCAAATCTCGAAACTGTACACAGTTTTCGAATTGAGATGCACATGGTGAATTTCAGTTCGATAGGATTTGAGATTTCAGTGGTCAATTCGGTAAAGTGTGATATCAATTCCTCAAAAACTGTTGGATCAATTCGAACCAAATCTTGAAACTGCACATAGTTTTCGAATTGAGATGCACATGTTGAATTTCAGTTCGATAGTTCAGATAGGAATTGAGATTTCAGTGGTCTATTCGGCAAAGTGTTATATTAATTCCTCAAAAACTGTTGGACCAATTCACCAATTCCTATCAGGACTATCGAACTGAAATTCAACATGTGCATCTCATTACGAAAACTATGTGCAGTTCCAAAATTTGGTTCGAATTGATCCAACAGTTTTCGAGGATTTGATATCACACTTTGCCGTATTGACCACTGAAATCTCAATTCCTATCTGAACTATCGAACTGAAATTCAACATGTGCATCTCAATTCGAAAACTGTGTACAGTTTCGAGATTTGGGTCGAATTGATCCAATAGTTCTTTAGGAATTGAAATGATACTATGTCGAATCGACCACTGAAATCTCTATTCCTATCAGGACTATCGAACTGAAATTCAACATGTGCATCTCAATTCGAAAACTATGTGCAGTTTCAAGATTTGGTTCGAATTGATCCAATAGTTCCTTAGGAATTGAAATGATATTTTGTCGAATCGACCACTGAAATCTCAATTCCTATCAGAACTATCGATCTGAAATTCAACATGTGCATCTCAATTCGCAAACTATGTGCAGTTTCAAGATTTGGTTCGAATTGATCCAATAGTTCCTTAGGAATTGAAATGATATTTTGTCGAATCGACCACTGAAATCTCAATTCCTATCAGAACTATCGATCTGAAATTCAACATGTACATCTCAATCCGACAACTATGTGCAGTTTCGAGATTTGGTTCGAATTGATCCAACAGTTTTCGAATAATTGATATCACACTTTACCGAATCGACAACTGAAATATCAATTCCTATCTGAACTATCGAACTGAAATTCAACACGTGCATCTCAATTCGAAAACTATGTGCAGTTTAAAGATTTGGTTCGAATTGATCCAACAATTTCCGAGGAATTGATATCACACTTTGCCGAATTGACCACTGAAATATCAATTATTATCTGAACTATCGAACTGAAATTCAACATGTGCATCTCAATTCGAAAACTGTGTACAGTTTCGAGATTTGGGTCGAATTGATCCAATAGTTCTTTAGGAATTGAAATGATACTATGTCGAATCGACCACTGAAATCTCAATTCCTATCAGAACTATCGAACTGAAATTCAACATGTGCATCTCAATTCGAAAGCTATGTGCTGTTTCAAGTTTTTAGGAATTGATATCATACTTTGCCGAATCAAAACTCCATTCCTATCAGAACTATCGAACTGAAATTCAACATGTGCATCTCAATTCGAAAACCATGTGCAGTTTCAAGATTTGGTTCGAATTGATCCAATAATTCCTCAGGAATTGAAATGATACTTTGTCGAATTGACCACTGAAATCTCAATTCCTATCTGCAAAGTGTGATATCAATTCCTCAAAAACTGTTGGATCAATTCGAACCAAATCTTGAAACAGCACATAGTTTTCGAATTGAGATGCACGTGTTGAATTTCAGTTCGATAGTTCTGATAGGAATTGAGATTTCAGTGGTCGATTCGACGAAATATCATTTCAATTCCTAAGGAACTATTGGATCAATTCGAACCAAATCTTGAAACTGCACATAGTTTTCGAATTGAGATGCACATGTTGAATTTCAGTTCGATAGTTCAGATAGGAATTGAGATTTCAGTGATCAATTCGGCAAAATATCCTTTCAATTCCCAAAGAACTATTGGATCAATTCGACCCAAATCTCGAAACTGTACACAGTTTTCGAATTGAGATGCACATGTTGAATTTCAGTTCGATAGGATTTGAGATTTCAGTGGTCAATTCGGCAAAGTGTGATATCAATTCCTCGAAAACTGTTGGATCAATTCGAACCAAATCTTGAAACTGCACATAGTTTTCGGATTGAGATGCACATGTTGAATTTCAGTTCGATAGTTCAGATAGGAAGTGAGATTTCAGTGGTCTATTCGGCAAAGTGTGATATCAATTCCTCAAAAACTGTTGGATCAATTCGACCCAAATCTCGAAACTGTACACAGTTTTCGAATTGAGATGCACATGTTGAATTTCAGTTCGATAGTTCAGATAGGAATTGAGATTTCAGTGGTCAATTCGGCAATGTGTGGTTTCAATTCCTCGAAAACTGTTGATTCAATTCGAACCAAATCTTGAAATTTCACACAGTTTTCGAATCGAGATGCACATGTTGAATTTCAGTTCGATAGTTCAGATAAGAATTGAGATTTCAGTGGTCAATTTGGCAAAGTGTGATATCAATTCCTCGAAAACTGTTGGATCAATTCGAACCAAATCTTGAAACTGCACATAGTTTTCGGATTGAAATGCACATTTTGAATTTCAGTTCGATAGTTCAGATAGGAATTGAGATTTCAGTGGTCTATTCGGCAAAGTGTGATATCAATTCCTCAAAAACTGTTGGATCAATTCGAACCAAATCTTGAAACTGCACATAGTTTTCGGATTGAGATTGATCCAACAGTTTTCGAGGAATCGATAACACACTTTGCCGAATTGACCACTGAAATCTCAATTCCTATCTGAACTATCGAACTGAAATTCAACATGTGCATCTCAATTCGAAAACTATGTGCAGTTTCAAGATTTGGTTCGAATTGATCTAATAGTTCCTTAGGAATTGAAATGATATTTTGCCGAATCGACTACTGAAATCTCCATTCCTATCAGAACGATCGAACTGAAATTCAACATGTGCATCTCATTACGAAAACTATTCCAAAATTTGGTTCGAATTGATCCAACAGTTTTCGAGGATTTGATATCACACTTTGCCGTATTGACCACTGAAATCTCAATTCCTATCTGAACTATCGAACTGAAATTCAACATGTGCATCTCAATTCGAAAACTATGTGCTGTTTCAAGATATGGTTCGAATTGATTCAACAGTTTTTGAGGAATTGATATCACACTTTGCCGAATAGACCACTGAAATCTCACTTCCTATCTGAACTATCGAACTGAAATTCAACATGTGCATCTCAATCCGAAAACTATGTGCAGTTTCAAGATTTGGTTCGAATTGATCCAGTTTTTGAGGAATTGATATCACACTTTGCCGAATAGACCACTGAAATCTCACTTCCTATCTGAACTATCGAACTGAAATTCAACATGTGCATCTCAATCCGAAAACTATGTGCAGTTTCAAGATTTGGTTCGAATTGATCCAACAGTTCTTTGGGAATTGAAATGATATTTTGCCGAATTGACCACTGAAATCTCAATTCCTATCTGAACTATCGAACTGAAATTCAACATGTGCATCTCAATTCATATAGCTTTCGAATTGAGATGCACATGTTGAATTTCAGTTCGATAGTTCTGATAGGAATTGAGATTTCAGTGGTCGATTCGATATAGTATCATTTCAATTCCTGAAGAACTATTGGATCAATTCGACCCAAATCTCGAAACTGTAAACAGTTTTCGAATTGAGATGCACATGTTGAATTTCAGTTCGATAGTTCAGATAATAATTGATATTTCAGTGGTCAATTCGGCAAAGTGTGATATCAATTCCTCGGAAATTGTTGGATCAATTCGAACCAAATCTTTAAACTGCACATAGTTTTCGAATTGAGATGCACGTGTTGAATTTCAGTTCGATAGTTCAGATAGGAATTGATATTTCAGTGGTCGATTCGGCAAAGTGTGATATCAATTCTTCGAAAACTGTTGGATCAATTCGAACCAAATCTCGAAACTGCACATAGTTTTCGGATTGAGATGTACATGTTGAATTTCAGATCGATAGTTCTGATAGGAATTGAGATTTCAGTGGTCGATTCGACAAAATATCATTTCAATTCCTAAGGAACTTTTGGATCAATTCGAACCAAATCTTGAAACTGCACATAGTTTGCGAATTGAGATGCACATGTTGAATTTCAGTTCGATAGTTCAGATAGGAATTTAGATTTCAGTGGTCAATTCGGCAAAGTGTGATATCAAATCTTCGAAAACTGTTGGATCAATTCGAACCAAATCTTGGAACTGCACATAGTTCTCGAAATGAGATGCATATGTTGAATTTCAGTTCGATAGCTCTGATAGGAATTGAGATTTCAGTGGTCTATTCGGCAAAGTGTGATATCAATTCTTTGAAAACTGTTGGATCAATTCGAACCAAATCTTGAAACTGCACATAGTTTTCGAAATGAGATGCATATGTTGAATTTCAGTTCGATAGCTCTGATAGGAATTGAGATTTCAGTGGTCTATTCGGCAAAGTGTGATATCAATTCCTCGAAAACTGTTGAACCAATTCGACCCAAATCTTGAAACTGCACATAGTTTTCGAATTTAGATGCACATGTTGAATTTCAGATCGATCGTTCTGATAGGAATGGAGATTTCAGTAGTCGATTCGGCAAAATATCATTTCAATTCCTAAGGAACTATTAGATCAATTCGAACCAAATCTTGAAACTGCACATAGTTTTCGAATTGAGATGCACATGTTGAATTTCAGTTCGATAGTTCAGATAGGAATTGAGATTTCAGTGGTCAATTCGGCAAAGTGTGATATCGATTCCTCGAAAACTGTTGGATCAATCTCAATCCGAAAACTATGTGCAGTTTCAAGATTTGGTTCGAATTGATCCAACAGTTTTTGAGGAATTGATATCACACTTTGCCGAATAGACCACTGAAATCTCAATTCCTATCTGAACTATCGAACTGAAATTCAACATGTGCATTTCAATCCGAAAACTATGTGCAGTTTCAAGATTTGGTTCGAATGGATCCAACAGTTTTCGAGGAATTGATATCACACTTTGTCGAATTGACCACTGAAATCTCAAATCCTATCGAACTGAAATTCAACATGTGCATCTCAATTCGAAAACTGTGTACAGTTTCGAGATTTGGGTCGAATTGATCCAATAGTTCTTTGGGAATTGAAATGATATTTTGCCGAATTGACCACTGAAATCTCAATTCCTATCTGAACTATCGAACTGAAATTCAACATGTGCATCTCAATTCGAAAACTATGTGCAGTTTCAAGATTTGGTTCGAATTGATCTAATAGTTCCTTAGGAATTGAAATGATATTTCGCCGAATTGACCACTGAAATCTCAATTCCTATCTGCAAAGTGTGATATCAATTCCTCAAAAACTGTTAGATCAATTCGAACCAAATCTTGAAACAGCACATAGTTTTCGAATTGAGATGCACGTGTTGAATTTCAGTTCGATAGTTCTGATAGGAATTGAGATTTCAGTGGTCGATTCGACGAAATATCATTTCAATTCCAAAGGAACTATTGGATCAATTCGAACCAAATCTTGAAACTGCACATAGTTTTCGAATTGAGATGCACATGTTGAATTTCAGTTCGATAGTTCAGATAGGAATTGAGATTTCAGTGGTCAATTCGGCAAAATATCATTTCAATTCCCAAAGAACTATTGGATCAATTCGACCCAAATCTCGAAACTGTACACAGTTTTCGAATTGAGATGCACATGTTGAATTTCAGTTCGATAGGATTTGAGACTTCAGTGGTCAATTCGGCAAAGTGTGATATCAATTCCTCAAAAACTCTTGGATCAATTCGAACCAAATCTTGAAACTGCACATAGTTTTCGAATTGAGATGCACATGTTGAATTTCAGTTCGATAGTTCAGATAGGAATTGAGATTTCAGTGGTCTATTCGGCAAAGTGTGATATTAATTCCTCAAAAACTGTTGGACCAATTCACCAATTCCTATCAGGACTATCGAACTGAAATTCAACATGTGCATCTCATTACGAAAACTATGTGCAGTTCCAAAATTTGGTTCGAATTGATCCAACAGTTTTCGAGGATTTGATATCTCACTTTGCCGTATTGACCACTGAAATCTCAATTCCTATCTGAACTATCGAACTGAAATTCAACATGTGCATCTCAATTCGAAAACTGTGTACAGTTTCGAGATTTGGGTCGAATTGATCCAATAGTTCTTTAGGAATTGAAATGATACTATGTCGAATCGACCACTGAAATCTCTATTCCTATCAGGACTATAGAACTGAATTCAACATGTGCATCTCAATTCGAAAACTATGTGTAGTTTCAAGATTTGGTTCGAATTGATCCAATAGTTCCTTAGGAATTGAAATGATATTTTGTCGAATCGACCACTGAAATCTCAATTCCTATCAGAACTATCGATCTGAAATTCAACATGTGCATCTCAATTCGCAAACTATATGCAGTTTCAAGATTTGGTTCGAATTGATCCAATAGTTCCTTAGGAATTGAAATGATATTTTGTCGAATCGACCACTGAAATCTCAATTCCTATCAGAACTATCGATCTGAAATTCAACATGTACATCTCAATCCGAAAACTATGTGCAGTTTCGAGATTTGGTTCGAATTGATCCAACAGTTTTCGAGGATTTGATATCACACTTTGCCGAATCGACCACTGAAATATCAATTCCTATCTGAACTATCGAACTGAAATTCAACACGTGCATCTCAATTCGAAAACTATGTGCAGTTTAAAGATTTGGTTCGAATTGATCCAACAATTTCCGAGGAATTGAATATCACACTTTGCCGAATTGACCACTGAAATATCAATTATTATCTGAACTATCGAACTGAAATGCAACATGTGCATCTCAATTCGAAAACTGTGTACAGTTTCGAGATTTGGGTCGAATTGATCCAATAGTTCTTTAGGAATTGAAATGATACTATGTCGAATCGACCACTGAAATCTCAATTCCTATCAGAACTATCGATCTGAAATTCAACATGTGCATCTCAATTCGAAAGCTATGTGCTGTTTCAAGTTTTTAGGAATTGATATTATACTTTGCCGAATCAAAACTCCATTCCTATCAGAACTATCGAACTGAAATTCAACATGTGCATCTCAATTCGAAAACCATGTGCAGTTTCAAGATTTGGTTCTAATTGATCCAATAATTCCTCAGGAATTGAAATGATACTTTGTCGAATTGACCACTGAAATCTCAATTCCTATCTGCAAAGTGTGATATCAATTCCTCAAAAACTGTTGGATCAATTCGAACCAAATCTTGAAACAGCACATAGTTTTCGAATTGAGATGCATGTGTTGAATTTCAGTTCGATAGTTCTGATAGGAATTGAGATTTCAGTGGTCGATTCGACGAAATATCATTTCAATTCCCAAAGAACTATTGGATCAATTCGACCCAAATCTCGAAACTGTACACAGTTTTCGAATTGAGATGCACATGTTGAATTTCAGTTCGATAGGATTTGAGATTTCAGTGGTCAATTCGGCAAAGTGTGATATCAATTCCTCAAAAACTGTTGGATCAATTCGAGCCAAATCTTGAAAATGCACATAGTTTTCGAATTGAGATGCACATGTTGAATTTCAGTTCGATAGTTCAGATAGGAATTGAGATTTCAGTGGTCTATTCGGCAAAGTGTGATATTAATTCCTCAAAAACTGTTGGACCAATTCACCAATTCCTATCAGGACTATCGAACTGAAATTCAACATGTGCACCTCATTACGAAAACTATGTGCAGTTCCAAAATTTGGTTCGAATTGATCCAACAGTTTTCGAGGATTTGATATCACACTTTGCCGTATTGACCAGTGAAATCTCAATTCCTATCTGAACTATCGAACTGAAATTCAACATGTGCATCTCAATTCGAAAACTGTGTACAGTTTCGAGATTTGGGTCGAATTGATCCAATAGTTCTTTGGGAATTGAAATGATATTTCGCCGAATTGACCACTGAAATCTCAATTCCTATCTGCAAAGTGTGATATCAATTCCTCAAAAACTGTTGGATCAATTCGAACCAAATCTTGAAACAGCACATAGTTTTCGAATTGAGATGCACGTGTTGAATTTCAGTTCGATAGTTCTGATAGGAATTGAGATTTCAGTGGTCGATTCGACGAAATATCATTTCAATTCCAAAGGAACTATTGGATCAATTCGAACCAAATCTTGAAACTGCACATAGTTTTCGAATTGAGATGCACATGTTGAATTTCAGTTCGATAGGATTTGAGATTTCAGTGGTCAATTCGGCAAAGTGTGATATCAATTCCTCAAAAACTGTTGGATCAATTCGAACCAAATCTTGAAACTGCACATAGTTTTCGAATTGAGATGCACATGTTGAATTTCAGTTCGATAGTTCAGATAGGAATTGAGATTTCAGTGGTCTTTTCGGCAAAGTGTGATATTAATTCCTCAAAAACTGTTGGACCAATTCACCAATTCCTATCAGGACTATCGAACTGAAATTCAACATGTGCATCTCATTACGAAAACTATGTGCAGTTCCAAAATTTGGTTCGAATTGATCCAACAGTTTTCGAGGATTTGATATCACACTTTGCCGTATTGACCACTGAAATCTCAATTCCTATCTGAACTATCGAACTGAAATTCAACATGTGCATCTCAATTCGAAAACTGTGTGCAGTTTCAAGATTTGGTTCGAATTGATCCAATAGTTCCATAGGAATTGAAATGATATTTTGTCGAATCGACCACTGAAATCTCAATTCCTATCAGAACTATCGAACTGAAATTCAACATGTGCATCTCAATTCGAAAACTGTGTACAGTTTCGAGATTTGGGTCGAATTGATCCAATAGTTCTTTAGGAATTGAAATGATACTATGTCGAATCGACCACTGAAATCTCAATTCCTATCAGAACTATCGAACTGAAATTCAACATGTGCATCTCAATTCGAAAGCTATGTGCTGTTTCAAGTTTTTAGGAATTGATATCATACTTTGCCGAATCAAAACTCCATTCCTATCAGAACTATCGAACTGAAATTCAACATGTGCATCTCAATTCGAAAACCATGTGCAGTTTCAAGATTTGGTTCGAATTGATCCAATAATTCCACAGGAATTGAAATGATACTTTGTCGAATTGACCACTGAAATCTCAATTCCTATCTGCAAAGTGTGATATCAATTCCTCAAAAACTGTTGGATCAATTCGAACCAAATCTTGAAACAGCACATAGTTTTCGAATTGAGATGCACGTGTTGAATTTCAGTTCGATAGTTCTGATAGGAATTGATATTTCAGTGGTCGATTCGACGAAATATCATTTCAATTCCTAAGGAACTATTGGATCAATTCGAACCAAATCTTGAAACTGCACATAGTTTTCGAATTGAGATGCACATGTTGAATTTCAGTTCGATAGTTCAGATAGGAATTGAGATTTCAGTGGTCAATTCGGCAAAATATCATTTCAATTCCCAAAGAACTATTGGATCAATTCGACCCAAATCTCGAAACTGTACACAGTTTTCGAATTGAGATGCACATGTTGAATTTCAGTTCGATAGGATTTGAGATTTCAGTGGTCAATTCGGCAAAGTGTGATATCAATTCCTCGAAAACTGTTGGATCAATTCGAACCAAATCTTGAAACTGCACATAGTTTTCGGATTGAGATGCACATGTTGAATTTCAGTTCGATAGTTCAGATAGGAAGTGAGATTTCAGTGGTCTATTCGGCAAAGTGTGATATCAATTCCTCAAAAACTGTTGAATCAATTCGAACCAAATCTTGAAACAGCACATAGTTTTCGAATTGAGATGCACATGTTGAATTTCAGTTCGATAGTTCTGATAGGAATTGAAATTTCAGTGGTCGATTCGACAAAATATCATTTCAATTCCCAAAGAACTATTGGATCAATTCGACCCAAATCTCGAAACTGTACACAGTTTTCGAATTGAGATGCACATGTTGAATTTCAGATCGATTATTTTAATAGGAATGGAGATTTCAGAAGTCGATTCGACAAAATATCATTTCAATTCCTAAGGAACTATTGGATCAATACGAACCAAATCTTGAAACTGCACATAGTTTTCGGATTGAGATGCACATGTTGAATTTCAGTTCGATAGTTCAGATAGGAATTGAGATTTCAGTGCTCAATTCGGCAAAGTGTGATATCAATTCTTTGAAAACTGTTGGATCAATTCGAACCAAATCTTGAAACTGCACATAGTTTTCGAAATGAGATGCATATGTTGAATTTCAGTTCGATAGCTCTGATAGGAATTGAGATTTCAGTGGTCTATTCGGCAAAGTGTGATATCAATTCCTCGAAAACTGTTGAACCAATTCGACCCAAATCTTGAAACTGCACATAGTTTTCGATTTAGATGCACATGTTGAATTTCAGATCGATCGTTCTGATAGGAATGGAGATTTCAGTAGTCGATTCGGCAAAATATCATTTCAATTCCTAAGGAACTATTAGATCAATTCGAACCAAATCTTGAAACTGCACATAGTTTTCGAATTGAGATGCACATGTTGAATTTCAGTTCGATAGTTCAGATAGGAATTGAGATTTCAGTGGTCAATTCGGCAAAGTGTGCATCTCAATCCGAAAACTATGTGCAGTTTCAAGATTTGGTTCGAATTGATCCAACAGTTTTTGAGGAATTGATATCACACTTTGCCGAATAGACCACTGAAATCTCAATTCCTATCTGAACTATCGAACTGAAATTCAACATGTGCATTTCAATCCGAAAACTATGTGCAGTTTCAAGATTTGGTTCGAATTGATCCAACAGTTTTCGTGGAATTGATATCACACTTTGCCAAATTGACCACTGAAATCTCAATTCTTATCTGAACTATCGAACTGAAATTCAACATGTGCATCTCGATTCGAAAACTGTGTGAAATTTCAAGATTTGGTTCGAATTGATTCAACAGTTTTCGAGGAATTGATATCACACTTTGCCGAATAGACCACTGAAATCTCTATTCCTATCAGAGCTATCGAACTGAAATTCAACATATGCATCTCATTTCGAAAACTATGTGCAGTTTCAAGATTTGGTTCGAATTGATCCAACAGTTTTCAAAGAATTGATATCACACTTTGCCGAATTGAGCACTGAAATCTCAATTCCTATCTGAACTATCGAACTGAAATTCAACATGTGCATCTCAATCCGAAAACTATGTGCAGTTTCAAGATTTGGTTCGTATTGATCCAATAGTTCCTTAGGAATTGAAATGATATTTTGTCGAATCGACTTCTGAAATCTCCATTCCTATTAAAATAATCGATCTGAAATTCAACATGTGCATCTCATTTCGAAAACTATGTGCAGTTTCAAGATTTGGTTCGCATTGATCAAACAGTTTTTGAGGAATTGATATCACACTTTGCCAAATTGACCACTGAAATCTCAATTCTTATCTGAACTATCGAACTGAAATTCAACATGTGCATCTCGATTCGAAAACTGTGTGAAATTTCAAGATTTGGTTCGAATTGAATCAACAGTTTTCGAGGAATTGAAACCACACATTGCCGAATTGACCACTAAAATCTCAATTCCTATCTGAACTATCGAACTGAAATTCAACATGTGCATCTCAATTCGAAAACTGTGTATGTACATTTTCGAGATTTGGGTCGAATTGATCCAACAGTTCCTTGGGAATTGAAATGATATTTTGTCGAATCGACCACTGAAATTTCAATTCCTATCAGAACTATCGAACTGAAATTCAACATGTGCATCTCAATTCGAAAACTATGTGCTGTTTCAAGATTTGGTTCGAATTGATTCAACAGTTTTTGAGGAATTGATATCACACTTTGCCGAATAGACCACTGAAATCTCACTTCCTATCTGAACTATCGAACTGAAATTCAACATGTGCATCTCAATCCGAAAACTATGTGCAGTTTCAAGATTTGGTTCGAATTGATCCAACAGTTTTCGAGGAATTGATATCACACTTTGCCGAATTGACCACTGAAATCTCAAATCCTATAGAACTGAAATTCAACATGTGCATCTCAATTCGAAAACTGTGTACAGTTTCGAGATTTGGGTCGAATTGATCCAATAGTTCTTTGGGAATTGAAATGATATTTTGCCGAATTGACCACTGAAATCTCAATTCCTATCTGAACTATCGAACTGAAATTCAACATGTGCATCTCAATTCGAAAACTATGTGCAGTTTCAAGATTTGGTTCGAATTGATCCAATAGTTCCTTAGGAATTGAAATGATATTTCGTCGAATCGACCACTGAAATCTCAATTCCTATCAGAACTATCGAACTGAAATTCAACACGTGCATCTCAATTCGAAAACTATGTGCTGTTTCAAGATTTGGTTCGAATTGATCCAACAGTTTTTGAGGAATTGATATCACACTTTGCAGATAGGAATTGAGATTTCAGTGGTCAATTCGACAAAGTATCATTTCAATTCCTGAGGAATTATTGGATCAATTCGAACCAAATCTTGAAACTGCACATAGTTTTCGAATTGAGATGCACATGTTGAATTTCAGTTCGATAGTTCAGATAGGAATTGAGATTTCAGTGGTCAATTCGGCAAAGTGTGCATCTCAATCCGAAAACTATGTGCAGTTTCAAGATTTGGTTCGAATTGATCCAACAGTTTTTGAGGAATTGATATCACACTTTGCCGAATAGACCACTGAAATCTCAATTCCTATCTGAACTATCGAACTGAAATTCAACATGTGCATTTCAATCCGAAAACTATGTGCAGTTTCAAGATTTGGTTCGAATTGATCCAACAGTTTTCGAGGAATTGATATCACACTTTGCCAAATTGACCACTGAAATCTCAATTCTTATCTGAACTATCGAACTGAAATTCAACATGTGCATCTCGATTCGAAAACTGTGTGAAATTTCAAGATTTGGTTCGAATTGAATCAACAGTTTTCGAGGAATTGAAACCACACATTGCCGAATTGACCACTGAAATCTCAATTCCTATCTGAACTATCGAACTGAAATTCAACATGTGCATCTCAATTCGAAAACTGTGTACAGTTTCGAGATTTGGGTCGAATTGATCCAATAGTTCTTTGGGAAGTGAAATGATATTTTGCCGAATTGACCACTGAAATCTCAATTCCTATCTGAACTATCGAACTGAAATTCAACATGTGCATCTCAATTCGAAAACCATGTGCAGTTTCAAGATTTGGTTCGAATTGATCCAATAATTCCTCAGGAATTGAAATGATACTTTGTCGAATTGACCACTGAAATCTCAATTCCTATCTGCAAAGTGTGATATCAATTCCTCAAAAACTGTTGGATCAATTCGAACCAAATCTTGAAACAGCACATAGTTTTCGAATTGAGATGCACGTGTTGAATTTCAGTTCGATAGTTCTGATAGGAATTGAGATTTCAGTGGTCGATTCGACGAAATATCATTTCAATTCCTAAGGAACTATTGGATCAATTCGAACCAAATCTTGAAACTGCACATAGTTTTCGAATTGAGATGCACATGTTGAATTTCAGTTCGATAGTTCAGATAGGAATTGAGATTTCAGTGATCAATTCGGCAAAATATCCTTTCAATTCCCAAAGAACTATTGGATCAATTCGACCCAAATCTCGAAACTGTACACAGTTTTCGAATTGGGATGCACATGTTGAATTTCAGTTCGATAGGATTTGAGATTTCAGTGGTCAATTCGGCAAAGTGTGATATCAATTCCTCGAAAACTTTTGGATCAATTCGAACCAAATCTTGAAACTGCACATAGTTTTCGGATTGAGATGCACATGTTGAATTTCAGTTCGATAGTTCAGATAGGAAGTGAGATTTCAGTGGTCTATTCGGCAAAGTGTGATATCAATTCCTCAAAAACTGTTGAATCAATTCGAACCAAATCTTGAAACAGCACATAGTTTTCGAATTGAGATGCACATGTTGAATTTCAGTTCGATAGTTCTGATAGGAATTGAAATTTCAGTGGTCGATTCGACAAAATATCATTTCAATTCCCAAGGAACTGTTGGATCAATTCGACCCAAATCTCGAAACTGTACACAGTTTTCGAATTGAGATGCACATGTTGAATTTCAGTTCGATAGTTCAGATAGGAATTGAGATTTCAGTGGTCAATTCGGCAATGTGTGGTTTCAATTCCTCGAAAACTGTTGATTCAATTCGAACCAAATCTTGAAATTTCACACAGTTTTCGAATCGAGATGCACATGTTGAATTTCATTTCGATAGTTCAGATAAGAATTGAGATTTCAGTGGTCAATTTGGCAAAGTGTGATATCAATTCCTCGAAAACTGTTGGATCAATTCGAACCAGATCTTGAAACTGCACATAGTTTTCGGATTGAAATGCACATGTTGAATTTCAGTTCGATAGTTCAGATAGGAATTGAGATTTCAGTGGTCTATTCGGCAAAGTGTGATATCAATTCCTCAAAAACTGTTGGATCAATTCGAACCAAATCTTGAAACTGCACATAGTTTTCGAATTGATCCAACAGTTTTCGAGGAATTGATATCACACTTTGCCGAATTGACCACTGAAATCTCAATTCCTATCTGAACTATCGAACTGAAATTCAACATGTGCATCTCAATTCGAAAACTATGTGCAGTTTCAAGATTTGGTTCGAATTGATCTAATAGTTCCTTAGGAATTGAAATGATATTTTGCCGAATCGACTACTGAAATCTCCATTCCTATCAGAACGATCGAACTGAAATTCAACATGTGCATCTCATTACGAAAACTATGTGCAGTTCCAAAATTTGGTTCGAATTGATCCAACAGTTTTCGAGGATTTGATATCACACTTTGCCGTATTGACCACTGAAATCTCAATTCCTATCTGAACTATCGAACTGAAATTCAACATGTGCATCTCAATTCGAAAACTATGTGCTGTTTCAAGATATGGTTCGAATTGATTCAACAGTTTTTGAGGAATTGATATCACACTTTGCCGAATAGACCACTGAAATCTCACTTCCTATCTGAACTATCGAACTGAAATTCAACATGTGCATCTCAATCCGAAAACTATGTGCAGTTTCAAGATTTGGTTCGAATTGATCCAGTTTTTGAGGAATTGATATCACACTTTGCCGAATAGACCACTGAAATCTCACTTCCTATCTGAACTATCGAACTGAAATTCAACATGTGCATCTCAATCCGAAAACTATGTGCAATTTCAAGATTTGGTTCGAATTGATCCAACAGTTCTTTGGGAATTGAAATGATATTTTGCCGAATTGACCACTGAAATCTCAATTCCTATCTGAACTATCGAACTGAAATTCAACATGTGCATCTCAATTCGAAAACTATGTGCAGTTTCAAGATTTGGTTCGAATTGAGATGCACATGTTGAATTTCAGTTCGATAGTTCTGATAGGAATTGAGATTTCAGTGGTCGATTCGACATAGTATCATTTCAATTCCTAAAGAACTATTGGATCAATTCGACCCAAATCTCGAAACTGTACACAGTTTTCGAATTGAGATGCACATGTTGAATTTCAGTTCGATAGTTCAGATAGGAATTGATATTTCAGTGGTCGATTCGGCAAAGTGTGATATCAATTCTTCGAAAACTGTTGGGTCAATTCGAACCAAATCTCGAAACTGCACATAGTTTTCGGATTGAGATGTACATGTTGAATTTCAGATCGATAGTTCTGATAGGAATTGAGATTTCAGTGGTCGATTCGACAAAATATCATTTCAATTCCTAAGGAACTTTTGGATCAATTCGAACCAAATCTTGAAACTGCACATAGTTTGCGAATTGAGATGCACATGTTGAATTTCAGTTCGATAGTTCAGATAGGAATTTAGATTTCAGTGGTCGATTCGGCAAAGTGTGATATCAAATCTTCGAAAACTGTTGGATCAATTCGAACCAAATCTTGGAACTGCACATAGTTCTCGAAATGAGATGCATATGTTGAATTTCAGTTCGATAGCTCTGATAGGAATTGAGATTTCAGTGGTCTATTCGGCAAAGTGTGATATCAATTCTTTGAAAACTGTTGGATCAATTCGAACCAAATCTTGAAACTGCACATAGTTTTCGAAATGAGATGCATATGTTGAATTTCAGTTCGATAGCTCTGATAGGAATTGAGATTTCAGTGGTCTATTCGGCAAAGTGTGATATCAATTCCTCGAAAACTGTTGAACCAATTCGACCCAAATCTTGAAACTGCACATAGTTTTCGAATTTAGATGCACATGTTGAATTTCAGATCGATCGTTCTGATAGGAATGGAGATTTCAGTAGTCGATTCGGCAAAATATCATTTCAATTCCTAAGGAACTATTGGATCAATTCGAACCAAATCTTGAAACTGCACATAGTTTGCGAATTGAGATGCACATGTTGAATTTCAGATCGATAGTTCTGATAGGAATTGAGATTTCAGTGGTCGATTCGACAAAATATCATTTCAATTCCTATGGAACTATTGGATCAATTCGAACCAAATCTTGAAACTGCACACAGTTTTCGAATTGAGATGCACATGTTGAATTTCAGTTCGATAGTTCAGATAGGAATTGAGATTTCAGTGGTCAATTCGGCAAAGTGTGATATCAATTCCTCAAAAACTGTTGGATCAATCTCAATCCGAAAACTATGTGCAGTTTCAAGATTTGGTTCGAATTGATCCAACAGTTTTTGAGGAATTGATATCACACTTTGCCGAATAGACCACTGAAATCTCAATTCCTATCTGAACTATCGAACTGAAATTCAACATGTGCATTTCAATCCGAAAACTATGTGCAGTTTCAAGATTTGGTTCGAATTGATCCAACAGTTTTCGAGGAATTGATATCACACTTTGTCGAATTGACCACTGAAATCTCAAATCCTATCGAACTGAAATTCAACATGTGCATCTCAATTCGAAAACTGTGTACAGTTTCGAGATTTGGGTCGAATTGATCCAATAGTTCTTTGGGAATTGAAATGATATTTTGCCGAATTGACCACTGAAATCTCAATTCCTATCTGAACTATCGAACTGAAATTCAACATGTGCATCTCAATTCGAAAACTATGTGCAGTTTCAAGATTTGGTTCGAATTGATCTAATAGTTCCTTAGGAATTGAAATGATATTTCGCCGAATTGACCACTGAAATCTCAATTCCTATCTGCAAAGTGTGATATCAATTCCTCAAAAACTGTTGGATCAATTCGAACCAAATCTTGAAACAGCACATAGTTTTCGAATTGAGATGCACGTGTTGAATTTCAGTTCGATAGTTCTGATAGGAATTGAGATTTCAGTGGTCGATTCGACGAAATATCATTTCAATTCCAAAGGAACTATTGGATCAATTCGAACCAAATCTTGAAACTGCACATAGTTTTCGAATTGAGATGCACATGTTGAATTTCAGTTCGATAGTTCAGATAGGAATTGAGATTTCAGTGGTCAATTCGGCAAAATATCATTTCAATTCCCAAAGAACTATTGGATCAATTCGACCCAAATCTCGAAACTGTACACAGTTTTCGAATTGAGATGCACATGTTGAATTTCAGTTCGATAGGATTTGAGACTTCAGTGGTCAATTCGGCAAAGTGTGATATCAATTCCTCAAAAACTGTTGGATCAATTCGAACCAAATCTTGAAACTGCACATAGTTTTCGAATTGAGATGCACATGTTGAATTTCAGTTCGATAGTTCAGATAGGAATTGAGATTTCAGTGGTCTATTCGGCAAAGTGTGATATTAATTCCTCAAAAACTGTTGGACCAATTCACCAATTCCTATCAGGACTATCGAACTGAAATTCAACATGTGCATCTCATTACGAAAACTATGTGCAGTTCCAAAATTTGGTTCGAATTGATCCAACAGTTTTCGAGGATTTGATATCTCACTTTGCCGTATTGACCACTGAAATCTCAATTCCTATCTGAACTATCGAACTGAAATTCAACATGTGCATCTCAATTCGAAAACTGTGTACAGTTTCGAGATTTGGGTCGAATTGATCCAATAGTTCTTTAGGAATTGAAATGATACTATGTCGAATCGACCACTGAAATCTCTATTCCTATCAGGACTATAGAACTGAAATTCAACATGTGCATCTCAATTCGAAAACTATGTGCAGTTTCAAGATTTGGTTCGAATTGATCCAATAGTTCCTTAGGAATTGAAATGATATTTTGTCGAATCGACCACTGAAATCTCAATTCCTATCAGAACTATCGATCTGAAATTCAACATGTGCATCTCAATTCGCAAACAATGTGCAGTTTCAAGATTTGGTTCGAATTGATCCAATAGTTCCTTAGGAATTGAAATGATATTTTGTCGAATCGACCACTGAAATCTCAATTCCTATCAGAACTATCGATCTGAAATTCAACATGTACATCTCAATCCGAAAACTATGTGCAGTTTCGAGATTTGGTTCGAATTGATCCAACAGTTTTCGAGGATTTGATATCACACTTTGCCGAATCGACCACTGAAATATCAATTCCTATCTGAACTATCGAACTGAAATTCAACACGTGCATCTCAATTCGAAAACTATGTGCAGTTTAAAGATTTGGTTCGAATTGATCCAACAATTTCCGAGGAATTGAATATCACACTTTGCCGAATTGACCACTGAAATATCAATTATTATCTGAACTATCGAACTGAAATGCAACATGTGCATCTCAATTCGAAAACTGTGTACAGTTTCGAGATTTGGGTCGAATTGATCCAATAGTTCTTTAGGAATTGAAATGATACTATGTCGAATCGACCACTGAAATCTCAATTCCTATCAGAACTATCGATCTGAAATTCAACATGTGCATCTCAATTCGAAAGCTATGTGCTGTTTCAAGTTTTTAGGAATTGATATTATACTTTGCCGAATCAAAACTCCATTTCTATCAGAACTATCGAACTGAAATTCAACATGTGCATCTCAATTCGAAAACCATGTGCAGTTTCAAGATTTGGTTCTAATTGATCCAATAATTCCTCAGGAATTGAAATGATACTTTGTCGAATTGACCACTGAAATCTCAATTCCTATCTGCAAAGTGTGATATCAATTCCTCAAAAACTGTTGGATCAATTCGAACCAAATCTTGAAACAGCACATAGTTTTCGAATTGAGATGCACGTGTTGAATTTCAGTTCGATAGTTCTGATAGGAATTGAGATTTCAGTGGTCGATTCGACGAAATATCATTTCAATTCCCAAAGAACTATTGGATCAATTCGACCCAAATCTCGAAACTGTACACAGTTTTCGAATTGAGATGCACATGTTGAATTTCAGTTCGATAGGATTTGAGATTTCAGTGGTCAATTCGGCAAAGTGTGATATCAATTCCTCAAAAACTGTTGGATCAATTCGAACCAAATCTTGAAAATGCACATAGTTTTCGAATTGAGATGCACATGTTGAATTTCAGTTCGATAGTTCAGATAGGAATTGAGATTTCAGTGGTCTATTCGGCAAAGTGTGATATTAATTCCTCAAAAACTGTTGGACCAATTCACCAATTCCTATCAGGACTATCGAACTGAAATTCAACATGTGCATCTCATTACGAAAACTATGTGCAGTTCCATAATTTGGTTCGAATTGATCCAACAGTTTTCGAGGATTTGATATCACACTTTGCCGTATTGACCACTGAAATCTCAATTCCTATCTGAACTATCGAACTGAAATTCAACATGTGCATCTCAATTCGAAAACTGTGTGCAGTTTCAAGATTTGGTTCGAATTGATCCAATAGTTCCATAGGAATTGAAATGATATTTTGTCGAATCGACCACTGAAATCTCAATTCCTATCAGAACTATCGATCTGAAATTCAACATGTGCATCTCAATTCGCAAACTATGTGCAGTTTCAAGATTTGGTTCGAATTGATCCAATAGTTCCTTAGGAATTGAAATGATATTTTGTCGAATCGACCACTGAAATCTCAATTCCTATCAGAACTATCGATCTGAAATTCAACATGTACATCTCAATCCGAAAACTATGTGCAGTTTCGAGATTTGGTTCGAATTGATCCAACAGTTTTCGAAGAATTGATATCACACTTTGCCGAATCGACCACTGAAATATCAATTCCTATCTGAACTATCGAACTGAAATTCAACACGTGCATCTCAATTCGAAAACTATGTGCAGTTTAAAGATTTGGTTCGAATTGATCCAACAATTTCCGAGGAATTGATATCACACTTTGCCGAATTGACCACTGAAATATCAATTATTATCTGAACTATCGAACTGAAATTCAACATGTGCATCTCAATTCGAAAACTGTGTACAGTTTCGAGATTTGGGTCGAATTGATCCAATAGTTCTTTAGGAATTGAAATGATACTATGTCGAATCGACCACTGAAATCTCAATTCCTATCAGAACTATCGAACTGAAATTCAACATGTGCATCTCAATTCTAAAGCTATGTGCTGTTTCAAGTTTTTAGTAATTGATATCATACTTTGCCGAATCAAAACTCCATTCCTATCAGAACTATCGAACTGAAATTCAACATGTGCATCTCAATTCGAAAACCATGTGCAGTTTCAAGATTTGGTTCGAATTGATCCAATAATTCCACAGGAATTGAAATGATACTTTGTCGAATTGACCACTGAAATCTCAATTCCTATCTGCAAAGTCTGATATCAATTCCTCAAAAACTGTTGGATCAATTCGAACCAAATCTTGAAACAGCACATAGTTTTCGAATTGAGATGCACGTGTTTAATTTCAGTTCGATAGTTCTGATAGGAATTGATATTTCAGTGGTCGATTCGACGAAATATCATTTCAATTCCTAAGGAACTATTGGATCAATTCGAACCAAATCTTGAAAATGCACATAGTTTTCGAATTGAGATGCACATGTTGAATTTCAGTTCGATAGTTCAGATAGGAATTGAGATTTCAGTGGTCAATTCGGCAAAATATCATTTCAATTCCCAAAGAACTATTGGATCAATTCGACCCAAATCTCGAAACTGTACACAGTTTTCGAATTGAGATGCACATGTTGAATTTCAGTTTTAGGATTTGAGATTTCAGTGGTCAATTCGGCAAAGTGTGATATCAATTCCTCGAAAACTGTTGGATCAATTCGAACCAAATCTTGAAACTGCACATAGTTTTCGGATTGAGATGCACATGTTGAATTTCAGTTCGATAGTTCAGATAGGAAGTGAGATTTCAGTGGTCTATTCGGCAAAGTGTGATATCAATTCCTCAAAAACTGTTGAATCAATTCGAACCAAATCTTGAAACAGCACATAGTTTTCGAATTGAGATGCACATGTTGAATTTCAGTTCGATAGTTCTGATAGGAATTGAAATTTCAGTGGTCGATTCGACAAAATATCATTTCAATTCCCAAAGAACTATTGGATCAATTCGACCCAAATCTCGAAACTGTACACAGTTTTCGAATTGAGATGCACATGTTGAATTTCAGATCGATTATTTTAATAGGAATGGAGATTTCAGAAGTCGATTCGACAAAATATCATTTCAATTCCTAAGGAACTATTGGATCAATACGAACCAAATCTTGAAACTGCACATAGTTTTCGGATTGAGATGCACATGTTGAATTTCAGTTCGATAGTTCAGATAGGAATTGAGATTTCAGTGCTCAATTCGGCAAAGTGTGATATCAATTCTTTGAAAACTGTTGGATCAATTCGAACCAAATCTTGAAACTGCACATAGTTTTCGAAATGAGATGCATATGTTGAATTTCAGTTCGATAGCTCTGATAGGAATTGAGATTTCAGTGGTCTATTCGGCAAAGTGTGATATCAATTCCTCGAAAACTGTTGAACCAATTCGACCCAAATCTTGAAACGATTCGGCAAAATATCATTTCAATTCCTAAGGAACTATTAGATCAATTCGAACCAAATCTTGAAACTGCACATAGTTTTCGAATTGAGATGCACATGTTGAATTTCAGTTCGATAGTTCAGATAGGAATTGAGATTTCAGTGGTCAATTCGGCAAAGTGTGCATCTCAATCCGAAAACTATGTGCAGTTTCAAGATTTGGTTCGAATTGATCCAACAGTTTTTGAGGAATTGATATCACACTTTGCCGAATAGACCACTGAAATCTCAATTCCTATCTGAACTATCGAACTGAAATTCAACATGTGCATTTCAATCCGAAAACTATGTGCAGTTTCAAGATTTGGTTCGAATTGATCCAACAGTTTTCGTGGAATTGATATCACACTTTGCCGAATTGACCACTGAAATCTCAATTCCTATCTGAACTATCGAACTGAAATTCAACATGTGCATCTCAATTCGAAAACTATGTGCAGTTTCAAGATTTGGTTCGAATTGATCCAACAGTTTTCGTGGAATTGATATCACACTTTGCCAAATTGACCACTGAAATGTCAATTCTTATCTGAACTATCGAACTGAAATTCAACATGTGCATCTCGATTCGAAAACTGTGTGAAATTTCAAGATTTGGTTCGAATTGAATCAACAGTTTTCGAGGAATTGATATCACACTTTGCCGAATAGACCACTGAAATCTCTATTCCTATCAGAGCTATCGAACTGAAATTCAACATATGCATCTCATTTCGAAAACTATGTGCAGTTTCAAGATTTGGTTCGAATTGATCCAACAGTTTTCAAAGAATTGATATCACACTTTGCCGAATTGAGCACTGAAATCTCAATTCCTATCTGAACTATCGAACTGAAATTCAACATGTGCATCTCAATCCGAAAACTATGTGCAGTTTCAAGATTTGGTTCGTATTGATCCAATAGTTCCTTAGGAATTGAAATGATATTTTGTCGAATCGACTTCTGAAATCTCCATTCCTATTAAAATAATCGATCTGAAATTCAACATGTGCATCTCATTTCGAAAACTATGTGCAGTTTCAAGATTTGGTTCGCATTGATCAAACAGTTTTTGAGGAATTGATATCACACTTTGCCAAATTGACCACTGAAATCTCAATTCTTATCTGAACTATCGAACTGAAATTCAACATGTGCATCTCGATTCGAAAACTGTGTGAAATTTCAAGATTTGGTTCGAATTGAATCAACAGTTTTCGAGGAATTGAAACCACACATTGCCGAATTGACCACTAAAATCTCAATTCCTATCTGAACTATCGAACTGAAATTCAACATGTGCATCTCAATTCGAAAACTGTGTATGTACATTTTCGAGATTTGGGTCGAATTGATCCAACAGTTCCTTGGGAATTGAAATGATATTTTGTCGAATCGACCACTGAAATTTCAATTCCTATCAGAACTATCGAACTGAAATTCAACATGTGCATCTCAATTCGAAAACTATGTGCTGTTTCAAGATTTGGTTCGAATTGATTCAACAGTTTTTGAGGAATTGATATCACACTTTGCCGAATAGACCACTGAAATCTCACTTCCTATCTGAACTATCGAACTGAAATTCAACATGTGCATCTCAATCCGAAAACTATGTGCAGTTTCAAGATTTGGTTCGAATTGATCCAACAGTTTTCGAGGAATTGATATCACACTTTGCCGAATTGACCACTGAAATCTCAAATCCTATCGAACTGAAATTCAACATGTGCATCTCAATTCGAAAACTGTGTACAGTTTCGAGATTTGGGTCGAATTGATCCAATAGTTCTTTGGGAATTGAAATGATATTTTGCCGAATTGACCACTGAAATCTCAATTCCTATCTGAACTATCGAACTGAAATTCAACATGTGCATCTCAATTCGAAAACTATGTGCAGTTTCAAGATTTGGTTCGAATTGATCCAATAGTTCCTTAGGAATTGAAATGATATTTCGTCGAATCGACCACTGAAATCTCAATTCCTATCAGAACTATCGAACTGAAATTCAACACGTGCATCTCAATTCGAAAACTATGTGCTGTTTCAAGATTTGGTTCGAATTGATCCAACAGTTTTTGAGGAATTGATATCACACTTTGCAGATAGGAATTGAGATTTCAGTGGTCAATTCGACAAAGTATCATTTCAATTCCTGAGGAATTATTGGATCAATTCGAACCAAATCTTGAAACTGCACATAGTTTTCGAATTGAGATGCACATGTTGAATTTCAGTTCGATAGTTCAGATAGGAATTGAGATTTCAGTGGTCAATTCGGCAAAGTGTGATATCGATTCCTCGAAAACTGTTGGATCAATCTCAATCCGAAAACTATGTGCAGTTTCAAGATTTGGTTCGAATTGATCCAACAGTTTTTGAGGAATTGATATCACACTTTGCCGAATAGACCACTGAAATCTCAATTCCTATCTGAACTATCGAACTGAAATTCAACATGTGCATTTCAATCCGAAAACTATGTGCAGTTTCAAGATTTGGTTCGAATTGATCCAACAGTTTTCGAGGAATTGATATCACACTTTGCCAAATTGACCACTGAAATCTCAATTCTTATCTGAACTATCGAACTTAAATTCAACATGTGCATCTCGATTCGAAAACTGTGTGAAATTTCAAGATTTGGTTCGAATTGAATCAACAGTTTTCGAGGAATTGAAACCACACATTGCCGAATTGACCACTGAAATCTCAATTCCTATCTGAACTATCGAACTGAAATTCAACATGTGCATCTCAATTCGAAAACTGTGTACAGTTTCGAGATTTGGGTCGAATTGATCCAATAGTTCTTTGGGAAGTGAAATGATATTTTGCCGAATTGACCACTGAAATCTCAATTCCTATCTGAACTATCGAACTGAAATTCAACATGTGCATCTCAATTCGAAAACCATGTGCAGTTTCAAGATTTGGTTCGAATTGATCCAATAATTCCTCAGGAATTGAAATGATACTTTGTCGAATTGACCACTGAAATCTCAATTCCTATCTGCAAAGTGTGATATCAATTCCTCAAAAACTGTTGGATCAATTCGAACCAAATCTTGAAACAGCACATAGTTTTCGAATTGAGATGCACATGTTGAATTTCAGTTCGATAGTTCTGATAGGAATTGAGATTTCAGTGGTCGATTCGACGAAATATCATTTCAATTCCTAAGGAACTATTGGATCAATTCGAACCAAATCTTGAAACTGCACATAGTTTTCGAATTGAGATGCACATGTTGAATTTCAGTTCGATAGTTCAGATAGGAATTGAGATTTCAGTGATCAATTCGGCAAAATATCCTTTCAATTCCCAAAGAACTATTGGATCAATTCGACCCAAATCTCGAAACTGTACACAGTTTTCGAATTGAGATGCACATGTTGAATTTCAGTTCGATAGGATTTGAGATTTCAGTGGTCAATTCGGCAAAGTGTGATATCAATTCCTCGAAAACTGTTGGATCAATTCGAACCAAATCTTGAAACTGCACATAGTTTTCGGATTGAGATGCACATGTTGAATTTCAGTTCGATAGTTCAGATAGGAAGTGAGATTTCAGTGGTCTATTCGGCAAAGTGTGATATCAATTCCTCAAAAACTGTTGAATCAATTCGAACCAAATCTTGAAACAGCACATAGTTTTCGAATTGAGATGCACATGTTGAATTTCAGTTCGATAGTTCTGATAGGAATTGAAATTTCAGTGGTCGATTCGACAAAATATCATTTCAATTCCTAAGGAACTGTTGGATCAATTCGACCCAAATCTCGAAACTGTACACAGTTTTCGAATTGAGATGCACATGTTGAATTTCAGTTCGATAGTTCAGATAGGAATTGAGATTTCAGTGGTCAATTCGGCAATGTGTGGTTTCAATTCCTCGAAAACTGTTGATTCAATTCGAACCAAATCTTGAAATTTCACACAGTTTTCGAATCGAGATGCACATGTTGAATTTCAGTTCGATAGTTCAGATAAGAATTGAGATTTCAGTGGTCAATTTGGCAAAGTGTGATATCAATTCCTCGAAAACTGTTGGATCAATTCGAACCAAATCTTGAAACTGCACATAGTTTTCGGATTGAAATGCACATGTTGAATTTCAGTTCGATAGTTCAGATAGGAATTGAGATTTCAGTGGTCTATTCGGCAAAGTGTGATATCAATTCCTCGAAAACTGTTGGATCAATTCGAACCAAATCTTGAAACTGCACATAGTTTTCGAATTGAGATGCACACTTTGCCGAATTGACCACTGAAATCTCAATTCCTATCTGAACTATCGAACTGAAATTCAACATGTGCATCTCAATTCGAAAACTATGTGCAGTTTCAAGATTTGGTTCGAATTGATCTAATAGTTCCTTAGGAATTGAAATGATATTTTGCCGAATCGACTACTGAAATCTCCATTCCTATCAGAACGATCGAACTGAAATTCAACATGTGCATCTCATTACGAAAACTATGTGCAGTTCCAAAATTTGGTTCGAATTGATCCAACAGTTTTCGAGGATTTGATATCACACTTTGCCGTATTGACCACTGAAATCTCAATTCCTATCTGAACTATCGAACTGAAATTCAACATGTGCATCTCAATTCGAAAACTATGTGCTGTTTCAAGATATGGTTCGAATTGATTCAACAGTTTTTGAGGAATTGATATCACACTTTGCCGAATAGACCACTGAAATCTCACTTCCTATCTGAACTATCGAACTGAAATTCAACATGTGCATCTCAATCCGAAAACTATGTGCAGTTTCAAGATTTGGTTCGAATTGATCCAGTTTTTGAGGAATTGATATCACACTTTGCCGAATAGACCACTGAAATCTCACTTCCTATCTGAACTATCGAACTGAAATTCAACATGTGCATCTCAATCCGAAAACTATGTGCAATTTCAAGATTTGGTTCGAATTGATCCAACAGTTCTTTGGGAATTGAAATGATATTTTGCCGAATTGACCACTGAAATCTCAATTCCTATCAGAACTATCGAACTGAAATTCAACATGTGCATCTCAATTCGAAAACTATGTGCAGTTTCAAGATTTGGTTCGAATTGAGATGCACATGTTGAATTTCAGTTCGATAGTTCTGATAGGAATTGAGATTTCAGTGGTCGATTCGACATAGTATCATTTCAATTCCTAAAGAACTATTGGATCAATTCGACCCAAATCTCGAAACTGTACACAGTTTTCGAATTGAGATGCACATGTTGAATTTCAGTTCGATAGTTCAGATAGGAATTGATATTTCAGTGGTCGATTCGGCAAAGTGTGATATCAATTCTTCGAAAACTGTTGGGTCAATTCGAACCAAATCTCGAAACTGCACATAGTTTTCGGATTGAGATGTACATGTTGAATTTCAGATCGATAGTTCTGATAGGAATTGAGATTTCAGTGGTCGATTCGACAAAATATCATTTCAATTCCTAAGGAACTTTTGGATCAATTCGAACCAAATCTTGAAACTGCACATAGTTTGCGAATTGAGATGCACATGTTGAATTTCAGTTCGATAGTTCAGATAGAAATTTAGATTTCAGTGGTCAATTCGGCAAAGTGTGATATCAAATCTTCGAAAACTTTTGGATCAATTCGAACCAAATCTTGGAACTGCACATAGTTCTCGAAATGAGATGCATATGTTGAATTTCAGTTCGATAGCTCTGATAGGAATTGAGATTTCAGTGGTCTATTCGGCAAAGTGTGATATCAATTCTTTGAAAACTGTTGGATCAATTCGAACCAAATCTTGAAACTGCACATAGTTTTCGAAATGAGATGCATATGTTGAATTTCAGTTCGATAGCTCTGATAGGAATTGAGATTTCAGTGGTCTATTCGGCAAAGTGTGATATCAATTCCTCGAAAACTGTTGAACCAATTCGACCCAAATCTTGAAACTGCACATAGTTTTCGAATTTAGATGCACATGTTGAATTTCAGATCGATCGTTCTGATAGGAATGGAGATTTCAGTAGTCGATTCGGCAAAATATCATTTCAATTCCTAAGGAACTATTGGATCAATTCGAACCAAATCTTGAAACTGCACATAGTTTGCGAATTGAGATGCACATGTTGAATTTCAGATCGATAGTTCTGATAGGAATTGAGATTTCAGTGGTCGATTCGACAAAATATCATTTCAATTCCTATGGAACTATTGGATCAATTCGAACCAAATCTTGAAACTGCACACAGTTTTCGAATTGAGATGCACATGTTGAATTTCAGTTCGATAGTTCAGATAGGAATTGAGATTTCAGTGGTCAATTCGGCAAAGTGTGATATCAATTCCTCGAAAACTGTTGGATCAATTCGAAAACTATGTGCAGTTTCAAGATTTGGTTCGAATTGATCCAACAGTTTTTGAGGAATTGATATCACACTTTGCCGAATAGACCACTGAAATCTCAATTCCTATCTGAACTATCGAACTGAAATTCAACATGTGCATTTCAATCCGAAAACTATGTGCAGTTTCAAGATTTGGTTCGAATTGATCCAACAGTTTTCGAGGAATTGATATCACACTTTGTCGAATTGACCACTGAAATCTCAAATCCTATCGAACTGAAATTCAACATGTGCATCTCAATTCGAAAACTGTGTACAGTTTCGAGATTTGGGTCGAATTGATCCAATAGTTCTTTGGGAATTGAAATGATATTTTGCCGAATTGACCACTGAAATCTCAATTCCTATCTGAACTATCGAACTGAAATTCAACATGTGCATCTCAATTCGAAAACTATGTGCAGTTTCAAGATTTGGTTCGAATTGATCTAATAGTTCCTTAGGAATTGAAATGATATTTCGCCGAATTGACCACTGAAATCTCAATTCCTATCTGCAAAGTGTGATATCAATTCCTCAAAAACTGTTGGATCAATTCGAACCAAATCTTGAAACTGCACATAGTTTTCGAATTGAGATGCACATGTTGAATTTCAGTTCGATAGTTCTGATAGGAATTGAGATTTCAGTGGTCGATTCGACGAAATATCATTTCAATTCCAAAGGAACTATTGGATCAATTCGAACCAAATCTTGAAACTGCACATAGTTTTCGAATTGAGATGCACATGTTGAATTTCAGTTCGATAGTTCAGATAGGAATTGAGATTTCAGTGGTCAATTCGGCAAAATATCATTTCAATTCCCAAAGAACTATTGGATCAATTCGACCCAAATCTCGAAACTGTACACAGTTTTCGAATTGAGATGCACATGTTGAATTTCAGTTCGATAGGATTTGAGACTTCAGTGGTCAATTCGGCAAAGTGTGATATCAATTCCTCAAAAACTGTTGGATCAATTCGAACCAAATCTTGAAACTGCACATAGTTTTCGAATTGAGATGCACATGTTGAATTTCAGTTCGATAGTTCAGATAGGAATTGAGATTTCAGTGGTCTATTCGGCAAAGTGTGATATTAATTCCTCAAAAACTGTTGGACCAATTCACCAATTCCTATCAGGACTATCGAACTGAAATTCAACATGTGCATCTCATTACGAAAACTATGTGCAGTTCCAAAATTTGGTTCGAATTGATCCAACAGTTTTCGAGGATTTGATATCTCACTTTGCCGTATTGACCACTGAAATCTCAATTCCTATCTGAACTATCGAACTGAAATTCAACATGTGCATCTCAATTCGAAAACTGTGTACAGTTTCGAGATTTGGGTCGAATTGATCCAATAGTTCTTTAGGAATTGAAATGATACTATGTCGAATCGACCACTGAAATCTCTATTCCTATCAGGACTATAGAACTGAAATTCAACATGTGCATCTCAATTCGAAAACTATGTGCAGTTTCAAGATTTGGTTCGAATTGATCCAATAGTTCCTTAGGAATTGAAATGATATTTTGTCGAATCGACCACTGAAATCTCAATTCCTATCAGAACTATCGATCTGAAATTCAACATGTGCATCTCAATTCGCAAACAATGTGCAGTTTCAAGATTTGGTTCGAATTGATCCAATAGTTCCTTAGGAATTGAAATGATATTTTGTCGAATCGACCACTGAAATCTCAATTCCTATCAGAACTATCGATCTGAAATTCAACATGTACATCTCAATCCGAAAACTATGTGCAGTTTCGAGATTTGGTTCGAATTGATCCAACAGTTTTCGAGGATTTGATATCACACTTTGCCGAATCGACCACTGAAATATCAATTCCTATCTGAACTATCGAACTGAAATTCAACACGTGCATCTCAATTCGAAAACTATGTGCAGTTTAAAGATTTGGTTCGAATTGATCCAACAATTTCCGAGGAATTGAATATCACACTTTGCCGAATTGACCACTGAAATATCAATTATTATCTGAACTATCGAACTGAAATGCAACATGTGCATCTCAATTCGAAAACTGTGTACAGTTTCGAGATTTGGGTCGAATTGATCCAATAGTTCTTTAGGAATTGAAATGATACTATGTCGAATCGACCACTGAAATCTCAATTCCTATCAGAACTATCGATCTGAAATTCAACATGTGCATCTCAATTCGAAAGCTATGTGCTGTTTCAAGTTTTTAGGAATTGATATTATACTTTGCCGAATCAAAACTCCATTTCTATCAGAACTATCGAACTGAAATTCAACATGTGCATCTCAATTCGAAAACCATGTGCAGTTTCAAGATTTGGTTCTAATTGATCCAATAATTCCTCAGGAATTGAAATGATACTTTGTCGAATTGACCACTGAAATCTCAATTCCTATCTGCAAAGTGTGATATCAATTCCTCAAAAACTGTTGGATCAATTCGAACCAAATCTTGAAACAGCACATAGTTTTCGAATTGAGATGCACGTGTTGAATTTCAGTTCGATAGTTCTGATAGGAATTGAGATTTCAGTGGTCGATTCGACGAAATATCATTTCAATTCCCAAAGAACTATTGGATCAATTCGACCCAAATCTCGAAACTGTACACAGTTTTCGAATTGAGATGCACATGTTGAATTTCAGTTCGATAGGATTTGAGATTTCAGTGGTCAATTCGGCAAAGTGTGATATCAATTCCTCAAAAACTGTTGGATCAATTCGAACCAAATCTTGAAAATGCACATAGTTTTCGAATTGAGATGCACATGTTGAATTTCAGTTCGATAGTTCAGATAGGAATTGAGATTTCAGTGGTCTATTCGGCAAAGTGTGATATTAATTCCTCAAAAACTGTTGGACCAATTCACCAATTCCTATCAGGACTATCGAACTGAAATTCAACATGTGCATCTCATTACGAAAACTATGTGCAGTTCCATAATTTGGTTCGAATTGATCCAACAGTTTTCGAGGATTTGATATCACACTTTGCCGTATTGACCACTGAAATCTCAATTCCTATCTGAACTATCGAACTGAAATTCAACATGTGCATCTCAATTCGAAAACTGTGTGCAGTTTCAAGATTTGGTTCGAATTGATCCAATAGTTCCATAGGAATTGAAATGATATTTTGTCGAATCGACCACTGAAATCTCAATTCCTATCAGAACTATCGATCTGAAATTCAACATGTGCATCTCAATTCGCAAACTATGTGCAGTTTCAAGATTTGGTTCGAATTGATCCAATAGTTCCTTAGGAATTGAAATGATATTTTGTCGAATCGACCACTGAAATCTCAATTCCTATCAGAACTATCGATCTGAAATTCAACATGTACATCTCAATCCGAAAACTATGTGCAGTTTCGAGATTTGGTTCGAATTGATCCAACAGTTTTCGAAGAATTGATATCACACTTTGCCGAATCGACCACTGAAATATCAATTCCTATCTGAACTATCGATCTGAAATTCAACACGTGCATCTCAATTCGAAAACTATGTGCAGTTTAAAGATTTGGTTCGAATTGATCCAACAATTTCCGAGGAATTGATATCACACTTCGCCGAATTGACCACTGAAATATCAATTATTATCTGAACTATCGAACTGAAATTCAACATGTGCATCTCAATTCGAAAACTGTGTACAGTTTCGAGATTTGGGTCGAATTGATCCAATAGTTCTTTAGGAATTGAAATGATACTATGTCGAATCGACCACTGAAATCTCAATTCCTATCAGAACTATCGAACTGAAATTCAACATGTGCATCTCAATTCGAAAGCTATGTGCTGTTTCAAGTTTTTAGGAATTGATATCATACTTTGCCGAATCAAAACTCCATTCCTATCAGAACTATCGAACTGAAATTCAACATGTGCATCTCAATTCGAAAACCATGTGCAGTTTCAAGATTTGGTTCGAATTGATCCAATAATTCCACAGGAATTGAAATGATACTTTGTCGAATTGACCACTGAAATCTCAATTCCTATCTGCAAAGTCTGATATCAATTCCTCAAAAACTGTTGGATCAATTCGAACCAAATCTTGAAACAGCACATAGTTTTCGAATTGAGATGCACGTGTTTAATTTCAGTTCGATAGTTCTGATAGGAATTGATATTTCAGTGGTCGATTCGACGAAATATCATTTCAATTCCTAAGGAACTATTGGATCAATTCGAACCAAATCTTGAAAATGCACATAGTTTTCGAATTGAGATGCACATGTTGAATTTCAGTTCGATAGTTCAGATAGGAATTGAGATTTCAGTGGTCAATTCGGCAAAATATCATTTCAATTCCCAAAGAACTATTGGATCAATTCGACCCAAATCTCGAAACTGTACACAGTTTTCGAATTGAGATGCACATGTTGAATTTCAGTTCGATAGGATTTGAGATTTCAGTGGTCAATTCGGCAAAGTGTGATATCAATTCCTCGAAAACTGTTGGATCAATTCGAACCAAATCTTGAAACTGCACATAGTTTTCGGATTGAGATGCACATGTTGAATTTCAGTTCGATAGTTCAGATAGGAAGTGAGATTTCAGTGGTCTATTCGGCAAAGTGTGATATCAATTCCTCAAAAACTGTTGAATCAATTCGAACCAAATCTTGAAACAGCACATAGTTTTCGAATTGAGATGCACATGTTGAATTTCAGTTCGATAGTTCTGATAGGAATTGAAATTTCAGTGGTCGATTCAACAAAATATCATTTCAATTCCCAAAGAACTATTGGATCAATTCGACCCAAATCTCGAAACTGTACACAGTTTTCGAATTGAGATGCACATGTTGAATTTCAGATCGATTATTTTAATAGGAATGGAGATTTCAGAAGTCGATTCGACAAAATATCATTTCAATTCCTAAGGAACTATTGGATCAATACGAACCAAATCTTGAAACTGCACATAGTTTTCGGATTGAGATGCACATGTTGAATTTCAGTTCGATAGTTCAGATAGGAATTGAGATTTCAGTGCTCAATTCGGCAAAGTGTGATATCAATTCTTTGAAAACTGTTGGATCAATTCGAACCAAATCTTGAAACTGCACATAGTTTCCGAAATGAGATGCATATGTTGAATTTCAGTTCGATAGCTCTGATAGGAATTGAGATTTCAGTGGTCTATTCGGCAAAGTGTGATATCAATTCCTCGAAAACTGTTGAACCAATTCGACCCAAATCTTGAAACGATTCGGCAAAATATCATTTCAATTCCTAAGGAACTATTAGATCAATTCGAACCAAATCTTGAAACTGCACATAGTTTTCGAATTGAGATGCACATGTTGAATTTCAGTTCGATAGTTCAGATAGGAATTGAGATTTCAGTGGTCAATTCGGCAAAGTGTGATCTCAATTCGAAAACTATGTGCAGTTTCAAGATTTGGTTCGAATTGATCCAACAGTTTTTGAGGAATTGATATCACACTTTGCCGAATAGACCACTGAAATCTCAATTCCTATCTGAACTATCGAACTGAAATTCAACATGTGCATTTCAATCCGAAAACTATGTGCAGTTTCAAGATTTGGTTCGAATTGATCCAACAGTTTTCGTGGAATTGATATCACACTTTGCCGAATTGACCACTGAAATCTCAATTCCTATCTGAACTATCGAACTGAAATTCAACATGTGCATCTCAATTCGAAAACTATGTGCAGTTTCAAGATTTGGTTCGAATTGATCTAATAGTTCCTTAGGAATTGAAATGATATTTCGCCGAATTGACCACTGAAATCTCAATTCCTATCTGCAAAGTGTGATATCAATTCCTCAAAAACTGTTGGATCAATTCGAACCAAATCTTGAAACAGCACATAGTTTTCGAATTGAGATGCACGTGTTGAATTTCAGTTCGATAGTTCTGATAGGAATTGAGATTTCAGTGGTCGATTCGACGAAATATCATTTCAATTCCAAAGGAACTATTGGATCAATTCGAACCAAATCTTGAAACTGCACATAGTTTTCGAATTGAGATGCACATGTTGAATTTCAGTTCGATAGTTCAGATAGGAATTGAGATTTCAGTGGTCAATTCGGCAAAATATCATTTCAATTCCCAAAGAACTATTGGATCAATTCGACCCAAATCTCGAAACTGTACACAGTTTTCGAATTGAGATGCACATGTTGAATTTCAGTTCGATAGGATTTGAGACTTCAGTGGTCAATTCGGCAAAGTGTGATATCAATTCCTCAAAAACTGTTGGATCAATTCGAACCAAATCTTGAAACTGCACATAGTTTTCGAATTGAGATGCACATGTTGAATTTCAGTTCGATAGTTCAGATAGGAATTGAGATTTCAGTGGTCTATTCGGCAAAGTGTGATATTAATTCCGGGGTGTAAGGGGGAAGGATGCGTTTTATAGCCTCTCCTCTCAAATGCCAACCTCACCTACTCGCGGTGCACCCTGTTCTTACGAACGAGGCTCTGGCGACCGAACATGAGCGGTATAACTCTGTTTCCCACAATTACGTAGCCTAAACATCGGCTTGAGCAGGAAATGGCTCTCTGCGTTGCTCAAGTTACGTCTCAGACCTTGTCGTCTCAGGTTACCTGTGCCACAAGATAATCTAGTCGTAGCCGCAACCAAAGTTGCACTGACAGCGTTACCAGTGCAGCTTTTGAACACCTTCTAACGCAGCTCCTACAAAAAGATGGATCAGTCGAACAGAACAAAATTCGTATCCGGAGGTAAAATACCCTTCCATTCGGATCTCCGGGGGAGGGTGCCTGAGCGAGTGAATCATCGAACAAACACCAATGAAAAGCACATAGCTTTTGCAGCATGGAACGTCAGAACCTTGCTAGACAACCGTAAGGCCGACCGACCAGAGAGGCGTACTGCCCTAATCGATAAGGAACAGCAACGAACATCCATTGCAATAGTTGCTTTAAGCGAAACACGCTTTTCGGACGAAGGTAGCTTGGTAGAACAAGCGTATACATTTTTCTGGAAAGGCTTGCCGGAAGGCGAAATCAGACAACATGGCGTAGGCTTTGCCATTAGAAACGACCTGGCCGCCAAACTTACCGAAAATCCAGTTGGTATCTCAGAACGTTTAATGACCCTACGTTTTCCTGCAGCGAATAACACGTTTGTGAACATCATTGCAGTATACGCACCCACTTTGAACTCCTCTGACAACTTAAAGGACACTTTTTACGAAACACTCGTTGCTACATTAAGTAAAATCCCAAAACGGGAACGAATAATTCTCCTTGGAGACTTCAACGCTAGAGTGGGCAGAGGTCAAGACTCAGAACTATGGCCGGGAATAATAGGGAAACACGGCACAGACAGCATCAATTCGAATGGAGAACGTCTGCTGGCTCTTTGTGCAGAACACAATCTGTGTATAACGAACACCTATTTTATTACGAGACCCAATTCAAGGGGGACCTGGCGCCACCCGCGCTCAGGGCATTGGCATACCCTCGACTATGTGATCGTGAGAAGGAAAGATCTGAAAGAGGTGTTGGTCACTAAACCCAGAGCAGATCTGGAGTGCTGGACTGATCATAGGCTGGTAATCTCGAAAATGAAAATCTCAATGCGCCCAAAATATCAACGCAAGCCGAAGTATCTAAGAGAGCGCCTTCAAATATCCAAACTACAAAACCCTTCTACAAAGGACAGATTCACAGCTGCCGTCAAAAGTAGCCTAACACCACCGGATTATAACGACGACATTGAGACTCATTGGCTCCGTTTCAAGTCATCCCTTACAAATACAGCGAAGGAAATACTGGGCACGGAACGCTCCCGAAAATCCCCAGACTGGTTTGCCGACAGCGAAACTCATATCGCACCCCTTTTGGATGCAAAACACAAAGCGATGAAAACCGCAATTAACAAGCCTGGCGATGTTGCAGCCCAAATAGGTTTCATAAACATAAAACGCGAGGTCCGTCAAGAAATAAGAAAAATCAAGGACAGCTGGTGGAAAGAAAAAGCTAGAGAAACACAAGCTTACGCCGATAACCATGACTACAGGCGTTTTTTCGAAGCTATTAAAACTGTTTACGGTCCAAGCAGGAAAGCTAGCTTTCCTATAAGAGATGCTCATGGAGCTATTCTAACTGATGATAGAAAAATTCTCGAAAGATGGAAGGAGCATTACTCACAGGTCTTGAATCAAAATAACGACTCGGATTTATCCATTTTAGAACTGCTTCCCGCGTATAGTCCGATGACATCGCTTGATGACGAAATTTCAATGTCGGAAATCATAAGCGCGATTAAAAATATGAAAAATGATAAGTCCCCTGGTCTAGACGGCATTCCGGCGGAGATATTCAAAGCCTTGGATGAGGACATTGTCGATAGTCTCCTAATACTATTCCGCAAGATCTGGGAACAGGGAGATGTGCCACAAGACTTCAGAGACGCTTTAGTTATCAACCTCTATAAGAACAAAGGCGATACGTCGAATTGCAACAATTACAGGGGCATATCGTTGCTTAATGTGGCCGGTAAAATTCTCTCGAAGATTATGGCTAATCGTCTGATTCCACTCTTAGAGAGGCTTTTACCTGAATCCCAGTGCGGCTTTCGACCAAATCGAGGTACGGTGGACCTAATTTTTACACTTCGACAGCTACAAGAAAAGGCCCGTGAACAACAATCAAGGATTTATACAGCCTTCATCGATTTAAGCAAGGCATTCGACTCGGTGAATCGGAGAGCGCTCTGGAAAATCATGGCACGTCTAGGAGTACCCGAAATATTCCTAGCAGTGTGTAAAAGCCTTCATACCAACAACACCGCTAGAATACAGCATAATGACTCTACAACCGACCATTTCTCAACCAACTCTGGAATAAAACAAGGCTGCGTATTAGCGCCTTTACTGTTCAATATTTTCGCCATAGCTGTATCGATAATTGCTGACATGAGCATGGCCGTAAGAGGTGTTGGGATAAGATTCAGATTTGATGGAGGCCTGTTTAACCTGAAGCGCCTCAGAGCAAAAACCCGTACCAAGTTTATCACGGAACTTCAATATGCAGACGACTGTTCACTCATCGCTAGCAGCTCAGAGGATCTACAGATAATGATGGACACCTATAAACATATATACGAAGCTTTAGGCCTTAGACTCAATATTGACAAGACCAAAATCCTGGTAAGTCCGCCAGAAAGCCTTCAAACAGATATCAGCCTGGACAATGAAACTCTAGAACAGGTTGAGCAGTTCAAATACTTGGGAAGCTTCATAAATACTAGGGCTAACCTTGACACGGAAATACACAACCGTATCAATTCGGCATCACGGGCATTCTGGAAGCTGAAGGACAGAGTGTTCCAAAATCACGACCTCAATCTGAAGACCAAGACAGCTGTTTACAGAGCAGTGGTCCTCCCAACGCTTCTTTACGGAAGCGAAAGCTGGACTCCCTACAGGCGACATATTAAACAGCTTGAACAGACGCAGCAACGTCATCTAAGACAGATAATGCACATCAGATGGTTCCACAAAGTTTCGAATGCAGAAGTCTTGCAGCGCGCGAGTTGTACAACAATTGAGACTCAAGTAACGAGGGCCCGACTCAGATGGAGCGGCCACATTCTGAGGATGCAAGACACAAGACTCCCCAAAATAGCTCTATACGGCGAACTCACTGAGGGAGCCCGGAAACCAGGAGGCCAGTATAAGCGGTTTAAGGATACACTACATCAATCCCTAAAATCAGTTAATGCTAATCATAACTGGGAACAACTAGCGTTAGACAGGTCACAGTGGATGTCTTTGGTCCACAGTTATAGTGGAGAATCGAGAAGGATACAGCGGCGGCCAGATCTGGTTGGAGACTATCCATGCCCTGAGTGTGGAAGGATCTGCAGGTCACGGTTGGGTCTCTTTAGTCACAGGAGGGCACACAGTCGCAACTAGCACTAAGAAGTTACAAGTCTGTTCGAATTTTTTTTTTTTTTTTTTCTTTTTTTTTTTTTTTTTCTTTTTTTTTTTTTTTTTCTTCTTCTTTTTGTAGATTCATTCCCGGTAACGGGATACAGCAATGAATGATATTAATTCCTCAAAAACTGTTGGACCAATTCACCAATTCCTATCAGGACTATCGAACTGAAATTCAACATGTGCATCTCATTACGAAAACTATGTGCAGTTCCAAAATTTGGTTCGAATTGATCCAACAGTTTTCGAGGATTTGATATCTCACTTTGCCGTATTGACCACTGAAATCTCAATTCCTATCTGAACTATCGAACTGAAATTCAACATGTGCATCTCAATTCGAAAACTGTGTACAGTTTCGAGATTTGGGTCGAATTGATCCAATAGTTCTTTAGGAATTGAAATGATACTATGTCGAATCGACCACTGAAATCTCTATTCCTATCAGGACTATAGAACTGAAATTCAACATGTGCATCTCAATTCGAAAACTATGTGCAGTTTCAAGATTTGGTTCGAATTGATCCAATAGTTCCTTAGGAATTGAAATGATATTTTGTCGAATCGACCACTGAAATCTCAATTCCTATCAGAACTATCGATCTGAAATTCAACATGTGCATCTCAATTCGCAAACAATGTGCAGTTTCAAGATTTGGTTCGAATTGATCCAATAGTTCCTTAGGAATTGAAATGATATTTTGTCGAATCGACCACTGAAATCTCAATTCCTATCAGAACTATCGATCTGAAATTCAACATGTACATCTCAATCCGAAAACTATGTGCAGTTTCGAGATTTGGTTCGAATTGATCCAACAGTTTTCGAGGATTTGATATCACACTTTGCCGAATCGACCACTGAAATATCAATTCCTATCTGAACTATCGAACTGAAATTCAACACGTGCATCTCAATTCGAAAACTATGTGCAGTTTAAAGATTTGGTTCGAATTGATCCAACAATTTCCGAGGAATTGAATATCACACTTTGCCGAATTGACCACTGAAATATCAATTATTATCTGAACTATCGAACTGAAATGCAACATGTGCATCTCAATTCGAAAACTGTGTACAGTTTCGAGATTTGGGTCGAATTGATCCAATAGTTCTTTAGGAATTGAAATGATACTATGTCGAATCGACCACTGAAATCTCAATTCCTATCAGAACTATCGATCTGAAATTCAACATGTGCATCTCAATTCGAAAGCTATGTGCTGTTTCAAGTTTTTAGGAATTGATATTATACTTTGCCGAATCAAAACTCCATTTCTATCAGAACTATCGAACTGAAATTCAACATGTGCATCTCAATTCGAAAACCATGTGCAGTTTCAAGATTTGGTTCTTATTGATCCAATAATTCCTCAGGAATTGAAATGATACTTTGTCGAATTGACCACTGAAATCTCAATTCCTATCTGCAAAGTGTGATATCAATTCCTCAAAAACTGTTGGATCAATTCGAACCAAATCTTGAAACAGCACATAGTTTTCGAATTGAGATGCACGTGTTGAATTTCAGTTCGATAGTTCTGATAGGAATTGAGATTTCAGTGGTCGATTCGACGAAATATCATTTCAATTCCCAAAGAACTATTGGATCAATTCGACCCAAATCTCGAAACTGTACACAGTTTTCGAATTGAGATGCACATGTTGAATTTCAGTTCGATAGGATTTGAGATTTCAGTGGTCAATTCGGCAAAGTGTGATATCAATTCCTCAAAAACTGTTGGATCAATTCGAACCAAATCTTGAAAATGCACATAGTTTTCGAATTGAGATGCACATGTTGAATTTCAGTTCGATAGTTCAGATAGGAATTGAGATTTCAGTGGTCTATTCGGCAAAGTGTGATATTAATTCCTCAAAAACTGTTGGACCAATTCACCAATTCCTAACAGGACTATCGAACTGAAATTCAACATGTGCATCTCATTACGAAAACTATGTGCAGTTCCATAATTTGGTTCGAATTGATCCAACAGTTTTCGAGGATTTGATATCACACTTTGCCGTATTGACCACTGAAATCTCAATTCCTATCTGAACTATCGAACTGAAATTCAACATGTGCATCTCAATTCGAAAACTGTGTGCAGTTTCAAGATTTGGTTCGAATTGATCCAATAGTTCCATAGGAATTGAAATGATATTTTGTCGAATCGACCACTGAAATCTCAATTCCTATCAGAACTATCGATCTGAAATTCAACATGTGCATCTCAATTCGCAAACTATGTGCAGTTTCAAGATTTGGTTCGAATTGATCCAATAGTTCCTTAGGAATTGAAATGATATTTTGTCGAATCGACCACTGAAATCTCAATTCCTATCAGAACTATCGATCTGAAATTCAACATGTACATCTCAATCCGAAAACTATGTGCAGTTTCGAGATTTGGTTCGAATTGATCCAACAGTTTTCGAAGAATTGATATCACACTTTGCCGAATCGACCACTGAAATATCAATTCCTATCTGAACTATCGAACTGAAATTCAACACGTGCATCTCAATTCGAAAACTATGTGCAGTTTAAAGATTTGGTTCGAATTGATCCAACAATTTCCGAGGAATTGATATCACACTTTGCCGAATTGACCACTGAAATATCAATTATTATCTGAACTATCGAACTGAAATTCAACATGTGCATCTCAATTCGAAAACTGTGTACAGTTTCGAGATTTGGGTCGAATTGATCCAATAGTTCTTTAGGAATTGAAATGATACTATGTCGAATCGACCACTGAAATCTCAATTCCTATCAGAACTATCGAACTGAAATTCAACATGTGCATCTCAATTCGAAAGCTATGTGCTGTTTCAAGTTTTTAGGAATTGATATCATACTTTGCCGAATCAAAACTCCATTCCTATCAGAACTATCGAACTGAAATTCAACATGTGCATCTCAATTCGAAAACCATGTGCAGTTTCAAGATTTGGTTCGAATTGATCCAATAATTCCACAGGAATTGAAATGATACTTTGTCGAATTGACCACTGAAATCTCAATTCCTATCTGCAAAGTCTGATATCAATTCCTCAAAAACTGTTGGATCAATTCGAACCAAATCTTGAAACAGCACATAGTTTTCGAATTGAGATGCACGTGTTTAATTTCAGTTCGATAGTTCTGATAGGAATTGATATTTCAGTGGTCGATTCGACGAAATATCATTTCAATTCCTAAGGAACTATTGGATCAATTCGAACCAAATCTTGAAACTGCACATAGTTTTCGAATTGAGATGCACATGTTGAATTTCAGTTCGATAGTTCAGATAGGAATTGAGATTTCAGTGGTCAATTCGGCAAAATATCATTTCAATTCCCAAAGAACTATTGGATCAATTCGACCCAAATCTCGAAACTGTACACAGTTTTCGAATTGAGATGCACATGTTGAATTTCAGTTCGATAGGATTTGAGATTTCAGTGGTCAATTCGGCAAAGTGTGATATCAATTCCTCGAAAACTGTTGGATCAATTCGAACCAAATCTTGAAACTGCACATAGTTTTCGGATTGAGATGCACATGTTGAATTTCAGTTCGATAGTTCAGATAGGAAGTGAGATTTCAGTGGTCAATTCGGCAAAGTGTGATATCGATTCCTCGAAAACTGTTGGATCAATCTCAATCCGAAAACTATGTGCAGTTTCAAGATTTGGTTCGAATTGATCCAACAGTTTTTGAGGAATTGATATCACACTTTGCCAAATTGACCACTGAAATCTCAATTCTTATCTGAACTATCGAACTGAAATTCAACATGTGCATCTCGATTCGAAAACTGTGTGAAATTTCAAGATTTGGTTCGAATTGAATCAACAGTTTTCGAGGAATTGAAACCACACATTGCCGAATTGACCACTGAAATCTCAATTCCTATCTGAACTATCGAACTGAAATTCAACATGTGCATCTCAATTCGAAAACTGTGTACAGTTTCGAGATTTGGGTCGAATTGATCCAACAGTTCCTTGGGAATTGAAATGATATTTTGTCGAATCGACCACTGAAATCTCAATTCCTATCAGAACTATCGAACTGAAATTCAACATGTGCATCTCAATTCGAAAACAATGTGCTGTTTCAAGATTTGGTTCGAATTGATTCAACAGTTTTTGAGGAATTGATATCACACTTTGCCGAATAGACCACTGAAATCTCACTTCCTATCTGAACAATCGAACTGAAATTCAACATGTGCATCTCAATTCGAAAACTGTGTACAGTTTCGAGATTTGGGTCGAATTGAACCAACAGTTCCTTGGGAATTGAAATGATATTTTGTCGAATCGACCACTGAAATTTCAATTCCTATCAGAACTATCGAACTGAAATTCAACATGCGCATCTCAATTCGAAAACTATGTGCTGTTTCAAGATTTGGTTCGAATTGATTCAACAGTTTTTGAGGAATTGATATCACACTTTGCCGAATAGACCACTGAAATCTCACTTCCTATCTGAACTATCGAACTGAAATTCAACAGGTGCATCTCAATCCGAAAACTATGTGCAGTTTCAAGATTTGGTTCGAATTGATCCAACAGTTTTCGAGGAATTGATATCACACTTTGCCGAATTGACCACTGAAATCTCAAATCCTATCGAACTGAAATTCAACATGTGCATCTCAATTCGAAAACTGTGTACAGTTTCGAGATTTGGGTCGAATTGATCCAATAGTTCTTTGGGAATTGAAATGATATTTTGCCGAATTGACCACTGAAATCTCAATTCCTATCTGAACTATCGAACTGAAATTCAACATGTGCATCTCAATTCGAAAACTATGTGCAGTTTCAAGATTTGGTTCGAATTGATCCAATAGTTCCTTAGGAATTGAAATGATATTTCGTCGAATCGACCACTGAAATCTCAATTCCTATCAGAACTATCGAACTGAAATTCAACACGTGCATCTCAATTCGAAAACTATGTGCTGTTTCAAGATTTGGTTCGAATTGATCCAACAGTTTTTGAGGAATTGATATCACACTTTGCCGAATTGACCACTGAAATCTCAAATCCTATCGAACTGAAATTCAACATGTGCATCTCGATTCGAAAACTGTGTGAAATTTCAAGATTTGGTTCGAATTGAATCAACAGTTTTAAAGGAATTGAAACCACACATTGCCGAATTGACCACTGAAATCTCAATTCCTATCTGAACTATCGAACTGAAATTCAACATGTGCATCTCAATTCGAAAACTGTATACAGTTTCGAGATTTGGGTCGAATTGAACCAACAGTTCCTTGGGAATTGAAATGATATTTTGTCGAATCGACCACTGAAATTTCAATTCCTATCAGAACTATCGAACTGAAATTCAACATGTGCATCTCAATTCGAAAACTATGTGCTGTTTCAAGATTTGGTTCGAATTGATTCAACAGTTTTTGAGGAATTGATATCACACTTTGCCGAATAGACCACTGAAATCTCACTTCCTATCTGAACTATCGAACTGAAATTCAACATGTGCATCTCAATCCGAAAACTATGTGCAGTTTCAAGATTTGGTTCGAATTGATCCAACAGTTTTCGAGGAATTGATATCACACTTTGCCGAATTGACCACTGAAATCGCAAATCCTATCGAACTGAAATTCAACATGTGCATCTCAATTCGAAAACTGTGTACAGTTTCGAGATTTGGGTCGAATTGATCCAATAGTTCTTTGGGAATTGAAATGATATTTTGCCGAATTGACCACTGAAATCTCAATTCCTATCTGAACTATCGAACTGAAATTCAACATGTGCATCTCAATTCGAAAACTATGTGCAGTTTCAAGATTTGGTTCGAATTGATCCAATAGTTCCTTAGGAATTGAAATGATATTTCGTCGAATCGACCACTGAAATCTCAATTCCTATCAGAACTATCGAACTGAAATTCAACACGTGCATCTCAATTCGAAAACTATGTGCTGTTTCAAGATTTGGTTCGAATTGATCCAACAGTTTTTGAGGAATTGATATCACACTTTGCAGATAGGAATTGAGATTTCAGTGGTCAATTCGACAAAGTATCATTTCAATTCCTGAGGAATTATTGGATCAATTCGAACCAAATCTTGAAACTGCACATGGTTTTCGAATTGAGATGCACATGTTGAATTTCAGTTCGATAGTTCTGATAGGAATGGAGTTTTGATTCGGCAAAGTATGATATCAATTCCTAAAAACTTGAAACAGCACATAGCTTTCGAATTGAGACGCACATGTTGAATTTCAGTTCGATAGCTCTGATAGGAATTGAGATTACAGTGGTCTATTCGGCAAAGTGTGATATCAATTCCTCGAAAACTGTTGAACCAATTCGACCCAAATCTTGAAACTGCACATAGTTTTCGAATTTAGATGCACTTGTTGAATTTCAGTTCGATAGTTCAGATAGGAATTGATATTTCAGTGGTCGAATCGGCAAAGTGTGATATCAATTCTTCGAAAACTGTTGGATCAATTCGAACCAAATCTCGAAACTGCACATAGTTTTCGGATTGAGATGTACATGTTGAATTTCAGATCGATAGTTCTGATAGGAATTGAGATTTCAGTGGTCGATTCGACAAAATATCATTTCAATTCCTAAGGAACTATTGGATCAATTCGAACCAAATCTTGAAACTGCACATAGTTTGCGAATTGAGATGCACGTGTTGAATTTCAGTTCGATAGTTCAGATAGGAATTGAGATTTCAGTGGTCAATTCGGCAAAGTGTGATATCAAATCTTCGAAAACTGTTGGATCAATTCGAACCAAATCTTGGAACTGCACATAGTTTTCGAAATGAGATGCATATGTTGAATTTCAGTTCGATAGCTCTGATAGGAATTGAGATTTCAGTGGTCTATTCGGCAAAGTGTGATATCAATTCTTTGAAAACTGTTGGATCAATTCGAACCAAATCTTGAAACTGCACATAGTTTTCGAAATGAGATGCATATGTTGAATTTCAGTACGATAGCTCTGATAGGAATTGAGATTTCAGTGGTCTATTCGGCAAAGTGTGATATCAATTCCTCGAAAACTGTTGAACCAATTCGACCCAAATCTTGAAACTGCACATAGTTTTCGAATTTAGATGCACATGTTGAATTTCAGATCGATCGTTCTGAAAGGAATGGAGATTTCATTAGTCGATTCGGCAAAATATCATTTCAATTCCTAAGGAACTATTAGATCAATTCGAACCAAATCTTGAAACTGCACATAGTTTTCGAATTGAGATGCACATGTTGAATTTCAGTTCGATAGTTCAGATAGGAATTGAGATTTCAGTGGTCAATTCGGCAAAGTGTGCATCTCAATCCGAAAACTATGTGCAGTTTCAAGATTTGGTTCGAATTGATCCAACAGTTTTTGAGGAATTGATATCACACTTTGCCGAATAGACCACTGAAATCTCAATTCCTATCTGAACTATCGAACTGAAATTCAACATGTGCATTTCAATCCGAAAACTATGTGCAGTTTCAAGATTTGGTTCGAATTGATCCAACAGTTTTCGAGGATTTGATATCACACTTTGCCAAATTGACCACTGAAATCTCAATTCTTATCTGAACTATCGAACTGAAATTCAACATGTGCATCTCGATTCGAAAACTGTGTGAAATTTCAAGATTTGGTTCGAATTGAATCAACAGTTTTTGAGGAATTGATATCACACTTTGCCGAATAGACCACTGAAATCTCAATTCCTATCTGAACTATCGAACTGAAATTCAACATGTGCATTTCAATCCGAAAACTATGTGCTGTTTCAAGATTTGGTTCGAATTGATTCAACAGTTTTTGAGGAATTGATATCACACTTTGCCGAATAGACCACTGAAATCTCACTTCCTATCTGAACTATCGAACTGAAATTCAACATGTGCATCTCAATCCGAAAACTATGTGCAGTTTCAAGATTTGGTTCGAATTGATCCAACAGTTTTCGAGGAATTGATATCACACTTTGCCGAATTGACCACTGAAATCGCAAATCCTATCGAACTGAAATTCAACATGTGCATCTCAATTCGAAAACTGTGTACAGTTTCGAGATTTGGGTCGAATTGATCCAATAGTTCTTTGGGAATTGAAATGATATTTTGCCGAATTGACCACTGAAATCTCAATTCCTATCTGAACTATCGAACTGAAATTCAACATGTGCATCTCAATTCGAAAACTATGTGCAGTTTCAAGATTTGGTTCGAATTGATCCAATAGTTCCTTAGGAATTGAAATGATATTTCGTCGAATCGACCACTGAAATCTCAATTCCTATCAGAACTATCGAACTGAAATTCAACACGTTCATCTCAATTCGAAAACTATGTGCTGTTTCAAGATTTGGTTCGAATTGATCCAACAGTTTTTGAGGAATTGATATCACACTTTGCAGATAGGAATTGAGATTTCAGTGGTCAATTCGACAAAGTATCATTTCAATTCCTGAGGAATTATTGGATCAATTCGAACCAAATCTTGAAACTGCACATGGTTTTCGAATTGAGATGCACATGTTGAATTTCAGTTCGATAGTTCTGATAGGAATGCATTTTGATTCGGCAAAGTATGATATCAATTCCTAAAAACTTGAAACAGCACATAGCTTTCGAATTGAGACGCACATGTTGAATTTCAGTTCGATAGCTCTGATAGGAATTGAGATTACAGTGGTCTATTCGGCAAAGTGTGATATCAATTCCTCGAAAACTGTTGAACCAATTCGACCCAAATCTTGAAACTGCACATAGTTTTCGAATTTAGATGCACTTGTTGAATTTCAGTTCGATAGTTCAGATAGGAATTGATATTTCAGTGGTCGAATCGGCAAAGTGTGATATCAATTCTTCGAAAACTGTTGGATCAATTCGAACCAAATCTCGAAACTGCACATAGTTTTCGGATTGAGATGTACATGTTGAATTTCAGATCGATAGTTCTGATAGGAATTGAGATTTCAGTGGTCGATTCGACAAAATATCATTTCAATTCCTAAGGAACTATTGGATCAATTCGAACCAAATCTTGAAACTGCACATAGTTTGCGAATTGAGATGCACGTGTTGAATTTCAGTTCGATAGTTCAGATAGGAATTGAGATTTCAGTGGTCAATTCGGCAAAGTGTGATATCAAATCTTCGAAAACTGTTGGATCAATTCGAACCAAATCTTGGAACTGCACATAGTTTTCGAAATGAGATGCATATGTTGAATTTCAGTTCGATAGCTCTGATAGGAATTGAGATTTCAGTGGTCTATTCGGCAAAGTGTGATATCAATTCTTTGAAAACTGTTGGATCAATTCGAACCAAATCTTGAAACTGCACATAGTTTTCGAAATGAGATGCATATGTTGAATTTCAGTACGATAGCTCTGATAGGAATTGAGATTTCAGTGGTCTATTCGGCAAAGTGTGATATCAATTCCTCGAAAACTGTTGAACCAATTCGACCCAAATCTTGAAACTGCACATAGTTTTCGAATTTAGATGCACATGTTGAATTTCAGATCGATCGTTCTGAAAGGAATGGAGATTTCAGTAGTCGATTCGGCAAAATATCATTTCAATTCCTAAGGAACTATTAGATCAATTCGAACCAAATCTTGAAACTGCACATAGTTTTCGAATTGAGATGCACATGTTGAATTTCAGTTCGATAGTTCAGATAGGAATTGAGATTTCAGTGGTCAATTCGGCAAAGTGTGCATCTCAATTCGAAAACTATGTGCAGTTTCAAGATTTGGTTCGAATTGATCCAACAGTTTTTGAGGAATTGATATCACACTTTGCCGAATAGACCACTGAAATCTCAATTCCTATCTGAACTATCGAACTGAAATTCAACATGTGCATTTCAATCCGAAAACTATGTGCAGTTTCAAGATTTGGTTCGAATTGATCCAACAGTTTTCGAGGATTTGATATCACACTTTGCCAAATTGACCACTGAAATCTCAATTCTTATCTGAACTATCGAACTGAAATTCAACATGTGCATCTCGATTCGAAAACTGTGTGAAATTTCAAGATTTGGTTCGAATTGAATCAACAGTTTTCGAGGAATTGAAACCACACATTCCGAATTGACCACTGAAATCTCAATTCCTATCTGAACTATCGAACTGAAATTCAACATGTGCATCTCAATTCGAAAACTGTGTACAGTTTCGAGATTTGGGTCGAATTGATCCAACAGTTCCTTGGGAATTGAAATGATATTTTGTCGAATCGACCACTGAAATTTCAATTCCTATCAGAACTATCGAACTGAAATTCAACATGTGCATCTCAATTCGAAAACTATGTGCTGTTTCAAGATTTGGTTCGAATTGATTCAACAGTTTTTGAGGAATTGATATCACACTTTGCCGAATAGACCACTGAAATCTCACTTCCTATCTGAACTATCGAACTGAAATTCAACATGTGCATCTCAATCCGAAAACTATGTGCAGTTTCAAGATTTGGTTCGAATTGATCCAACAGTTTTCGAGGAATTGATATCACACTTTGCCGAATTGACCACTGAAATCTCAAATCCTATCGAACTGAAATTCAACATGTGCATCTCAATTCGAAAACTGTGTACAGTTTCGAGATTTGGGTCGAATTGATCCAATAGTTTTTTGGGAATTGAAATGATATTTTGCCGAATTGACCACTGAAATCTCAATTCCTATCTGAACTATCGAACTGAAATTCAACATGTGCATCTCAATTCGAAAACTATGTGCAGTTTCAAGATTTGGTTCGAATTGATCCAATAGTTCCTTAGGAATTGAAATGATATTTCGTCGAATCGACCACTGAAATCTCAATTCCTATCAGAACTATCGAACTGAAATTCAACATGTGCATCTCAATTCGAAAACTATGTGCAGTTTCAAGATTTGGTTCGAATTGATCCAATAGTTCCTTAGGAATTGAAATGATATTTCGTCGAATCGACCACTGAAATCTCAATTCCTATCAGAACTATCGAACTGAAATTCAACAAGTGCATCTCAATTCGAAAACTATGTGCTGTTTCAAGATTTGGTTCGAATTGATCCAACAGTTTTTGAGGAATTGATATCACACTTTGCAGATAGGAATTGAGATTTCAGTGGTCAATTCGACAAAGTATCATTTCAATTCCTGAGGAATTATTGGATCAATTCGAACCAAATCTTGAAACTGCACATGGTTTTCGAATTGAGATGCACATGTTGAATTTCAGTTCGATAGTTCTGATAGGAATGGAGTTTTGATTCGGCAAAGTATGATATCAATTCCTAAAAACTTGAAACAGCACATAGCTTTCGAATTGAGATGCACATGTTGAATTTCAGTTCGATAGCTCTGATAGGAATTGAGATTTCAGTGGTCTATTCGGCAAAGTGTGATATCAATTCCTCGAAAACTGTTGAACCAATTCGACCCAAATCTTGAAACTGCACATAGTTTTCGAATTTAGATGCACATGTTGAATTTCAGATCGATCGTTCTGATAGGAATGGAGATTTCAGTGGTCAATTCGGCAAAATATCATTTCAATACCCAAAGAACTATTGGATCAATTCGACCCAAATCTCGAAACTGTACACAGTTTTCGAATTGAGATGCACATGTTCAATTTCAGTTCGATAGTTCAGATAGGATTTGAGATTTCAGTGGTCAATTCGACAAAGTGTGATATCAATTCTTCGAAAACTGTTGGATCAATTCGAACCAAATCTTGAAACTGCACATAGTTTTCGGATTGAGATGCACATAATGAATTTCAGTTCGATACATCAGATAGGAATTGAGATTTCAGTGGTCTATTCGGCAAAGTGTGATATCAATTTCCTCAAAAACTGTTGGATCAATTCGAACCAAATCTTGAAACAGCACATAGTTTTCGAATTGAGATGCACCTGTTGAATTTCAGTTCGATAGTTCTGATAGGAATTGCGATTTCAGTGGTCGATTCGACAAAATATCATTTCAATTCCCCAGGAACTGTTGGATCAATTCGACCCAAATCTCGAAACTGTACACAGTTTTCGAATCGAGATGCACATGTTGAATTTCAGTTCGATAGTTCAGATAGGAATTGAGATTTTAGTGGTCAATTCGGCGAAGTGTGATATCAATTCCTCAAAAACTGTTTGATCAATGCGAACCAAATCTTGAAACTGCACATAGTTTTCGAAATGAGATGCATATGTTGAATTTCAGATCGATTATTTTAACAGGAATGGAGATTTCAGAAGTCGATTCGACAAAATATCATTTCAATTCCTAAGGATCTATTGGATCAATACGAACCAAATCTTGAAACTGCACATAGTTTTCGGATTGAGATGCACATGTTGAATTTCAGTTCGATAGTTCAGATAGGAATTGAGATTTCAGTGCTCAATTCGGCAAAGTGTGATATCAATTCTTTGAAAACTGTTGGATCAATTCGAACCAAATCTTGAAACTGCACATAGTTTTCGAAATGAGATGCATATGTTGAATTTCAGTTCGATAGCTCTGATAGGAATTGAGATTTCAGTGGTCAATTCGGCGAAGTGTGATATCAATTCCTCAAAAACTGTTTGATCAATGCGAACCAAATCTTGAAACTGCACATAGTTTTCGAAATGAGATGCACATGTTGAATTTCAGATCGATTATTTTAATAGGAATGGAGATTTCAGAAGTCGATTCGACATAATATCATTTCAATTCCTAAGGAACTATTGGATCAATACGAACCAAATCTTGAAACTGCACATAGTTTTCGGATTGAGATGCACCTGTTGAATTTCAGTTCGATAGTTCAGATATTAATTGAGATTTCAGTGCTCAATTCGGCAAAGTGTGATATCAATTCTTTGAAAACTGTTGGATCAATTCGAACCAAATCTTGAAACTGCACATAGTTTTCGAAATGAGATGCATATGTTGAATTTCAGTTCGATAGCTCTGATAGGAATTGAGATTTCAGTGGTCTATTCGGCAAAGTGTGATATCAATTCCTCGAAAACTGTTGAACCAATTCGACCCAAATCTTGAAACTGCACATAGTTTTCGAATTTAGATGCACATGTTGAATTTCAGATCGATCGTTCTGATAGGAATGGAGATTTCAGTAGTCGATTCGGCAAAATATCATTTCAATTCCTAAGGAACTATTAGATCAATTCGAACCAAATCTTGAAACTGCACATAGTTTTCGAATTGAGATGCACATGTTGAATTTCAGTTCGATAGTTCAGATAGGAATTGAGATTTCAGTGGTCAATTCGGCAAAGTGTGATATCGATTCCTCGAAAACTGTTGGATCAATCTCAATCCGAAAACTATGTGCAAGATTTGGTTCGAATTGATCCAACAGTTTTTGAGGAATTGATATCACACTTTGCCGAAAAGACCACTGAAATCTCAATTCCTATCTGAACTATCGAACTGAAATTCAACATGTGCATTTCAATCCGAAAACTATGTGCAGTTTCAAGATTTGGTTCGAATTGATCCAACAGTTTTCGAGGAATTGATATCACACTTTGCCAAATTGACCACTGAAATCTCGATTCTTATCTGAACTATCGAACTGAAATTCAACATGTGCATCTCGATTCGAAAACTGTGTGAAATTTCAAGATTTGGTTCGAATTGAATCAACAGTTTTCGAGGAATTGAAACCACACATTGCCGAATTGACCACTGAAATCTCAATTCCTATCTGAACTATCGAACTGAAATTCAACATGTGCATCTCAATTCGAAAACTGTGTACAGTTTCGAGATTTGGGTCGAATTGATCCAACAGTTCCTTGGGAATTGAAATGATATTTTGTCGAATCGACCACTGAAATTTCAATTCCTATCAGAACTATCGAACTGAAATTCAACATGTGCATCTCAATTCGAAAACTATGTGCTGTTTCAAGATTTGGTTTGAATTGATTCAACAGTTTTTGAGGAATTGATATCACACTTTGCCGAATAGACCACTGAAATCTCACTTCCTATCTGAACTATCGAACTGAAATTCAACATGTGCATCTCAATCCGAAAACTATGTGCAGTTTCAAGATTTGGTTCGAATTTATACAACAGTTTTCGAGGAATTGATATCACACTTTGCCGAATTGACCACTGAAATCTCAAATCCTATCGAACTGAAATTCAACATGTGCATCTCAATTCGAAAACTGTGTACAGTTTCGAGATTTGGGTCGAATTGATCCAATAGTTCTTTGGGAATTGAAATGATATTTTGCCGAATTGACCACTGAAATCTCAATTCCTATCTGAACTATCGAACTGAAATTCAACATGTGCATCTCAATTCGAAAACTATGTGCAGTTTCAAGATTTGGTTCGAATTGATCCAATAGTTCCTTAGGAATTGAAATGATATTTCGTCGAATCGACCACTGAAATCTCAATTCCTATCAGAACTATCGAACTGAAATTCAACACGTGCATCTCAATTCGAAAACTATGTGCTGTTTCAAGATTTGGTTCGAATTGATCCAACAGTTTTTGAGGAATTGATATCACACTTTGCAGATAGGAATTGAGATTTCAGTGGTCAATTCGACAAAGTATCATTTCAATTCCTGAGGAATTATTGGATCAATTCGAACCAAATCTTGAAACTGCACATGGTTTTCGAATTGAGATGCACATGTTGAATTTCAGTTCGATAGTTCAGATAGGAATTGAGATTTCAGTGGTCAATTCGGCAAAGTGTGATATCGATTCCTCGAAAACTGTTGGATCAATCTCAATCCGAAAACTATGTGCAGTTTCAAGATTTGGTTCGAATTGATCCAACAGTTTTTGAGGAATTGATATCACACTTTGCCGAATAGACCACTGAAATCTCAATTCCTATCTGAACTATCGAACTGAAATTCAACATGTGCATTTCAATCCGAAAACTATGTGCAGTTTCAAGATCTGGTTCGAATTGATCCAACAGTTTTCGAGGAATTGATATCACACTTTGCCAAATTGACCACTGAAATCTCAATTCTTATCTGAACTATCGAACTGAAATTCAACATGTGCATCTCGATTCGAAAACTATGTGCTGTTTCAAGATTTGGTTCGAATTGATTCAACAGTTTTTGAGGAATTGATATCACACTTTGCCGAATAGACCACTGAAATCTCACTTCCTATCTGAACTATCGAACTGAAATTCAACATGTGCATCTCAATCCGAAAACTATGTGCAGTTTCAAGATTTGGTTCGAATTGAACCAACAGTTTTCGAGGAATTGATATCACACTTTGCCGAATTGACCACTGAAATCTCAAATCCTATCGAACTGAAATTCAACATGTGCATCTCAATTCGAAAACTATGTGCAGTTTCAAGGTTTGGTTCGAATTGATCCAATAGTTCCTTAGGAATTGAAATGATATTTCGTCGAATCGACCACTGAAATCTCAATTCCTATCAGAACTATCGAACTGAAATTCAACAAGTGCATCTCAATTCGAAAACTATGTGCTGTTTCAAGATTTGGTTCGAATTGATCCAACAGTTTTTGAGGAATTGATATCACACTTTGCAGATAGGAATTGAGATTTCAGTGGTCAATTCGACAAAGTATCATTTCAATTCCTGAGGAATTATTGGATCAATTCGAACCAAATCTTGAAACTGCACATGGTTTTCGAATTGAGATGCACATGTTGAATTTCAGTTCGATAGTTCTGATAGGAATGGAGTTTTGATTCGGCAAAGTATGATATCAATTCCTAAAAACTTGAAACAGCACATAGCTTTCGAATTGAGATGCACATGTTGAATTTCAGTTCGATAGTTCTGATAGGAATTGAGATTTCAGTGGTCGATTCCACATAGTATCATTTCAATTCCTAAAGAACTATTGGATCAATTCGACCCAAATCTCGAAACTGTACACAGTTTTCGAATTGAGATGCATATGTTGAATTTCAGTTCGATAGCTCTGATAGGAATTGAGATTTCATTGGTCTATTCGGCAAAGTGTGATATCAATTCCTCGAAAACTGTTGAACCAATTCGACCCAAATCTTGAAACTGCACATAGTTTTCGAATTTAGATGCACATGTTGAATTTCAGATCGATCGTTCTGATAGGAATGGAGATTTCAGTGGTCAATTCGGCAAAATATCATTTCAATACCCAAAGAACTATTGGATCAATTCGACCCAAATCTCGAAACTGTACACAGTTTTCGAATTGAGATGCACATGTTCAATTTCAGTTCGATAGTTCAGATAGGATTTGAGATTTCAGTGGTCAATTCGACAAAGTGTGATATCAATTCTTCGAAAACTGTCGGATCAATTCGAACCAAATCTTGAAACTGCACATAGTTTCGGATTGAGATGCACATAATGAATTTCAGTTCGATACTTCAGATAGGAATTGAGATTTCAGTGGTCTATTCGGCAAAGTGTGATATCAATTTCCTCAAAAACTGTTGGATCAATTCGAACCAAATCTTGAAAGAGCACATAGTTTTCGAATTGAGATGCACATGTTGAATTTCAGTTCGATAGTTCTGATAGGAATTGCGATTTCAGTGGTCGATTCGACAAAATATCATTTCAATTCCCAAGGAACTGTTCGATCAATTCGACCCAAATCTCGAAACTGTACACAGTTTTCGAATCGAGATGCACATGTTGAATTTCAGTTCGATAGTTCAGATAGGAATTGAGATTTTAGTGGTCAATTCGGCGAAGTGTGATATCAATTCCTCAAAAACTGTTTGATCAATGCGAACCAAATCTTGAAACTGCACATAGTTTTCGAAATGAGATGCACATGTTGAATTTCAGATCGATTATTTTAATAGGAATGGAGATTTCAGAAGTCGATTCGACATAATATCATTTCAATTCCTAAGGAACTATTGGATCAATACGAACCAAATCTTGAAACTGCACATAGTTTTCGGATTGAGATGCACCTGTTGAATTTCAGTTCGATAGTTCAGATAGGAATTGAGATTTCAGTGCTCAATTCGGCAAAGTGTGATATCAATTCTTTGAAAACTGTTGGATCAATTCGAACCAAATCTTGAAACTGCACATAGGTTTCCAAATGAGATGCATATGTTGAATTTCAGTTCGATAGCTCTGATAGGAATTGAGATTTCAGTGGTCTATTCGGCAAAGTGTGATATCAATTCCTCGAAAACTGTTGAACCAATTCGACCCAAATCTTGAAACTGCACATAGTTTTCGAATTTAGATGCACATGTTGAATTTCAGATCGATCGTTCTGATAGGAATGGAGATTTCAGTAGTCGATTCGGCAAAATATCATTTCAATTCCTAAGGAACTATTAGATCAATTCGAACCAAATCTTGAAACTGCACATAGTTTTCGAATTGAGATGCACATGTTGAATTTCAGTTCGATAGTTCAGATAGGAATTGAGATTTCAGTGGTCAATTCGGCAAAGTGTGCATCTCAATCCGAAAACTATGTGCAGTTTCAAGATTTGGTTCGAATTGATCCAACAGTTTTCTAGGAATTGATATCACACTTTGCCGAATAGACCACTGAAATCTCAATTCCTATCTGAACTATCGAACTGAAATTCAACATGTGCATTTCAATCCGAAAACTATGTGCAGTTTCAAGATTTGGTTCGAATTGATCCAACAGTTTTCGAGGAATTGATATCACACTTTGCCAAATTGACCACTGAAATCTCAATTCTTATCTGAACTATCGAACTGAAATTCAACATGTGCATTTCGATTCGAAAACTGTGTGAAATTTCAAGATTTGGTTCGAATTGAATCAACAGTTTTCGAGGAATTGAAACCACACATTGCCGAATTGACCACTGAAATCTCAATTCCTATCTGAACTATCGAACTGAAATTCAACATGTGCATCTCAATTCGAAAACTGTGTACAGTTTCGAGATTTGGGTCGAATTGATCCAACAGTTCCTTGGGAATTGAAATGATATTTTGTCGAATCGACCACTGAAATTTCAATTCCTATCAGAACTATCGAACTGAAATTCAACATGTGCATCCCAATTCGAAAACTATGTGCTGTTTCAAGATTTGGTTTGAATTGATTCAACAGTTTTTGAGGAATTGATATCACACTTTGCCGAATAGACCACTGAAATCTCACTTCCTATCTGAACTATCGAACTGAAATTCAACATGTGCATCTCAATCCGAAAACTATGTGCAGTTTCAAGATTTGGTTCGAATTTATACAACAGTTTTCGAGGAATTGATATCACACTTTGCCGAATTGACCACTGAAATCTCAAATCCTATCGAACTGAAATTCAACATGTGCATCTCAATTCGAAAACTGTGTACAGTTTCGAGATTTGGGTCGAATTGATCCAATAGTTCTTTGGGAATTGAAATGATATTTTGCCGAATTGACCACTGAAATCTCAATTCCTATCTGAACTATCGAACTGAAATTCAACATGTGCATCTCAATTCGAAAACTATGTGCAGTTTCAAGATTTGGTTCGAATTGATCCAATAGTTCCTTAGGAATTGAAATGATATTTCGTCGAATCGACCACTGAAATCTCAATTCCTATCAGAACTATCGAACTGAAATTCAACACGTGCATCTCAATTCGAAAACTATGTGCTGTTTCAAGATTTGGTTCGAATTGATCCAACAGTTTTTGAGGAATTGATATCACACTTTGCAGATAGGAATTGAGATTTCAGTGGTCAATTCGACAAAGTATCATTTCAATTCCTGAGGAATTATTGGATCAATTCGAACCAAATCTTGAAACTGCACATGGTTTTCGAATTGAGATGCACATGTTGAATTTCAGTTCGATAGTTCTGATAGGAATGGAGTTTTGATTCGGCAAAGTATGATATCAATTCCTAAAAACTTGAAACAGCACATAGCTTTCGAATTGAGATGCACATGTTGAATTTCAGTTCGATAGTTCTGATAGGAATTGAGATTTCAGTGGTCAATCGACCACTGAAATATGAACTATGTCGAATCGACATAGTATCATTCCAATTCCTAAAGAACTATTGGATCAATTCGACCCAAATCTCGAAACTGTACAAAGTTTTCGAATTGAGATGCACATGTTGAATTTCAGTTCGATAGTTCAGATAATAATTGATATTTCAGTGGTCAATTCGGCAAAGTGTGATATCAATTCCTCGGAAATTGTTGGATCAATTCGAACCAAATCTTTGAACTCCACATAGTTTTCGAATTGAGATGCACGTGTTGAATTTCAGTTCGATAGTTCAGATAGGAATTGATATTTCAGTGGTCGATTCGGCAAAGTGTGATATCAATTCTTCGAAAACTGTTGGATCAATTCCAACCAAATCTTTAAACTGCACATAGTTTTCGAATTGAGATGCACGTGTTGAATTTCAGTTCGATAGTTCAGATAGGAATTGATATTTCAGTGGTCGATTCGGCAAAGTGTGATATCAATTCTTCGAAAACTGTTGAACCAATTCGACCCAAATCTTGAAACTGCACATAGTTTTCGAATTTAGATGCACATGTTGAATTTCAGATCGATCGTTCTGATAGGAATGGAGATTTCAGTAGTCGATTCGGCAAAATATCATTTCAATTCCTAAGGAACTATTAGATCAATTCGAACCAAATCTTGAAACTGCACATAGTTTTCGAATTGAGATGCACATGTTGAATTTCAGTTCGATAGTTCAGATAGGAATTGAGATTTCAGTAGTCAATTCGGCAAAGTGTGATATCAATTCCTCGAAAACTGTTGGATCAATCTCAATCCGAAAACTATGTGCAGTTTCAAGATTTGGTTCGAATTGATCCAACAGTTTTTGAGGAATTGATATCACACTTTGCCGAATAGACCACTGAAATCTCAATTCCTATCTGAACTATCGAACTGAAATTCAACATGTGCATTTCAATCCGAAAACTATGTGCAGTTTCAAGATTTGGTTCGAATTGATCCAACAGTTTTCTAGGAATTGATATCACACTTTGCCAAATTGACCACTGAAATCTCAATTCTTATCTGAACTATCGAACTGAAATTCAACATGTGCATCTCGATTCGAAAACTGTGTGAAATTTCAAGATTTGGTTCGAATTGAATCAACAGTTTTCGAGGAATTGAAACCACACATTGCCGAATTGACCACTGAAATCTCAATTCCTATCTGAACTATCGAACTGAAATTCAACATGTGCATCTCAATTCGAAAACTGTGTACAGTTTCGAGATTTGGGTCGAATTGATCCAACAGTTCCTTGGGAATTGAAATGATATTTTGTCGAATCGACCACTGAAATTTCAATTCCTATCAGAACTATCGAACTGAAATTCAACATGTGCATCTCAATTCGAAAACTATGTGCAGTTTCAAGATTTGGTTCGAATTGATTCAACAGTTTTTGAGGAATTGATATCACACTTTGCCGAATAGACCACTGAAATCTCACTTCCTATCTGAACTATCGAACTGAAATTCAACATGTGCATCTCAATCCGAAAACTATGTGCAGTTTCAAGATTTGGTTCGAATTGATCCAACAGTTTTCGAGGAATTGATATCACACTTTCCCGAATTGACCACTGAAATCTCAATTCCTATCTGAACTATCGAACTGAAATTCAACATGTGCATCTCAATTCGAAAACTGTGTACAGTTTCGAGATTTGGGTCGAATTGATCCAATAGTTCTTTGGGAATTGAAATGATATTTTGCCGAATTGACCACTGAAATCTCAATTCCTATCTGAACTATCGAACTGAAATTCAACATGTGCATCTAAATTCGAAAACTATGTGCAGTTTCAAGATTTGGTTCGAATTGATCCAATAGTTCCTTAGGAATTGAAATGATATTTCGCCGAATTGACCACTGAAATCTCAATTCCTATCTGCAAAGTGTGATATCAATTCCTCAAAAACTGTTGGATCAATTCGAACCAAATCTTGAAACAGCACAGAGTTTTCGAATTGAGATGCACGTGTTGAATTTCAGTTCGATAGTTCTGATAGGAATTGAGATTTCAGTGGTCGATTCGACGAAATATCATTTCAATTCCAAAGGAACTATTGGATCAATTCGAACCCAATCTTGAAACTGCACATAGTTTTCGAATTGAGATGCACATGTTGAATTTCAGTTCGATAGTTCAGATAGGAATTGAGATTTCAGTGGTCAATTCGGCAAAATATCATTTCAATTCCCAAAGAACTATTGGATCAATTCGACCCAAATCTCGAAACTGTACACAGTTTCCGAATTGAGATGCACATGTTGAATTTCAGTTCGATTGGATTTGAGATTTCAGTGGTCAATTCGGCAAAGTGTGATATCAATTCCTCAAAAACTGTTGGATCAATTCGAACCAAATCTTGAAACTGCACATAGTTTTCGAATTGAGATGCACATGTTGAATTTCAGTTCGATAGTTCAGATAGGAATTGAGATTTCAGTGGTCTATTCGGCAAAGTGTGATATTAATTCCTCAAAAACTGTTGGACCAATTCACCAATTCCTATCAGGACTATCGAACTGAAATTCAACATGTGCATCTCATTACGAAAACTATGTGCAGTTCCAAAATTTGGTTCGAATTGATCCAACAGTTTTCGAGGATTTGATATCACACTTTGCCGTATTGACCACTGAAATCTCAATTCCTATCTGAACTATCGAACTGAAATTCAACATGTGCATCTCAATTCGAAAACTATGTGCAGTTTCAAGATTTGGTTCGAATTGATCCAATAGTTCCTTAGGAATTGAAATGATATTTTGACGAATCGACCACTGAAATCTCAATTCCTATCAGAACTATCGATCTGAAATTCAACATGTACATCTCAATCCGAAAACTATGTGCAATTTCGAGATTTGGTTCGAATTGATCCAACAGTTTTCGAAGAATTGATATCACACTTTGCCGAATCGACCACTGAAATATCAATTCCTATCTGAACTATCGAACTGAAATTCAACACGTGCATCTCAATTCGAAAACTATGTGCAGTTTAAAGATTTGGTTCGAATTGATCCAACAATTTCCGAGGAATTGATATCACACTTTGCCGAATTGACCACTGAAATATCAATTATTATCTGAACTATCGAACTGAAATTCAACATGTGCATCTCAATTCGAAAACTGTGTACAGTTTCGAGATTTGGGTCGAATTGATCCAATAGTTCTTTAGGAATTGAAATGATACTATGTCGAATCGACCACTGAAATCTCAATTCCTATCAGAACTATCGAACTGAAATTCAACATGTGCATCTCAATTCGAAAGCTATGTGCTGTTTCAAGTTTTTAGGAATTGATATCATACTTTGCCGAATCAAAACTCCATTCCTATCAGAACTATCGAACTGAAATTCAACATGTGCATCTCAATTCGAAAACCATGTGCAGTTTCAAGATTTGGTTCGAATTGATCCAATAATTCCTCAGGAATTGAAATGATACTTTGTCGAATTGACCACTGAAATCTCAATTCCTATCTGCAAAGTGTGATATCAATTCCTCAAAAACTGTTGGATCAATTCGAACCAAATCTTGAAACAGCACATAGTTTTCGAATTGAGATGCACATGTTGAATTTCAGTTCGATAGTTCTGATAGGAATTGAGATTTCAGTGGTCAATTCGGCAAAATATCATTTCAATTCCCAAAGAACTATTGGATCAATTCGACCCAAATCTCGAAACTGTACACAGTTTTCGAATTGAGATGCACATGTTGAATTTCAGTTCGATAGTTCAGATAGGAATTGAGATTTCAGTGGTCAATTTGGCAAAATATCATTTCAATTCCCAAAGAACTATTGGATCAATTCGACCCAAATCTCGAAACTGTACACAGTTTTCGAATTGAGATGCACATGTTGAATTTCAGTTCGATAGGATTTGAGATTTCAGTGGTCAATTCGGCAAAGTGTGATATCAATTTCTCAAAAACTGTTGGATCAATTCGAACCAAATCTTGAAACTGCACATAGTTTTCGAATTGAGATGCACATGTTGAACAGTTTCGAGATTTGGGTCGAATTGATCCAATAGTTCTTTGGGAATTGAAATGATATTTCGCCGAATTGACCACTGAAATCTCAATTCCTATCTGCAAAGTGTGATATCAATTCCTCAAAAACTGTTGGATCAATTCGAACCAAATCCTGAAACAGCACATAGTTTTCGAATTGAGATGCACGTGTTGAATTTCAGTTCGATAGTTCTGATAGGAATTGAGATTTCAGTGGTCGATTCGACGAAATATCATTTCAATTCCAAAGGAACTATTGGATCAATTCGAACCAAATCTTGAAACTGCATATAGTTTTCGAAATGAAATGCATATGTTGAATTTCAGTACGATAGTTCTGATAGGAATTGAGATTTCAGTGGTCTATTCGGCAGAGTGTGATATCAATTCCTCAAAAACTGTTGAACCAATTCGACCCATATCTTGAAACTGCACATAGTTCTCGAATTTAGATGCACACGTTGAATTTCAGATCGATAGTTCTGATAGGAATGAAGATTTCAGTAGTCGATTCGGCAAAATATTATTTCGATTCCTAAGGAACTTTTGGATCAATTCGAACCAAATCTTGAAACTGCACATAGTTTTCGAAATGAGATGCACATGTTGAATTTCAGTTCGATAGCTCTGATAGGAATTGAGATTTCAGTGGTCAATTCGGCAAAGTGTGATATCGATTCCTCGAAAACTGTTGGATCAATCTCAATCCGAAAACTATGTGCAGTTTCAAGATTTGGTTCGAATTGATCCAACAGTTTTTGAGGAATTGATATCACACTTTGCCGAATAGACCACTGAAATCTCAATTCCTATCTGAACTATCGAACTGAAATTCAACATGTGCATTTCAATCCGAAAACTATGTGCAGTTTCAAGATTTGGTTCGAATTGATCCAACAGTTTTCGAGGAATTGATATCACACTTTGCCAAATTGACCACTGAAATCTCAATTCTTATCTGAACTATCGAACTGAAATTCAACATGTGCATCTCGATTCGAAAACTATGTGCTGTTTCAAGATTTGGTTCGAATTGATTCAACAGTTTTTGAGGAATTGATATCACACTTTGCCGAATAGACCACTGAAATCTCACTTCCTATCTGAACTATCGAACTGAAATTCAACATGTGCATCTCAATCCGAAAACTATGTGCAGTTTCAAGATTTGGTTCGAATTGAACCAACAGTTTTCGAGGAATTGATATCACACTTTGCCGAATTGACCACTGAAATCTCAAATCCTATCGAACTGAAATTCAACATGTGCATCTCAATTCGAAAACTATGTGCAGTTTCAAGATTTGGTTCGAATTGATCCAATAGTTCCTTAGGAATTGAAATGATATTTCGTCGAATCGACCACTGAAATCTCAATTCCTATCAGAACTATCGAACTGAAATTCAACAAGTGCATCTCAATTCGAAAACTATGTGCTGTTTCAAGATTTGGTTCGAATTGATCCAACAGTTTTTGAGGAATTGATATCACACTTTGCAGATAGGAATTGAGATTTCAGTGGTCAATTCGACAAAGTATCATTTCAATTCCTGAGGAATTATTGGATCAATTCGAACCAAATCTTGAAACTGCACATGGTTTTCGAATTGAGATGCACATGTTGAATTTCAGTTCGATAGTTCTGATAGGAATGGAGTTTTGATTCGGCAAAGTATGATATCAATTCCTGAAAACTTGAAACAGCACATAGCTTTCGAATTGAGATGCACATGTTGAATTTCAGTTCGATAGTTCTGATAGGAATTGAGATTTCAGTGGTCGATTCCACATAGTATCATTTCAATTCCTAAAGAACTATTGGATCAATTCGACCCAAATCTCGAAACTGTACACAGTTTTCGAATTGAGATGCATATGTTGAATTTCAGTTCGATAGCTCTGATAGGAATTGAGATTTCAGTGGTCTATTCGGCAAAGTGTGATATCAATTCCTCGAAAACTGTTGAACCAATTCGACCCAAATCTTGAAACTGCACATAGTTTTCGAATTTAGATGCACATGTTGAATTTCAGATCGATCGTTCTGATAGGAATGGAGATTTCAGTGGTCAATTCGGCAAAATATCATTTCAATACCCAAAGAACTATTGGATCAATTCGACCCAAATCTCGAAACTGTACACAGTTTTCGAATTGAGATGCACATGTTCAATTTCAGTTCGATAGTTCAGATAGGATTTGAGATTTCAGTGGTCAATTCGACAAAGTGTGATATCAATTCTTTGAAAACTGTTGGATCAATTCGAACCAAATCTTGAAACTGCACATAGTTTTCGAAAAGAGATGCACATGTTGAATTTCAGATCGATTATTTTAATAGGAATGGAGATTTCAGAAGTCGATTCGACAAAATATCATTTCAATTCCTAAGGAACTATTGGATCAATACGAACCAAATCTCGAAACTGTACACAGTTTTCGAATTGAGATGCACATGTTCAATTTCAGTTCGATAGTTCAGATAGGATTTGAGATTTCAGTGGTCAATTCGGCAAAGTGTGATATCAATTCTTTGAAAACTGTTGGATCAATTCGAACCAAATCTTGAAACTGCACATAGTTTTCGAAATGAGATGCATATGTTGAATTTCAGTTCGATAGCTCTGATAGGAATTGAGATTTCAGTGGTCTATTCGGCAAAGTGTGATATCAATTCCTCGAAAACTGTTGAACCAATTCGACCCAAATCTTGAAACTGCACATAGTTTTCGAATTTAGATGCACATGTTGAATTTCAGATCGATCGTTCTGATAGGAATGGAGATTTCAGTAGTCGATTCGGCAAAATATCATTTCAATTCCTAAGGAACTATTAGATCAATTCGAACCAAATCTTGAAACTGCACATAGTTTTCGAATTGAGATGCACATGTTGAATTTCAGTTCGATAGTTCAGATAGGAATTGAGATTTCAGTGGTCAATTCGGCAAAGTGTGATCTCAATTCGAAAACTATGTGCAGTTTCAAGATTTGGTTCGAATTGATCCAACAGTTTTTGAGGAATTGATATCACACTTTGCCGAATAGACCACTGAAATCTCAATTCCTATCTGAACTATCGAACTGAAATTCAACATGTGCATTTCAATCCGAAAACTATGTGCAGTTTCAAGATTTGGTTCGAATTGATCCAACAGTTTTCGAGGAATTGATATCACACTTTGCCAAATTGACCACTGAAATCTCAATTCTTATCTGAACTATCGAACTGAAATTCAACATGTGCATCTCGATTCGAAAACTGTGTGAAATTTCAAGATTTGGTTCGAATTGAATCAACAGTTTTCGAGTAATTGAAACCACACATTGCCGAATTGACCACTGAAATCTCAATTCCTATCTGAACTATCGAACTGAAATTCAACATGTGCATCTCAATTCGAAAACTGTGTACAGTTTCGAGATTTGGGTCGAATTGATCCAACAGTTCCTTGGGAATTGAAATGATATTTTGTCGAATCGACCACTGAAATTTCAATTCCTATCAGAACTATCGAACTGAAATTCAACATGTGCATCTCAATTCGAAAACTATGTGCTGTTTCAAGATTTGGTTTGAATTGATTCAACAGTTTTTGAGGAATTGATATCACACTTTGCCGAAGAGACCACTGAAATCTCACTTCCTATCTGAACTATCGAACTGAAATTCAACATGTGCATCTCAATCCGAAAACTATGTGCAGTTTCAAGATTTGGTTCGAATTTATACAACAGTTTTCGAGGAATTGATATCACACTTTGCCGAATTGACCACTGAAATCTCAAATCCTATCGAACTGAAATTCAACATGTGCATCTCAATTCGAAAACTGTGTACAGTTTCGAGATTTGGGTCGAATTGATCCAATAGTTCTTTGGGAATTGAAATGATATTTTGCCGAATTGACCACTGAAATCTCAATTCCTATCTGAACTATCGAACTGAAATTCAACATGTGCATCTCAATTCGAAAACTATGTGCAGTTTCAAGATTTGGTTCGAATTGATCCAATAGTTCCTTAGGAATTGAAATGATATTTCGTCGAATCGACCACTGAAATCTCAATTCCTATCAGAACTATCGAACTGAAATTCAACACGTGCATCTCAATTCGAAAACTATGTGCTGTTTCAAGATTTGGTTCGAATTGATCCAACAGTTTTTGAGGAATTGATATCACACTTTGCAGATAGGAATTGAGATTTCAGTGGTCAATTCGACAAAGTATCATTTCAATTCCTGAGGAATTATTGGATCAATTCGAACCAAATCTTGAAACTGCACATGGTTTTCGAATTGAGATGCACATGTTGAATTTCAGTTCGATAGTTCTGATAGGAATGGAGTTTTGATTCGGCAAAGTATGATATCAATTCCTAAAAACTTGAAACAGCACATAGCTTTCGAATTGAGATGCACATGTTGAATTTCAGTTCGATAGTTCTGATAGGAATTGAGATTTCAGTGGTCGATTCGACATAGTATCATTTCAATTCCTAAAGAACTATTGGATCAATTCGACCCAAATCTCGAAACTGTACACAGTTTTCGAATTGAGATGCACATGTTGAATTTCAGTTCGATAGTTCAGATAATAATTGATATTTCAGTGGTCAATTCGGCAAAGTGTGATATCAATTCCTCGGAAATTGTTGGATCAATTCGAACCAAATCTTTGAACTCCACATAGTTTTCGAATTGAGATGCACGTGTTGAATTTCAGTTCGATAGTTCAGATAGGAATTGATATTTCAGTGGTCGATTCGGCAAAGTGTGATATCAATTCTTCGAAAACTGTTGGATCAATTCCAACCAAATCTTTAAACTGCACATAGTTTTCGAATTGAGATGCACGTGTTGAATTTCAGTTCGATAGTTCAGATAGGAATTGATATTTCAGTGGTCGATTCGGCAAAGTGTGATATCAATTCTTCGAAAACTGTTGAACCAATTCGACCCAAATCTTGAAACTGCACATAGTTTTCGAATTTAGATGCACATGTTGAATTTCAGATCGATCGTTCTGATAGGAATGGAGATTTCAGTAGTCGATTCGGCAAAATATCATTTCAATTCCTAAGGAACTATTAGATCAATTCGAACCAAATCTTGAAACTGCACATAGTTTTCGAATTGAGATGCACATGTTGAATTTCAGTAAGATAGTTCAGATAGGAATTGAGATTTCAGTAGTCAATTCGGCAAAGTGTGATATCGATTCCTCGAAAACTGTTGGATCAATCTCAATCCGAAAACTATGTGCAGTTTCAAGATTTGGTTCGAATTGATCCAACAGTTTTTGAGGAATTGATATCACACATTGCCGAATAGACCACTGAAATCTCAATTCCTATCTGAACTATCGAACTGAAATTCAACATGTGCATTTCAATCCGAAAACTATGTGCAGTTTCAAGATTTGGTTCGAATTGATCCAACAGTTTTCTAGGAATTGATATCACACTTTGCCAAATTGACCACTGAAATCTCAATTCTTATCTGAACTATCGAACTGAAATTCAACATGTGCATCTCGATTCGAAAACTGTGTGAAATTTCAAGATTTGGTTCGAATTGAATCAACAGTTTTCGAGGAATTGAAACCACACATTGCCGAATTGACCACTGAAATCTCAATTCCTATCTGAACTATCGAACTGAAATTCAACATGTGCATCTCAATTCGAAAACTGTGTACAGTTTCGAGATTTGGGTCGAATTGATCCAACAGTTCCTTGGGAATTGAAATGATATTTTGTCGAATCGACCACTGAAATTTCAATTCCTATCAGAACTATCGAACTGAAATTCTGTTGAATGAGATGCACATGTTTGTGCATCTCAATTCGAAAACTATGTGCAGTTTCAAGATTTGGTTCGAATTGATCCAACAGTTTTCGAGGAATTGATATCACACTTTCCCGAATTGACCACTGAAATCTCAATTCCTATCTGAACTATCGAACTGAAATTCAACATGTGCATCTCAATTCGAAAACTGTGTACAGTTTCGAGATTTGGGTCGAATTGATCCAATAGTTCTTTGGGAATTGAAATGATATTTTGCCGAATTGACCACTGAAATCTCAATTCCTATCTGAACTATCGAACTGAAATTCAACATGTGCATCTAAATTCGAAAACTATGTGCAGTTTCAAGATTTGGTTCGAATTGATCCAATAGTTCCTTAGGAATTGAAATGATATTTCGCCGAATTGACCACTGAAATCTCAATTCCTATCTGCAAAGTGTGATATCAATTCCTCAAAAACTGTTGGATCAATTCGAACCAAATCTTGAAACAGCACAGAGTTTTCGAATTGAGATGCACGTGTTGAATTTCAGTTCGATAGTTCTGATAGGAATTGAGATTTCAGTGGTCGATTCGACGAAATATCATTTCAATTCCAAAGGAACTATTGGATCAATTCGAACCCAATCTTGAAACTGCACATAGTTTTCGAATTGAGATGCACATGTTGAATTTCAGTTCGATAGTTCAGATAGGAATTGAGATTTCAGTGGTCAATTCGGCAAAATATCATTTCAATTCCCAAAGAACTATTGGATCAATTCGACCCAAATCTCGAAACTGTACACAGTTTTCGAATTGAGATGCACATGTTGAATTTCAGTTCGATTGGATTTGAGATTTCAGTGGTCAATTCGACATAGTATCATTTCAATTCCTAAAGAACTATTGGATCAATTCGACCCAAATCTCGAAACTGTACACAGTTTTCGAATTGAGATGCACATGTTGAATTTCAGTTCGATAGTTCAGATAATAATTGATATTTCAGTGGTCAATTCGGCAAAGTGTGATATCAATTCCTCGGAAATTGTTGGATCAATTCGAACCAAATCTTTAAACTCCACATAGTTTTCGAATTGAGATGCACGTGTTGAATTTCAGTTCGATAGTTCAGATAGGAATTGATATTTCAGTGGTCGATTCGGCAAAGTGTGATATCAATTCTTCGAAAACTGTTGGATCAATTCCAACCAAATCTTTAAACTGCACATAGTTTTCGAATTGAGATGCACGTGTTGAATTCCAGTTCGATAGTTCAGATAGGAATTGATATTTCAGTGGTCGATTCGGCAAAGTGTGATATCAATTCTTCGAAAACTGTTGAACCAATTCGACCCAAATCTTGAAACTGCACATAGTTTTCGAATTTAGATGCACATGTTGAATTTCAGATCGATCGTTCTGATAGGAATGGAGATTTCAGTAGTCGATTCGGCAAAATATCATTTCAATTCCTAAGGAACTATTAGATCAATTCGAACCAAATCTTGAAACTGCACATAGTTTTCGAATTGAGATGCACATGTTGAATTTCAGTTCGATAGTTCAGATAGGAATTGAGATTTCAGTAGTCAATTCGGCAAAGTGTGATATCGATTCCTCGAAAACTGTTGGATCAATCTCAATCCGAAAACTATGTGCAGTTTCAAGATTTGGTTCGAATTGATCCAACAGTTTTTGAGGAATTGATATCACACTTTGCCGAATAGACCACTGAAATCTCAATTCCTATCTGAACTATCGAACTGAAATTCAACATGTGCATCTCAATCCGAAAACTATGTGCAGTTTCAAGATTTGGTTCGAATTGATCCAACAGTTTTCTAGGAATTGATATCACACTTTGCCAAATTGACCACTGAAATCTCAATTCTTATCTGAACTATCGAACTGAAATTCAACATGTGCATCTCGATTCGAAAACTGTGTGAAATTTCAAGATTTGGTTCGAATTGAATCAACAGTTTTCGAGGAATTGAAACCACACATTGCCGAATTGACCACTGAAATCTCAATTCCTATCTGAACTATCGAACTGAAATTCAACATGTGCATCTCAATTCGAAAACTGTGTACAGTTTCGAGATTTGGGTCGAATTGATCCAACAGTTCCTTGGGAATTGAAATGATATTTTGTCGAATCGACCACTGAAATTTCAATTCCTATCAGAACTATCGAACTGAAATTCTGTTGAATGAGATGCACATGTTTGTGCATCTCAATTCGAAAACTATGTGCAGTTTCAAGATTTGGTTCGAATTGATTCAACAGTTTTTGAGGAATTGATATCACACTTTGCCGAATAGACCACTGAAATCTCACTTCCTATCTGAACTATCGAACTGAAATTCAACATGTGCATCTCAATCCGAAAACTATGTGCAGTTTCAAGATTTGGTTCGAATTGATCCAACAGTTTTCGAGGAATTGATATCACACTTTGCCGAATTGACCACTGAAATCTCAAATCCTATCGAACTGAAATTCAACATGTGCATCTCAATTCGAAAACTGTGTACAGTCTCGAGATTTGGGTCGAATTGATCCAATAGTTCTTTGGGAATTGAAATGATATTTTGCCGAATTGACCACTGAAATCTCAATTCCTATCTGAACTATCGAACTGAAATTCAACATGTGCATCTCAATTCGAAAACTATGTGCAGTTTCAAGATTTGGTTCGAATTGATCCAATAGTTCCTTAGGAATTGAAATGATATTTCGTCGAATCGACCACTGAAATCTCAATTCCTATCAGAACTATCGAACTGAAATTCAACACGTGCATCTCAATTCGAAAACTATGTGCTGTTTCAAGATTTGGTTCGAATTGATCCAACAGTTTTTGAGGAATTGATATCACACTTTGCAGATAGGAATTGAGATTTCAGTGGTCAATTCGACAAAGTATCATTTCAATTCCTGAGGAATTATTGGATCAATTCGAACCAAATCTTGAAACTGCACATGGTTTTCGAATTGAGATGCACATGTTGAATTTCAGTTCGATAGTTCTGATAGGAATGGAGTTTTGATTCGGCAAAGTATGATATCAATTCCTAAAAACTTGAAACAGCACATAGCTTTCGAATTGAGATGCACATGTTGAATTTCAGTTCGATAGTTCTGATAGGAATTGAGATTTCAGTGGTCGATTCGACATAGTATCATTTCAATTCCTAAAGAACTATTGGATCAATTCGACCCAAATCTCGAAACTGTACACAGTTTTCGAATTGAGATGCACATGTTGAATTTCAGTTCGATAGTTCAGATAATAATTGATATTTCAGTGGTCAATTCGGCAAAGTGTGATATCAATTCCTCGGAAATTCTTGGATCAATTCGAACCAAATCTTTAAACTCCACATAGTTTTCGAATTGAGATGCACGTGTTGAATTTCAGTTCGATAGTTCAGATAGGAATTGATATTTCAGTGGTCGATTCGGCAAAGTGTGATATCAATTCTTCGAAAACTGTTGGATCAATTCCAACCAAATCTTTAAACTGCACATAGTTATCGAATTGAGATGCACGTGTTGAATTTCAGTTCGATAGTTCAGATAGGAATTGATATTTCAGTGGTCGATTCGGCAAAGTGTGATATCAATTCTTCGAAAACTGTTGAACCAATTCGACCCAAATCTTGAAACTGCACATAGTTTTCGAATTTAGATGCACATGTTGAATTTCAGATCGATCGTTCTGATAGGAATGGAGATTTCAGTAGTCGATTCGGCAAAATATCATTTCAATTCCCAAAGAACTATTGGATCAATTCGAACCAAATCTTGAAACTGCACATAGTTTTCGAATTGAGATGCACATGTTGAATTTCAGTTCGATAGTTCAGATAGGAATTGAGATTTCAGTAGTCAATTCGGCAAAGTGTGATATCAATTCCTCGAAAACTGTTGGATCAATCTCAATCCGAAAACTATGTGCAGTTTCAAGATTTGGTTCGAATTGATCCAACAGTTTTTGAGGAATTGATATCACACTTTGCCGAATAGACCACTGAAATCTCAATTCCTATCTGAACTATCGAACTGAAATTCAACATGTGCATTTCAATCCGAAAACTATGTGCAGTTTCAAGATTTGGTTCGAATTGATCCAACAGTTTTCTAGGAATTGATATCACACTTTGCCAAATTGACCACTGAAATCTCAATTCTTATCTGAACTATCGAACTGAAATTCAACATGTGCATCTCGATTCGAAAACTGTGTGAAATTTCAAGATTTGGTTCGAATTGAATCAACAGTTTTCGAGGAATTGAAACCACACATTGCCGAATTGACCACTGAAATCTCAATTCCTATCTGAACTATCGAACTGAAATTCAACATGTGCATCTCAATTCGAAAACTGTGTACAGTTTCGAGATTTGGGTCGAATTGATCCAACAGTTCCTTGGGAATTGAAATGATATTTTGTCGAATCGACCACTGAAATTTCAATTTCTATCAGAACTATCGAACTGAAATTCTGTTGAATGAGATGCACATGTTTGTGCATCTCAATTCGAAAACTATGTGCAGTTTCAAGATTTGGTTCGAATTGATTCAACAGTTTTTGAGGAATTGATATCACACTTTGCCGAATAGACCACTGAAATCTCACTTCCTATCTGAACTATCGAACTGAAATTCAACATGTGCATCTCAATCCGAAAACTATGTGCAGTTTCAAGATTTGGTTCGAATTGATCCAACAGTTTTCGAGGAATTGATATCACACTTTCCCGAATTGACCACTGAAATCTCAATTCCTATCTGAACTATCGAACTGAAATTCAACATGTGCATCTCAATTCGAAAACTGTGTACAGTTTCGAGATTTGGGTCGAATTGATCCAATAGTTCTTTGGGAATTGAAATGATATTTTGCCGAATTGACCACTGAAATCTCAATTCCTATCTGAACTATCGAACTGAAATTCAACATGTGCATCTAAATTCGAAAACTATGTGCAGTTTCAAGATTTGGTTCGAATTGATCCAATAGTTCCTTAGGAATTGAAATGATATTTTGCCGAATTGACCACTGAAATCTAAATTCCTATCTGTAAAGTGTGATATCAATTCCTCAAAAACTGTTGGATCAATTCGAACCAAATCTTGAAACAGCACAGAGTTTTCGAATTGAGATGCACGTGTTGAATTTCAGTTCGATAGTTCTGATAGGAATTGAGATTTCAGTGGTCGATTCGACGAAATATCATTTCAATTCCAAAGGAACTATTGGATCAATTCGACCCAAATCTCGAAACTGTACACAGTTTTCGAATTGAGATGCACATGTTGAATTTCAGTTCGATTCGATTTGAGATTTCAGTGGTCAATTCGGCAAAGTGTGATATCAATTCCACAAAAACTGTTGGATCAATTCGAACCAAATCTTGAAACTGCACCTAGTTTTCGAATTGAGATGCACATGTTGAATTTCAGTTCGATAGTTCAGATAGGAATTGAGATTTCAGTGGTCTATTCGGCAAAGTGTGATATTAATTCCTCAAAAACTGTTGGACCAATTCACCAATTCCTATCAGGACTATCGAACTGAAATTCAACATGTGCATCTCATTACGAAAACTATGTGCAGTTCAAAAATTTGGTTCGAATTGATCCAACAGTTTTCGAGGATTTGATATCACACTTTGCCGTATTGACCACTGAAATCTCAATTCCTATCTGAACTATCGAACTGAAATTCAACATGTGCATCTCAATTCGAAAACTATGTGCAGTTTCAAGATTTGGTTCGAATTGATCCAATAGTTCCTTAGGAATTGAAATGATATTTTGTCCAATCGACCACTGAAATCTCAATTCCTATCAGAACTATCGATCTGAAATTCAACATGTACATCTCAATCCGAAAACTATGTGCAGTTTCGAGATTTGGTTCGAATTGATCCAACAGTTTTCGAAGAATTGATATCACACTTTGCCGAATCGACCACTGAAATATCAATTCCTATCTGAACTATCGAACCGAAATTCAACACGTGCATCTCAATTCGAAAACTATGTGCAGTTTAAAGATTTGGTTCGAATTGATCCAACAATTTCCGAGGAATTGATATCACACTTTGCCGAATTGACCACTGAAGTATCAATTATTATCTGAACTATCGAACTGAAATTCAACATGTGCATCTCAATTCGAAAACTATGTGCTGTTTCAAGTTTTTAGGAATTGATATCATACTTTGCCGAATCAAAACTCCATTCCTATCAGAACTATCGAACTGAAATTCAACATGTGCATCTCAATTCGAAAACCATGTGCAGTTTCAAGATTTGGTTCGAATTGATCCAATAATTCCTCAGGAATTGAAATGATACTTTGTCGAATTGACCACTGAAATCTCAATTCCTATCTGCAAAGTGTGATATCAATTCCTCAAAAACTGTTGGATCAATTCGAACCAAATCTTGAAACTGCACATAGTTTTCGAATTGAGATGCACATGTTGAATTTCAGTTCGATAGTTCTGATAGGAATTGAGATTTCAGTGGTCGATTCGACATAGTATCATTTCAATTCCTAAAGAACTATTGGATCAATTCGACCCAAATCTCGAAACTGTACACAGTTTTCGAATTGAGATGCACATGTTGAATTTCAGTTCGATAGTTCAGATAATAATTGATATTTCAGTGGTCAATTCGGCAAAGTGTGATATCAATTCCTCGGAAATTCTTGGATCAATTCGAACCAAATCTTTAAACTCCACATAGTTTTCGAATTGAGATGCACGTGTTGAATTTCAGTTCGATAGTTCAGATAGGAATTGATATTTCAGTGGTCGATTCGGCAAAGTGTGATATCAATTCTTCGAAAACTGTTGGATCAATTCCAACCAAATCTTTAAACTGCACATAGTTATCGAATTGAGATGCACGTGTTGAATTTCAGTTCGATAGTTCAGATAGGAATTGATATTTCAGTGGTCGATTCGGCAAAGTGTGATATCAATTCTTCGAAAACTGTTGAACCAATTCGACCCAAATCTTGAAACTGCACATAGTTTTCGAATTTAGATGCACATGTTGAATTTCAGATCGATCGTTCTGATAGGAATGGAGATTTCAGTAGTCGATTCGGCAAAATATCATTTCAATTCCTAAGGAACTATTAGATCAATTCGAACCAAATCTTGAAACTGCACATAGTTTTCGAATTGAGATGCACATGTTGAATTTCAGTTCGATAGTTCAGATAGGAATTGAGATTTCAGTGGTCAATTCGGCAAAGTGTGATATCAATTCCTCGAAAACTGTTGGATCAATCCGAAAACTATGTGCAGTTTCAAGATTTGGTTCGAATTGATCCAACAGTTTTTGAGGAATTGATATCACACTTTGCCGAATAGACCACTGAAATCTCAATTCCTATCTGAACTATCGAACTGAAATTCAACATGTGCATTTCAATCCGAAAACTATGTGCAGTTTCAAGATTTGGTTCGAATTGATCCAACAGTTTTCTAGGAATTGATATCACACTTTGCCAAATTGACCACTGAAATCTCAATTCTTATCTGAACTATCGAACTGAAATTCAACATGTGCATCTCGATTCGAAAACTGTGTGAAATTTCAAGATTTGGTTCGAATTGAATCAACAGTTTTCGAGGAATTGAAACCACACATTGCCGAATTGACCACTGAAATCTCAATTCCTATCTGAACTATCGAACTGAAATTCAACATGTGCATCTCAATTCGAAAACTGTGTACAGTTTCGAGATTTGGGTCGAATTGATCCAACAGTTCCTTGGGAATTGAAATGATATTTTGTCGAATCGACCACTGAAATTTCAATTTCTATCAGAACTATCGAACTGAAATTCTGTTGAATGAGATGCACATGTTTGTGCATCTCAATTCGAAAACTATGTGCAGTTTCAAGATTTGGTTCGAATTGATTCAACAGTTTTTGAGGAATTGATATCACACTTTGCCGAATAGACCACTGAAATCTCAATTCCTATCTGAACTATCGAACTGAAATTCAACATGTGCATCTCAATCCGAAAACTATGTGCAGTTTCAAGATTTGGTTCGAATTGATCCAACAGTTTTCGAGGAATTGATATCACACTTTGCCGAATTGACCACTGAAATCTCAATTCCTATCTGAACTATCGAACTGAAATTCAACATGTGCATCTCAATTCGAAAACTGTGTACAGTTTCGAGATTTGGGTCGAATTGATCCAATAGTTCTTTGGGAATTGAAATGATATTTTGCCGAATTGACCACTGAAATCTCAATTCCTATCTGAACTATCGAACTGAAATTCAACATGTGCATCTAAATTCGAAAACTATGTGCAGTTTCAAGATTTGGTTCGAATTGATCCAATAGTTCCTTAGGAATTGAAATGATATCAAACTTGCCGAATTGACCACTGAAATCTCAATTCCTCAAAAACTGTTGGATCAATTCGAACCAAATCTTGAAACTGCACAGAGTTTTCGAATTGAGATGCACGTGTTGAATTTCAGTTCGATAGTTCTGATAGGAATTGAGATTTCAGTGGTCGATTCGACGAAATATCATTTCAATTCCAAAGGAACTATTGGATCAATTCGACCCAAATCTCGAAACTGTACACAGTTTTCGAATTGAGATGCACATGTTGAATTTCAGTTCGATTCGATTTGAGATTTCAGTGGTCAATTCGGCAAAGTGTGATATCAATTCCACAAAAACTGTTGGATCAATTCGAACCAAATCTTGAAACTGCACCTAGTTTTCGAATTGAGATGCACATGTTGAATTTCAGTTCGATAGTTCAGATAGGAATTGAGATTTCAGTGGTCTATTCGGCAAAGTGTGATATTAATTCCTCAAAAACTGTTGGACCAATTCACCAATTCCTATCAGGACTATCGAACTGAAATTCAACATGTGCATCTCATTACGAAAACTATGTGCAGTTCAAAAATTTGGTTCGAATTGATCCAACAGTTTTCGAGGATTTGATATCACACTTTGCCGTATTGACCACTGAAATCTCAATTCCTATCTGAACTATCGAACTGAAATTCAACATGTGCATCTCAATTCGAAAACTATGTGCAGTTTCAAGATTTGGTTCGAATTGATCCAATAGTTCCTTAGGAATTGAAATGATATTTTGTCCAATCGACCACTGAAATCTCAATTCCTATCAGAACTATCGATCTGAAATTCAACATGTACATCTCAATCCGAAAACTATGTGCAGTTTCGAGATTTGGTTCGAATTGATCCAACAGTTTTCGAAGAATTGATATCACACTTTGCCGAATCGACCACTGAAATATCAATTCCTATCTGAACTATCGAACCGAAATTCAACACGTGCATCTCAATTCGAAAACTATGTGCAGTTTAAAGATTTGGTTCGAATTGATCCAACAATTTCCGAGGAATTGATATCACACTTTGCCGAATTGACCACTGAAGTATCAATTATTATCTGAACTATCGAACTGAAATTCAACATGTGCATCTCAATTCGAAAACTATGTGCTGTTTCAAGTTTTTAGGAATTGATATCATACTTTGCCGAATCAAAACTCCATTCCTATCAGAACTATCGAACTGAAATTCAACATGTGCATCTCAATTCGAAAACCATGTGCAGTTTCAAGATTTGGTTCGAATTGATCCAATAATTCCTCAGGAATTGAAATGATACTTTGTCGAATTGACCACTGAAATCTCAATTCCTATCTGCAAAGTGTGATATCAATTCCTCAAAAACTGTTGGATCAATTCGAACCAAATCTTGAAACAGCACATAGCTTTCGAATTGAGATGCACATGTTGAATTTCAGTTCGATAGTTCTGATAGGAATTGAGATTTCAGTGGTCGATTCGACATAGTATCATTTCAATTCCTAAAGAACTATTGGATCAATTCGACCCAAATCTCGAAACTGTACACAGTTTTCGAATTGAGATGCACATGTTGAATTTCAGTTCGATAGTTCAGATAGGAATTGAGATTTCAGTGGTCAATTTGGCAAAATATCATTTCAATTCCCAAAGAACTATTGGATCAATTCGACCCAAATCTCGAAACTGTACACAGTTTTCGAATTGAGATGCACATGTTGAATTTCAGTTCGATAGGATTTGAGATTTCAGTGGTCAATTCGGCAAAGTGTGATATCAATTTCTCAAAAACTGTTGGATCAATTCGAACCAAATCTTGAAACTGCACATAGTTTTCGAATTGAGATGCACATGTTGAACAGTTTCGAGATTTGGGTCGAATTGATCCAATAGTTCTTTGGGAATTGAAATGATATTTCGCCGAATTGACCACTGAAATCTCAATTCCTATCTGCAAAAAGTGATATCAATTCCTCAAAAACTGTTGGATCAATTCGAACCAAATCCTGAAACAGCACATAGTTTTCGAATTGAGATGCACGTGTTGAATTTCAGTTCGATAGTTCTGATAGGAATTGAGATTTCAGTGGTCAATTCGGCAAAGTGTGATATCAATTCCTCGGAAATTGTTGGATCAATTCGAACCAAATCTTTAAACTGCACATAGTTTTCGAATTGAGATGCACGTGTTGAATTTCAGTTCGATAGTTCAGATAGGAATTGATATTTCAGTGGTCGATTCGGCAAAGTGTGATATCAATTCCTCAAAAACTGTTTGATCAATGCGCCCCAAATCTTGAAACTGCACACAGTTTTCGAATCGAGATGCACATGTTGAATTTCAGTTCGATAGTTCAGATAGGAATTGAGATTTTAGTGGTCAATTCGGCGAAGTGTGATATCAATTCCTCAAAAACTGTTTGATCAATGCGAACCAAATCTTGAAACTGCACATAGTTTTCGAAATGAGATGCACATGTTGAATTTCAGATCGATTATTTTAATAGGAATGGAGATTTCAGAAGTCGATTCGACAAAATATCATTTCAATTCCTAAGGAACTATTGGATCAATACGAACCAAATCTTGAAACTGCACCTAGTTTTCGGATTGAGATGCACATGTTGAATTTCAGTTCGATAGTTCAGATAGGAATTGAGATTTCAGTGCTCAATTCGGCAAAGTGTGATATCAATTCTTTGAAAACTGTTGTATCAATTCGAACCAAATCTTGAAACTGCACATAGTTTTCGAAATGAGATGCACATGTTGAATTTCAGTTCGATAGTTCAGATAGGATTTGAGATTTCAGTGGTCAATTCGGCAAAGTGTGATATCAATTCTTCGAAAACTGTTGGATCAATTCGAACCAAATCTTGAAACTGCACATAGTTTTCGTATTGAGATGCACATAATGAATTTCAATTCGATACTTCAGATAGGAATTGAGATTTCAGTGGTCTATTCGGCAAAGTGTGATATCAATTCCTCAAAAACTGTTTGATCAATGCGCCCCAAATCTTGAAACTGCACACAGTTTTCGAATCGAGATGCACATGTTGAATTTCAGTTCGATAGTTCAGATAGGAATTGAGATTTTAGTGGTCAATTCGGCGAAGTGTGATATCAATTCCTCAAAAACTGTTTGATCAATGCGAACCAAATCTTGAAACTGCACATAGTTTTCGAAATGAGATGCACATGTTGAATTTCAGATCGATTATTTTAATAGGAATGGAGATTTCAGAAGTCGATTCGACAAAATATCATTTCAATTCCTAAGGAACTATTGGATCAATACGAACCAAATCTTGAAACTGCACCTAGTTTTCGGATTGAGATGCACATGTTGAATTTCAGTTCGATAGTTCAGATAGGAATTGAGATTTCAGTGCTCAATTCGGCAAAGTGTGATATCAATTCTTTGAAAACTGTTGTATCAATTCGAACCAAATCTTGAAACTGCACATAGTTTTCGAAATGAGATGCATATGTTGAATTTCAGTTCGATAGCTCTGATAGGAATTGAGATTTCAGTGGTCTATTCGGCAAAGTGTGATATCAATTCCTCGAAAACTGTTGAACCAATTCGACCCAAATCTTGAAACTGGACATAGTTTTCGAATTTAGATGCACATGTTGAATTTCAGATCGATCGTTCTGATAGGAATGGAGATTTCAGTAGTCGATTCGGCAAAATATCATTTCAATTCCCAAAGAACTATTGGATCAATTCGACCCAAATCTCGAAACTGTACACAGTTTTCGAATTGAGATGCACATGTTGAATTTCAGTTCGATAGGATTTGAGATTTGAGTGGTCAATTCGGCAAAGTGGTATATCAATTCCTCGAAAACTGTTGGATCAATTCGAACCAAATCTTGAAACTGCACATAGTTTTCGGATTGAGATGCACATGTTGAATTTCAGTTCGATAGTTCAGATAGGAAGTGAGATTTAAGTGGTCTATTCGGCAAAGTGTGATATCAATTCCTCAAAAACTGTTGAATCAATTCGAACCAAATCTTGAAACAGCACATAGTTTTCGAATTGAGATGCACATGTTGAATTTCAGTTCGATAGTTAAGATAGGAATTGAGATTTCAGTGGTCAATTCGGCAAAATATCATTTCAATTCCCAAAGAACTATTGGATCAATTCGACCCAAATCTCGAAACTGTACACAGTTTTCGAATTGAGATGCACATGTTGAATTTCAGTTCGATAGGATTTGAGATTTCAGTGGTCAATTCGGCAAAGTGGTATATCAATTCCTCGAAAACTGTTGGATCAATTCGAACCAAATCTTGAAACTGCACATAGTTTTCGGATTGAGATGCACATGTTGAATTTCAGTTCGATAGTTCAGATAGGAAGTGAGATTTAAGTGGTCTATTCGGCAAAGTGTGATATCAATTCCTCAAAAACTGTTGAATCAATTCGAACCAAATCTTGAAACAGCACATAGTTTTCGAATTGAGATGCACATGTTGAATTTCAGTTCGATAGTTCTGATAGGAATTGAAATTTCAGTGGTCGATTCGACAAAATATCATTTCAATTCCCAAGGAACTGCTGGATCAATTCGACCCAAATCTCGAAACTGTACACAGTTTTCGAATTGAGATGCACATGTTGAATTTCAGTTCGATAGTTCAGATAGGAATTGAGATTTCAGTGGTCAATTCGGCAATGTGTGGTTTCAATTCCTCGAAAACTGTTGATTCAATTCGAACCAAATCTTGAAATTTCACACAGTTTTCGAATCGAGATGCACATGTTGAATTTCAGTTCGATAGTTCAGATAAGAATTGAGATTTCAGTGGTCAATTTGGCAAAGTGTGATATCAATTCCTCGAAAACTGTTGGATCAATTCGAACCAAATCTTGAAACTGCACATAGTTTTCGGATTGAAATGCACATGTTGAATTTCAGTTCGATAGTTCAGATAGGAATTGAGATTTCAGTGGTCTATTCGGCAAAGTGTGATATCAATTCCTCAAAAACTGTTGGATCAATTCGAACCAAATCTTGAAACTGCACATAGTTTTCGGATTGAGATTGATCCAACAGTTTTCGAGGAATTGATATCACACTTTGCCGAATTGACCACTGAAATCTCAATTCCTATCTGAACTATCGAACTGAAATTCAACATGTGCATCTCAATTCGAAAACTATGTGCAGTTTCAAGATTTGGTTCGAATTGATCTAATAGTTCCTTAGGAATTGAAATGATATTTTGCCGAATCGATTACTGAAATCTCAATTCCTATCAGAACTATCGAACTGAAATTCAACACGTGCATCTCAATTCGAAAACTATGTGCTGTTTCAAGATTTGGTTCGAATTGATCCAACAGTTTTTGAGGAATTGATATCACACTTTGCAGATAGGAATTGAGATTTCAGTGGTCAATTCGACAAAGTATCATTTCAATTCCTGAGGAATTATTGGATCAATTCGAACCAAATCTTGAAACTGCACATGGTTTTCGAATTGAGATGCACATGTTGAATTTCAGTTCGATAGTTCTGATAGGAATGGAGTTTTGATTCGGCAAAGTATGATATCAATTCCTAAAAACTTGAAACAGCACATAGCTTTCGAATTGAGATGCACATGTTGAATTTCAGTTCGATAGTTCAGATAGGAATTGAGATTTCAGTGGTCAATTCGGCAAAATATCATTTCAATTCCCAAAGAACTATTGGATCAATTCGACCCAAATCTCGAAACTGTACACAGTTTTCGAATTGAGATGCACATGTTGAATTTCAGTTCGATAGGATTCGAGATTTCAGTGGTCAATTCGGCAAAGTGTGATATCAATTCCTCGAAAACTGTTGGATCAATTCGAACCAAATCTTGAAACTGCACATAGTTTTCGGATTGAGATGCACATGTTGATTTTCAGTTCGATAGTTCAGATAGGAAGTGAGATTTCAGTGGTCTATTCGGCAAAGTGTGATATCAATTCCTCAAAAACTGTTGAATCAATTCGAACCAAATCTTGAAACAGCACATAGTTTTCGAATTGAGATGCACATGTTGAATTTCAGTTCGATAGTTCTGATAGGAATTGAAATTTCAGTGGTCGATTCGACAAAATATCATTTCAATTCCCAAGGAACTGTTGGATCAATTCGACCCAAAGCTCGAAACTGTACACAGTTTTCGAATTGAGATGCACATGTTGAATTTCAGTTCGATAGTTCAGATAGGAATTGAGATTTCAGTGGTCAATTCGGCAATGTGTGGTTTCAATTCCTCGAAAACTGTTGATTCAATTCGAACCAAATCTTGAAATTTCACACAGTTTTCGAATCGAGATGCACATGTTGAATTTCATTTCGATAGTTCAGATAAGAATTGAGATTTCAGTGGTCAATTTGGCAAAGTGTGATATCAATTCCTCGAAAACTGTTGGATCAATTCGAACCAAATCTTGAAACTGCACATAGTTTTCGGATTGAAATGCACATGTTGAATTTCAGTTCGATAGTTCAGATAGGAATTGAGATTTCAGTGGTCTATTCGGCAAAGTGTGATATCAATTCCTCAAAAACTGTTTGATCAATGCGCCCCAAATCTTGAAACTGCACACAGTTTTCGAATCGAGATGCACATGTTGAATTTCAGTTCGATAGTTCAGATAGGAATTGAGATTTTAGTGGTCAATTCGGCGAAGTGTGATATCAATTCCTCAAAAACTGTTTGATCAATGCGAACCAAATCTTGAAACTGCACATAGTTTTCGAAATGAGATGCACATGTTGAATTTCAGATCGATTATTTTAATAGGAATGGAGATTTCAGAAGTCGATTCGACAAAATATCATTTCAATTCCTAAGGAACTATTGGATCAATACGAACCAAATCTTGAAACTGCATCTAGTTTTCGGATTGAGATGCACATGTTGAATTTCAGTTCGATAGTTCAGATAGGAATTGAGATTTCAGTGCTCAATTCGGCAAAGTGTGATATCAATTCTTTGAAAACTGTTGGATCAATTCGAACCAAATCTTGAAACTGCACATAGTTTTCGAAATGAGATGCATATGTTGAATTTCAGTTCGATAGCTCTGATAGGAATTGAGATTTCAGTGGTCTATTCGGCAAAGTGTGATATCAATTCCTCGAAAACTGTTGAACCAATTCGACCCAAATCTTGAAACTGCACATAGTTTTCGAATTTAGATGCACATGTTGAATTTCAGATCGATCGTTCTGATAGGAATGGAGATTTCAGTAGTCGATTCGGCAAAATATCATTTCAATTCCTAAGGAACTATTAGATCAATTCGAACCAAATCTTGAAACTGCACATAGTTTTCGAATTGAGATGCACATGTTGAATTTCAGTTCGATAGTTAAGATAATAATTGATATTTCAGTGGTCAATTCGGCAAAGTGTGATATCAATTCCTCGGAAATTGTTGGATCAATTCGAACCAAATCTTTAAACTCCACATAGTTTTCGAATTGAGATGCACGTGTTGAATTTCAGTTCGATAGTTCAAATAGGAATTGATATTTCAGTGGTCGATTCGGCAAAGTGTGATATCAATTCTTCGAAAACTGTTGGATCAATTCCAACCAAATCTTTAAACTGCACATAGTTTTCGAATTGAGATGCACGTGTTGAATTTCAGTTCGATAGTTCAGATAGGAATTGATATTTCAGTGGTCGATTCGGCAAAGTGTGATATCAATTCTTCGAAAACTGTTGAACCAATTCGACCCAAATCTTGAAACTGCACATAGTTTTCGAATTTAGATGCACATGTTGAATTTCAGATCGATCGTTCTGATAGGAATGGAGATTTCAGTAGTCGATTCGGCAAAATATCATTTCAATTCCTAAGGAACTATTAGATCAATTCGAACCAAATCTTGAAACTGCACATAGTTTTCGAATTGAGATGCACATGTTGAATTTCAGTTCGATAGTTCAGATAGGAATTGAGATTTCAGTAGTCAATTCGGCAAAGTGTGATATCGATTCCTCGAAAACTGTTGGATCAATCTCAATCCGAAAACTATGTGCAGTTTCAAGATTTGGTTCGAATTGATCCAACAGTTTTTGAGGAATTGATATCACACTTTGCCGAATAGACCACTGAAATCTCAATTCCTATCTGAACTATCGAACTGAAATTCAACATGTGCATTTCAATCCGAAAACTATGTGCAGTTTCAAGATTTGGTTCGAATTGATCCAACAGTTTTCTAGGAATTGATATCACACTTTGCCAAATTGACCACTGAAATCTCAATTCTTATCTTAACTATCGAACTGAAATTCAACATGTGCATCTCGATTCGAAAACTGTGTGAAATTTCAAGATTTGGTTCGAATTGAATCAACAGTTTTCGAGGAATTGAAACCACACATTGCCGAATTGACCACTGAAATCTCAATTCCTATCTGAACTATCGAACTGAAATTCAACATGTGCATCTCAATTCGAAAACTGTGTACAGTTTCGAGATTTGGGTCGAATTGATCCAACAGTTCCTTGGGAATTGAAATGATATTTTGTCGAATCGACCACTGAAATTTCAATTCCTATCAGAACTATCGAACTGAAATTCAACATGTGCATCTCAATTTGAAAACTATGTGCAGTTTCAAGATTTGGTTCGAATTGATTCAACAGTTTTTGAGGAATTGATATCACACTTTGCCGAATAGACCACTGAAATCTCACTTCCTATCTGAACTATCGAACTGAAATTCAACATGTGCATCTCAATCCGAAAACTATGTGCAGTTTCAAGATTTGGTTCGAATTGATCCAACAGTTTTCGAGGAATTGATATCACACTTTCCCGAATTGACCACTGAAATCTCAATTCCTATCTGAACTATCGAACTGAAATTCAACATGTGCATCTCAATTCGAAAACTGTGTACAGTTTCGAGATTTGGGTCGAATTGATCCAATAGTTCTTTGGGAATTGAAATGATATTTTGCCGAATTGACCACTGAAATCTCAATTCCTATCTGAACTATCGAACTGAAATTCAACATGTGCATCTAAATTCGAAAACTATGTGCAGTTTCAAGATTTGGTTCGAATTGATCCAATAGTTCCTCAGGAATTGAATGATATTTCGCCGAATTGACCACTGAAATCTCAATTCCTATCTGCAAAGTGTGATATCAATTCCTCAAATACTGTTGGATCAATTCGAACCAAATCTTGAAACAGCACAGAGTTTTCGAATTGAGATGCACGTGTTGAATTTCAGTTCGATAGTTCTGATAGGAATTGAGATTTCAGTGGTCGTTTCGAAGAAATATCATTTCAATTCCAAAGGAACTATTGGATCAATTCGAACCCAATCTTGAAACTGCACATAGTTTTCGAATTGAGATGCACATGTTGAATTTCAGTTCGATAGTTCAGATAGGAATTGAGATTTCAGTGGTCAATTCGGCAAAATATCATTTCAATTCCCAAAGAACTATTGGATCAATTCGACCCAAATCTCGAAACTGTACACAGTTTTCGAATTGAGATGCACATGTTGAATTTCAGTTCGATTGGATTTGAGATTTCAGTGGTCAATTCGGCAAAGTGTGATATCAATTCCTCAAAAACTGTTGGATCAATTCGAACCAAATCTTGAAACTGCACATAGTTTTCGAATTGAGATGCACATGTTGAATTTCAGTTCGATAGTTCAGATAGGAATTGAGATTTCAGTGGTCTATTCGGCAAAGTGTGATATTAATTCCTCAAAAACTGTTGGACCAATTCACCAATTCCTATCAGGACTATCGAACTGAAATTCAACATGTGCATCTCATTACGAAAACTATGTGCAGTTCCAAAATTTGGTTCGAATTGATCCAACAGTTTTCGAGGATTTGATATCACACTTTGCCGTATTGACCACTGAAATCTCAATTCCTATCTGAACTATCGAACTGAAAATCAACATGTGCATCTCAATTCGAAAACTGTGTACAGTTTCGAGATTTGGGTCGAATTGATCCAATAGTTCTTTAGGAATTGAAATGATACTATGTCGAATCGACCACTGAAATCTCTATTCCTATCAGGACTATCGAACTTAAATTCAACATGTGCATCTCAATTCGAAAACTATGTGCAGTTTCAAGATTTGGTTCGAATTGATCCAATAGTTCCTTAGGAATTGAAATGATATTTTGTCGAATAGACCACTGAAATCTCAATTCCTATCAGAACTATCGATCTGAAATTCAACATGTACATCTCAATCCGAAAACTATGTGCAGTTTCGAGATTTGGTTCGAATTGATCCAACAGTTTTCGAAGAATTGATATCACACTTTGCCGAATCGACCACTGAAATATCAATTCCTATCTGAACTATCGAACTGAAATTCAACACGTGCATCTCAATTCGAAAACTATGTGCAGTTTAAAGATTTGGTTCGAATTGATCCAACAATTTCCGAGGAATTGATATCACACTTTGCCGAATTGACCACTGAAATATCAATTATTATCTGAACTATCGAACTGAAATTCAACATGTGCATCTCAATTCGAAAACTGTGTACAGTTTCGAGATTTGGGTCGAATTGATCCAATAGTTCTTTAGGAATTGAAATGATATTTTGTCGAATCGACCACTGAAATCTCAATTCCTATCAGAACTATCGATCTGAAATTCAACATGTATATCTCAATCCGAAAACTATGTGCAGTTTCGAGATTTGGTTCGAATTGATCCAACAGTTTTCGAAGAATTGATATCACACTTTGCCGAATCGACCACTGAAATATCAATTCCTATCTGAACTATCGAACTGAAATTCAACACGTGCATCTCAATTCGAAAACTATGTGCAGTTTAAAGATTTGGTTCGAATTGATCCAACAATTTCCGAGGAATTGATATCACACTTTGTCGAATCGACCACTGAAATCTCAATTCCTATCAGAACTATCGAACTGAAATTCAACATGTGCATCTCAATTCGAAAGCTATGTGCTGTTTCAAGTTTTTAGGAATTGATATCATACTTTGCCGAATCAAAACTCCATTCCTATCAGAACTATCGAACTGAAATTCAACATGTGCATCTCAATTCGAAAACCATGTGCAGTTTCAAGATTTGGTTCGAATTGATCCAATAATTCCTCAGGAATTGAAATGATACTTTGTCGAATTGACCACTGAAATCTCAATTCCTATCTGCAAAGTGTGATATCAATTCCTCAAAAACTGTTGGATCAATTCGAACCAAATCTTGAAACAGCACATAGTTTTCGAATTGAGATGCACGTGTTGAATTTCAGTTCGATAGTTCTGATAGGAATTGAGATTTCAGTGGTCAATTCGGCAAAATATCATTTCAATTCCCAAAGAACTATTGGATCAATTCGACCCAAATCTCGAAACTGTACACAGTTTTCGAATTGAGATGCACATGTTGAATTTCAGTTCGATAGTTCAGATAGGAATTGAGATTTCAGTGGTCAATTTGGCAAAATATCATTTCAATTCCCAAAGAACTATTGGATCAATTCGACCCAAATCTCGAAACTGTACACAGTTTTCGAATTGAGATGCACATGTTGAATTTCAGTTCGATAGGATTTGAGATTTCAGTGGTCAATTCGGCAAAGTGTGATATCAATTTCTCAAAAACTGTTGGATCAATTCGAACCAAATCTTGAAACTGCACATAGTTTTCGAATTGAGATGCACATGTTGAACAGTTTCGAGATTTGGGTCGAATTGATCCAATAGTTCTTTGGGAATTGAAATGATATTTCGCCGAATTGACCACTGAAATCTCAATTCCTATCTGCAAAGTGTGATATCAATTCCTCAAAAACTGTTGGATCAATTCGAACCAAATCCTGAAACAGCACATAGTTTTCGAATTGAGATGCACGTGTTGAATTTCAGTTCGATAGTTCAGATAGGAATTGAGATTTCAGTGGTCAATTTGGCAAAATATCATTTCAATTCCCAAAGAACTATTGGATCAATTCGACCCAAATCTCGAAACTGTACACAGTTTTCGAATTGAGATGCACATGTTGAATTTCAGTTCGATAGGATTTGAGATTTCAGTGGTCAATTCGGCAAAGTGTGATATCAATTTCTCAAAAACTGTTGGATTAATTCGAACCAAATCTTGAAACTGCACATAGTTTTCGAATTGCACATGTTGAATTTCAGTTCGATAGTTCAGATAGGAATTGAGATTTCAGTGGTCTATTCGGCAAAGTGTGATATTAATTCCTCAAAAACTGTTGGACCAATTCACCAATTCCTATCAGGACTATCGAACTGAAATTCAACATGTGCATCTCATTACGAAAACTATGTGCAGTTCCAAAATTTGGTTCGAATTGATCCAACAGTTTTCGAGGATTTGATATCACACTTTGCCGTATTGACCACTGAAATCTCAATTCCTATCTGAACTATCGAACTGAAATTCAACATGTGCATCTCAATTCGAAAACTGTGTACAGTTTCGAGATTTGGGTCGAATTGATCCAATAGTTCTTTAGGAATTGAAATGATACTATGTCGAATCGACCACTGAAATCTCTATTCCTATCAGGACTATCGAACTGAAATTCAACATGTGCATCTCAATTCGAAAACTATGTGCAGTTTCAAGATTTGGTTTGAATTGATCCAATAGTTCCTTAGGAATTGAAATGATATTTTGTCGAATCGACCACTGAAATCTCAATTCCTATCAGAACTATCGATCTGAAATTCAACATGTGCATCTCAATTCGCAAACTATGTGCAGTTTCAAGATTTGGTTCGAATTGATCCAATAGTTCCTTAGGAATTGAAATGATATTTTGTCGAATCGACCACTGAAATCTCAATTCCTATCAGAACTATCGATCTGAAATTCAACATGTACATCTCAATCCGAAAACTATGTGCAGTTTCGAGATTTGGTTGGAATTGATCCAACAGTTTTCGAAGAATTGATATCACACTTTGCCGAATCGACCACTGAAATATCAATTCCTATCTGAACTATCGAACTGAAATTCAACACGTGCATCTCAATTCGAAAACTATGTGGAGTTTAAAGATTTGGTTCGAATTGATCCAACAATTTCCGAGGAATTGATATCACACTTTGCCGAATTGACCACTGAAATATCAATTATTTTCTGAACTATCGAACTGAAATTCAACATGTGCATCTCAATTCGAAAACTGTGTACAGTTTCGAGATTTGGGTCGAATTGATCCAATAATTCCTCAGGAATTGAAATGATACTTTGTCGAATTGACCACTGAAATCTCAATTCCTATCTGCAAAGTGTGATATCAATTCCTCAAAAACTGTTGGATCAATTCGAACCAAATCTTGAAACAGCACATAGTTTTCGAATTGAGATGCACGTGTTGAATTTCAGTTCGATAGTTCTGATAGGAATTGAGATTTCAGTGGTCAATTCGGCAAAATATCATTTCAATTCCCAAAGAACTATTGGATCAATTCGACCCAAATCTCGAAACTGTACACAGTTTTCGAATTGAGATGCACATGTTGAATTTCAGTTCGATAGTTCAGATAGGAATTGAGATTTCAGTGGTCAATTTGGCAAAATATCATTTCAATTCCCAAAGAACTATTGGATCAATTCGACCCAAATCTCGAAACTGTACACAGTTTTCGAATTGAGATGCACATGTTGAATTTCAGTTCGATAGGATTTGAGATTTCAGTGGTCAATTCGGCAAAGTGTGATATCAATTTCTCAAAAACTGTTGGATCAATTCGAACCAAATCTTGAAACTGCACATAGTTTTCGAATTGAGATGCACATGTTGAACAGTTTCGAGATTTGGGTCGAATTGATCCAATAGTTCTTTGGGAATTGAAATGATATTTCGCCGAATTGACCACTGAAATCTCAATTCCTATCTGCAAAGTGTGATATCAATTCCTCAAAAACTGTTGGATCAATTCGAACCAAATCCTGAAACAGCACATAGTTTTCGAATTGAGATGCACATGTTGAATTTCAGTTCGATAGTTCAGATAGGAATTGAGATTTCAGTGGTCAATTTGGCAAAATATCATTTCAATTCCCAAAGAACTATTGGATCAATTCGACCCAAATCTCGAAACTGTACACAGTTTTCGAATTGAGATGCACATGTTGAATTTCAGTTCGATAGGATTTGAGATTTCAGTGGTCAATTCGGCAAAGTGTGATATCAATTTCTCAAAAACTGTTGGATTAATTCGAACCAAATCTTGAAACTGCACATAGTTTTCGAATTGCACATGTTGAATTTCAGTTCGATAGTTCAGATAGGAATTGAGATTTCAGTGGTCTATTCGGCAAAGTGTGATATTAATTCCTCAAAAACTGTTGGACCAATTCACCAATTCCTATCAGGACTATCGAACTGAAATTCAACATGTGCATCTCATTACGAAAACTATGTGCAGTTCCAAAATTTGGTTCGAATTGATCCAACAGTTTTCGAGGATTTGATATCACACTTTGCCGTATTGACCACTGAAATCTCAATTCCTATCTGAACTATCGAACTGAAATTCAACATGTGCATCTCAATTCGAAAACTGTGTACAGTTTCGAGATTTGGGTCGAATTGATCCAATAGTTCTTTAGGAATTGAAATGATACTATGTCGAATCGACCACTGAAATCTCTATTCCTATCAGGACTATCGAACTGAAATTCAACATGTGCATCTCAATTCGAAAACTATGTGCAGTTTCAAGATTTGGTTTGAATTGATCCAATAGTTCCTTAGGAATTGAAATGATATTTTGTCGAATCGACCACTGAAATCTCAATTCCTATCAGAACTATCGATCTGAAATTCAACATGTGCATCTCAATTCGCAAACTATGTGCAGTTTCAAGATTTGGTTCGAATTGATCCAATAGTTCCTTAGGAATTGAAATGATATTTTGTCGAATCGACCACTGAAATCTCAATTCCTATCAGAACTATCGATCTGAAATTCAACATGTACATCTCAATCCGAAAACTATGTGCAGTTTCGAGATTTGGTTGGAATTGATCCAACAGTTTTCGAAGAATTGATATCACACTTTGCCGAATCGACCACTGAAATATCAATTCCTATCTGAACTATCGAACTGAAATTCAACACGTGCATCTCAATTCGAAAACTATGTGGAGTTTAAAGATTTGGTTCGAATTGATCCAACAATTTCCGAGGAATTGATATCACACTTTGCCGAATTGACCACTGAAATATCAATTATTTTCTGAACTATCGAACTGAAATTCAACATGTGCATCTCAATTCGAAAACTGTGTACAGTTTCGAGATTTGGGTCGAATTGATCCAATAGTTCTTTAGGAATTGAAATGATACTATGTCGAATCGACCACTGAAATCTCAATTCCTATCAGAACTATCGAACTGAAATTCAACATGTGCATCTCAATTCGAAAGCTATGTGCTGTTTCAAGTTTTTAGGAATTGATATCATACTTTGCCGAATCAAAACTCCATTCCTATCAGAACTATCGAACTGAAATTCAACATGTGCATCTCAATTCGAAAACCATGTGCAGTTTCAAGATTTGGTTCGAATTGATCCAATAATTCCTCAGGAATTGAAATGATACTTTGTCGAATTGACCACTGAAATCTCAATTCCTATCTGCAAAGTGTGATATCAATTCCTCAAAAACTGTTGGATCAATTCGAACCAAATCTTGAAACAGCACATTTTCGAATTGAGATGCACGTGTTGAATTTCAGTTCGATAGTTCTGATAGGAATTGAGATTTGATTCGGCAAAGTATGATATCAATTCCTAAAAACTTGAAACAGCACATAGCTTTCGAATTGAGATGCACATGTTGAATTTCAGTTCGATAGTTCTGATAGGAATTGAGATTTCAGTGGTCGATTCGACATAGTATCATTTCAATTCCTAAAGAACTATTGGATCAATTCGACCCAAATCTCGAAACTGTACACAGTTTTCGAATTGAGATGCACATGTTGAATTTCAGTTTGATAGTTCAGATAATAATTGATATTTCAGTGGTCAATTCGGCAAAGTGTGATATCAATTCCTCGGAAATTGTTGGATCAATTCGAACCAAATCTTTAAACTGCACATAGTTTTCGAATTGAGATGCACGTGTTGAATTTCAGTTCGATAGTTCAGATAGGAATTGATATTTCAGTGGTCGATTCGGCAAAGTGTGATATCAATTCTTCGAAAACTGTTGGATCAATTCGAACCAAATCTCGAAACTGCACATAGTTTCCGGATTGAGATGTACATGTTGAATTTCAGATCGATAGTTCTGATAGGAATTGAGATTTCAGTGGTCGATTCGACAAAATATCATTTCAATTCCTAAGGAACTATTGGATCAATTCGAACCAAATCTTGAAACTGCACATAGTTTGCGAAGTGAGATGCACATGTTGAATTTCAGTTCGATAGTTCTGATAGGAATGGAGTTTTGATTCGGCAAAGTATGATATCAATTCCTAAAAACTTGAAACAGCACATAGCTTTCGAATTGAGATGCACATGTTGAATTTCAGTTCGATAGTTCTGATAGGAATTGAGATTTCAGTGGTCGATTCGACATAGTATCATTTCAATTCCTAAAGAACTATTGGATCAACTCGACCCAAATCTCGAAACTGTACACAGTTTTCGAATTGAGATGCACATGTTCAATTTCAGTTCGATAGTTCAGATAGGATTTGAGATTTCAGTGGTCAATTCGGCAAAGTGTGATATCAATTCTTCGAAAACTGTTGGATCAATTCGAACCAAATCTTGAAACTGCACATAGTTTTCGGATTGAGATGCACCTAATGAATTTCAGTTCGATACTTCAGATAGGAATTGAGATTTCAGTGGTCTATTCGGCAAAGTGTGATATCAATTTCCTCAAAAACTGTTGGATCAATTCGAACCAAATCTTGAAACAGCACATAGTTTTCGAATTGAGATGCACATGTTGAATTTCAGTTCGATAGTTCTGATAGGAATTGCGATTTCAGTGGTCGATTCGACAAAATATCATTTCAATTCCCAAGGAACTGTTGGATCAATTCGACCCAAATCTCGAAACTGTACACAGTTTTCGAATCGAGATGCACATGTTGAATTTCAGTTCGATAGTTCAGATAGGATTTGAGAGGAATCGATATCACACTTTGCCGAATTGACTACTGAAATCTCAATTCCTATCTGAACTATCGAACTGAAATTCAACATGTGCATCTCAATTCGAAAACTATGTGCAGTTTCAAGATTTGGTTCGAATTGATCTAATAGTTCCTTAGGAATTGAAATGATATTTTGCCGAATCGATTACTGAAATCTCAATTCCTATCAGAACTATCGAACTGAAATTCAACACGTGCATCTCAATTCGAAAACTATGTGCTGTTTCAAGATTTGGTTCGAATTGATCCAACAGTTTTTGAGGAATTGATATCACACTTTGCAGATAGGAATTGAGATTTCAGTGGTCAATTCGACAAAGTATCATTTCAATTCCTGAGGATTTATTGGATCAATTCGAACCAAATCTTGAAACTGCACATGGTTTTCGAATTGAGATGCACATGTTGAATTTCAGTTCGATAGTTCTGATAGGAATGGAGTTTTGATTCGGCAAAGTATGATATCAATTCCTAAAAACTTGAAACAGCACATTGCTTTCGAATTGAGATGCACATGTTGAATTTCAGTTCGATAGTTCAGATAGGAATTGAGATTTCAGTGGTCAATTCGGCAAAATATCATTTCAATTCCCAAAGAACTATTGGATCAATTCGACCCAAATCTCGAAACTGTACACAGTTTTCGAATTGAGATGCACATGTTGAATTTCAGTTCGATAGGATTCGAGATTTCAGTGGTCAATTCGGCAAAGTGTGATATCTATTCCTCGAAAACTGTTGGATCAATTCGAACCAAATCTTGAAACTGCACATAGTTTTCGGATTGAGATGCACATGTTGATTTTCAGTTCGATAGTTCAGATAGGAAGTGAGATTTCAGTGGTCTATTCGGCAAAGTGTGATATCAATTCCTCAAAAACTGTTGAATCAATTCGAACCAAATCTTGAAACAGCACATAGTTTTCGAATTGAGATGCACATGTTGAATTTCAGTTCGATAGTTCTGATAGGAATTGAAATTTCAGTGGTCGATTCGACAAAATATCATTTCAATTCCCAAGGAACTGTTGGATCAATTCGACCCAAATCTCGAAACTGTACACAGTTTTCGAATTGAGATGCACATGTTGAATTTCAGTTCGATAGTTCAGATAGGAATTGAGATTTCAGTGGTCAATTCGGCAATGTGTGGTTTCAATTCCTCGAAAACTGTTGATTCAATTCGAACCAAATCTTGAAATTTCACACAGTTTTCGAATCGAGATGCACATGTTGAATTTCAGTTCGATAGTTCAGATAAGAATTGAGATTTCAGTGGTCAATTTGGCAAAGTGTGATATATTCCTCGAAAACTGTTGGATCAATTCGAACCAAATCTTGAAACTGCACATAGTTTTCGGATTGAAATGCACATGTTGAATTTCAGTTCGATAGTTCAGATAGGAATTGAGATTTCAGTGGTCTATTCGGCAAAGTGTGATATCAATTCCTCAAAAACTGTTTGATCAATGCGCCCCAAATCTTGAAACTGCACACAGTTTTCGAATCGAGATGCACATGTTGAATTTCAGTTCGATAGTTCAGATAGGAATTGAGATTTTAGTGGTCAATTCGGCGAAGTGTGATATCAATTCCTCAAAAACTGTTTGATCAATGCGAACCAAATCTTGAAACTGCACATAGTTTTCGAAATGAGATGCACATGTTGAATTTCAGATCGATTATTTTAATAGGAATGGAGATTTCAGAAGTCGATTCGACAAAATATCATTTCAATTCCTAAGGAACTATTGGATCAATACGAACCAAATCTTGAAACTGCACCTAGTTTTCGGATTGAGATGCACATGTTGAATTTCAGTTCGATAGTTCAGATAGGAATTGAGATTTCAGTGCTCAATTCGGCAAAGTGTGATATCAATTCTTTGAAAACTGTTGGATCAATTCGAACCAAATCTTGAAACTGCACATAGTTTTCGAAATGAGATGCATATGTTGAATTTCAGTTCGATAGCTCTGATAGGAATTGAGATTTCAGTGGTCTATTCGGCAAAGTGTGATATCAATTCCTCGAAAACTGTTGAACCAATTCGACCCAAATCTTGAAACTGGACATAATTTTCGAATTTAGATGCACATGTTGAATTTCAGATCGATCGTTCTGATAGGAATGGAGATTTCAGTAGTCGATTCGGCAAAATATCATTTCAATTCCTAAGGAACTATTAGATCAATTCGAACCAAATCTTGAAACTGCACATAGTTTTCGAATTGAGATGCACATGTTGAATTTCAGTTCGATAGTTAAGATAGGAATTGAGATTTCAGTGGTCAATTCGGCAAAATATCATTTCAATTCCCAAAGAACTATTGGATCAATTCGAACCAAATCTTGAAACTGCACATAGTTTTCGAATTGAGATGCACATGTTGAATTTCAGTTCGATAGTTCAGATAGGAATTGAGATTTCAGTGGTCAATTCGGCAAAGTGTGATATCAATTCTTCGAAAACTGTTGGATCAATTCGAATCAAATCTCGAAACTGCACATAGTTTTCGGATTGAGATGTACATGTTGAATTTCAGATCGATAGTTCTGATAGGAATTGAGATTTCAGTGGTCGATTCGACAAAATATCATTTCAATTCCTAAGGAACTATTGGATCAATTCGAACCAAATCTTGAAACTGCACATAGTTTTCGAATTGAGATGCACATGTTGAATTTCAGTTCGATAGTTCAGATAGGAATTGAGATTTCAGTGGTCAATACGGCAAAGTGTGATATCAATTCTTCGAAAACTGTTGGATCAATTCGAACCAAATCTCGAAACTGCACATAGTTTTCGGATTGAGATGTACATGTTGAATTTCAGATCGATAGTTCTGATAGGAATTGAGATTTCAGTGGTCGATTCGACAAAATATCATTTCAATTCCTAAGGAACTATTGGATCAATTCGACCCAAATCTCGAAACTGTACACAGTTTTCGAATTGAGATGCACATGTTGAATTTCAGTTCGATAGGATTTGAGATTTCAGTGGTCAATTCGGCAAAGTGGTATATCAATTCCTCGAAAACTGTTGGATCAATTCGAACCAAATCTTGAAACTGCACATAGTTTTCGGATTGAGATGCACATGTTGAATTTCAGTTCGATAGTTCAGATAGGAAGTGAGATTTAAGTGGTCTATTCGGCAAAGTGTGATATCAATTCCTCAAAAACTGTTGAATCAATTCGAACCAAATCTTGAAACAGCACATAGTTTTCGAATTGAGATGCACATGTTGAATTTCAGTTCGATAGTTCTGATAGGAATTGAAATTTCAGTGGTCGATTCGACAAAATATCATTTCAATTCCCAAGGAACTGTTGGATCAATTCGACCCAAATCTCGAAACTGTACACAGTTTTCGAATTGAGATGCACATGTTGAATTTCAGTTCGATAGTTCAGATAGGAATTGAGATTTCAGTGGTCAATTCGGCAAAGTGTGGTTTCAATTCCTCGAAAACTGTTGATTCAATTCGAACCAAATCTTGAAATTTCACACAGTTTTCGAATCGAGATGCACATGTTGAATTTCAGTTCGATAGTTCAGATAAGAATTGAGATTTCAGTGGTCAATTTGGCAAAGTGTGATATCAATTCCTCGAAAACTGTTGGATCAATTCGAACCAAATCTTGAAACTGCACATAGTTTTCGGATTGAGATGCACATGTTGAATTTCAGTTCGATAGTTCAGATAGGAATTGAGATTTCAGTGGTCTATTCGGCAAAGTGTGATATCAATTCCTCAAAAACTGTTGGATCAATTCGAACCAAATCTTGAAACTGCACATAGTTTTCGAATTGATCCAACAGTTTTCGAGGAATTGATATCACACTTTGCCGAATTGACTACTGAAATCTCAATTCCTATCTGAACTATCGAACTGAAATTCAACATGTGCATCTCAATTCGAAAACTATGTGCAGTTTCAAGATTTGGTTCGAATTGATCTAATAGTTCCTTAGGAATTGAAATGATATTTTGCCGAATCGATTACTGAAATCTCAATTCCTATCAGAACTATCGAACTGAAATTCAACACGTGCATCTCAATTCGAAAACTATGTGCTGTTTCAAGATTTGGTTCGAATTGATCCAACAGTTTTTGAGGAATTGATATCACACTTTGCAGATAGGAATTGAGATTTCAGTGGTCAATTCGACAAAGTATCATTTCAATTCCTGAGGAATTATTGGATCAATTCGAACCAAATCTTGAAACTGCACATGGTTTTCGAATTGAGATGCACATGTTGAATTTCAGTTCGATAGTTCTGATAGGAATGGAGTTTTGATTCGGCAAAGTATGATATCAATTCCTAAAAACTTGAAACAGCACATAGCTTTCGAATTGAGATGCACATGTTGAATTTCAGTTCGATAGTTCAGATAGGAATTGAGATTTCAGTGGTCAATTCGGCAAAATATCATTTCAATTCCCAAAGAACTATTGGATCAATTCGACCCAAATCTCGAAACTGTACACAGTTTTCGAATTGAGATGCACATGTTGAATTTCAGTTCGATAGGATTCGAGATTTCAGTGGTCAATTCGGCAAAGTGTGATATCAATTCCTCGAAAACTGTTGGATCAATTCGAACCAAATCTTGAAACTGCACATAGTTTTCGGATTGAGATGCACATGTTGATTTTCAGTTCGATAGTTCAGATAGGAAGTGAGATTTCAGTGGTCTATTCGGCAAAGTGTGATATCAATTCCTCAAAAACTGTTGAATCAATTCGAACCAAATCTTGAAACAGCACATAGTTTTCGAATTGAGATGCACATGTTGAATTTCAGTTCGATAGTTCTGATAGGAATTGAAATTTCAGTGGTCGATTCGACAAAATATCATTTCAATTCCCAAGGAACTGTTGGATCAATTCGACCCAAATCTCGAAACTGTACACAGTTTTCGAATTGAGATGCACATGTTGAATTTCAGTTCGATAGTTCAGATAGGAATTGAGATTTCAGTGGTCAATTCGGCAATGTGTGGTTTCAATTCCTCGAAAACTGTTGATTCAATTCGAACCAAATCTTGAAATTTCACACAGTTTTCGAATCGAGATGCACATGTTGAATTTCAGTTCTATAGTTCAGATAAGAATTGAGATTTCAGTGGTCAATTTGGCAAAGTGTGATATCAATTCCTCGAAAACTGTTGGATCAATTCGAACCAAATCTTGAAACTGCACATAGTTTTCGGATTGAAATGCACATGTTGAATTTCAGTTCGATAGTTCAGATAGGAATTGAGATTTCAGTGGTCTATTCGGCAAAGTGTGATATCAATTCCTCAAAAACTGTTGGATCAATTCGAACCAAATCTTGAAACAGCACATAGTTTTCGAATTGAGATGCACGTGTTTAATTTCAGTTCGATAGTTCTGATAGGAATTGAGATTTCAGTGGTCGATTCGACGAAATATCATTTCAATTCCAAAGGAACTATTGGATCAATTCGAACCAAATCTTGAAACTGCACATAGTTTTCGAATTGAGATGCACATGTTGAATTTCAGTTCCATAGTTCAGATAGGAATTGAGATTTCAGTGGTCAATTCAGCAAAATATCATTTCAATTCCCAAAGAACTATTGGATCAATTCGACCCAAATCTCGAAACTGTACACAGTTTTCGAATTGAGATGCACATGTTGAATTTCAGTTCGATAGGATTTGAGATTTCAGTGGTCAATTCGGCAAAGTGTGATATCAATTCCTCAAAAACTGTTGGATCAATTCGAACCAAATCTTGAAACTGCACATAGTTTTCGAATTGAGATGCACATGTTGAATTTCAGTTCGATAGTTCAGATAGGAATTGAGATTTCAGTGGTCTATTCGGCAAAGTGTGATATTAATTCCTCAAAAACTGTTGGACCAATTCACCAATTCCTATCAGGACTATCGAACTGAAATTCAACATGTGCATCTCATTACGAAAACTATGTGCAGTTCCAAAATTTGGTTCGAATTGATCCAACAGTTTTCGAGGATTTGATATCACACTTTGCCGTATTGACCACTGAAATCTCAATTCCTATCTGAACTATCGAACTGAAATTCAACATGTGCATCTCAATTCGAAAACTGTGTACAGTTTCGAGATTTGGGTCGAATTGATCCAATAGTTCTTTAGGAATTGAAATGATACTATGTCGAATCGACCACTGAAATCTCTATTCCTATCAGGACTATCGAACTGAAATTCAACATGTGCATCTCAATTCGAAAACTATGTGCAGTTTCAAGATTTGGTTCGAATTGATCCAATAGTTCCTTAGGAATTGAAATGATATTTTGTCGAATCGATCACTGAAATCTCAATTCCTATCAGAACTATCAATCTGAAATTCAACATGTGCATCTCAATTCGCAAACTATGTGCAGTTTCAAGATTTGGTCCGAATTGATCCAATAGTTCCTTAGGAATTGAAATGATATTTTGTCGAATCGACCACTGAAATCTCAATTCCTATCAGAACTATCGATCTGAAATTCAACATGTACATCTCAATCCGAAAACTATGTGCAGTTTCGAGATTTGTTTCGAATTGATCCAACAGTTTTCGAAGAATTGATATCACACTTTGCCGAATCGACCACTGAAATATCAATTCCTATCTGAACTATCGAACTGAAATTCAACACGTGCATCTCAATTCGAAAACTATGTGCAGTTTAAAGATTTGGTTCGAATTGATCCAACAATTTCCGAGGAATTGATATCACACTTTGCCGAATTGACCACTGAAATATCAATTATTATCTGAACTATCGAACTGAAATTCAACATGTGCATCTCAATTCGAAAACTGTGTACAGTTTCGAGATTTGGGTCGAATTGATCCAATAGTTCTTTAGGAATTGAAATGATACTATGTCGAATCGACCACTGAAATCTCAATTCCTATCAGAACTATCGAACTGAAATTCAACATGTGCATCTCAATTCGAAAGCTATGTGCTGTTTCAAGTTTTTAGGAATTGATATCATACTTTGCCGAATCAAAACTCCATTCCTATCAGAACTATCGAACTGAAATTCAACATGTGCATCTCAATTCGAAAACCATGTGCAGTTTCAAGATTTGGTTCGAATTGATCCAATAATTCCTCAGGAATTGAAATGATACTTTGTCGAATTGACCACTGAAATCTCAATTCCTATCTGCAAAGTGTAATATCAATTTCTCAAAAACTGTTGGATCAATTCGAACCAAATCTTGAAACAGCACATAGTTTTCGAATTGAGATGCACGTGTTGAATTTCAGTTCGATAGTTCTGATAGGAATTGAGATTTCAGTGGTCGATTAGACGAAATATCATTTCAATTCCTAAGGAACTATTGGATCAATTCGAACCAAATCTTGAAACTGCACATAGTTTTCGAATTGAGATGCACATGTTGAATTTCAGTTCGATAGTTCAGATAGGAATTGAGATTTCAGTGGTCAATTCGGCAAAATATCATTTCAATTCCCAAAGAACTATTGGATCAATTCGACCCAAATCTCGAAACTGTACACAGTTTTCGAATTGAGATGCACATGTTGAATTTCAGTTCGATAGGATTTGAGATTTCAGTGGTCAATTCGGCAAAGTGTGATATCAATTCCTCGAAAACTGTTGGATCAATTCGAACCAAATCTTGAAACTGCACATAGTTTTCGGATTGAGATGCACATGTTGAATTTCAGTTCGATAGTTCAGATAGGAAGTGAGATTTCAGTGGTCTATTCGGCAAAGTGTGATATCAATTCCTCAAAAACTGTTGCATCAATTCGAACCAAATCTTGAAACAGCACATAGTTTTCGAATTGAGATGCACATGTTGAATTTCAGTTCGATAGTTCTGATAGGAATTGAAATTTCAGTGGTCGATTCGACAAAATATCATTTCAATTCCCAAGGAACTGTTGGATCAATTCGACCCAAATCTCGAAACTGTACACAGTTTTCGAATTGAGATGCACATGTTGAATTTCAGTTCGATAGTTCAGATAGGAATTGAGATTCAGTGGTCAATTCGGCAATGTGTGGTTTCAATTCCTCGAAAACTGTTGATTCAATTCGAACCAAATCTTGAAATTTCACACAGTTTTCGAATCGAGATGCACATGTTGAATTTCAGTTCGATAGTTCAGATAAGAATTGAGATTTCAGTGGTCAATTTGGCAAAGTGTGATATCAATTCCTCGAAAACTGTTGGATCAATTCGAACCAAATCTTGAAACTGCACATAGTTTTCGGATTGAAATGCACATGTTGAATTTCAGTTCGATAGTTCAGATAGGAATTGAGATTTCAGTGGTCTATTCGGCAAAGTGTGATATCAATTCCTCAAAAACTGTTGGATCAATTCGAACCAAATCTTGAAACTGCACATAGTTTTCGGATTGAGATTGATCCAACAGTTTTCGAGGAATCGATATCACACTTTGCCGAATTGACCACTGAAATCTCAATTCCTATCTGAACTATCGAACTGAAATTCAACATGTGCATCTCATTTCGAAAACTATGTGCAGTTTCAAGATTTGGTTCGAATTGATCCAACAGTTTTCAAAGAATTGATATCACACTTTGCCGAATAGACCACTGAAATCTCAATTCCTATCAGAGCTATCGAACTGAAATTCAACATATGCATCTCATTTCGAAAACTATGTGCAGTTCCAAGATTTGGTTCGAATTGATCCAACAGTTTTCGAAGATTTGATATCACACTTTGCCGAATTGACCACTGAAATCTCAATTCCTATCTGAACTATCGAACTGAAATACAACATGTGCATCTAAATTCGAAAACTATGTGCAGTTTCAAGATTTGGGTCGAATTGGTTCAACAGTTTTCGAGGAATTGATATCACACTTTGCCGAATAGACCACTGAAATCTCAATTCCTATCAGAGCTATCGAACTGAAATTCAACATGTGCATCTCAATCCGAAAACTATGTGCAGTTTCAAGATTTGGTTCGAATTGATCCAACAGTTTTCGAGGAATTGATATCACACTTTGCCGAATTGACCACTGAAATCTCAAATCCTATCGAACTGAAATTCAACATGTGCATCTCAATTCGAAAACTGTGTGCAGTTTCAAGATTTGGTTCGAATTGATCCAACAGTTTTCAAAGAATTGATATCACACTTTGCCGAATAGACCACTGAAATCTCAATTCCTATCAGAGCTATCGAACTGAAATTCAACATATGCATCTCATTTCGAAAAATATGTGCAGTTCCAAGATTTGGTTCGAATTGATCCAACAGTTTTCGAAGATTTGATATCACAACAGTTTTCGAGGAATTGATATCACACTTTGCCGAATATACCACTGAAATCTCAATTCCTATCTGAACTATCGAACTGAAATTCAACATGTGCATCTCAATTCGCAAACTATGTGCAGTTTCAAGATTTGGTTCGAATTGATCCAATAGTTCCTTAGGAATTGAAATGATATTTTGTCGAATCGACCACTGAAATCTCAATTTCTATCAGAACTATCGATCTGAAATTCAACATGTACATCTCAATCCGAAAACTATGTGCAGTTTCGAGATTTGGTTCGAATTGATCCAACAGTTTTCGAAGAATTGATATCACACTTTGCCGAATCGACCACTGAAATATCAATTCCTATCTGAACTATCGAACTGAAATTCAACACGTGCATCTCAATTCGAAAACTATGTGCAGTTTAAAGATTTGGTTCGAATTGATCCAACAATTTCCGAGGAATTGATATCATACTTTGCCGAATTGACCACTGAAATATCAATTATTATCTGAACTATCGAACTGAAATTCAACATGTGCATCTCAATTCGAAAACTGTGTACAGTTTCGAGATTTGGGTCGAATTGATCCAATAGTTCTTTAGGAATTGAAATGATACTATGTCTAATCGACCACTGAAATCTCAATTCCTATCAGAACTATCGAACTAAAATTCAACATGTGCATCTCAATTCGAAAGCTATGTGCTGTTTCAAGTTTTTAGGAATTTATATCATACTTTGCCGAATCAAAACTCCATTCCTATCAGAACTATCGAACTGAAATTCAACATGTGCATCTCAATTCGAAAACCATGTGCAGTTTCAAGATTTGGTTCGAATTGATCCAATAATTCCTCAGGAATTGAAATGATACTTTGTCGAATTGACCACTGAAATCTCAATTCCTATCTGCAAAGTGTGATATCAATTCCTCAAAAAGTGTTGGATCAATTCGAACCAAATCTTGAAACAGCACATAGTTTTCGAATTGAGTTGCACGTGTTGAATTTCAGTTCGATAGTTCTGATAGGAATTGAGATTTCAGTGGTCGATTCGACGAAATATCATTTCAATTCCTAAGGAACTATTGGATCATTTCGAACCAAATCTTGAAACTGCACATAGTTTTCGAATTGAGATGCACATGTTGAATTTCAGTTCGATAGTTCAGATAGGAATTGAGATTTTAGTGGTCAATTCGGCAATGTGTGGTTTCAATTCCTCGAAAACTGTTGATTCAATTCGAACCAAATCTTGAAATTTCACACAGTTTTCGAATCGAGATGCACATGTTGAATTTCAGTTCGATACTTCAGATAAGAATTGAGATTTCAGTGGTCAATTTGGCAAAGTGTGATATCAATTCCTCAAAAACTGTTTGATCAATTCGAACCAAATCTTGAAATTGCACATAGTTTTCGGATTGAGATGCACATGTTGAATTTCAGTTCGATAGTTCAGATAGGAAGTGAGATTTCAGTGGTCTATTCGGCAAAGTGTGATATCAATTCCTCAAAAACTGTTGAATCAATTCGAACCAAATCTTGAAACAGCACATAGTTTTCGAATTGAGATGCACATGTTGAATTTCAGTTCGATAGTTCTGATAGGAATTGAAATTTCAGTGGTCGATTCGACAAAATATCATTTCAATTCCCAAGGAACTATTGGATCAATTCGAACCAAATCTTGAAACTGCACATAGTTTTCGAATTGAGATGCACATGTTGAATTTCAGTTCGATAGTTCAGATAGGAATTGAGATTTCAGTGGTCAATTCGGCAAAATATCATTTCAATTCCCAAAGAACTATTGGATCAATTCGACCCAAATCTCGATACTGTACACAGTTTTCGAATTGAGATGCACATGTTGAATTTCAGTTCGATAGGATTTGAGATTTCAGTGGTCAATTCGGCAAAGTGTGATATCAATTCCTCGAAAACTGTTGGATCAATTCGAACCAAATCTTGAAACTGCACATAGTTTTCGGATTGAGATGCACATGTTGAATTTCAGTTCGATAGTTCAGATAGGAAGTGAGATTTCAGTGGTCTATTCGGCAAAGTGTGATATCAATTCCTCAAAAACTGTTGAATCAATTCGAACCAAATCTTGAAACAGCACATACTTTTCGAATTGAGATGCACATGTTGAATTTCAGTTCGATAGTTCTGATAGGAATTGAAATTTCAGTGGTCGATTCGACAAAATATCATTTCAATTCCCAAGGAACTGTTGGATCAATTCGACCCAAATCTCGAAACTGTACACAGTTTTCGAATTGAGATGCACATGTTGAATTTCAGTTCGATAGTTCAGATAGGAATTGAGATTTCAGTGGTCAATTCGGCAATGTGTGGTTTCAATTCCTCGAAAACTGTTGATTCAATTCGAACCAAATCTTGAAATTTCACACAGTTTTCGAATCGAGATGCACATGTTGAATTTCAGTTCGATAGTTCAGATAAGAATTGAGATTTCAGTGGTCAATTTGGCAAAGTGTGATAACAATTCCTCGAAAACTGTTGGATCAATTCGAACCAAATCTTGAAACTGCACATAGTTTTCGGATCGAAATGCACATGTTGAATTTCAGTTCGATAGTTCAGATAGGAATTGAGATTTCAGTGGTCTATTCGGCAAAGTGTGATATCAATTCTTCAAAAACTGTTGGATCAATTCGAACCAAATCTTGAAACTGCACATAGTTTTCGGATTGAGATTGATCCAACAGTTTTCGAGGAATCGATATCACACTTTGCGTATTGACCACTGAAATCTCAATTCCTATCTGAACTATCGAACTGAAATTCAACATGTGTATCTCAATTCGAAAACTATGTGCAGTTTCAAGATTTGGTTCGAATTGATTTAATAGTTCCTTAGGAATTGAAATGATATTTTGCCGAATCGACTACTGAAATCTCCATTCCTATCAGAACGATCGATCTGAAATTCAACATGTGCATCTAAATTCGAAAACTATGTGCAGTTTCAAGATTTGGGTCGAATTGGTTCAACAGTTTTCGAGGAATTGATATCACACTTTGCCGAATAGACCACTGAAATCTCAATTCCTATCAGAGCTATCGAACTGAAATTCAACATATGCATCTCATTTCGAAAACTATGTGCAGTTTCAAGATTTGGTTCGAATTGATCCAACAGTTTTCAAAGAATTGATATCACACTTTGCCGAATTGAGCACTGAAATCTCAATTCCTATCTGAACTATCGAACTGAAATTCAACATGTGCATCTCAATCCGAAAACTATGTGCAGTTTCAAGATTTGGTTCGAATTGATCCAACAGTTTTCGAGGAATTGATATCACACTTTGCCGAATTGACCACTGAAATCTCAAATCCTATCGAACTGGAATTCAACATGTGCATCTCAAATCGAAAACTGTATACAGTTTCGAGATTTGGGTCGAATTGATCCAGTAGTAGTTTGGGAATTGAAATGATATTTTGCCGAATTGACCACTGAAATCTCAATTCCTATCTGAACTATCGAACTGAAATTCAACATGTGCATCTTAATTCGAAAACTATGTGCAGTTTCAAGATTTGGTTCGAATTGATCCAATAGTTCCTTAGGAATTGAAATGATATTTCGTCGAATCGACCACTGAAATCTCAATTCCTATCAGAACTATCGAACTGAAATTCAACACGTGCATCTTAATTCGAAAACTATGTGCTGTTTCAAGATTTGGTTCGAATTGATCCAACAGTTTTTGAGGAATTGATATCACACTTTGCAGATAGGAATTGAGATTTCAGTGGTCAATTCGACAAAGTATCATTTCAATTCCTGAGGAATTATTGGATCAATTCGAACCAAATCTTGAAACTGCACATGGTTTTCGAATTGAGATGCACATGTTGAATTTCAGTTCGATAGTTCTGATAGGAATGGAGTTTTGATTCGGCAAAGTATGATATCAATTCCTAAAAACTTGAAACAGCACATAGCTTTCGAATTGAGCTGCACATGTTGAATTTCAGTTCGATAGTTCTGATAGGAATTGAGATTTCAGTGGTCGATTCGACATAGTATCATTTCAATTCCTAAAGAACTATTGGATCAATTCGACCCAAATCTCGAAACTGTACACAGTTTTCGAATTGAGATGCACATGTTGAATTTCAGTTCGATAGTTCAGATAATAATTGATATTTCAGTGGTCAATTCGGCAAAGTATGATATCAATTCCTCGGAAATTGTTGGATCAATTCGAACCAAATCTTTAAACTGCACATAGTTTTCGAATTGAGATGCACGTGTTGAATTTCAGTTCGATAGTTCAGATAGGAATTGATATTTCAGTGGTCGATTCGGCAAAGTGTGATATCAATTCTTCGAAAACTGTTGGATCAATTCGAACCAAATCTCGAAACTGCACATAGTTTTCGGATTGAGATGTACATGTTGAATTTCAGATCGATAGTTCTGATAGGAATTGAGATTTCAGTGGTCGATTCGACAAAATATCATTTCAATTCCTAAGGAACTATTGGATCAATTCGAACCAAATCTTGAAACTGCACATAGTTTGCGAATTGAGATGCACATGTTGAATTTCAGTTCGATAGTTCAGATAGGAATTGAGATTTCAGTGGTATATTCGGCAAAGTGTGATATCAATTCCTCGAAAACTGTTGTGATATCAAATCTTCGAAAACTGTTGGATCAATTCGAACCAAATCTTGGAACTGCACATATTTTTCGAAATGAGATGCATATGTTGAATTTCAGTTCGATAGCTCTGATAGGAATTGAGATTTCAGTGGTCTATTCGGCAAAGTGTGATATCAATTCTTTGAAAACTGTTGGATCAATTCGAACCAAATCTTGAAACTGCACACAGTTTTCGAATTGAGATGAACATGTTGAATTTCAGTTCGATAGGATTTGAGATTTCAGTGGTCAATTCGGCAAAGTGTGATATCAATTCCTCGAAAACTGTTGGATCAATTCGAACCAAATCTTGAAACTGCACATAGTTTTCGGATTGAGATGCACATGTTGAATTTCAGTTCGATAGTTCAGATAGGAAGTGAGATTTCAGTGGTCTATTCGGCAAAGTGTGATATCAATTCCTCAAAAACTGTTGAATCAATTCGAACCAAATCTTGAAACAGCACATAGTTTTCGAATTGAGATGCACATGTTGAATTTCAGTTCGATAGTTCTGATAGGAATTGAAATTTCAGTGGTCGATTCGACAAAATATCATTTCAATTCCCAAGGAACTGTTGGATCAATTCGACCCAAATCTCGAAACTGTACACAGTTTTCGAATTGAGCTGCACATGTTGAATTTCAGTTCGATAGTTCAGATAGGAATTGAGATTTTAGTGGTCAATTCGGCAATGTGTGATTTCAATTCCTCGAAAACTGTTGATTCAATTCGAACCAAATCTTGAAATTTCACACAGTTTTCGAATCGAGATGCACATGTTGAATTTCAGTTCGATAGTTCAGATAAGAATTGAGATTTCAGTGGTCAATTTGGCAAAGTGTGATATCAATTCCTCAAAAACTGTTTGATCAATGCGAACCAAATCTTGAAACTGCACATAGTTTTCGAAATGAGATGCACATGTTGAATTTCAGATCGATTATTTTAATAGGAATGGAGATTTCAGAAGTCGATTCGACAAAATATCATTTCAATTCCTAAGGAACTATTGGATCAATACGAACCAAATCTTGAAACTGCACATAGTTTTCGGATTGAGATGCACATGTTGAATTTCAGTTCGATAGTTCAGATAGGAATTGAGATTACAGTGCTCAATTCGGCAAAGTGTGATATCAATTCTTTGAAAACTGTTGGATCAATTCGAACCAAATCTTGAAACTGCACATAGTTTTCGAAATGAGATGCATATGTTGAATTTCAGTTCGATAGCTCTGATAGGAATTGAGATTTCAGTGGTCTATTCGGCAAAGTGTGATATCAATTCCTCGAAAACTGTTGAACCAATTCGACCCAAATCTTGGAACTGCACATAGTTTTCGAATTTAGATGCACATGTTGAATTTCAGATCGATCGTTCTGATAGGAATGGAGATTTCAGTAGTCGATTCGGCAAAATATCATTTCAATTCCTAAGGAACTATTAGATCAATTCGAACCAAATCTTGAAACTGCACATAGTTTTCGAATTGAGATGCACATGTTGAATTTCAGTTCGATAGTTCAGATAGGAATTGAGATTTCAGTGGTCAATTCGGCAAAGTGTGATATCGATTCCTCGAAAACTGTTGGATCAATCTCAATCCGAAAACTATGTGCAGTTTCAAGATTTGGTTCGAATTGATCCAACAGTTTTTGAGGAATTGATATCACACTTTGCCGAATAGACCACTGAAATCTCAATTCCTATCTGAACTATCGAACTGAAATTCAACATGTGCATTTCAATCCGAAAACTATGTGCAGTTTCAAGATTTGGTTCGAATTGATCTAATAGTTCCTTAGGAATTGAAATGATATTTTGCCGAATCGACTACTGAAATCTCCATTCCTATCAGAACGATCGATCTTAAATTCAACATGTGCATCTAAATTCGAAAACTATGTGTAGTTTCAAGATTTGGGTCGAATTGGTTCAACAGTTTTCGAGGAATTGAAATCACACATTGCCGAATTGACCACTAAAATCTCAATTCCTATCTGAACTATCGAACTGAAATTCAACATGTGCATCTCAATTCGAAAACTGTGTACAGTTTCGAGATTTGGGTCGAATTGATCCAACAGTTCCTTGGGAATTGAAATGATATTTTGTCGAATCGACCACTGAAATTTCAATTCCTATCAGAACTATCGAACTGAAATTCAACATGTGCATCTCAATTCGAAAACTATGTGCTGTTTCAAGATTTGGTTCGAATTGATTCAACAGTTTTTGAGGAATTGATATCACACTTTGCCGAATAGACCACTGAAATCTCACTTCCTATCTGAACTATCGAACTGAAATTCAACATGTGCATCTCAATACGAAAACTATGTGCAGTTTCAAGATTTGGTTCGAATTGATCCAACAGTTTTCGAGGAATTGATATCACACTTTGCCGAATTGACCACTGAAATCTCAAATCCTATCGAACTGAAATTCAACATGTGCATCTCAATTCGAAAACTGTGTGCAGTTTCAAGATTTGGTTCGAATTGATCCAACAGTTTTCAAAGAATTGATATCACACTTTGCCGAATAGACCACTGAAATCTCAATTCCTATCAGAGCTATCGAACTGAAATTCAACATATGCATCTCATTTCGAAAAATATGTGCAGTTCCAAGATTTGGTTCGAATTGATCCAACAGTTTTCGAAGATTTGATATCACAACAGTTTTCGAGGAATTGATATCACACTTTGCCGAATATACCACTGAAATCTCAATTCCTATCTGAACTATCGAACTGAAATTCAACATGTGCATCTCAATTCGCAAACTATGTGCAGTTTCAAGATTTGGTTCGAATTGATCCAATAGTTCCTTAGGAATTGAAATGATATTTTGTCGAATCGACCACTGAAATCTCAATTCCTATCAGAACTATCGATCTGAAATTCAACATGTACATCTCAATCCGAAAACTATGTGCAGTTTCGAGATTTGGTTCGAATTGATCCAACAGTTTTCGAAGAATTGATATCACACTTTGCCGAATCGACCACTGAAATATCAATTCCTATCTGAACTATCGAACTGAAATTCAACACGTGCATCTCAATTCGAAAACTATGTGCAGTTTAAAGATTTGGTTCGAATTGATCCAACAATTTCCGAGGAATTGATATCATACTTTGCCGAATTGACCACTGAAATATCAATTATTATCTGAACTATCGAACTGAAATTCAACATGTGCATCTCAATTCGAAAACTGTGTACAGTTTCGAGATTTGGGTCGAATTGATCCAATAGTTCTTTAGGAATTGAAATGATACTATGTCGAATCGACCACTGAAATCTCAATTCCTATCAGAACTATCGAACTGAAATTCAACATGTGCATCTCAATTCGAAAGCTATGTGCTGTTTCAAGTTTTTAGGAATTGATATCATACTTTGCCGAATCAAAACTCCATTCCTATCAGAACTATCGAACTGAAATTCAACATGTGCATCTCAATTCGAAAACCATGTGCAGTTTCAAGATTTGGTTCGAATTGATCCAATAATTCCTCAGGAATTGAAATGATACTTTGTCGAATTGACCACTGAAATCTCAATTCCTATCTGCAAAGTGTGATATCAATTCCTCAAAAACTGTTGGATCAATTCGAACCAAATCTTGAAACAGCACATAGTTTTCGAATTGAGATGCACGTGTTGAATTTCAGTTCGATAGTTCTGATAGGAATTGAGATTTCAGTGGTCGATTCGACGAAATATCATTTCAATTCCTAAGGAACACTTTGCCAAATTGACCACTGAAATCTCAATTCTTATCTGAACTATCGAACTGAAATTCAACATGTGCATCTCGATTCGAAAACTGTGTGAAATTTCAAGATTTGGTTCGAATTGAATCAACAGTTTTCGAGGAATTGAAACCACACATTGCCGAATTGACCACTAAAATCTCAATTCCTATCTGAACTATCGAACTGAAATTCAACATGTGCATCTCAATTCGAAAACTGTGTACAGTTTCGAGATTTGGGTCGAATTGATCCAATAGTTCCTTAGGAATTGAAATGATATTTTGTCGAATCGACTACTGAAATCTCCATTCCTATCAGAACTATCGATCTAAAATTCAACATGTGCATCTCATTTCGAAAACTATTTGCTGTTTCAAGATTTGGTTCGAATTGATCCAACAGTTTTCGAGGAATTGATATCACACTTTGCCGAATTGACCACTGAAATCTCAATTCCTATCTGAACTATCGAACTGAAATTCAACATGTGCATCTCATTTCGAAAACTATGTGCAGTTTCAAGATTTGGTTCGAATTGATCCAACAGTTTTTGAGGAATTGATATCACACTTTGCCGAATAGACCACTGAAATCTCAATTCCTATCTGAACTATCGAACTGAAATTCAACAAGTGCATCTCAATCCGAAAACTATGTGCACTTTCAAGATTTGGTTCGAATTGATCTAACAGTTTTCAATGAATTGATATCACACTTTGCCGAATGGATCACTGAAATCTCAATTCCTATCAGAACTATCGAACAGATATTCACCATGAGCATCACAATTCGAAAACTATGTGCAGTTTCAAGATTTGGTTCGAATTGATCCAATAGTTCCTTAGGAATTGAAATGATATTTTGTCGAATCGACTACTGAAATCTCCATTCCTATCAGAACTATCGATTTAAATTCAACATGTGCATCTCATTTCGAAAACTATGTGCAGTTTCAAGATTTGGTTCGAATTGATCCAACAGTTTTCGAGGAATTGATATCACACTTTGCCGAATTGACCACTGAAATCTCAATTCCTATCTGAACTATCGAACTGAAATTCAACATGTGCATCTCATTTCGAAAACTATGTGCAGTTTCAAGATTTGGTTCGAATTGATCCAACAGTTTTTGAGGAATTGATATCACACTTTGCCGAATAGACCACTGAAATCTCAATTCCTATCTGAACTATCGAACTGAAATTCAACAAGTGCATCTCAATCCGAAAACTATGTGCACTTTCAAGATTTGGTTCGAATTGATCGAACAGTTTTCAATGAATTGATATCACACTTTGCCGAATTGATCACTGAAATCTCAATTCCTATCAGAACTATCGAACAGAAATTCACCATGTGCATCACAATTCGAAAACTATGTGCAGTTTCAAGATTTGGTTCGAATTGATCCAATAGTTCCTTAGGAATTGAAATGATATTTTGAAGAATCGACTACTGAAATCTCCATTCCTATCAGAACTATCGATCTAAAATTCAACATGTGCATCTCATTTCGAAAACTATGTGCAGTTTCAAGATTTGGTTCGAATTGATCCAACAGTTTTTGAGGAATTGATATCACACTTTGCCGAATAGACCACTGAAATCTCAATTCCTATCTGAACTATCGAACTGAAATTCAACAAGTGCTTCTCAATCCGAAAACTATGTGCAGTTTCAAGATTTGGTTCGAATTGATCTAACAGTTTTCGAGGAATTGATATCACACTTTGCCGAATTGACCACTGAAATCTCAATTCCTATCTGAACTATCGAACTGAAATTCAACATGTGCATCTCAATTCGAAAACTGTGTACAGTTTCGAGATTTGGGTCGAATTGATCTAACAGTTTTCAATGAATTGATATCACACTTTGCCGAATTGATCACTGAAATCTCAATTCCTATCAGAACTATCGAACTGAAATTCAACATGTGCATCTCAATTCGAAAACTGTGTAAAATTTCAAGATTTGGTTCGAATTGATCCAACAGTTTTCGAGGAATTGATATCACACTTTGCCGAATTGACCACTGAAATCTCAATTCCTATCTGAACTATCGAACTGTTATTCAACATGTGCATCTCATTTCGAAAACTATGTGCAGTTTCAAGATTTGGTTCGAATTGATCCAACAGTTTTTGAGGAATTGATATCACACTTTGCCGAATAGACCACTGAAATCTCAATTCCTATCTGAACTATCGAACTGAAATTCAACAAGTGCATCTCAATCCGAAAACTATGTGCAGTTTCAAGATTTGGTTCGAATTGATCCAACAGTTTTCAAGGAATCGATATCACACTTTGCCGAATTGACCACTGAAATCTCAATTCCTATCTGAACTATCGAACGGAAATTCAACATGTGCATCTCAATTCGAAAACTATGTGCAGTTTCAAGATTTGGTTCGAATTGATCCAATAGTTCCTTAGGAATTCCAATGATACTATGTCGAATCGTCCACTGAAATATCAATTCCTATAAGAACTATCGAACTGAAATTCAACATGTGCATCTCAATTCGAAAACGGTGTAAAATTTCAAGATTTGGTTCGAATTGATCCAACAGTTTTCGAGGAATTGATATCACACTTTGCCGAATTGACCACTGAAATCTCAATTCCTATCTGAACTATAGAACTGAAATTCAACATGTGCATCTCAATCCGAAAACTATGTACAGTTTCAAGATTTGGTCCGAATTGATCCAACAGTTTTCGAGGAATTGATATCACACTTTGCCGAATTGATCACTGAAATCTCAATTCCTATCAGAACTATCGAACAGAAATTCACCATGTGCATCACAATTCGAAAACTATGTGCAGTTTCAAGATTTGGTTCGAATTGATCCAATAGTTCCTTAGGAATTGAAATGATATTTTGTCGAATCGACTACTGAAATCTCCATTCCTATCAGAACTATCGATCTAAAATTCAACATGTGCATCTCATTTCGAAAACTATTTGCTGTTTCAAGATTTGGTTCGAATTGATCCAACAGTTTTCGAGGAATTGATATCACACTTTGCCGAATTGACCACTGAAATCTCAATTCCTATCTGAACTATCGAACTGAAGTTCAACAAGTGCATCTCAATCCGAAAACTATGTGCACTTTCAAGATTTGGTTCGAATTGATCTAACAGTTTTCAATGAATTGATATCACACTTTGCCGAATTGATCACTGAAATCTCAATTCCTATCTGAACTATAGAACTGAAATTCAACATGTGCATCTCAATCCGAAAACTATGTACAGTTTCAAGATTTGGTCCGAATTGATCCAACAGTTTTCGAGGAATTGATATCACACTTTGCCGAATTGATCACTGAAATCTCAATTCCTATCAGAACTATCGAACAGAAATTCAACATGTGCATCTCAATCCGAAAACTATGTACAGTTTCAAGATTTGGTCCGAATTGATCCAACAGTTTTCGAGGAATTGATATCACACTTTGCCGAATTGACCACTGAAATCTCAATTCCTATCTGAACTATAGAACTGAAATTCAACATGTGCATCTCAATCCGAAAACTATGTACAGTTTCAAGATTTGGTCCGAATTGATCCAACAGTTTTCGAGGAATTGATATCACACTTTGCCGAATTGATCACTGAAATCTCAATTCCTATCAGAACTATCGAACAGAAATTCACCATGTGCATCACAATTCGAAAACTATGTGCAGTTTCAAGATTTGGTTCGAATTGATCCAATAGTTCCTTAGGAATTGAAATGATATTTTGTCGAATCGACTACTGAAATCTCCATTCCTATCAGAACTATCGATCTAAAATTCAACATGTGCATCTCATTTCGAAAACTATTTGCTGTTTCAAGATTTGGTTCGAATTGATCCAACAGTTTTCGAGGAATTGATATCACACTTTGCCGAATAGACCACTGAAATCTCAATTCCTACTGAACTATCGAACTGAAATTCAACAAGTGCTTCTCAATCCGAAAACTATGTGCAGTTTCAAGATTTGGTCCGAATTGATCCAACAGTTTTCGAGGAATTGATATCACACTTTGCCGAATTGACCACTGAAATCTCAATTCCTATCTGAACTATCGAACTGAAATTCAACATGTGCATCTCATTTCGAAAACTATGTGCAGTTTCAAGATTTGGTTCGAATTGATCCAACAGTTTTTGAGGAATTGATATCACACTTTGCCGAATAGACCACTGAAATCTCAATTCCTACTGAACTATCGAACTGAAATTCAACAAGTGCTTCTCAATCCGAAAACTATGTGCAGTTTCAAGATTTGGTCCGAATTGATCCAACAGTTTTCGAGGAATTGATATCACACTTTGCCGAATTGACCACTGAAATCTCAATTCCTATCAGAACTATCGATTTAAATTCAACATGTGCATCTCATTTCGAAAACTATGTGCAGTTTCAAGATTTGGTTCGAATTGATCCAACAGTTTTTGAGGAATTGATATCACACTTTGCCGAATAGACCACTGAAATCTCAATTCCTACTGAACTATCGAACTGAAATTCAACAAGTGCATCTCAATCCGAAAACTATGTGCACTTTCAAGATTTGGTTCGAATTGATCTAACAGTTTTCAATGAATTGATATCACACTTTGCCGAATTGATCACTGAAATCTCAATTCCTATCAGAACTATCGAACAGAAATTCACCATGTGCATCACAATTCGAAAACTATGTGCAGTTTCAAGATTTGGTTCGAATTGATCCAATAGTTCCTTAGGAATTGAAATGATATTTTGTCGAATCGACTACTGAAATCTCCATTCCTATCAGAACTATCGATCTAAAATTCAACATGTGCATCTCATTTCGAAAACTATGTGCAGTTTCAAGATTTGGTTCGAATTGATCCAACAGTTTTTGAGGAATTGATATCACACTTTGCCGAATAGACCACTGAAATCTCAATTCCTATCTGAACTATCGAACTGAAATTCAACAAGTGCTTCTCAATCCGAAAACTATGTGCAGTTTCAAGATTTGGTCCGAATTGATCCAACAGTTTTCGAGGAATTGATATCACACTTTGCCGAATTGACCACTGAAATCTCAATTCCTATCTGAACTATCGAACTGAAATTCAACATGTGCATCTCATTTCGAAAACTATGTGCAGTTTCAAGATTTGGTTCGAATTGATCCAACAGTTTTTGAGGAATTGATATCACACTTTGCCGAATAGACCACTGAAATCTCAATTCCTACTGAACTATCGAACTGAAATTCAACAAGTGCTTCTCAATCCGAAAACTATGTGCAGTTTCAAGATTTGGTCCGAATTGATCCAACAGTTTTCGAGGAATTGATATCACACTTTGCCGAATTGACCACTGAAATCTCAATTCCTATCAGAACTATCGATTTAAATTCAACATGTGCATCTCATTTCGAAAACTATGTGCAGTTTCAAGATTTGGTTCGAATTGATCCAACAGTTTTTGAGGAATTGATATCACACTTTGCCGAATAGACCACTGAAATCTCAATTCCTACTGAACTATCGAACTGAAATTCAACAAGTGCATCTCAATCCGAAAACTATGTGCACTTTCAAGATTTGGTTCGAATTGATCTAACAGTTTTCAATGAATTGATATCACACTTTGCCGAATTGATCACTGAAATCTCAATTCCTATCAGAACTATCGAACAGAAATTCACCATGTGCATCACAATTCGAAAACTATGTGCAGTTTCAAGATTTGGTTCGAATTGATCCAATAGTTCCTTAGGAATTGAAATGATATTTTGTCGAATCGACTACTGAAATCTCCATTCCTATCAGAACTATCGATCTAAAATTCAACATGTGCATCTCATTTCGAAAACTATGTGCAGTTTCAAGATTTGGTTCGAATTGATCCAACAGTTTTTGAGGAATTGATATCACACTTTGCCGAATAGACCACTGAAATCTCAATTCCTATCTGAACTATCGAACTGAAATTCAACAAGTGCTTCTCAATTCGAAAACTATGTGCAGTTTCAAGATTTGGTTCGAATTGATCTAACAGTTTTCGAGGAATTGATATCACACTTTGCCGAATTGACCACTGAAATCTCAATTCCTATCTGAACTATCGAACTGAAATTCAACATGTGCATCTCAATCCGAAAACTATGTGCAGTTTCAAGATTTAGTCCGAATTGATCCAACAGTTTTCGAGGAATTGATATCACACTTTGCCGAATTGACCACTGAAATCTCAATTCCTATCTGAGCTATCGAACTGAAATTCAACATGTGCATCTCATTTCGAAAACTATGTGCAGTTTCAAGATTTGGTTCGAATTGATCCAACAGTTTTCAAGGAATTGATATCACACTTTGCCGAATTGACCACTGAAATCTCGATTCCTATCTGAACTATCGAACTGAAATTCAACATGTGCATCTCAATTCGAAAACTATGTGCAGTTTCAAGATTTGGTTCGAATTGATCCAATAGTTCCTCAGGAATTGAAATAATACTTTGTCGAATCGACGACTGAAATCTCAATTCCTATCAGAACTATCGAACTGAAATTCAACATGTGCATCTCAATTCGAAAACTATGTGCAGTTTCAAGATTTGGTTCGAATTGATCCAACAGTTTTTGAGGAATTGATATCACACTTTGCCGAATTGATAACTGAAATCTCAATTCCTATCTGAACTATCGAACTGAAATTCAACATGTGCATCTCAATTCGAAAACTGTGTAAAATTTCAAGATTTGGTTCGAATTGATCCAACAGTTTTCGAGGAATTGATATCACACTTTGCCGAATTGACCACTGAAATCTCAATTCCTATCTGAACTATCGAACTGTTATTCAACATGTGCATCTCATTTCGAAAACTATGTGCAGTTTCAAGATTTGGTTCGAATTGATCCAACATTTTTTGAGGAATTGATATCACACTTTGCCGAATAGACCACTGAAATCTCAATTCCTATCTGAACTATCGAACTGAAATTCAACAAGTGCATCTCAATCCGAAAACTATGTGCAGTTTCAAGATTTGGTTCGAATTGATCCAACAGTTTTCAAGGAATCGATATCACACTTTGCCGAATTGACCACTGAAATCTCAATTCCTATCTGAACTATCGAACGGAAATTCAACATGTGCATCTCAATTCGAAAACTATGTGCAGTTTCAAGATTTGGTTCGAATTGATCCAATAGTTCAATTCCAAAACTATGTGCTGTTTCAAGATTTGGTTCGAATTGATCCAACAGTTTTCGAGGAATTGATATCACACTTTGCCGAATTGACCACTGAAATCTCAATTCCTATCTGAACTATCGAACTGAAATTCAACATGTGCATCTCATTTCGAAAACTATGTGCAGTTTCAAGATTTGGTTCGAACTGATCCAACAGTTTTTGAGGAATTGATATCACACTTTGCCGAATTGACCACTGAAATCTCAATTCCTATCTGAACTATCGAACTGAAATTCAACAAGTGCATCTCAATCCGAAAACTATGTGCACTTTCAAGATTTGGTTCGAATTGATCTAACAGTTTTCAATGAATTGATATCACAGTTTGCCGAATTGATCACTGAAATCTCAATTCCTATCAGAACTATCGAACAGAAATTCACCATGTGCATCACAATTCGAAAACTATGTGCAGTTTCAAGATTTGGTTCGAATTGATCCAATAGTTCCTTAGGAATTGAAATGATATTTTGTCGAATCGACTACTGAAATCTCCATTCCTATCAGAACTATCGATCTAAAATTCAACATGTGCATCTCATTTCGAAAACTATTTGCAGTTTCAAGATTTGGTTCGAATTGATCCAACAGTTTTTGAGGAATTGATATCACACTTTGCCGAATAGACCACTGAAATCTCAATTCCTATCTGAACTATCGAACTGAAATTCAACAAGTGCTTCTCAATCCAAAAACTATGTGCAGTTTCAAGATTTGGTTCGAATTGATCCAACAGTTTTCGAGGAATTGATATCACACTTTGCCGAATTGACCACTGAAATCTCAATTCCTATCTGAACTATCGAACTGAAATTCATTATGTGCATCTCAATCCGAAAACTATGTGCAGTTTCAAGATTTGGTCCGAATTGATCCAACAGTTTTCGAGGAATTGATATCACACTTTGCCGAATTGACCACTGAAATCTCAATTCCTATCTGAGCTATCGAACTAAAATTCAACATGTGCATCTCATTACGAAAACTATGTGCAGTTTCAAGATTTGGTTCGAATTGATCCAACAGTATTCAAGGAAGTGATATCACACTTTGCCGAATTGACCACTAAAATCTCAATTCCTATCTGAACTATCGAACTGAAATTCAACATGTGCATCTCAATTCGAAAACTATGTGCAGTTTCAAGATTTGGTTCGAATTGATCCAATAGGTCCTTAGGAATTCAAATGATACTATGTCGAATCGTCCACTGAAATCTCAATTCCTATCTGAACTATCGATCTGAAATTCAACATGTGCATCTCAATTCGAAAACTATGTGCAGTTTCAAGATTCGGGTCGAATTGGTCCAACAGTTTTCGAGGAATTGACATCACACTTAGCCGAATTGAACACTGAAATCTCAATTCCTATCTGAACTATCGATTTGAAATTCAACATGTGCATCTCAATTCCAAAACTATGTGCTGTTTCAAGATTTGGTTCGAATTGATCCAACAGTTTTTGAGGAATTGATATCACACTTTGCCGAATTGACCACTGAAATCTCAATTCCTATCTGAACTATCGAACTGAAACTCAACATGTGCATCTCAATTCGAAAACTGTGTACAGTTTCGAGATTTGGGTCGAATTGATCCAATAGTTCCTTAGGAATTTGAAATGATACTTTGTCGAATCGACCACTGAAATCTCAATTCCTATCAGAACTATCGACTTGAAATTCAACATGTGCATCCCAATTCGAAAACTGTGTAAAATTTCAAGATTTGGTTCGAATTGATCCAACAGTTTTCGAGGAATTGATATCACACTTTGCCGAATAGACCACTGAAATCTCAATTCCTATCTGAACTATCGAACTGAAATTCAACATGTGCATCTCAATTCGAAAACTATGTGCAAGTTCAAGATTTGGTTCGAATTGATCCAACAGTTTTCGAGGAATTGATATCACACTTTGCCGAATTGACCACTGAAATCTCAATTCCTATCTGAACTATCGAACTGAAATTCAACATGTGCATCTCAATTCGAAAACTGTGTACAGTTTCGAGATTTGGGTCGAATTGATCCAGTAGTTCCTTATGAATTGAAATTATATTTTGTCGAATCGACTACTGAAATCTCCATTCCTATCAGAACTAACGATCTGAAATTCAACATGTGCATCTCATTTCGAAAACTATGTGCAGTTTCAAGATTTGGTTCGAATTGATCCAACAGTTTTTGAGGAATTGATATCACACTTTGCCGAATTGATAACTGAAATCTCAATTCCTATCTGAACTATCGAACTGAAATTCAACATGTGCATCTCAATTCGAAAACTGTGTAAGATTTCAAGATTTGGTTCGAATTGATCCAACAGTTTTCGATGAATTGATATCACACTTTGCCGAATTGACCACTGAAATCTCAATTCCTATCTGAACTATCGAACTGAAATTCAACATGTGCATCTCAATTCGAAAACTGTGTAAAATTTCAAGATTTGGTTCGAATTGATCCAACAGTTTTCGAGGAATTGATATCACACTTTGCCGAATTGACCACTGAAATCTCAATTCCTATCTGAACTATCGAACTGTTATTCAACATGTGCATCTCATTTCGAAAACTATGTGCAGTTTCAAGATTTGGTTCGAATTGATCCAACAGTTTTTGAGGAATTGATATCACACTTTGCCGAATAGACCACTGAAATCTCAATTCCTATCTGAACTATCGAACTGAAATTCAACAAGTGCATCTCAATCCGAAAACTATGTGCAGTTTCAAGATTTGGTTCGAATTGATCCAACAGTTTTCAAGGAATCGATATCACACTTTGCCGAATTGACCACTGAAATCTCAATTCCTATCTGAACTATCGAACGGAAATTCAACATGTGCATCTCAATTCGAAAACTATGTGCAGTTTCAAGATTTGGTTCGAATTGATCCAATAGTTCAATTCCAAAACTATGTGCTGTTTCAAGATTTGGTTCGAATTGATCCAACAGTTTTCGAGGAATTGATATCACACTTTGCCGAATTGACAACTGAAATCTCAATTCCTATCTGAACTATCGAACTGAAATTCAACATGTGCATCTCAATTCGAAAACTATGTGCAGTTTCAAGATTTGGTTCGAATTGATCCAATAGTTCCTTAGGAATTCCAATGATACTATGTCGAATCGTCCACTGAAATATCAATTCCTATCTGAACTATCGAACTGAAATTCAACATGTGCATCTCAATTCGAAAACGGTGTAAAACTTCAAGATTTGGTTCGAATTGATCCAACAGTTTTCGAGGAATTGATATCACACTTTGCCGAATTGACCACTGAAATCTCAATTCCTATCTGAACTATCGAACTGAAATTCAACATGTGCATCTCAATCCGAAAACTATGTACAGTTTCAAGATTTGGTCCGAATTGATCCAACAGTTTTCGAGGAATTGATATCACACTTTGCCGAATTGACCACTGTAATCTCAATTCCTATCTGAGCTATCGAATTGAAATTCAACATGTGCATCTCATTTCGAAAACTATATGCAGTTTCAAGATTTGGTTCGAATTGATGCAACAGTTTTCAAGGAATCGATATCACACTTTGCCGAATTGACCACTGAAATCTCAATTCCTATCTGAACTATCGAACGGAAATTCAACATGTGCATCTCAATTCGAAAACTATGTGCAGTTTCAAGATTTGGTTCGAATTGATCCAATAGTTCAATTCCAAAACTATGTGCTGTTTCAAGATTTGGTTCGAATCGATCCAACAGTTTTCGAGGAATTGATATCACACTTTGCCGAATTGACCACTGAAATCTCAATTCCTATCTGAACTATCGAACTGAAATTCAACATGTGCATCTCAATTCGAAAACTATGTGCAGTTTCAAGATTTGGTTCGAATTGATCCAACAGTTTTTGAGGAATTGATATCACACTTTGCCGAATTGATAACTGAAATCTCAATTCCTATCTGAACTATCGAACTGAAATTCAACATGTGCATCTCAATTCGAAAACTATGTGCAGTTTCAAGATTTGGTTCGAATTGATCCAATAGTTCCTTAGGAATTCCAATGATACTATGTCGAATCGTCCACTGAAATATCAATTCCTATCTGAACTATCGAACTGAAATTCAACATGTGCATCTCAATTCGAAAACGGTGTAAAACTTCAAGATTTGGTTCGAATTGATCCAACAGTTTTTGAGGAATTGATATCACACTTTGCCGAATAGACCACCGAAATCTCAATTCCTATCTGAACTATCGAACTGAAATTCAACAAGTGCATCTCAATCCGAAAACTATGTGCAGTTTCAAGATTTGGTTCGAATTGATCCAACAGTTTTCAAGGAATCGATATCACACTTTGCCGAATTGACCACTGAAATCTCAATTCCTATCTGAACTATCGAACGGAAATTCAACATGTGCATCTCAATTCGAAAACTATGTGCAGTTTCAAGATTTGGTTCGAATTGATCCAATAGTTCAATTCCAAAACTATGTGCTGTTTCAAGATTTGGTTAGAATTGATCCAACAGTTTTCGAGGAATTGATATCACACTTTGCCGAATTGACAACTGAAATCTCAATTCCTATCTGAACTATCGAACTGAAATTCAACATGTGCATCTCAATTCGAAAACTATGTGCAGTTTCAAGATTTGGTTCGAATTGATCCAATAGTTCCTTAGGAATTCCAATGATACTATGTCGAATCGTCCACTGAAATATCAATTCCTATCTGAACTATCGAACTGAAATTCAACATGTGCATCTCAATTCGAAAACGGTGTAAAACTTCAAGATTTGGTTCGAATTGATCCAACAGTTTTCGAGGAATTGATATCACACTTTGCCGAATTGACCACTGAAATCTCAATTCCTATCTGAACTATCGAACTGAAATTCAACATGTGCATCTCAATCCGAAAACTATGTACAGTTTCAAGATTTGGTCCGAATTGATCCAACAGTTTTCGAGGAATTGATATCACACTTTGCCGAATTGACCACTGTAATCTCAATTCCTATCTGAGCTATCGAATTGAAATTCAACATGTGCATCTCATTTCGAAAACTATATGCAGTTTCAAGATTTGGTTCGAATTGATGCAACAGTTTTCAAGGAATCGATATCACACTTTGCCGAATTGACCACTGAAATCTCAATTCCTATCTGAACTATCGAACGGAAATTCAACATGTGCATCTCAATTCGATGTTTGGGATGTAGGGAGGAGCTCGCGCCCCGAATCCCGGTCTTACAGTCTGTAGGTCCTCGTGAGAGGTCCTTCGACTGGCTCGACCTCCGTTCCGTGTTTCCCCCTGGCCTTAATTACGGAACACCAGCATGTAGGGGTAGATCCTCGGAAGGTCTTGGCTAGGCTCACTTTCGGTGGTCAACAGGACTACATCCTAGGTGAGCCGTTATAGCCCTGGTCCCTCGGGAGATTACACAATGAGTTTGCGGTGTCTGCCAGACATTAACGTTACTCCTTGGGTCTCCTCTAAATCCGGGATTCTTGAGGGCCAAGTGAGTCATAGTCTCTCTGACGTAACTACGATCTGTGCCCCTTGGATCTATGCCAAGCCCATGGTTCCGAGGGGGGGAAAGTGAGGCGTACTCCTTGCGTCCGCGCTCGGATTCCCGGCGGGGGGTAGGCAAGTCGTAGTTACTCGCGGTCGAAGCCCTAACGTTACTTTCTGGGTCAACCTCGAGTCTTCGGACTCGAGGGGCCAGTTAAGTCATAGTTGCTTCTTGCAGGTGGTACTAACATTACTCCTTGGGTCTACCCCTTGTCCGTAGACTAGGGGGGCCAAGTTATCCATAGTTTACCACGCCACTTGCTCCTGTTAATCTCCCGAAGCCTTTGCTTGCTAGCTCTGTCTCCAGCGTCTTCCAGGCATTCCAGCCCAGGTTGAGCACTAAGATCTCTCGATCTTAGCGCACGCTTAGACACGAGCCCTTGGATTGGAAGGAATTTGGGTTCGGGATATTGTGGTGTGAAGTACTAACGTTACTCCTTGGGTCTGCCCAGAGTCTGCGGGCGACTCTGGGGGCCAAGTGAGTCATAGTTACTGCTCACCCGACTTGGTTCGAAGTACTAACATTGCTCTTTGGGTCTACCCCGAGTCCGTGGATTCGAGGGGACAATAGAGTCATAGTTACTTCTGTCATGTGGTACTAACGTTACTACTTGGGTCTACCCCTTATCTGTGGATTAGGGGGGCCAAGGCAGCCATAGTTAACCACGCCGCTTCCTTATGCGAACCGTCCGAAGCCGGAAGGAGTTCAGGTTCGGGGTTTGTGGTGTGGAGCACTAACATTGCTCCTTGGGTCTACCCGGAGTCCGCAGACTTCAGGGGCCAAGTAAACCATAGTTACTCCTCACCCAATTTCGACTTGGTGGGAAGCACTAACATTCATTCATTCATTGCTGTATCCCGTTACCGGGAATGAATCTACAAAAAGAAGAAGAAGAAAAAAAAAAAAAAATTCGAACAGACTTATTATATTATTATTATTATAAGTAATTTCTTAGTGCTAGTTGCGACTGTGTGCCCTCCTGTGACTAAAGAGACCCAACCGTGACCTGCAGATCCTTCCACACTCAGGCATGGATAGTCACCAACCAGATCTGGCCGCCGCTGTATCCTTCTCGATTCTCCATTATATCTGTTTACCAAAGACCTCCACTGTGACCTGTCTAACGCTAGTTGTTCCCAGTTATGGTTGGCATTAACTGATTTTAGGGATTGATGTAGTGTATCCTTAAACCGCTTATACTGGCCTCCTGGTTTCCGGGCTCCCTCAGTGAGTTCGCCGTATAGAGCTACCTTGGGGAGTCTTGTGTCTTGCATCCTCAGAATGTGGCCGCTCCATCTGAGTCGGCCCTCGTTACTTGAGTCTCAACTGTTGTACAACTCGCGCGCTGCAAGACTTCTGCATTCGAACTTTGTGGAACCATCTGATGTGCATTATCTGTCTTAGATGACGTTGCTGCGTCTGTTCAAGCTGTTTAATATGTCGCCTGTAGGGAGTCCAGCTTTCGCTTCGTAAAGAAGCGTTGGGAGGACCACTGCTCTGTAAACAGCTGTCTTGGTCTTCAGATTGAGGTCGTGATTTTGAAACACTCTGTCCTTCAGCTTCCAGAATGCCCGTGATGCCGAATTGATACGGTTGTGTATTTCCGTGTCAAGGTTAGCCCTAGTATTCATGAAGCTTCCCAAGTATTTGAACTGCTCGACCTGTTCTAGAGTTTCATTGTCCAGGCTGATATCTGTTTGAAGGCTTTCTGGCGGACTCACCAGGATTTTGGTCTTATCAATATTGAGTCTAAGGCCTAAAGCTTCGTATATATGTTTATAGGTGTCCATCATTATCTGTAGATCCTCTGAGCTGCTAGCGATGAGTGAACAGTCGTCTGCATATTGAAGTTCCGTGATAAACTTGGTACGGGTTTTTGCTCTGAGGCGCTTCAGGTTAAACAGGCCTCCATCAAATCTGAATCTTATCCCAACACCTCTTACGGGCATGCTCATGTCAGCAATTATCGATACAGCTATCGCGAAAATATTGAACAGTAAAGGCGCTAATACGCAGCCTTGTTTTATTCCAGAGTTGGTTGAGAAATGGTCGGTTGTAGAGCCATTATGCTGTATTCTAGCGGTGTTGTTGGTATGAAGGCTTTTACACACTGCTAGGAATTTTTCGGTACTCCTAGACGTGCCATGATTTTCATAGCGCTCTCCGATTCACCGAGTCGAATGCCTTGCTTAAATCGATGAAGGCTGTATAAATCCTTGTTTGTTGTTCACGGGCCTTTTCTTGTAGCTGTCGCAGTGTAAAAATTAGGTCCACCGTACCTCGATTTGGTCGAAAGCCGCACTGGCATTCAGGTAAAAGCTTCTCTAAGAGTGGAACCAGACGATTAGCCATAATCTTCGAGAGAATTTTACCGGCCACGCTAAGCAACGATATGCCTCTGTAATTGTTGCAATTCGACGTATCGCCTTTGTTCTTATAGAGGTTGATAACTAAAGCGTCTCTGAAGTCTTGTGGCACATCTTCCTGTTTCCAGATCTTGCGGAATAGTGTTAGGAGACTATTGAGAATGTCTTCATCTAAGGCTTTGAATATCTCCGCCGGAATGCCGTCTAGACCAGGTGACCTATCATTTTCATATTTTGATCGCACTTATGATTTCCGGACATTGAGATTTCGTCATCAAGCGATGTCATCGGACTATACGCGGGGAGCAGGTCTAAAATGGATAAATCCGAGTCGTTATTTTGATTCAAGACCTGTGAGTAGTGCTCCTTCCATCTTTCGAGAATTTTTCTATCATCAGTTAGAAAAGCTCCTTGAGCATCTCTTATAGGAAAGCTAGCTTTTCTGCTTGGACCGTAAACAGTTTTGATAGCTTCGAAAAAACGCCTGTAGTCATGGTTATCGCGTAAGCTTGTATTTCCCCTAGCTTTTTCTTTCCACCAGCTGTCCTTGATTTTTCTTATTTCTTGACGGACCTCGCGTTTTAGGTTTATGAAACTTATTTGGGCTGCAACATCGCCAGGCTTGTTAATTGCGGTTTTCATCGCTTTGTGTTTTGCGTCCAAAAGGGGTGCGATATGAGTTTCGCTGTCGGCAAACCAGTCTGGGATTTTCGGGAGCGTTCTGTGCCAGTATTTCTTTCGCTGTATTTGCAAGGGATGACTTGAAACGGAGCCAATGAGTCTCAATGTCGTCGTTATAATCCGGTGGTGTTAGGCTATCTTTGACGGCAGCTGTGAATCTTTCCTTTGTAGAAG